>NC_140997.1:183586063-184186063 GCF_052327205.1 Somniosus microcephalus | reverse complement strand
GGATTCCCACTAAATTACGTTGATTTCAGCTGCACGTCGGAAAAGCCGAATGTCTCGCCACAGAGGTCGCGAGATCTTTGTGGGAAGCTTACTTCGGGACCAGTGGCGAATGCCTTTGCTTTGCCGCTGACTGCAAATTACGGGCCAATGGTGTTTTCTATTCCTGTGCGCATCTGTAATTATGAATAATAATGAATACTATGTGATGCATTGTTTCCTTTCATAGGTTGCATAGGTCTTTCCCACAAATGAACAAAAATTCACCATCACCTGTAGTATTTTATGTTAAATGCAGGAGGGTCTAGGAATTTAAAATATATTGGCATGCATTTTTAGGTTCTACAATTATTAAAATTTGTGCATGAACAATTGTTCATGATATTTTAATGTTCTATGTACCTGAACCCCCAAGTCTCTTTGGACCTCCAGTGTTTTTAGCTTTTCACCATTTTGAAAGTACGCTGTTCTTTCCTTTTTAGGTCCATAGAATATTAAAATGTCATGAACAGGTACAGAAAATAATCAAAAAGGCTAATGGAATGCTGGCCTTTATATCTAGAGGACTAGAATACAAGGGGGCAGAAGTTATGTTGCAGCTGTACAAAACCCTGGTTAGGCCACACCTGGAGTACTGTGAACATTTGCCTGCATTGAAATTAATTTGCCAAAGTTTTGCCCATTCACTTAATCTATCCCTTTGTAATTTTATGCTTTCATCTGCATTGCCTGCAATACCACCTATCTTTGTGTCATTGGCAAATTTGGATATGTGGCTTTCTATGCCATCATCTAAGTCGTTATTAAATACTGTGAATAGTTGAGGCCCCATCACAGATCCCTGCGGGACACCACTAGTCATATCCTGCCAATTAGAATACCTGTCCAATATCCCTACTCTCCCTCCGTCTCCTGCCGCTCAGCCAATTTCCTAACCAAGTCAATAATTTGCCTTCAATTCCGTGGGCTTCTACCTTAATAAACAATCTCTTGTGAGGGACTTTATCAAATGCCTTCTGCAAGTCCATATAAATAACATCCACAGGCAATCCCCGTCCACTACTTTAGTTACCTCCTCAAAAAATTCAATCAGGTTTGTCAGGCATGACTTACCTTTCACAAATCCAAGTTGCCTCTCTCTGATAAGCTGAAAATTTTCAAGGTGCTCAGTCACCCTATCCTTAATTATAGACTCTAGTAATTTCCTGACAACAGATGGGAAACTGGTCTATAATTCCTTGGTTTCCCTCTCTCACCATTCTTAAATAGCAGAGTGACATGCACAA
Organism: Somniosus microcephalus; assembly: GCF_052327205.1. Classification (NCBI taxonomy): domain Eukaryota; kingdom Metazoa; phylum Chordata; class Chondrichthyes; order Squaliformes; family Somniosidae; genus Somniosus; species Somniosus microcephalus. The sequence continues at coordinate 184,184,780 of NC_140997.1, read as the reverse complement.
TTTTCTAATCTAAAAGAATGGTTCCTGAATCGAGAGAACTTTGGAAGATTACATTTAGGACTTCTGCAATGTGCTTACCTACTTCCTTTGAAACCCTGGGATGGAAACCATCTGGTCCTGGGGATTTGTCACTCTTTAGTGCCATTATTTTCTTCATTACTGTTATTTAACTTAAGTTAATTTTATTCAGTCCCTGTCCCTGATTCATTATTAGATTCGTTGGAATTACCAAGGAAACTAATGTTGGCATTCTATCCTCATCCTCTACTGTAAATACTGATGTAAAGTAATTATTCAACATGTCCGCCATTTCCTTATTATCATTAACAATATCACCAATATCAGTTTTCAAGGGGCCAACATTGCTGTTGATTTTTGTGTTGATTTTGATATCCTTTGCAATTTTCTTTTCATACTCCCTTTTTGTAGCTCTTACTATCTGTTTTGTGACCCTGTGCTGTTCTTTGCGGATTGTTGCCTCGCACTTCCCCACCTCCCTGTCGACCCTTCTTTCTCCCAATCACTGCCCCCCTTCTTCTGGTCACTCCCCCCTCCTCTACCGGTTGCTCTTGCGGTCACTCCGCGCCCCCCACCCTCGCGATTGATCTCCACCTCTTACAAGACCTACCCGAGGGCCGTTGCCAGCGATGCATCGGCTTAAAATTCAAATGTTCTGATGTAAATGAGAACTGAGGTCCAATATTGAGTGGGCCCAAGGCCTACCCATTCCGACACAGGGATCGTTCCCTGTGCCCAGATCGCACCGACAGGCAGGTGCAAAACTATTTCTAAGCCAGTGAGTATTCCATTCAAAAATATGCGGTGTGCAGTAAGGAAAATCGGGTGGGGAGGATTATAATTCGGCAGGAAATTAAGAGTTTGAGAAATGCTAATAATATTGTAGTGGCGCTTTGTAATTTCCAAACATACAGCCACTGAGCTTTGAGGCTTTAGCAACGAGTAGACGTGTGTCGAAATAAAACGTTCCAAACCATAACTTTGTCTTTAAACTGTTTACTGTAACACCTTACAAACAGAATTACAAAGCAAAACACGTTTAAACGCACACAGTCAAAAACTGTATTGCTCCAGCCCTCAAAGCTTCTGCCTTCTCCAGCCTCGTGGTGCTTGAGCTGTAAAATGGCTGGATACCATGTGACAAGCTTAAGGACTGTACCATTGTAGCAAGAATAAAGGGGGTCACTCAGCCTATACTATTGTAACAAGAAAAGAGGGGGTTTCTCAATACAATAAGTCAGTCAGGTAAATTAACTATTATACTATTTAACCAGTATTTTAAAGTATTTTCTTTCTTAAACTTTCATGACTCTTACATTCCGGCCCCTAATTGACTAGGCACATAAAGCATATCAATTACTCAAACATTCTTAAGAGTCATAAACTAATGAGTTCAACATATTTACAATAGAAATGTCCACTTTTTTTTGTTCAGGAACCTTTCACGCTGCTTCTTGTAGCAGGCAGAGCTTTGTGATCAGTCTTTCCAGGGTACTGGTCTTGGTTTGCAAACAAACGCGACGAACAACGCCTCTGGAGTCTGGCATGGTCTTAATTATTTTTCCCATCAACCAAGAATTTCTAGGGGCTGAATCATCCACGATTAAGACGATGTCTCCGACAATGAAGTTCCTCTTTACTTTGGACCATGTTTGACGCTCCTGTAGCAGAGGTAAGTATTCTCTTGTCCATCTGGTCCAGAAAAGGCCTGACATATACTGAACTTGCCTCCACTTCCGACATGCATACTGATCTTTTTTGAAGACTCCCGGGGGCATGACTGGCTGTGTTTTCAACAACAACAGGTGGTTCAGAGTCAGGGCTTCGAGGTCATTGGGATCATCTGATGTCTTAGTTATCGGTCGGTCATTAATGATGGCTTCAACCTCACACAGAACGGTTTGAAGTCCCTCGCCGTCAAGCACTTGCAGCTTCAGTACAGAACTGAGTAGTTTTCTTACGGTGCGTATCTGTCTTTCCCAGACACCTCCATGGTGGGATGCAGCCGGTGGATTGAAGATCCACTTAATTCCTGTTTGCATCATGGCTTCCTGTATTTTAAGCTGATTCCAACCTTCAATAGCTTCCCGTAGTTCTCTCTCTGCTCTGACAAAATCAGTGCCATTATCAGAATGCATAATGGACACCTGTCCTCTTCTACAGACAAAGCGCCGCAGGGCGTTAATACAGGAATCAGTGTCAAGCGTGTGTGCCACCTCAATATGAAGTGCCCTGATGGTCAAACAAGTGAAAAGCACACCATATCTCTTGACAAGGCTCCGTCCTCGCTTTACCTCGAAAGGCCCGAAATAGTCCACCCCTACGTTTGTAAATGGGGGCTTGTCTGGTAACAAACGGTCTTCAGGCAGGTCTGCCATTTTCTGCTCCCCAGCTCTAGCGTGTAACCGTCTGCAAACAATGCATTCAGAGAGTATTTTTCTTATTACAGAATTAGCTCCTGGAATCCAGTATCTTTGTCTTAGCTTCGCAAGCACGTGGTTCCTCCCACTGTGTCCAATACTCTGGTGTATATGCTGAAGAATGAGAGTAGCAACCTGGAGGTCCTTAGAAAGGATAGCAGGATGCTTGGCCTCCTCTGGCATAGCAGATTTGTTTAGTCGCCCTCCTACCCTCAGTACTCCATCTTGCAGTTTAGGGTCCAGCTTGTAGATATGACTACCTTTCTTGATTGGAGTATTTCGCTGTAAAGCTTCAATTTCTTCTGGATATCTTTGTCTTTGACTGAAGCAAACTATTTCCATCTCAGCCTTGGCCAAATCCTCCACGGTCAATGAATTCTTACCCAATGTGGTCTTGTGCTGGTGCATATATTGCTGTAGAAGCATTCTCTGCTTATCAGGGTTACTTTCAGACTGATGGATAGTGGCTCGATACTCTTTTCTCTTACCGCTCAGGTGTAGCAGCAACTCTTTCAACCTTAGAAACCATGCAACTGCTTTCCTCAACTGGTGCCATCCTGATAAATGGTTAACAAGCTTGTTCACTGTGTCAAAGTTCTCTTTCGTAGTTATGAGATTTGCTGTGACTGATCTCTTGACTTCGACGTCGTCTTCAGCAATCTGACTTGGCATATCTGGTCTTTCTGACCATGATCTCTCTGTTTCCAGCAGATAACTTGGGCCTTGTATCCAAGTTTCACTCCTCATGAAGTTTTCAGCCTTCAATCCCCGTGAGGCTTGATCTGCTGGGTTTAATGAGGTGTTTACATACCTCCATTGAGATGGTTGTGTAGCTTCTCTAATGGATGAGATTCTGTTTGCTACGAAGGTCTTGAAGCGTATCTTCTCATTCTCTATATACTTCAGCACCGTCGTGCTATCCATCCAGAAGACAGATTCTTCTAGTGGGAGCTGTAACTCTTTCTGCATCACCTTGTCAACTTTAACTGCAACAACCGCTGCCGCCAACTCCAGTCTCAGGATGGTGACCTGCTTCAGCGGAGCCACCCTGGATTTCCCCATGAGGAAGGAACAATGTTTCGGCCCTTTTGATTTGTCAGCAAGAGGTAAGTAGCCGTGCCATAGCCGTCCTCACTGGCGTCCGAGAAATGATGTAGTTGAGCCGCCTTTGTAACTCCAAAACTCACAGGCCTGATGCATCTGCTGACATTGAAGCTAGAAAGTTGTTGCAAATCTGTCAACCATCTGAGCCATCTCTGAGCTTGACCTTCTGGGATATCTTCATCCCAACCTCTCTTGTCTCTACACAGCTCTCGTAGGATCAGCTTCACCGACAGAATGAGTGGTGCCAGGAATCCAAGAGGGTCATAGATGGAACTGACCATGGAGAGAATCCCTCGTCTTGTGGATGGTCTTTCGTTCACCATTATTCTGAAGTTGAACGTGTCTGACTCAATGCACCATTGTACACCAAGAGCTCTCTCGATAGGAAGGACATCATGGCTCAGGTCCAGATCTTTGACTTCAGTGGCCCTTTCCTTTTCTGGGATAGAAGCTAGAACTGCTCTGCTGTTGCTTATCCACTTAGTCAGATGGAATCCTCCATTCGAACACAGAGTTCTAAGGTCTCTTGACAGTGCAATGGCATCGTCTTCTGTTGACATGGACTTCAGACAGTCATCGACGTAAAAGTTTCTGAAGATTGTCTCCACAGCCTCTGATGGTGCTTTGCCTTTGCCATCTTCTACAGTTTTTCTGAGAGCGTAGCTTGCACAGCTGGGAGATGATGTGGCTCCGAATAAGTGTACAGCCATTCTACATTCCACCATAGCTTGACTAACGTCGCCATCTGGCCACCAAAGGAAACGCAGAAGATCAGCATCTTCATCAGGGATTCTGACTTGGTAGAACATTGATTCTATATCTGCCATCATGGCAACGAGCTCTTGTCTAAACCTCGTCAAGACGCCAATGAGGGTATTAGTAAGATCAGGACCTTGAAGCAGCTGGTCATTCAGTGAAGTTCCTCTGAATGAGGTGGTGCAGTCAAACACTACACGGATCTTTTTCTTCTTTGGGTGATACACACCGTGATGAGGAATGTACCAGACCCTTCCATCGTCTCTGTTCAACTGTTCCTCGGGCACTTTTACAGCATAGCCTTTCGCTATGATGTTTCTCATGAAGCCTTTGTAGTCTTCGTGAAAGTCGGGGTTCTTGTTCAGCTTTCTCTTTAGACTGATGGCGCGCTGCTCTGCTATGCAGCGATTGTTCGGCATCTTCGCGGTCTGTCTTCTCAGTGGCAAACCAATGTGATAGTGACCATCAATGAACTGTGTAGACCTTGTCATCAAATCCATGAACTGATGGTCTTCTTGTGACATCTCTGTCTTTTCCTCACAGCTGCGTTCTGAAAAGTCTGCGTTGAACTGTTGTATCAACAGCTCTTCAATGCTTGCGATAGAGATACGATTAACTGTTACATTTTGTCGTTGCTCCTTGTTCGACTTGTTGCCATCATCTCTCCTTGCCAGTCCATTGACTACCCATCCAAGGGCTGTCCTGACTGCGTAGGGTCTGTCATCCTTGCTGTTTATCACCTGCCATGGCTCCATAGTTTTGTAGGCATTGGTTCCAATTAATAGGCCAATTTCTGCTTCAATATATGGGAGACGCACCTTTTCCAGGTAAGGCCATCTCTCCACATCCTTCTGCAGGGCTAAGTTCCCTATTTTAACAGGAATCTCCCTCTGTGTGAAAACATTAGGCAGGTCTATGAAGTCCTTCTCTTCAAGTCCACACACTTCTAAGTCTGACAGGATATAACTTTGCATTGACTTCTCATGACTCATGGTGCGTAATAGGATTTCTGTTCTTCTGCCTCTAACGTTCAGCTGTCGCATGAGTGATTCTGTGCAGAACGTTGCTGAACTACCTGGATCCATGAAGGCGTAAGTCTCCACAAACTTCTCACTCCTCTTAGACTTGATCTTTACAGGTACGATGGCAAGAATACAATCACTGTCACCGGCCCCAGTGAATCCACAAGTCTCTGGTTCTAGCGACACCAGAGCACTTGAAACAACCTTCTCGTCAGTATTGTTTTCTTCACTCTTCTTAGAGACTTGTTCTTCTTTGTGGATATACAGCAGACTGGGATGTTTCCGAGTGCACTCTCTGCATGTTGTTCTTTGCTTACAGTTTCTACTCAGGTGCCCCTGAGAGAGACATCCAAAACATAGGCCATTGTACTTCAGAAATTCGATTCTGTCTTCATGTGGCTGTGCTTTGATGTCACTGCAGAAATCCAATGTATGATTCTTCTGGCAGAATAAACATGGCATCTGAAAGGCATTAGCAGGCGTCACTGTGCTGCTCTTTTTGGGAGATGAGTTCTGAGACTTTTCTTCCCCAGCCTGAGTGACGATAGTTGCAAAGCTGCTTCCCCTGGAACCACCTTTCCTGAGAGTCTTTGATTCAGCAGGCTTGGCTTTCACTCTTCCATCAGTAGTTGGGCTGACATCCTGGATGTTTCCAAACAATGAGTCCCTAGCAATTTTAGCCTGTTTGTCTATGAAATTCACTAAGTCTGCAAACCTGGCTCTACTTTTCCATCTCTCCATTATCTCAAAGGCTGTTCTTCTCCATTGTTCTCTCATCCTGTAAGGAAGCTTAGAGATGATGATTCTCATAGTCGTAGGATTGTCCATCTCTTCCATGAATTCAACATCCTCCATGGTGTTGCGACATCCTATGAGAAAAAGAACATATGTGTTCAATGCCTCTCCGTCCTCCGATCTGATCTGTGGCCACTTGATAGCCTTTTCAATATATGCAGTGGCTATCTTCAGCTCGTTACCATAGTGCTCCTGCAGCAACTTCCTGGCTTCTATGTATCCCCGGTCCGGTCTCATGTGTTCACAGCTTTTGACCAGGTCTTGTGGTTTACCACTGGTGTACTGTCCCAGGTAGTACAACTTATCACTGCTGCTCTCTGTTTTGGAGTCAATGGCTGTTCGAAGGATCTGATGAAGGGCTTATACTTGAGTGGGTCGCCTTGGAACACTGGTATGTCTCTTTGAGGGAGTCGAAACAGATTCTATTGTTTTACAAACATCTCTGTAATTTCGTTCTGACGTTGCATCACTCGGTATAGGCTTCTCCCTGTGTCTTCAGGCCTCTGGTGGTCATCAGCAGGGTCTAGTCTAGACCGTCTGACATCTGGGGTAGCATCACGTGCTCCTGTTAGTGGAGAGGCCTCTCTTCCACGCTGTAATGTCAGGAGATGGCCTTCAGACTCTCTTTTAACTCTTGAAGGTGCCCTGGATCCAACTCTGTGTGACAACATTGACTGGCAGTATTCGTTCATGCCATCCTGTGAGCCTTCATAATCTTCATACACACTCAACTTGGCATCTGAGACCGCAATAGCTGTTTTTAGCTCCAGCTGTTCTTTCTTTGCCTGCAGTTGGGCCTGTTGGGCCTGCAGTTGGGCCTGTTGGGCCTGCAGTTGGGCCTCTTGGGCCTGTTGGGCCTGCAGTTGGGCCTCTTGGGCCTGCAGTTGGGCCTCTTCCCGTTCAAGAGCTTGCTTCTCCACTAAAGATGCTGCACGCGCCATCAACGCTGCCCGTTCAACATCCTCTCTCATGCGTCGCGACGAGCATGTGGTAGAAGCGACTGACCTGTGTCCAGAAACAGAGCTACCTTCTTTTCGATTTTTGCTCAGTCTGGTTGAAGTCTCTGAAATGCTATCATCTGGTCCGACTTCATCGTCATCTTTATCTTTCTCTGCTGTATCAGCATCTTGACGAATCTTTAACATCCACTGTTCTGTGGCCTTGACATAGTCCTTAATGCTGGATGATTTAAGATCAAACCAGTTGTGCTGATCAGCGTTTCCCTCTTCTTCAGACAGAATGCTAATACATCTTCATTGAGTACATTAAATTCTTCATGCAACTTGGAGAAATCATAATGCATTATGTCTTCAACATCCTTAATATTAGCATTATCTTCCATGAGACAATCAATTATCTTCATTTTTCCAGTTATCTGAGCTAATTTAGCCCTCCTTGCACCTATGCTTCTATGTAACTTCTCTTCCATTGCCTTTGGGGTGAGCTTTACTTCCCTCTTTTGGCCAACAATCCTTCTGGCTGGGGGAAGCTCCTCACAGCTCCATAAGGCCTCGGCCATTTTACCCGCAGCTCTTATTTAGCTTCTCAATAGAATGAACAAGGCAAGTAACAGTCACTGTACCTTCACTTTCTTATATTGTCGTCTGGCTCCGTGACCATTCATGTATATACGTTCGCCGACAATTCCGTCCTTTCCTTCTTAGGGAGCTCGTTTTTGACTAATGTAGTGGCGCTTTGTAATTTCCAAACATGCAGCCACTGAGCTTTGAGGCTTTAGCAACGAGTAGACGCGTGTCGAAATAAAACGTTCCAAACCATAACTTTGTCTTTAAACTGTTTACTGTAACACCTTACAAACAGAATTACAAAGCAAAACATGTTTAAACGCACACGGTCAAAAACTGTATTGCTCCAGCCCTCAAAGCTTCTGCCTTCTCCAGCCTCGTGGTGCTTGAGCTGTAAAATGGCTGGCTACCATGTGACAAGCTTAAGGACTGTACCATTGTAGCAAGAATAAAGGGGGTCACTCAGCCTATACTATTGTAACAAGAAAAGAGGGGGTTTCTCAATACAATAAGTCAGTCAGGTAAATTAACTGTATTTTACTATTTAACCAATATTTTAAAGTATTTTCTTTCTTAAACTTTCATGACTCTTACAAATATGGTTGAGTTCTAAAACACTCCAAATCTGAATAAAACAAATAGATTACTTCTGGTCTATTCAACTATTTCTAGTTTTATCCTGTTCACATCCACTCAGTTTCAAGTAGCCGGTTGAAGTAACAAGCGTAGTTTGAGAATGTATTTTAACTTGAAATCTGAAACCGCACTGAATGAATTTTTTTCTCTTAGTTGGGCTTACCATTTTGTCTTGTGTGTATACCAGTTGGTTATTTTTTTCCATGTCTGCATGCACTTTTACAATTGGGGAAGAGGAGTAGACTGGTAGTCTGAAAAGTGACATCAAAGAAGAGTGAGGACTACTAAGAAGATCCTATATAACCCAGCTGTAACATTTCTCATCAGTCTGAGCATATTCCAGAGCCATAAGCAGAGACCACAACTGAGAAACTGAAATGAGTAAGAAATAATAAGATTAACAAATGTTACAAACTGATTCAGCAATAACCGTAACCAGATGAAAACTGCAGTTGTAAAAAATATCAAAGAAAGGGGTCACCACTTATGGCCAAAGGAAAAAAACATGAGCAGCAAGATATTAAGAGAACTTATGAAGTACTAGTTATTCCAATACAAATGCCAGCATCTCGTCGAATTCTCACCTACCTATTTAGATGCAAAGGAGCCTACTAGCAAAAAAACCCAGTTGGATAAGTGATAACACATAATATTTTATGGTTTGGAGAAAGGCATTTCCAAACACATCTTTTTCCACTCAGAGGAAAGTGAAAAATCTGTTGGTTAGACACTGACTTTCACCTTTTGGATTTGGATTCAATTCTAGCAAAGAGTGATAAGATGAAAGTTTCATGTACCTTTTGGCTGTGAGTTTAGGCATCTCTGTACAGATCCTAGTGAGTTGGTGCCCCTACTCCAGCTCTTCCTGCCACTAAATTGACAACCTCACCTCAGAGAGGCCAAAGGCTGGTTGTTATTAGAAATGGAATAAGACCCATTATTGCAATAGGGCTGTTTTGCCATGGTTGGGGTTGAGGCATAGGGTTGGGGTAGAGCAGAGGGAATTTCACTCTGCATTAAACTATGTTGGATGAGAAATTTGACTTCCGCCCAAAGCCGGCGCAAAGTCCACAAACAGGCAGCTTCATGTGAGGCTCGGACTAAAGTGGGGTTTGGGTCTCCTATACTGTTGGTGAGCTGTGCCACTGTGAGAGGGCGTCTGGCAGGTCAGGTCTGGGTGGAGCTGATCCTGTGTGAGGGGTGGCCTCGAACAGGCCAGAGTTTTTTTTTGTGTGCCCAGGAGGAGCACTTCAGAATTTCCTGCACCTTTTAAAGGACTGCTGGTTAGGTTACTCAATGCCTGGTACAGCTGAGCATAGCCTGCACGGCGACGCTCTGCCCATTTGTACCTGAATTTTACAATCGGGAAGTCCTACAACCAATATAGTATCCGATGCATATTTAAGCAGGGTTACACCTGTTTCAGGGGGCAGTCTGCGTGTCAATTTCCAGGCGGTCCTTGGGCACCTTTGACGCCCCCCACTGATTTTCAACTGATGTCTGCACATGTTTCAGGTACAAAACAGGTGGCTGTGAGCTGCATTTCACCCCCATTATATCTGACTTGTGAATACTTGATGCCGACACTGTCTCTGAAATGGAGAGTGTTCCATTCCCCAGGATCAACATCCCTAACCTTGATAAATACCAAATTAAAAAGTAAAAAAAATATTTTAAATTGTTTTTCATCATCTCCGACCATTTACGATAAGAAAGTGAAAAATAGTGATAAACTTTGGGCCTGAATTTGCGTCGGAGGCTTCCCGCGGGCGAATGCCTCTGAACCGCAGAAAAGTACGAACCTACCTGATGGTCCCGGAGGTTTGTAGACTCTTGCGCTCCTGGGCCTCTACATGTACGAATGTGTAAAGGCCCACATATCCCAGGGGCGCAGGCAGTTCGCAAGCAGCCCTGGGATCACGAGGGCCAGCCCAACCATTTACATATGGAATCCCCATAAGCATGAATAGGAATCCCCTAAAAAACACAAGTTAAATAAAAATAAATCATTGCATGTTCAAAATTAATTAAAATACAATTAAATTAAACATTTAAAACAAAATGTTAAAATGTTTAAAACTTTAATTTTTTGAAAAATAAATTTAAACATTTTGAATGGGCTAAAAATAACCTATAACTAATTTTGAAGTTTTTTTATGTTTAAATAATTTTAAAAAAAATTATTTTAATATTTATTTAAACTCTTATGCTGCTAAAAGAAGGCCCTATGCCTGCTTTTACCAAGCATAAGAGTTTCACAGGCATTCGCTGGGCAGTAGTTGGGAAACCCGTGGGGCACTTACGGCCACGTACGCACCGCATACATGGTCATAGGCCCTGGAAAATCCGGGCCTTTGTGTTCTGTCTTAACTAGTACGGTGCTCACAGTTCACATGTAATTTACAGCTTGAGTGAAAGACACAGAAAGCTAGGGATCTGCTAAGATGAAAGGGCAAGATGTGTTCAGGCAAAAACTCAGATTGAGAAAAACACTATTCCTAAAAAGTTCTTTAGGAGGACACCAACAACTTTATATCGCACCTTTAACATTGAAATACATCTCAAGGTGCTTCACATAGGTGTTAATCAGACAGAAAAAGCTTGGTCAAAGAGATGGGTTTTTCAAAGGAGTCAATGACGGAGCTTGGACTCACTAGAGGTGACTTTCCTGGCACAGGAAGAAAAGCTTTTGGTGGAGGTGTGTTGAGTATGTTAGGAATTGGAATGGAACGACGAGTGGCCAGTGCTATGCGGGTGGACAATAGAGAGACAGTGGAGGAGAATGGAATGATCGACTTCACAGCCAGGTAGGTTTCGAGAAGGGATAGCGCTGCAGTTTAAGTCATATAGATATTGTTGCGGAATTAAGGTATAGTTCAACAGTGGAATCAGTTTGTATTTTGTGGCGCTCCATCTTTCATGTTCCCAAAGGTAAATTCTCTACATTCTCTCTCACCCTTCATGTAATGCATTTAATACGAACAGTTAATCTCCTCTACCAACACATTTAGGGCTTCTGTAAGCTGTGTTGTCAAGATATCCACTATATGTTTAACCATGGAGATAATAGTATTTGCGCCTCCATTAACAGCATTCTGCTCTATTTTCCTTCTTTTTAGCTATCTTTCCTACCTAGAGCAAGTTTCCTAAAGTCTTATGTTACAGGTAGAAGGCAGCTAAATTGACTGCCCAGACTTGTACAAAATACCACCATCCTTGTGCTTTTATCCTGAGGCCAATGCTGAGTCCTATTAAGTCTCCAAGATGGCCCCTCCAATCCATGCATCTCTCTTCAAATAGGAAAAGAATCTCACCACCTAGGTGGAGTCAGGTATATTGGATTTTTAATCTTTGTAGGAAAGGGCTCAAAATAGGCTAAATTCCATGATATCTGTAGTTGTACCAAGAAACCAAGTCCTGAATGAAGTCATAAACCTCAGCAAGCAATGAAATGAATGAGCTGATAAAACCTTAATCCAGCTGGTCACAGAACAATTCATATCTGCAGTGCAAAAAAATGAAAAAAACTTTTTTTCATGAAAAAGTTATTAATGACAATTAAATAAATCTGCAGAGATTTTGCAATACATGGCATTTTTGCATCTTCCAGGGTCTCGGCCCTCACTAGTTATTCAACAATGTAGTGATTTGAAAACTGACAGACAAGACATTAATCAGTATTTTGGCACCATCATTGGTTTATCAGAAGCCACCTCAGAAAAGTGGCTATTGGAAGAACAGGCCTCCTGGAGAGAGAAAAAGGCATAATTTGACCTAATCCTCTCAGCATTTAGTTGATAATAAAGGATCTCAAATGGCGTATGAAGTAATCTAGTGCACAGCCTGAGTATGTGATAAATTCTAAAAGAGTGCAGCAATGTCAAAGTCCTCTCCAAGAGCCTTGACCTTATAATCTGTTGTGTTAAAGGGTCTAAAATGCGTAAGGAAATGGTACGGGGGTTTGACAATGAGACACATGCTAGACTGACCTGTGCTGTTACAATGTACTTTTCATGTTGCTTTTTAGAGATTCTGTATATCCTTACAAAAGCCTGCATGACTCCTATTATCTTACATCTTGCATGATAAGCTTAAGCATAGTAATGGTCTATCAGTCCTGAAAAATCTCAGACACAGTGGTTTTCATGTTGAAGGTTTCAAGCTGTTCCAGTTTAGAGAGACAATCTCATTACCCACACATCCTCTGCTAAATGAACTGTGTCAAAACAATGGTCAATGCTGGAATGATCAGAAGTGCACGACTTGGTGTTGCTATGGTTCTATTGACCCCTTAGGCTCTATAGTTACAGAACCTGTAATACTTTCTGGCCATGCATGGATAAGCAAGAGGGGAGTACACTGTTAAGACAGTTTTATCTGTGATGGACTACAAATTTCTGGGAACTCTGTGTCTCGGATGATTTATTAGCAGTCTGAGGAGACTGTTATGGAAAATAGAGGATCCAAATAACTAATCCTGAGATTAGACAAATAGTTAGCCAAGTGGAATATGGTGAGGAATTCTGTGTTATCAGTATTACTTGTGAAGGGTGCACTATCTGTAGGTTGATACTTGCCTCCTGGTTTGGTGTAATCTGTGAATTTGACTAGTTTGCATTTAGCTTCTTAATCCAAATTACTGGATATTTGGAACAGTGGAAGTCCCAACAATCTTGTTGGCACAATTTTGAAAAGTGTAGTTGAGCAGAGAGAACTTGGTGTCCAGATACACAGGTCCGTAAAGGTGGCGTGGCAAGTTGATAAGGTGGTTAAAAAAGCATATGGATTACTTGGGTTTATAAATAGAGGCATAGAATATAAAAGCAAAGAGATTATGCTGGAACTGTATAAATCACTGGTTAGGCCTCAGCTGGAGTATTGTGGGCAATTCTGGGCACCACACTTCAGGAAAGATGCAAAAGCCTTAGAAAGGGTACAGAGGAGGTTTACCAGGATGTTACCAGGGATGAGGGGCTTCAGTTATGAGGAGAGGTTGGAAAAGTTAGGACTGTTCCCCATAGAACAGAAAAGGTTAAGAGTTGACTTAATAGATGTTTTCAAGACAATGAGAGGTTTTGATAGAGTAGATAAAGAAAAATTATTCCCTCTGGCAAGTGGGTCAGAAACCAGAGGTCATAGATTCAAAATCATTGGCAAAAGGTCTAGAGGGGAGATGAGGAGAATTTTTTTCACATAGAGTTGGCGGGAACTGGAACACTCCACCTGAAAAGGTGGGGGAAGCTGATCCCATAAATAATTTTAAAAGGGAGTTGGACAGGTACTTGAGGATGAGGAACTTACAGGGTTACGGAGGAAAAGCGGGGATGTGGGACTAAACACGACTGCTTTTTCAAAGAACCAGCAAAGGCAGGACGGGCCGAATTGCCTCCTTCTGTGCTATAAGTTTCTATGATTCTATGAACAACAGTCCCTGGGGCACGCTAACCTCGACATTACCTCCCTCCCCATTAACGTACCCGCTGCTTCTTATCCTTCAACCAATTTCTTAGAAATTGCTAGGTTAACCTTGCATTCTCAACATTTTGGAGTTAAATTGCAGAATCAAAATTAATTCCAATTCTGAGAGGCAGATTTAATTACACCTAATTAATGACATATCAGGTAGATCTTATCACAGTGCTCTTTAATGGGTGAAGGTATCAATAGTAGTTTCACTCATATTAAATCAAGATTCTGCAATCAATAAACTATTTAAAGCACATGCATATCATACAGGTATTATGTCCAATTTAGTATTAGATAATACAAGGAAAATTATAAGTAACATTATATTTTTGTGACTGAGATTTTGCGCCATGGGACCCCTGTCGGGCAAAGAAGTGTGGCAGAGTCTGCTGACAGCATAGCACTCGAGGTGGAGCAATAAACAACTGCACGTGCAGACATGCTCACCCAATATATTTCCAATCAGGAAATTACAAGCTGGAAACCAGAATATGGTGCAACAGTGCTGCAGGACATGGCTGCAGGAGTTCCTCAGAGCAGTGTCCTTGTCCCAACCATCTTCAACTGCTTCATCAATGACCTTCCCTCCAACATAAGGTCAGAAGTGGGGATGTTTGCTGATGACTGCAAAGTGTTCAGTGCCATTCGCAACTCCTCAGATAATGAAACAGACTATGCTTGCATGCAACAAGATCTGGATGACATTCAGGCTTGGGCTGATATGTGGCAGGTAACATTCGCACCACAGAAGTGCCAGGTAATGACCAGCTCCAACAAGCGAGAGTCTAACCACCACCCCTTGACATTCAACAGCATTACCATCGCCGGATCCCCCACCATCAACATCCTGGGGGTCACCATTGACCAGAAACGTAACTGGACCAACCACATAAATACTGTGGCAACAAGAACAGATCAGAGGCTGGGTATTCTGCGGTGAGTGTCTCACCTCCTGACTCCCCAAAGCCTTTCCACGATCTACAAGGCACAAGTAAGGAGGGTGATGGAATACTCCCCACTTGCCTGGATGAGTGCAGCTCCAACAACACTCAAGAAGCTCGACACCATCTAGGACAAAGCAGCCGACTTGATTGGCACCCCATCCACCACCTTAAACATTCACTCCCTCCACCACTGGCATACCATGGCTGCAGTGTGTACCATCTACAAGATGCACTGCAGCAACTCGCCAAGGCTTCTTCGGCAGCATCTCCCAAACCTGCGACCTCTTCCACCTAGAGGGACAAGGGCAGCATACGCATGGGAACACCACCACCTCCAAGTTCCCCTCCAAGTCATGCACTATCCTGACTTGGAAGTATATTGCCATTCCTTGGAAAAACTCAGCAGGCCAGGCAGCATCGGTGGAGAGAGAAACAGAGTTAACGTTTCAGGTCGATGACCTTTCGTCAGAACTGGAAAAAAAGCAGGAAATGGAAAGCAAGTTAGGGGGTTGGGAAAAGGGGGAGGGGATGAAAGAACAAAAGGGAAGGTCAGCGATAGGATAGAAAACAGGAGAGATTAAGAGACATTGAGAGACATTATTCGCTGCTCACAATGTGGTCTCCTCTACATTGGGGAGACCAAATGCAAATTGGGTGACCGCTTTGCGGAACACTTCCGTTCAGTCTGTAAGGGGGACCCCGAGCTCCCGGTGGCCTGTCCCTTTAATTCACCACCCCATTCCCACTCAGAGCTCGCCATCCTCGGCCTCTTGCATTGTTCCATGGAAGCTCAGCGTAAGCTCGAGGAACAGCACTTCATCTTTCGATTAGGCACTCTACAGCCCACTGGACTCAACATAGAGTTCAACAATTTCAGATCATAACCTCGACCCCTATCATATATATATATATATCTATATTCTTTTTTTTTATCCACACTTTTTGTTTTTTCTTCCCTCCATTCAGCTGTCCTTCATTTTACCAGCGCAATTCACACCCCATCTAGAGCCATCCTTTGTTCCTTAACCTGTCCCATTTCCACCTCCCCTTGCCTTGAATATCTCTTAATGTCTCTCAATGTCTCTTAATCTCTCCTGTTTTCTATCCTATCACTGACCTTCCCTTTTGTTCTTTCATCCCCTCCCCCTTTTCCCAGCCCCCAAACTTGCTTTCCATTTCCTGCTTTTTTCCAGTTCTGACAAAAGGTCATCGACCTGAAACATTGGGCAGGATTTTCATTGGGCCGTGGAGGTGGGATTGGAGGCATGTAGGGGGTTAAAATCCCGAAATCGGGGGTCCCGACACCATCCCGCCCCAACCTGCCTCCATGCCAGTTTCAAAGGAGGCGGGTACCCGCCCCGCACTGGGACCCGCCTCCCCGAGGCCGGAAGGGGATTAGTGCCAATTAACTGCCTGTTAAGAGGTAGTTAACAGGCAGTTTTTAGCCTAATCCCTATTTATAATGTTCAAGTGTGGGATTCCCGACGGCTGCAAACCATGGCAAGTTAGAGGAGGCGGACCGTCGGGATGAAGGTCTTGGAAGGGTCGAGATGTCCGGTGTTCAGGTGAGTGATGGGTGCATGAGTGCAAAGGTAAGTGTGTTTGGTGTGTGTAAAGTGTTTAAAGAAGTTTTACTTACATTTACCTACCTTTACAGCCTTCTTTCCTTCAGGTCTCGGGAGTCTCTCATCTCACCGGCACAGAAAGCAGAATGGCTGCGAGCTGTCAAAAATTGCAGCATTCAGCTTTCTGTTCTGGGGAGATCTCTAAATCATCCTGACAGGAACGAATTAATTTGGAGTAGAGATTGTCGGTGTTTGACAGCTTCAAACAGCTGTGAAACGCTGATCTTTCATCTGTCAAAAGGTCTTGACAGATGAAATTTCAATTTGTGACGTCACCTGTTGCCAGGTGGCCCTTAATTGGCTTGCTGAACCCGCTGGGCAGGCTCAACAAGGTCAATCAAGTCTAAATTGCGTGGGTTGGCTAGAACTCGATGGAGGTGGGACTACAACCCCAAAAGTTGTAGTCCCGCCTCCAACCCGACTCCTCAATGAAAATCCAACCCGTTAACTCTGTTTCTCTCTCCACCGATGCTGCCTGGCCTGCTGAGTTTTTCCAGCGCTTCCTGTCGTTATTTTGGATTTCCAGCATCCGCAGTATTTTGCTATTGTATTGCCATTCCTTCATCGCCGCTGGGTCAAAATCCTGGAACTCCCTCCCTAACAGCACTGTGGGAGTACCTTCACCACACCGACTGCAGCAGTTCAAGAAGGCAGCTCACCACCACCTTCTCAAGGGCAATTAGTGATGGGCAATAAATGCTGCCCTTGCCAGTGCCACCCACACCCCATAAACAAATTTTAAAAAATGCTGCGCAGGATGGTATGACGTGTTTTTTCAGTCGATGATTCCCACATGAGCTTCTGATTTCAGCTGTGCCATTAGGAGGAGGCACTGAATTGAGAGCGTATAATGCTCCAAAGGAAAAGACCAGGAGCTTACTGGATTAGGATCAGAGTTCAGGCAATATTCAGCATGGGGCCTTTCACCTCAGTCAAGAAAATTTGTGTCAGTTGGCAAATCTATTCAGATTTTTCCGAGTAAGCCCCTGGCAGGAAAACGAGTGCAGAAGTCACGTGCAGCTGCTGGCACCTTTCTAGCAGCAGTTATGGAGCAGTGTTAAAAGTATGGGAGCAGGTCACCTGCCTGTCCTGTCAGCCAGAACATGATGCATGGTCCATGAACCTGAAAAATGAAGGGATAAAAATACAAAAAACGTAAAGAATATGAGTGCCCTGTTTCTGAATAATATCAGAACCAATTCTACTTAAATTGAGTGAACCCTATTCTGATCTGCAGAGAATTATTTAAAAGAAAAAACAGAAAAAGTATTATACACTTTTCACCAAATTCTACGGCCGGAATTTTGCTGGCACACAAGGGGCGGGTTTGGAGGCGGGACATCCGGCAAAATCACAAAGATTGACAGCAGGACGGAAACCCACTGTCAAGCCGCCTCCAATCAACCTTCCCAAACGTTGGGTCCCTGATTTGCGCATGGACCAGACTCCTAGCATCGGGAAGAGAATTATAGGCACTTACCTGCTTGTTAACAGGTTGTTAACAGGCAGTTAAGAGGCTTTGTGCAATTTTGGCAGGTCTACTGCGGGCTTCCCGACATCCGGATGCCACGCCAGGTAAGTGTGGCATGCTATGGGTCTATTGTAATATTTCTGCATTGATGACAGCTGCAGAAGTGGTCGTCGTCATACGTGTCTTCATACTGTTCCCTTTGGGGAACTGTATGAAGTGGTGGAAGGATTTCTGGCCGCGAGTAACACTCCTTCCGTGACCGTAACCATCTTCGTACCAGCCATTAGGGTGGTTAGTCCTATGGCGGGAGGGTTTTACGGGCTCCCACAACCTGCAGAAGTGGTGTGAAGGATCCAATGGTACACTGGTGAGTTTCAGATAAGAATATGTTGGGAAAAACATTTTTAATGCATTTACACTTTTCGGTAGGTGACAAGTTTTCGATTGTGTGTGTAATCCCACCTCATTGGGAGAACCTCTCTCACCAGTGACAGATCGCTTCTGTAACCTCACCTGCAGCTGCCACCTGTTCTAGCCTAAGGAGGGAGTCACTGGAGAGTCTGGGTACAAGGGTTTACCTTTGTACAGTGATTGTCAGTGTTTGCAGCACCTCAATGCTGTCAAACACTGAAAAAGCAGCTGTCAAAAAAAATTGTGCGTGGCCCCTTTAAGAAAACCGGCAGAGGATGCGTCATCAACTGACGTCATCTGACACCGGCTTCCTCTTAATTGGCAGGGCGGGCTTAACAATGCCAATTGATGCAAAATCACAACTGTGCGTCTGATGTCATTGGGGCCGGGACTGGAACTCGGAAGGCAGCTGTCCCACCCCCAAGCCGCATCAATAGGAAAAATTGTGGCCTATGTATCTGAGGGGGTCTTTTGATATAATTGTAATACTCTAACTATTTCCTAAATTGTACATGTGCTAGTGTTTCCTTTGATTACTTTTGGACGTCAAATATGCAAGTTTTTTCTATAGGAAAATCAATTATATATTACGTTATTTCAGTTAGCTTAATCGGGTAGAGTTAAAACCATTTAAACAGGCTTTTCTTTAGAAATCAATTCAAGATTCTGCTATAAACAAATCATTACCAAATTTAATTTGTTTCTGGCTCTGGGATCAATTCATTCACCTTTTTAGCGGTTTTGGTAAAATTTTCCTCAATTGTTTTTGCACCGTGGGAAGTTTGCTGAAATCCGTTAAAATGCTATTCACCGCGATATCGCAGTAGCAACAGGGGAGGTAATGCCTACATAAAATACTCAAGGACATTAACGTGTCAAAGGCTTGTTGAATAAGATCCTTGGCCAGGCACAGAGTTACTCTTGTACATCAAAGCAAAACCATTCCCCATTATTTACGAGGAACCACTGGAAGAGCAATTTACTGCCTCTATCTCTATCTCATAGTCCTGTGTAATCAAGAGTCTGAAACTGACACAAAACACGGGGAAATAGCTGCTCTCGAGTGTACTCGCCTCAGAACACAGTAATTTGTGGGAATGTGTATGCATTAATGAAAGATTTTATCTGAAACTTTACATCAAACAACTTCCTGAGTTTAGGAACAAAGTGCTCTGCTTTGTGAGATTGGTGAATCTTCGACTAATCCTGAATTTTCAAATGCACGGCTCCACAGATCTAGTCAGGAAAGGCAAGTGATAAAAAAACAAACTGCCAAATTCCAAGAGAGTGCACTGATAGCTTTACAATAGAATTTCCCCAGTCTTTCAAGCATGAAATGTATTTTTCAAATGTGCTACCGACTGGGTTCCATTCATGGAGTTGGACAGCAGATGTAATATGACCTATTAAACTGTCATGAAGCAGAGAATGTGGCTGCTGTTATATCATTTTGAAAAAACATGTTTCATGTTAGGTTGATATGTAAATCTAAACTAATGAAGTGAGTGGTGTTGATTCTCACTGGCTTTCCAACTCATGACCTAAAAACCTAAATTTACATCCAAAACTTAATTTACTTTCAACTTAAGATCTAAATGCTAGGTGTTCAGTGCCCTATACTTAAAATACATGAGGTAAAACCCAAACTTCTATGGAACAAATAGAATGATCACTAATATTAATACAAGATAGTCTTTTGCTAAACACAAGGATTTTCATACTTGAAAGATATTTACACTAAAACACGCACACTACAACATTACATTATTTGACTTATACAATACTGATTCCTTTCTTGGAGCGTATTTCCTCATTTAAAATGACGGTTGTGTATAATTTTGCTACGGATGACTATGCAACACTAATTCATGATGGGAATGAGAAGAAACTGCCAATCAAAGCAGATCTGTAATAATACCTATCTTACAACCTGCTGAGCTTCAGCTTACTCATGCACTGCCCCTCTGCGAGAATGCCTCCCATTTTTCGTGCTCTTTCCTCACTCCTGCTGCATTAAGAAATAATCAGCATTGGCTACTCTGCCATGTCCTATTCATTAGTAGTGTGGCGATTCTTATAAATCACATCCTTCTTTTCCCCTACAACTCACTCACAGGTATTAATGTGAGTGACGAACCTCAGTTTTTGTGTTATTTCAGCTTGGCTTACAAATTCCTGGCCTATGACAAGTGCTTGCGTCATTAAGGAGAATTTTGTTTTTCATTATGTAGTTCTTGTAAATACATTTCATCTTTCTGTAGTAAATCTTTTTGTTACATAGGATTACATAGGATATACGGCACAGAAACAAACCATTCGGCCCAACCAGTCCATGCCGGCGTTTTTGCTCACTCAAGCCTCCTTCCATCTTTCCTCATCTAACTATCACCATAACCCTCTATTCTCTTGTCCTGCATATGCTTATCTAATCACCCCTTAAATGCATCTGTACTATTTGCCTCAACTACTCCCTGTGGTAGCGAGTTCCACATTCTCACCACCCTCTGGGTAAAAAAGTTTCTTCTGAATTCCCTATTTGATTTGTTGGTGACTATCTTATATTGATGGCCTCCAGTTATAGGATATATGGCACAGAAACAGGCCATTCGGCCCAACCAGTCCATGCCAGCGTTTATGCTCCACTTGAGCCTCTTCCCATCTTTCCTCATCTAACACTTTTTGTTACTACTAGTAACAAAAAAGAAGAGCCTGTAATGGCTTTCTTGGCCTTGCATCTTTGTTTTTACTAACTGCTCTCTCATTAAACTTCACACAGGGAGAACTATGGCCCTTAGTTCATCTTAAATCTCCATTTTCCCCATTTATTTATATTTGACCCTATTTTTGGAAATCCAGAAGTAACTTATGCAATTAAAATATAAGTTTGCAATCCATAACTACATCTTCGCTACTGCTAGCATTGGCCTGTTAATGTTTGGTCATGTATGACCAGAATCTCATCACTTTAAATATCCTTCTTTAATTAATTCTAAACTTTTGCATTCTTTACAGTTTGTATTTTTCTAAAGAGTTCATTTGTAGGTACATAACATATCCAAGGTAAATGTACGATTCTGAGTTATAAATCTTGTAACTGAATACACGATTATGTAAAAAATAGAAGCAATCTGTAACAAAGCCAATCATAAATACTGCAGAATGCTCCATGTCAACTGCATATATTGTACCTATTGTACCTGGAGTACTGTGTACAATTTTGGTCTCCTTACCTAAGGAAGGATATACTTACCATAGAGGGAGTGCAACGAAGGTTCACGAGATTGATTCCTGGGATGGCGGGATTGTTGTATGAGAAGAGATTGAGTAAACTAGGCCTGTATTCTCTTGAATTCAGAAGAATGAGAGGGGATCTCATTGAAGCATACAAAATTATTACAGGGCTTGATAGGATGGATGCTGGGAGAATGTTTCCCTTGACTGGGAGTCTAGAACCAGGGGCCACAGCCTCAGGATAAAGGATAGGCCATTCAGGACTGAGACGAGAAGAAATTTCTTCACACAGAGGGTGGTGAATCTTTGGAATTCTCTACCCGAGAGGGTGATGGAGGCTCAGTCATTGGGTATATTCAAAACAGAAGTTGATAGATTTCTGACTAGTAAGGGCATCAAGAGGTATGGCGATAGGGCCGGTGAATGGAGTTGAGGCAGAAGATCAGCCATGAATGGTGGAGCAGGCTCGAAGGGCCGAATGGCCTACTCCTGCTCCTATTTCTTATGTTCTTATGTCTATTGAGACTCACAGGTTGAATTGTATTGAGAATTATATATCAACTATAAATGTGTGTAATTTAGTGTGACCACGAATGATAAAAGGCAGCACGGCATACACTTTCAGTAATGATTAAATCATCTCTTGCTGCAAGGACCATTGATGGAGCAAACTTAGAGCTCATAAAGTAGCTTCTGAAGATATTCTTCCTGTCCAGAAGGCGTCAACTTCAATTTTCACAGGCACTCAGCACTCTCCTGTACCTCACCCAAGCACCTTTTGTTCAAATGTGTGGGCATCACAGTTGAGTCTGATCCTGTTACCAATTCGATGTCCACACATGGATAGCTAGCGGGGTCACTGGATAATGAGCAGGAGCAGGGCCTCTAGCCAATTGTCCTCTCACTAACCCAGGGGCTGAGCAAAATGTAGTGTTCTACCACCACGCTGGCTAAGATCAACCAACTCTAGGATCTAACCTGAAGCTTTTCAGATACTCATTGGAAAAACCCATTTGGGGAGCCAACAATCTACTTTATATCAGAATACAAAACTTTTTAATCTAAAATGTTTAGGTGGTGACTAAAATTAAACAAAGGTAGGATTGCAAGTCAAATTCTAAATAGTTTTCTTTGCAAAGGTCGCAGAACAGTGCAATACATTGCCTATTAGCTCCCTCTAGAGTATCCCTAATAGTAGGACACTTCCTATTATAAAGTATTAATTAGGTCGAGATTTCTTTATATTACAACCACAGAAATTCAGCAAACTTCAGTGACAAAAGTGAAAATTAGATATTTAAAATCCTTTATAATAACTTCACATGCAAGTGTTGTTTTATTGCAGAACCTCCACCAGTACCATCCTATGACTGGAAAATTATGTTATCTTTGTTGTGGGAGCACTAGGATTATTATATATTGCTGCAAGACTTTCTCCACAAGCTTTGTAGGTCCTTCAAAGAACAAACTTCACCAATGCTTTATAAAGCCTTTAAGTTAGCTTAGCACAGTAAGAGAGCAGAATTAACAAGCACAATCGAAGCTGGACCATCTCTTGTTACTGACCATGGATTCTCTCAGGCTATTGTGACAAGTAAATATTACACGGATTTAGCAAGAATATCAAAAATGGGTTTGAGGTCGCCTGTGGCACAGCTCATGTGGAACCAGCAGCGCGGGGGGTGGGAGACGGCAAATTATGTGACAAAAGTCTCTCCTCCTAATTCGAATATGTGACTGGCGCTTCAAAAGCTTGCCCTGCAGCACACATGGCTAGGGACTACAAGATTTGACCAGATTTTAGCTCTTAAAAGGGCTGTATTTCGCAATTGAAGGGGTAGTTGTGGTGTTGGTAAAATGGTGGACTAATTATTCATAATGGCAAAACAGACACATATGGGAAACGCAACGTCCTTTGATGCTGAAGAATTAGAGGTCCAACTACAGCTGGTTTAACTAAATGGTGGTCCTTTTTGGAGGGAGGTTGCCAGTCAAGTTAACACAGTCACCCAAATCCCCTGTACCTGATTGCAACTGAAGAAGAAGTTTTCTGATATCAGGTGAAGGCAACTGTACTCCTCAGTGACAAGTGTGACCAAAATTACTCAGTTATCATTCCACGGTGGGAGGTTTCACTATGTTAAAGGCATGATGTAAATTCAAGTTATTGTGGTTGTTCCTGCATCTGTTGGCTCTTCTTCTTCATTTAAATCATGTAGTGAGTTAGGACCACCCCCAAAAAATCAACCAATCTTACCACTTTCAAAAGTGAACTTTAAATATCAGCAGCAACCAAGAATAATGTTGGAAAGTATCAGTGGGGGGGAAATGGCAAGCCACCCAACAAAACCAATGAATGCATGGAGTAAAATTAAATGGCAAGCACAAACCATCCCCCTCCCCCCGCCCCACCACCCCACTTTCCTGCAATTCCCCTCTCCCAACTTATCAGCAATTGGAAGTGCCATCTGCCCTTAAGAAGCCTGTGTTAACTTGACAGGCCAGGTCCCAGTCACTCCCCATGTGCCCATTTTAGATGGGTGAGGTGCATGTTGTGGGCAGTCTTGCCCAAAGTAAAGGATTCATTGCTGGACCAGTTTTAAATAGTTATTCTATTTAAATGAGGCCCACACATGCTTGTAGCCTCATTCTTGGCCCACAAATTGGTGCTGCAAAATTTGACGCACATGGGTACACAAGGTCGCACACCTGATTTTACAACCCATGACCACCGTCAACAGCGCTCCTCATCACTGACGGAGCTCTGCACTTATAAGCCAGTTCCAATGATAGAAAGAAAGACTTGCATTTATATAGCACCTTTCACAACCTCAGGATGTCCCAAAATGCTTTACAGCCTATGAAGTAATTTTGAAGTGTAGTCACTATTGTAATGTAAGAAATACGGCAGCCAATTCCCACAAAACAGCAATGTGATAGTGACCAGATAACCTTTTTTTTAGTGATGTTGGTTGAGGGATAAATATTGGCCAGAACACCCTGCTCTTTGTCAAATAAGTGCCGTGGGATCATTTACGTCCACCTGAGAGAGCAGATGGAGCCCTGGTTTAACGTCTCATCTGAAAGTCGGCATCGCCGACAGTGCAGCGTTCCCTCAGTACTGCGCTGAAATGTCAGCCTAGGTTTTGTGCTCAAGTCTCTAGAGTGGGACTTAAACCCATGACCTTCTGACTCAGAGGCAAGAGTGCTACCCATTGCGTCATGGCGGACACCCAATGTTTCAACAAAATAAACAGAAAAGAAAATAAGGAGCTGTGTGTTTTACCCTCTGGATTTTTACCTCCAGCCCAGAAAGATAGAGTGTAATTTATTCTCTCTGCCAGAGATGTGGGGCCTTGAGTGACATTAGCAAAATCTTCAAGCCAGTTCATAGCAGAAAGCACATGTCCACGGGACAAAATAATCAAAATTTAGTACTGAGCAAAACTGACAACTTCACTTCGAGTGTGACAAGGAAAGCTGGTTAGGTAATCAAAAGTATCAAACTGATACAGTTGCAGTGTGCGAGTGGGGAGGAGGTTGGAGTTAAAGCACATTGTTAAGAGTGAAATAAACAGAGCTTTGCTCTGCCTACAATTGGGTGGGAAAGAAAATCGGCCGAGATGTAAAACAGGCTGCTGATTTGCTACCATCCGTTTTTTGCCCTGCGATAGAAGTTAAAATGACCCCCATTAGCTATCAAAAGTGAGAGAGTGCATTGACATTCTTCTCATTAATAAGAGCAGAAAGGAAATGTTTTTAAAAGGTAAAACAGAGTGCTCTTTATACTAAATTGCCTAGTTTTCAAAATATACATCTGTTCAGATAACATCGACAAATATATTTTCTGCATATTCATAACCCTAGATGTTATAAACTATAATTATAAAAATCAATAACATTTCTTAATTTGTGACATTATTGCTAACTTAATCTGCTTTTAATTTTGGTGCTGCTGCATGGATTTAAAGGGTTACGATGGATCAGAATGATGCTTGTTGTGCTGCCTTCCTTTAGGAATTTATGTTAGTTTTCCAGTTAATTCAGGGGTTTGAGTAATTTGGGTCGATTTCCATTGTGTGCCGCCACCTAGTGGATATTTGGTACCTAGCAAGTGCAGTAAAATGCAGTAAAGTGCAGTAAAGCGCAGTAAAGTAAACTGCTGATCACAAGACCTGCAGCTCGACACATGGTCTGGGAAGTTATTTTCTTGTTACGCTCCGGCCTTGGACACTATTTGTCTGTAAGTACTTGAGAATGTTATAGATGATTAGTGTACACTATATTTTGCAGAAAATGTTTAGTTTATAACCTTTCTCTGTAAGCAAACCTGCACAGCCAGCCGTGAAGTACTCACTCTGTGTCTAGCTGGTTAACTTGTAGCTGTATTTTGATGCACTATGTACAGGGCTAATTTAAAGTGAATGTAAGAGAATGCCTTTCAATTTGCTAAATGTATATTCACAGTAAGCTGTGTTTCCACGTGTTTTGGTAAGTTACATGCCAAATGTACTGTGTTGCTCAGGCTTACCTAAATTTGTCTATGCATATCAGTTGTGTGCTTGTGTACTAATGTGTGCTTCCATTTCTGTATTGTATTTCAGTTTCACAATAAGAATCTTTCAGTAAAGTTTACAAGAAAAGTCAAGCCTTGTGATTTTTATGGGAAGATATCAAGTTGTTAGCTACCTGTCTAGCTTTGCATAGGAACGCGCTGCAAGGGCAGAATACTTGTTGTTTGATATCTGACCAGCAGCAATATAAAATTGCCCCAGTGTTTCTGAAATAAACTAAACCCTACAGCTGTTTTACTCAACTAAAGACAGTGTTAGGCATTACTTAAATTGCATTTGCCATTGCACAGCACATTTTATCAGAATAATACATTATCACCAGGATAACAGAAATTACTTCTCATCAAATTCATTCATTCAGCTGAAATTGTTGTATCCTCCTCCAGCTCAGTGACAAAGTGTATTGGTTTCTAAGTCTAGAGTGAAGGACTGTTTTATCTTTGGTTCTGCTGCTTCTTCACTGAAGTTCAGAAAGGCAAGCTTTGCCTTCATCACTAACGATCCATTAGGAATAAATCACTGAAAGGTACCCAAATTGTAATGTGTAATGTTTAAAGGGAGAGTAGTCATATTGGCCTAGATTTACTGCTCATGTTATGCCAGCTTCTGGGCTTAACTTAACCAGAGAGCATCGGGATATTTTGGAATGTCACTCCACCGGTGTTGCCCATGCAATATTCCAGTGATGATATTGAGCATACAAATTTGTCTGCTCAAATATTTGGGTGGGGTAGCTTTATAATTAGAAACAAATGGCAGGAAGATATTATAAAGGCAATTCCCATAATTTGCCCCTTAGCAATAATGGATACTATGAATGCCTCTGCATCCCTGGTGTCCAGCATTTCTAGGTGTGGCAAAGAGGACGATTTATACGTTATATCCTCCAAAAGCAGTGGAATCCATTGCGGGGCAAACAATTTAACACCCCAACCCTGAAATTTTGCACAATTTGAAAAAAACCTTTGACACATCTTAGGTTGCCCCACCGATCAACGACGTGTTATGTTACATCGGATCTTCTACGCTAGCTAATTCCCTTCTCTGATTGCTCGTGGATGCAGACTTGGATTAACACACAGGGGTACAGGGCCCAGTTACAGGGGCCCCAGCCAAATATAGGGCCCCCACCTAGGGTCCTGTGCAAATGTTTCATTTAAGCGTAGTATATTGTGATATGACTTGATTTATTATTAATGCAGTGTATAAAAATTCTACAGACCTATTTCTTCATGTATTTTAATGGAATGTGGGGGTGTGGGGTGTGGGTGAGGATGGGCCGCAAATGTTCTTGGTTCTCAGGGTATCAAGAATTATTAATCTAGCTCTGCCCAGAAAGATGCTGGATTATTAAAAAAATGATTTAACATTATTTAAAAGATCCTGACCTGAAACTTGGTTGAGGTCAGGGATGCCTTGCATTGGTGGAAGTCCCACCCTGCTACACTTCCACCAGTGTTATGATTCAGGGGATGACATCAGTCATCTTGTTTAGTAAATGGTATGTTGGCCTTCATAGCGAAAGGGTTTGAGTACACGAACAAGGATGTCCTGCTGCAGTTGTACAGGGCCTTGGTGAGACCACACCTTGAGTACTGTGTGCAGTTTTGGTCGCCTTATCTGAGGAAGGCTGTTCTTGCCATGGAAGGAGTTCAGCGAAGATTCACAAGGCTGATCCCTGGGATGGCAGGAATGACGTTGTAGTGTCCGAGGATCAATAATACTCAGACTGCAGGAGAACAATAAAACAGGTATTTACTGAACAGAGAGTAATTCAAGACTGAAATACAGAAGCCTGCTATGGCTTTATATACAGGGGTGGTCACTGCCGGTACTGCAGTATAGAATCGGTTCTTCTCTTAAAGGCACATACACAACAATTCCTCCCCTTTTAGATAAACAGTACATAACATTCATTTAACAACTAAATAATAACTAATTACAATTACAATTTTCTCTGTACTATATACATCAACTGAAATAATCATTTATAAGTTCAGTCTTTGAGGAGGCTTCCTGATCCTGACTGGATAGCGCCTTTCTCGAGTATCCTGTTCTTGCGGCGGAGTTGATTCTGGCTCATTGTCATTGGTTGGTTCGTCAGCTTCCAATACCACTGCTTCTGAGGTAGACGCAACCTGTACTTCGGGTTGATTACCAGGTGCACCTGCTCGTGGTATGGGTTTGGCTTGTTCCTGTGACTCTAGCATCTGGTCAGCATGGTGTCTCACGATGCTCTCTCCAATGTCCACTGTGTACATTAGTGGTCCCTGCTGTGTGCATATCGTTCCTGGCTGCCAATTTTCTGTTCGGTAATCGCGGGCCAAGACTGGTTGCCCTATCTTGAAGCTCCTGGTTGGCTTCTCATTTATATGCTGGAATTGCTTATCCTCAACATCTCGTCTTATGTTTGGTTTGAGCAAATCCAGGCGACATCTTAGCCTTCGGTTGAAGAACATTATGGCTGGAGCTTGGTTGGTGACTGCATGTGTCGCATTCCGGTAAGCAAACAAGAAATTATCCATCTTGTGTTGTAGTGGTATGTCGTCATTATGCATTGCCTTTATGGCCTTTTTAAAGGTCTGAACAAACCTCTCAGCCAATCCATTTGTGGCTGGATGATATGGGGCAGATGTGTAATGCTTCACCCCATTATTCCTCAGAAACCTCCGGAAATCCTCTGACACAAACTATGGCCCATTGTCGGAGCAAATCTGTTCTGGCAAGCCATTCCTGGCGAAGATGGTCCGTAGGACTGCAATAGTTTTCTCCGTAGTGGTGGAGGACATTTTGATGACCTCTGGCCATTTCGAATGGGCGTCCACAGCGATTAGGAACATTGAGTCCATAAATGGACCAGCAAAATCAATGTGTACCCATTGCCATGGAGATCAGGGCCACTCCCATGGATGTAGCGGGGCCTGTGGTGGATGGTTTTGGACCTTCTGGCATCCTGTGCATCTCTTAGTCATATCCTCGATTTCTTTATCGATTCCCGGCCACCACACAAACTCCCTGGCTAGGCTCTTCATTTTTACCCCTCCCAGATGACCCTCATGAAGCTCATTGAGCACTCGATCTCTCAACTTGGGTGGAATTACCACTCGGGATCCATACATCAAGGTCCCCCGGCACACTGACAGCTGTTCTCTCCTTGGCGAGAATGCTGGCAACAGTGAGTCACCATGTGCTGGCCATCCCTTCACCGTCAAATCATAGAACCGAGAGTGTGTCGGGTCATTTCGGGTTTCCTTCTCTATACTTGAGATTGTAACAGGTAGACATTCGACTATGGTCGCATGGAATCTCAACAGGGTCCACTGCAGGTGCTTCCTCTACCGTAGGCAACGGTAGGCGCGCCAGCCCATCAGCGTTTCCATGCTGTTTCGTAACCTTGTACTCTATGTCGTACTGATGTGCCCCTAGAAAAAGTGACCATCTTTGCAGCCGTTGCACCGTCATCACCGGAACGCCCTTCTTTGGGTTAAAAATGGAGACCAGGGGCTGATGATCAGTCAGTAGGGTGAATTTCTGCCCGTGCAGATAGTGATTGAACTTCTTCACCCCCCACACCAGGCTGAGGGCCTCCCTGTCAATCTGGGCGTAGTTATGCTCGGCTGAGGTTAACGAGCGCGACGCAAAGGCTATTGGCCTCTCTGAACCGTCAGGGAATTTGTGTGACAGCACCGCTCCGATGCCGTAGGGAGACGCATCACATGCTAACCGAATCGGTAGTGTTGGATTGTAGTGGGCCAATACTTCTTTTGAAGTGTTTAGGCAGTTACATTTCTGAAAGGTACGCTTACACTCATCATTCCATTTCCATGTTACTCCACTTTGCAGTAGGGCGTTCAGTGGGTGCAGAATTGTAGATAAATTCGGCAAGAACTTATGGTAGTAGTTCACCAACCCGAGGAACGACCTCAGTTGCGACACATTTTCCGGTGCTGGAGCCTTGACCACAGCCTCAATCTTGTCCGGCGACTTATGCAACCCTTCCTCATCAATCATGTGGCCACAATACGAGATTTGTCTCCTGAAGAACTCGCATTTGGGGCGGTTGGCTCGTAGCCCATATTCCTGTAATCTCGTGAGCACCTGCTCCAGGTTGGCAAGGTGTTCACTGTCATTTTTGCCCGTAACCAGGATGTCGTCCAAATAACACTGGGTCCCCGGGATCCCTTGCAGGACTTGTTCCATCGCCCTCTGCCAAATAGCCGGGGCTGATACTACCCCGAATACCAGTCGATTGTACTGGTAGAGGCCTTTGTGAGTGTTTATCGTGAGGTATTTCCTAGACGCTTCATCCACCTCCATTTGTAGATACGCTTGGGCCAGATCAATCTTTGTAAAGCGTTTCCCTCCAGATAGTGAGGCGAAAATATCTTCTATACGTGGAAGTGGATATTGTACTGTGTGCAGGACTGGGTTCACAGTTGCCTTGAAGTCCCCACAGATGCGAACCTTCTTCGGTTCCCCAGGCGTGCTGCTCAATGATTTCTTCATTACAGGAACGATGGGTGTGGCCCACTCGCTCCAGTCCACCTTGGACAGCACACCCGAACGCTCCAGACTCTCCAGCTCTGCTTCAACGGCTGGGCGGATCGCGTAAGGTACCGGTCTGGCCTTAAAAAATTTTGGGTTTGCGTTATCTTCGAATTTTATCATTGCCGTTACTCCTTTTAGAGTCCCAAGTCCTTGTTGGAACACCTCTTTCGCGTCAGTTAGAATTTTTGACAGTTGTCCAGGTGTGACGTCATCATCCTTTTTATCAGTCACAGTTAGCGCCTGAATGGAATGCCAATCCAAATGTATTTTTTGGATCCATTCACATCCCAATAATGGTGGTCCTCCATCTGGTGGTATATATAGATACAGTTTCTGTGTTTCCTTGCCGTTGTACTCAACTGGCACCCTTATTTTTCCACTGGGGTAGACTTTTTGCCCCGTGTATGTCTTCAATACAATGGACGTGTCCTTCAAGGGTATGTGTGAGAATAGCCGCTCATAGTCTCGTTGATTCATGGCAGTTAGGGCTGATCCTGTGTCCAATTCCATCTTTACTGGGGACCCTGCTATCATGAGGGTGACCCAAATGGGTCGGTGATCCTCCTTTGCGATCACGTTGTGTAACTTTAGACAACTTATTCTCCTGCTCCCAGAGTCCTTATCACTCTCCTGATCTTTCGAACTACTGTCTGTCAATTTCTTTACTTTCTTGTACTTTTCCTTAGTAGTTCTTGTAGTGTTGGTTTTCTTTCCCGACCTGCAGACTCTTGCTATGTGTCCCATTTTCCCACATTGCCTGCATACTTTGTCCTTAACCCAGCAGTCCTTCTGATCATGGGTTGTTCTGCCGCAGCGATAGCACTTTTCTGCTCCATACGGCATTTCGTTAGCGCTGTATTCCTGTGGTTTCTGTTGTATTTCCGCAGCTCCCCGTGCTGCTGCTTCGTAGGATACTGCCACGCTGAAAGCCTGTTCTAGCGTCAGGTCCTTTTCCGAAAGTAGTTGTTTCTGGGTTCCCTCACTCTGGAGCCCGCAGACAAACTTATCCTGCAAGGTGTCTGCCAGTCCTGCTCCGAACTGGCAGTGCTTCGATAACTTGCGTAGTTCCGTAAGATAGTCAGCATTGTTCTCATCTTTGTGCTGGTTTCTTTTATGGAACTTGAATCTTTCTGCTATCAGCAGCGGTGTAGGGTTTAGGTGTTCCTGTAAGATATTAACAATCTCTTCATAACTTTTCTCCATTGGTTTAGCTGGGGTAATTAAATTCCGCAATAGGCCGTACGTTCTCGCGCCCATCAAATTTAATAATACCGACGCCTTCTTTCCATTGGCCACCTGATTGGCATTGCAGTACACTTCAATTCTTTCCACATACGTGGTCCAGTCTTCTACCTCGTTGTCGAAAGCAGTGATACTGCCACTCTTCGGCATCTTGGGTGATTTAAAATGGCACCTCCCGCGCTTTTTCTTCTTCCCCAATGTAATAAAATGGCACCTCCCGCACTTTTCCTTCTTCCCCAATGGAATAAAATGGCGCCTCCCGCGCTTTTTCTTCTTCCCCCTTGCTGCCACGCTGCTCCTAGCATTCTACAGGGTAATGGCGGCGACCCGCGGCTTCGGCGCATCTCACTTTTCCTTCCCCGCGTTCTATCCTCTCCACGCTGCCCTGTTCTTGAGCACCGACCGCGCCCTGTGCGCTCCACCCTCTCTCTTCCTCCCGACGACGCTGCATGGCCCCTTTGCCGAGCCGCTCGATCGAGCCCGAGCCCGCCGCAGTCCGGAAGGGTCAGCGCAGTACCTGCTACCAGCACGACTTGCTGGAACACCTCAACTGGGGAGCCAGGCCCAGCTCTCCACAGCCTCCCCTGCAACTCTCCGATGGATCCCTGGGCGGTTGCCCGCGGTCGACGCCCGCCGTTCTGACTTCGACCTCCAAGAAGCTTCTCTTCAGGGAAAAGATCCCCGTGAGGTGATGCAGTACTGCAGGTGAGTTCAAACCTGCCCGTCGCCAGTGTAGTGTCCGAGGATCAATAATACTCAGACTGCAGGAGAACAATAAAACAGGTATTTACTGAACAGAGAGTAATTCAAGACTGAAATACAGAAGCCTGCTATGGCCCTGTATACAGGGGTGGTCACTGCCGGTACTGCAGTATAGAATCAGTTCTTCTCTTAAAGGCACATACACAACAGACGTACGAGGAGAGATTAGGTCGATTGGGATTATACTCGCTGGAGTTTAGAAGAATGAGAGGGGATCTCATCGAAACTTATAAAATTCTGACAGGTCTGGACAAACTAGATGCAGGTAGAATGTTCCCGATGGTCGGAGCGTCCAGAACCAGGGGTCATAGTCTAAGGATAAGGGGTAAGCCATTTAGGACAGAGATGAGGAAGAATTTCTTCACCCAGAGAGTGGTGAACCTGTGGAATTCTCTACCACAGAAGGCAGTTGAGGCCAAGTCTTTAAATATATTCAAGAAGGAGTTAGATATATTTCTTAGAGCCAAAGGTATCAAGGGATATGGAGAGAAGGCAGGTACGGGGTACTGAGTTTGGATGATCAGCCATGATCTCATCGAATGGCGGAGCAGGCTCGAGGGGCCGAATGGCCTACTCCTGCTCCTATC
Organism: Somniosus microcephalus; assembly: GCF_052327205.1. Classification (NCBI taxonomy): domain Eukaryota; kingdom Metazoa; phylum Chordata; class Chondrichthyes; order Squaliformes; family Somniosidae; genus Somniosus; species Somniosus microcephalus. Next base: position 184,151,642 of record NC_140997.1, on the reverse strand, counting down.
TTCTATGTTTCTATGTAAGCCTCTTGTAAACATGGAAAATGTTGTGGGAGCTGAAAGATCTAAATCAGAATGACACTACTCTTGCACTTAATGTTCAATACCAAAGAGCAAGGTCAGACACCAGTTTAAGCTTGCATTCGTAATCGAAATCACACTGCGTAGGGAAATAACCACACTGAAGGATTCATATGATCTCAACCGAGAGTGATGCTGGAGTGGCTTGTTGTCACCTTAACCACTAGTGAGAGTGCACGCTTCATTATCACTTCCACCCACCCATTATAGTATACTAGTGGATCTTTTTGCTCAATGAGTCAGAGGATATGTTGCTTTATTTCGTGCAATGTGCAATATATTATCAGGGTTACTGATTTACAGTGACTTATTACACAGTATTGTGGAAGAGTTTGTGGTATTTATGGATTGAATTTCTTGATATTTGTATATTTATAGAAATAAAGAACAAACTTGTATTTATATAGTGCCTTTCACAACCTATCCCAAAGCGTTTTATAGCCAATAGAGTACTTGTGGAATGTAATTAAATGAAGGGATCTACTCCTGACCCCATGAACTTTAGTAAGGGTCAGCAGCGGAGGTCTGGGGTTTACACAGAAATGCACATATTTGGGGCCTCCCATCTGGAATTCATTATATAATTTGCATAACCTGCTATTTTCACTTCAAATACTTCCATCCTTGCTTATTATTTTCTGTATGTTTTTTCCATACATCTCTAATTACTGCTTTCATGTCCATATATGTCCTGGTGTGTTTGCATGGCTTCCATTTGTACTATTCATTAAAGCCATTCAATCTCCTCTGGACACCCGGCAGGTTCTCCAAGTTACCGAGACAATATTCACTATCAGAAACAGATTGCCGCACTTGGCTCTGCTTTACATATTTGGGGCTCTCCTCCCCCACCATAAACCCACTCCATTCCATTATGTAGCTTATAACCATGACTTCATTTATTAAATCATTTTTTCCTTCAGTTGTCATTCAGCAATTTCGTGAACTATTTTTGTGTAAAAAGGAATGTTGGCTCGTTTAATGTTTAGTAAATCAAAGGGAAGTTTTGACATTGTACCTGTAAGTTAATGTCTACAGAATAGCTATACAAACTTACCACATGAACATCCAAGATCTCATTGTGTGCATGTAATAGTTACATACAACTAACTACAGCATTCACTTTAAAATCAGTGAAATTAGAAGAAGAAATCTGCAATTTTCTGCAGATTTTCTCACTTTCCTTTGATTTGCATTTTGGCTTCCATTTTGGCTTTGTTTGTAAATGTGCTTTTATCCCCCTAATTCTTGCTGGATGCTTCTTATGGATTTCAAGGAAAGGGATTCATAAAACTGATCTACAACACTGACAATCATTGAAAGCTAATCTACAAAAAAATTACTGTCAAAGTTAGTGACAAATGTTCTGGTTTATTCCTCAATTCCCTCTGCACTACTGTACATTGATAGCTTAAGCCATTGCACTTCATTATGTTTAATGTGCTAAATAAGCCAGTGAAAGTATATTCTTGACAGAATCTCTACCATCATTGCTACTCTTCAATGGCCTTCACAAGACTGATTTACTTTTCAACAAACTATAAGAGAAGAAATGTATTTCTGCTTATCAGAACAAGTCAAGCTGTATGCCTTTCTAAAACACCCATAAATTTCACTCTTACAAGGAACTGGCACTGTTCAGTTCTATTCCAATGCTGACGACCATTCTGAGAAATAGCTACTATCATTAACCATTATAAATTCAAGTATGATTTTGATGAAAGCTTTAAAGCACAGCAGATGATTTATTTTATTACTGCAACAGATGGATATTCTCTTGCCACCAATATGCCCTTGTTAAAACCATTTAATGTCATTGTACAATCTGCCAAGAAAGTAAAAATGCAGCAGTGTTCCAAATGTAAGTTTATGTTCAGGATAATAAAACCTTCCATTATAATGGAAGCCCATGTGTGATGAGATAATCTACTTTATTCGCAGTCAAGCTAGCTAACTTACAAACCTGTTCATAGAAAAGTCTGGTGGGATCCTTACAGTTTTACACATCACCTGTAGATTTAGTGTTGACAAGTAATTACATAGGATTACGTAGGATATACGGCACAGAAACAGGCCATTTGGCCCAACCAGTTCATGCCGATGTTTATGCTCCACTCGAGCCTCCTCCCGTCTTTCCTCATCTAACTCTATCAGCTTACCCCCCTATTCCCTTCTCCCTCATATGCTTATCTAGCCTCCCCTTAAATGTATCTATACTATTCACTTCAACCACTCCCTGTGGTAGCGAGTTCCACATTCTCACCACTCTCTGGGTAAAGAAGTTCCTTCTGAATTCCCTATTTGACTTCTTGGTGACTATCTTATATTGATGGCCTCTAGTTTTGCCCTTCCCCACAAATGAAAACATTCTCTCTGGCCACGATCTTACCTGAAGAGGCAAGTTGGGAGCAGGTCAGCTGACTTGCGGGTTCCAATCCCGCCCCCAACGACGCCCGATGCACAGACGCTATTTTGCATCAATTGGCCTTGTTAAGCCCACCCCACGGGCTTGCCGGCCAATTAAGAGAAAGCCGGTGTCAGATGACATCAGTTGATGACGCGTCATCTGCCGGTTTTCTTAAAGGGGAAATGCTCATTTTTGTTTGACAGATGATTTTTCAGTATTTGACAGCATTGAGGTGCTGCAAACATTGCCAATTACTGTACAAAGGTGAGCCCTTGCACCCAGGCTCTCCAGAGACTCTCTCCTTAGGATAAAACAGATGGCATCTGCAGGTGAGGTTACAGAAGCGATCTGTCAGTGGTGAGAGAGGTTCTCCCAATGAGGTGGGACTACACAAACACTTCAAACCTTATTACCTACAGAAAAGTCTAAACACATTAAAAATTATTTTCCCAGCATTTCCTTACCTCTGAAACTCACCAGTGCACCATTGCATCCTTCACACCACTTCTGCAGCTGTCATCAATGAAGAAACATTACAGTAGACTCACAACACACCACACTTACCTGGCGTGGTCTCCGGACATCGGGAAGCCTGCAGTCAACCTGGCAAAATTGGAAAAAGCCTCTTAACTGCCTGTTAACTACCAGTTAACAAGCAGTTAAGTGGCTATAATCCTCTTCCCGCCGCTAGGAGTCGGGTCCCTGTGCAAATCGGGGATATGATTCCCGGGAAGATTGATTGGAGGCGGGTTGGAAGTGAGTTCGGGACCCGCGGCCAAACGTTTTGATTTTGCCCGCAGTCCCGCCTTCAAACCCGACCCCTGAGCACCGGCAAAATCACCTCCTCTGTATTTACTCTATCAAAACCTTTCGTGATTTTAAAGACCTCTATTAGGTCACCCCTCAGCCTCCTCTTTCAAGAGAAAATAGACCCAGCCTGTTCATCCTTTCCTGATAGGTATACACTTCTATTTCTGGTATCATCCTTGTAAACCTTTTTTGCACCCTCTCCAGTGCTTCTATATCCTTTTTATAATATGATGACGACCTATGTACGCTTATAGAATAGAATCATAGAATAGTACAGCACAGAAGGAGGCCATTCGGCCCGACAAGCCTGTGCCGGCTCTTTCGAAGAGCAATCCAGTTAGTCCCACTCCCCCACTCTTTACCCATATCTCTGCAATTTTTTTCTCCTTCAAGTATTTATCCAATTCCCTTTTGAAGGCTACTATTGAGACTGCAGCCGCCATCTTATCAGGGAGTGCATTCCAAATCCAAACTATTTCATGCTGAAAATATAACGGTCAAATATTTCTGTACCTAAATATTTAGTAGATTACCTTTTTTTTATTAAAAAATTTAACATGGGAGCTGTACACAGTCTACTCTTAATTGAAAGTTGGTTCATTCAAATTGCTGGATAACTCTCATCTTTTGGTGCAAATATTATCAGTAAAGCCAATGTGAATTATAAAAAGGTTGCTATCTGCTCTTTTATTTCAATACATTTCCAGAACACTTTAGAAATCTGGGCAAACTAAAATAAACGGACAGCAATTCAAAATTAATTTGGACTGCTTGAATATTTGAGCCTTATTTACTTGGCTCATTTTCCCAATTAAAAAAAAAACAAACACCAACTTTGAAGCAATTAATATACATATGCACTATGTTGTGAATTCTGTGCACAGTTTTCATAGTTATATTCCTGCAGAAATTAATTTCATCAATATTAAACTTAATTCACTGTGCTGGTTTAGAAAAAAGCAAAAGTCACTGTTATACCAAAGGGTTTGAATTTGTTTTCTTTAACATACAGTACCCACTTGCCACACGATGTACTCCAAAGATACTGCTAGCCTGTTACCAGCTGTGCACCAACTTTCACAGCTGCCAGCAAGGATGTGGTGATAACAGAATGATTCTAGATCCTCCTGCAATTCATGATACATGGCCATGATGAACTGTTTTCTAAATCACTCAGCACCTACAGATCCATTTTGGAAGTTGAAAATTAAGTTATATTCTTCCTTCTCAAGGGCCCCATCACCATACAGCAATGAGTAACTTAAAATTGTAGCTGCTCCTGCCATTGCTAAAGAATGACTAACTTATACCAATTTATTCTAAATGTTAGCTCCAAGCAAATAGGATTGCAGAGCACCACTTACGTTGATGGGGAGAATTGCATGTGTGCTGTAATTAGGGCTCTTCTGAAGGCCGATAACTCCCGAGGGCTTGATAATCTACATCTTAGGGTACTTAAGGAAGTGGCCCTAGAAATAGCAGATGCATTGCTGGTTATCTTCCAAAATTATATAGACTCTGGCACAGTTCCCATGGATTGGAGGGTAGCTAATGTAACCCCACTATTCAAAAAAGGTGGTAGAGAAAAATAGGGGAATTATAGACCGGTAAGCCTGACATCGGTAGTGGGGAAAATGCTAGAGTCCATTATAAAAGATGTAATAGCAGAGCACTTGGAAAACAGTGGCAGGATCGGACAAAGTCAACATGGATTTACAAAAGGTAAATCATGCTTGACTAATCTACTGGAAATTTTTGAGGATGTAACTGGTAGAATAGATAAGAGAGAACCAGTGGATGTGGTGTATTTGGACTTTCAGAAGGCTTTCGATAAGGTCCCGCATAAGAGATTGGTGTGCAAAGTTAAAGCACATGGGATTGGGGGTAAGGTACTGACTTGGATAGAGAACTGGTTGGCAGACAGGAAGCCAAGAGTTGGAATAAACGGGTCTTTTTCCGAGTGGCAGGCAGTGACTAGTGGGGTACCACGGGGATCGGTACTAGGACCCCAGCTATTCACAATATATATCAATGATCTAGACAAGGCAACTAGATGTAATATCTCCAAGTTTGCAGATGACACAAAGCTGGGTGGGCGTGTGTGCTGTGAGGAGGATGCAGAGAAACTCCAGGATGATTTGGACAGGTTGGGTGATTGGGCAGAAGCATGGCAGATGCAGTATAATGTGGATAAATGCGAGGTTATCCACTTTGGTGGCAAAAACAGGAAGTCAGATTATTATCTGAATGTCAATAGATTGGGAGAAGGGGAAGTGCAACGAGACCTGGGTGTCCTTGTGCACCAGTCGTTGAAGGTAAGCATGCAGGTGCAGCAGGCAGTTAAGAAGGCAAATGGTATGTTGGCCTTCATAGCGAGAGGATTCGAGTACAGGAGCAAGGATGTCTTGCTGCAGTTGTACAGGGCCTTGGTGAGGCCACACCTTGAGTATTGTGTGCAGTTTTGGTAGCCTTATCTGAGGAAGGATGTTCTTGCCATGGAGGGAGTGCAGCGAAGATTCACCAGACTGATACCTGGGATGGCAGGAATGGCTTATGTTTGCTAGAGTTTAGAAGAATGAGAGGGGATTGTAGTGTATGTAACTGTTCTACCTTTAAGAGAACTATTGTATGTAACCATACACCTTCAAGAGAACTATTTTAGGTGTGGCACTACTTTATCTTGGCTGCTGTATACTGTAATACCGACGGTGACCACACCGGTATATAAGTGCTGTGGCAGAATTTATTGGGCAGATTCGCCCTGACCTTCGAATAGTAAAGTCCTGTTTAAGTTACTCTTGTAGTCTGTGTATTACTTCGCTATACAACCCACAGACTTTACAGTGGCGACGAGTTCGATCTTACCCTGCGGCAACAATACTTCTGAAGAAGTAAACGAGCGTCGAGAAGAGGCACCCGCCCTCGTCGTTTTGCTGAGAGAAAACTCGAGTCTGCAGACCAAGAAAGGAGGAAGATTTCAAACACGAAGTCTTCCATCAGCAACAGGCACGGATTGTCCCTTCTGCCACAGTGGTGAGTGAGCCGATCAACACGAGAAGCAAGTCAGCCACGGTGACTGTGAGTAAAGGGAAAATAGAAAAAAATAAACGGAGGATAAGGGCAGTGAACTCGACCACGGTCGAGGGGGAAAGGAGCCGGACAGAAGTCGGGCCCAGAGGCGCTGAGACGGGGCAGCGTGGAGCACGGAAGCCGTGGTACAAGCGGGCTGGGGAGCGTTGTGAGACGGCTAGACCGCGACGGCGGAAAAGGCCGGACAACTACCGCGACCACGAGGCGCTGCGACCGGGATCGTAAGGCGCGGGAAGATATAAAAATAAATAAGCCACGGAGAACTCAGCCGCAGCCGGGGAGGAAAGCCCCGGACTGCGAGAGGGCTGGGAGGCGCGATTGGAGCGAAAAAGGCCGGGCACCTACCGAGGCCGCGAGGCGCTGCGACCGGGATCATAAGGCGCGGAGGCAATAAATAAATAAATAACTAAATAACCCGCGAAGAATCAGCCGCAGCCGGGGAGGAAAGGACCGGACTGCGGGAGGTCTGGGAGAGGCGTTTAAAGCCGCTGAGGGAGAGCTGCGCGAGCGGGAGAGACAGAGCCCGAGAGAGAGCGAGCGGGAGAGACAGAGCCCGAGAGAGAGCGAGCGAGAGCCGCGCGAGCGGGAGAGACAGAGCCCGAGAGAGAAACTTCGATGCCGAGGTGGAAGATTGGGCCACGTACGTAGAACGTATCGAGATATATTGTGAGGCCAATAAAATAGAAGATGATGATAAAGCTATAACCTTGCTAAACTCGATGGGCGCGAAGACATACGGGTTATTGAAGCATCTTCTATCACCAGCTAAACCGGCGGATCAGACTTTCGATAATATTGTTGCTGTTCTGAAGGATCACTTGAACCCCACACCGCTGATGTTGGCGGAACGATTCAAATTTTATGCGAGAACGCAACGGAAAGAGGAAAGCAACGCGGAATACTTGGTCGAACTGCGTAGACTAGCGAAATACTGCCAGTTTGGAGGAAATCTGACAGAGGCATTGCGAGACAAGTTCGTGTGCGGGTTGTCGAAGGAAGGAACGCAAAAGCGACTACTCGAAGAGAACGACCTTACACTTGAGAGGGCTGTCCTTATTGCAGCATCGCACGAAGCCGCAGCGAAAGGAACTGCGGAAATGCAGCTAAAGGCAGCGGTACTCAGTGTGGATCAAATTACTTCGGGTACAACGAAATGTTATCGTTGTGGGAAGACAACACACGACCAGAACCAATGCTGGTTTAAAAACCAGGAATGTAGAAAGTGTGGCAAACTGGGTCACATAGCTAAAGTATGCCGGTCAGGAAAGAAGACCAACAACCAAAAAAAGCCATCACAGGGAAAGTACAACAAAGTACACAAGGTGGCTGAGAAGAGTTCAGACGAACAGAATTCGGATTCAGACCCAAACGGCCAGGAACTGGGTAGTCTGAGAATTCACAATGTGAGTAAGAAAGCTGACCTACAAACTATCTGGGTCATGCTAAAAATAGCCGGAGTCCAAGTGAAAATGGAGTTGGACACTGGATCAGCCCTATCAGTCATAAATCGAAGGGATTACAACCGGCTATTCTCACATATACCCTTGAGAGATACCAAGTTCGTATTGCAGACATACATGGGGCATAAAGTATACCCCATGGGGAAGATAAGAGTCAAGGTGAGAGACAGGGGCAAAGAACACCCAGGAATGGACTTATACGTACTACCTGAGGGAGGACCACCACTTCTAGGACGGGAGTGGATCAAGAAAATAGACATGGAATGGCACTACCTAAAAGCAATAACGAGTGAGGACTCGGTGCAGACAATCAGCTCAGACTCTGAAACGGATGACGATAAGACCAGCCCAAGTATGAAAGACAAGACTAAAATGGACTTGCTGACTGAGGTTGGAAAAACGAAGGCGTGCATAAAGGCTTATGCGCCAGAGGAGAACAAAGTTTCAGAACAGAATTTCACTGAACAACAACAACATAATTTGACAGAGAATTCTGAGTCTGTCCAGTTTACAGACATATACATTACTGAGGAACACCGAGCTCAAACTCAACTTTATTTCAAATTACAACAGCAATTAGAACAATTGAGTCGCCGTCTTGAGCAAGAGACAACAGCAATGAAAAAGTTCTTGGACACAGAGTGGGAGAATCTGGAAAGACAACAGAAGCAGCTGAGGGAGAAAATGGAGCAGGAGCACACAAACCGTCTGCGCGAGGAGGCCAAACGAATCAAAGCTGATTCGGTCTCTGAATGTGCGTGCTCTAATCTGGTGGAGCAAGATGTTCAGCAACTGAAGGCACTTGTTAGCAGGTTGCAGGCAGAAAAGGCTGATTTGGTCGCCATGAATTCCGAGCTCCTACTGAAGTTGGGTGCAGCATCACCGGACGATTCAATTGTGGAAATTCGAATGGTGGGGGCTGCGGATGATGGCAAAGTAGAAACAGCAAAGGAGCCCCAGAGCAAGGTTATAAACAGCCCTGCAGCGAATGGGAAAGGGATGATGGCAGAAGAGTTAACAGTCAGCCAACTCCTTCATATGCTGAGGGACAAGACTCTGAAATGGGAAAAACTTGAACACGAGCCTCAATCTTCAAAGAAAAGGGGTTCGGAGCTCTCAAAAGTTATTGAAATAGCTGAAGTGGCAACACAGATGGAGAAGACTGCAGCAGAGCAGCCCTTGGATGCCAAAAGTACGCTGACTCACGTCAATGTAGAACAACAGAATGCTGAAACAGCTACTTCAGTAGAGGGATTGAATAGTTCAATCAATCTCCGAAGGAAGTTGAAGTATTGAAATCACAAATGAGGTCATTAGTAAAAGACTTGCTGAAAGCCCAGAAAAAGCTGGATGAAGCGGAACACATGAAGAAGTCTCTTCAGGAAAGATGTCTGGATTTGGAACAAAAGCTGGCTAACGTCCAGCTGGGTATGGAGGAAATAGAAGACCCTCTCGCTGGCCTAGCTCAGGACGACACCGAATATTACCATGACCTGTTGGACGACACCGAATACTATGATGACCTGTTCTGCCCAGCTTGTGATGAAAACTCCCAAAGTGCAGAAACCATGATGAATCACAAAAAGTCTAAGAAACACCGGGAGATGGTGGCGCTACTACTAAAAAAGGAGGAAGAGAAGGAGGAACTGTGCATGTGGCTGGCAGCGGAGCACAGCGAGTCTCCAAGAAGCAGGGAAGGAAAAGACGAAACAGAAGAAGATGACCCATCTGAACCATTATCACCTCTACCAGATCACACACGTGGTCCCTCCGAAAGGGGCCAAATCAGTTCGGCAGTAGAAAAACTTCCAAAGGTATTCCAGCTGCTTTTAGAAATCACCAATGCTGGTTCAGAAGTGACGGAAGTTCAAGCTGTTAAGTCCATTGAAGGACTATTAGATGAGTCACCCCAGCAACGTGAACCGACTACACCACAGGGATCTGCTACACCACCGAGGCGTTGTCCGGACCGAGTCAAGAAGCACAGGAGGCACCGCCATAGAGACTGAATCTGCGAACTGTTTTCCGCAGAGACTGAATCTGTGAACTGTTTTTACATAAGTTGGATATGTGATGATGTTATGTTTAATGGGGAACAAGTATGTTGTAAGCTAAAAAGGGAGGATTGTAGTGTATGTAACTGTTCTACCTTTAAGAGAACTATTGTATGTAACCGTACACCTTTAAGAGAACTATTTTAGGTGTGGCACTACTTTATCTTGGCTGCTGTATACTGTAATACCGACAGTGACCACACCGGTATATAAGTGCTGTGGCAGAATTTATTGGGCAGATTCGCCCTGACCTTCGAATAGTAAAGTCCTGTTTAAGTTACTCTTGTAGTCTGTGTATTACTTCGCTATACAACCCACAGACTTTACAGGGATCTCATTGAAACTTATAAAATTCTAAAAGGATTAGACAGACTAGATGCAGGAAGGATGTTCCCAATGGCGGGGGAGTCCAGAACCAAGGGTCACAGTCTAAGGATAAGGGGTAAGCCATTTAGGACAGAGATAAGGAGGAATTTCTTCACCCAGAGAGTGGTGAACCTGTGGAATTCTCTACCACAGAAGGCAGTTGAGGCCAATTCATTAAATATATTCAAGAAGGAGTTAGATATACAGGAAACTTTCGATTAACCGGCCCCTAAATAACCGGAAATGTCGGTTAACCGGCAAAATTCAGGAGTCGGTTTCAGCTAACTTTTATAACTTTTATTACTTGCACAGCAACAAATTGAGGAAGGCAAGGGTTTGGCTGCAGCTGTTGCTAAGCTACAGAGACGCTTGCAACTTGTGGACGTTCTTCTGAAGTAAGCAACAGGGTTTGTTGCTTCATACGGAGCTCTAAGGTCCGTATCTTTCGCTGTAGCGTTCGGTTATCCGGAATTGTTGCTGAACCGGCACCACGTCGGTCCCGTCCGTGCCGGATAGCAGAAAGTTTCCTGTATTTCTTAAGGCTAAAGGGATCAAGGGATATGGGGAGAAAGCAGGGACAGGGTACTGAATTTGGATGATCAGCCATGATCTCATTAAATGGCAGAGCAGGCTCGAGGGGCCGAATGGCCTACTCCTGCTCCTATCTTCTATGTTTCTATCTTGTTTGATTAAAAGCAGGGCGAGAACATTAGTTTAAATGGAGATTGGAAGCAAAGTCAGCCAAATTGCTTTATAGGGTGTGTGCTCCAACCCACCTAATCTTCCGATATTCGCCGCACCCAGGTGATCCAGTGCGGATGGACACAGACCAAAGAAAACCTTCCCAATGTGTTTATCAGATAACTCGCACTACTCCTCCAATTTTCTGTCCCATATAGTGACAAGCTGAGGGCTCACACTTAAGGCATAGCATTGGGAGCGGTCAGTTGCTTCCATGGAGAGCTGGAAGATCAGAGAGCGAGACATCCCAAGCTACTCTCATGAAAGTCTTGGCAGCTGGGCCAAGCTGGGTATTGGCAGAGGCAAGAAACATGTCAGGAATGGAACTAAGGTACCTGAAACTGCACTATCCACTACCCATCAATATTCTGCTGTACTACACTAATTATTTTCCAGTAAAATTGTGGCATACCAATTTGACATACAGAGCAAATAGCACAGAAATAGCTAAAAAATGGAACCAAAGAAAATTGTCTGTAAATAATTTTGCATTTATCAATTTTGGATATATTGTAATTCCATCCATTACATAAATCACTCCTTCTTCCTAGATTGAACCACCTGCAAATGAAGGAGTCATTCTAAACTGTATGATTGATCTGTTGCAGGGTGGGTCCTCAAGATAAAGGTGACTAATAAATGAAATGTTGTGGTAAATCTATTTCACTGTAAATGTTGTTCCTGAAACAACACCTCTATTGATATCTTCCCCTTACATATACAGCAAACACTGAACAAATCTGTGGGAAAAATATTGTACTTGATCAAATATTCAAAAAGAAATTAAAAGCATACAAGGAGTCTGCTCACAGTCTGAAAGCCACAAATCTGATTTTCAAAATCTGTCTGTTTTTCCTCATGTATGTGGATTAATCTGCCAATAATAGATGACAGCACATCATCATAACCGAGAGTTCTGCACATGCATCTTACTTATCCAACACTGGAAATTGAATTTAAACCTAAAAGTTAAAAAGTAGATTTCTGCTTACTTAAACATTAAAAAAAATGATTATTTCAATTTCAACACAGGATCATGGAAGGGTATTAAAATGCATTGATTTGTTGTTCTTGACAATTTGTAATGTTATTGTACAGATATGCTGAGGGTGCACTGTCAGAGGCGCTGTCTTTCAGATGAGGTGATAAACCGAGGCCCCATCTGCCCTTTCGCATGGACATAAAAGATTCCATGGACTATTGGAAGACGAGCAGGGGAGTTCTCCCTGGTGCCCCGGCCAATATTTATCCGTCAACGGACATTACTAAAGCAGACTATCTGGTCATTATCTCATTGCTGTTTGTGGGACCTTGCTATGTGCAAATTGGCTATGTGTTTTCCAACGTTACAATAGTGACTACAATTCAAAAGTACTTTATTGGCTTCATTTGGGACATCCTGAGGTCATGAAAGGCACTATATAAATGGAAGTTCTTTCTTTCTTTATATATTTTGACAATGAATTAAACTTGGGTTCTCAAGCACATTACTCCACAGTCTCCCAACCCTGCTCCCCAATCTGAAGGTGCTGAGTCATGTTGGGGCACACTTCCACATGTGTTGGCCACTTGCTTGTGGTACCTTGCCCAAGTACCCATCAAAGAAGTGAAGTTGAATTGATACAAGACATTGGTTGGGTCACAATTGAAATATGTCATGCAGTTCTGGGCACCACATTATAGGGAAGGCATTCGAGCCATGGAAAAGCTTTTCCACAAGGGGAGCCATCACAGTTCAGCTTAACTCTTTTGTTCCCTGATACTCACAATTTCCAGCAATAGGCAGTGTACAATCAGGACTGGGTACTGTAGCTTATGTTTCTCCTCCTTAACCTGGGGAGGTGGAGGGGGGGGGGGCGGAGGGGGGGGGGCACCCTCAAGGCTGAGATCAAATAATTCAGCATGAGTCAAGGAAGGAAAATTACTTAACAAATGAGCTCCGACTCACCAAAGCTGCTATTTGAATGACTTGGAAGTCTCTAAAGCATAATTCAGCATCTTCAATCTTAATGTTGCCAACTAAAGTGTTTGTAGCTATTTAAATATCACAGAAATTTTCTGTTGGCAGATCTGCAGTTTTAACTACATTGGTGTTTTCCTCTCTCGCTCATTCAATGATTGAGAAATTTTGGCTTTATTTCAAACAAACATGTTTATTTATAAAAACCTGATGCTCAGTCATTGTTTGCTGACTCACTGACTGCTTCCCAACACCCAAAGTGGCTTTTGCTTTTTAGGCACAGATGCACAGCACACGCGCACATAGATTTGCTACTTGTGCCTAGCTCGTAGCTTGTATAACTATGGGCCGGGGTGGGGGTGATTAAATAGACATTTTTCTTGCATCCTTCAACATGAAGTTTTTTGCACGGTAACTTCTTGCAAGTGCGAGCTTATAGTGGCGAGGGCAACAGGGCATCTGGGACCTTAGTGAGCGGCAGGACCAACAGTGTAACCTTAACCAATGAAATTCAAGGATTGAGAAAAAAAACAGAGGAATGATGGAGAAGGAGGGTGAATTAGAGTGGGTGAATGAAAAAATTGACATTTTTAAAATCTCTAACAAGAACTTACTACAGGAATAAAACTCGAGAGTTTAATTTGTTTCCTTTCTAGATCTAGATTGATTGGCATTGCATTAACAATTATCACATTGTTAAAAGGATACTTAAGCTATTAATTATGAGCCCGAACTTTCTGCGGCAAGTTTAATGGGCAAATAATGTGCAACTCCAGCAAGTTCTTAAAAATAACAGGAAGGCTAAGGGCGAGATGCTGTTTGTGCAAGGCAAACAGAGGAGAGGTGTGAATTGACCAGCAAGTTCTGGAGATTTGCAGCTCATGGTGTATCTCTTAATCCCTGAACTTGCTGGCCAATTGGTGCATTATTAACCGCATGCATCCTTAACACACCATTATTTTTCCAGGAAGGCTTGCCCATTGTCTTCAAACACAGGGACCATTTCAACCATCTTCAGCACTGTGGGTAAGAAAGGCCTCTCAAAATTGCGGATCAGTAAGTAAACATCATTCGGAGAGTTTGATGAGTGTGGGGTATCTTTCAACATTGTATTATTTTGTGTTTTAGCAGAACCAGAGGATATGTCTCTTTCAAAAAGTGTCCATCTTTGTAGCTTACTCACAAACAAAATCTTATGCCAAGTGTTTTATTTAATGCACCTCACTTGCACTCTGTTGTGGGGAAAATTGGATTGAACATTACATTTTCTTCATCTCCTCAACTACAAACAGCAATTGCCCTTCCTTCCCAGAATCCATGGTACCTTCTGGATATAGCTTTCCCTAGAACACTGGATAATTCATTATTAAAAAAATAGGGGGTCAAATTCTCATAAGATCTTATAGGCACAGCTCTCAAGCATAAGGCAGTCAGAGTGAGCTCACATTGCCAGTGTTTTCAGATCATGAGTAGGTCTGTACAGTACAGTTTGCTGTACTTTTCTTGTATCTCCTTTGGTATTTCGCCAATGTACTTCATTATCTATACATAACTGAGATTCTACCAAAAGAAGTACGCAAACAATCTTAATCAAATTGTAATGCAATTAACTTAAACTAAAATTTTTGACTACTTTTTAAAAGTTCGCCAGCAGCTATTTTTCTCCTTTCGCTCAGCAGTTTTCTATTCTATATCCTCAGGGGCTCATGGAGCTGACAAATGGACAATAGACACTTACCACAGTCACATCATGTAGTACACACATGCACATGCGGTGTACTCTGCATTTACAGGGAACATGGATACTACTTACTGTCACGTGTGTGAGAATCACCATTATTTAATGCACCTCACTTGCACCATCATTCTAAATATAATAAAGAAGTGACAATATCCTCAAACAGAAGGAAGGAAATCTAAAAGTTAATTCTTATAGCCACAAACCAGAAGAAGTGTAGTCCTGGATTTGTTGCCTCTTTTATTATTCTTAGGGATGGTTAAATGTAATTAATGATGCTGAGAGGAAAATGAATAATAACTGAACAAAGCTGACATGGAACAGATATAGATGGTTCAGGAAGGGAAAAGTAATACAACTGAATGATGCGGTTGCTCTTAAAAGGGGCAGGCATCCTGAAAATACCTTCAGTGGGTTGTACAGATCTCAGACCATTCTGAGCTTAATCTTACTTTCACCCAAAGACCACATGCGCACTTTCCAGGAGCAATCAGGGGATAACAATCTGGAGCAGTAACCTTGGTTCATATTTCATCTTCACCTTTCTAGCCCAGGAGTTCTGAGGGCAACTATTGCAGCTGAATCTGAAATCAGCCAGCTCAGCACAAGCTGGGAATCAAGCCTGGGACCTTTTGTTCTAAGTTAAATTGCTCAATATCACACACATGGCGCATTTATTCACTAAGCCTGGGTGTTCAAGATGAAGCCTGCAGGCCAAATGCAATCAGCAAGATCCTTTGATCCAGCCCAGGAAGCCACAGCCAGTTCTTTTCTTCTTTGGATGTTTTGTGCACAAAGCCAATTCTGACTTCAAACTGTACCTAGTTCACGTCTGCTTCTAACAGATGTTTGAGACGTAACCTTTTTCCTGCCAGTGCATAGGTTCAAAATAGCTAGTTGTGAATTGCTTAACCCATTGTCTTACCTTCACTTCATGTACTGACACACTCACTATTTATCTGAAAACTTCTGAGCTGCTAGCTCCTACAAAAAGAAAGACTTGCATTTATTTGGCACCTTTCACGACCACCAGACGTCTCAAAGTGCTTTAAAGCCAATTAAGTACTTTTTGAAGTGTAGTCACTGTTGTAATGTAGGAAACGTGGCAGCCAATTTGCGCACAGCAAGCTCCGACAAACAGCAATGTGATAATGACCAGATAATTTTTTTTTAGTGATGTTGTCTGAGGGATTAATATTGGCTAGGACACCTAGAATGCATGCAGAGGAGACAGGAGATAGTTGTAGTTGGGGAGCCCCATTCGCCAATGCCGATGAATGGGGGAGATCACCAAGCCTCCTGATAAATCAGGTAAGAATTGGCAACCTGGGATGTCGGCTGCACAGTTCCAGGACAAACGTAGTTCAGTGACCAAATTATATTTTGCCTTTCAAAAGGTGAAAGTGGATAAGACATCCAATGCCATGTACTCACTGTTTAAATATTGTAGCCAGCATTTAACCTGGTGAGCTTCCAATTCGTACAATGGATATAAACAGGAACAGTCCTACCTTAAGTTAGTAACTGGTAATAAAAGTGAAGCAGTCTCACCATGATTAAGGTGAAATGACATGTGGTGATATCTGAGAAGATGCAGCATCTTTTTAAAGTATTCTCAAAAAAACTGGTTGCGTCTTTCTCATAGCTGTGACTGCAGGGATCATTTTAATTGGTTGGCTCGAGTATGCTCATTCAAAATGTCAGTTTTGTTGCCAGGGGAACACTTGATATTTAATATAGGATTCTCTACAGCAGATAGTTGAAAGAGAAACAACTGTTCAGAGTTCAAATGTTCAGTGATTGCTGCTATGGTCTTATAAATAAGAAAAAATAGTCTTGTATAAAAACATAGCTCATGGACTGAATAATAGAGCCCAAAGTATAATAGAAGTTCAACAATGAGCTATAATATCAGATTTTATTTCACAATTGGGGGATTGACCTGTTATATTATGAGCAAGTCTGTTATGGTCACATCATAAGTAGATCAGAATGTCATAGCTCGTCATTAAGTGACCAAAATATTCACTTAAAATATGAACATGCTTAAAATATGAAGATTGCCAAGTTGTTATGATAATATCGCTATGAAATGGTCTCCTTCTCAGAGTCCCATCTGCTCTCCACTTTCACATCACTATGAAAAACAAAAAATACCTCATGGGAATAATGTCACCACATGATCTGCATAGGTTATCGCTCTCGGAAAAGTTCAGCCCTTATATTTATTACTTGGGCTCATCAACGATTAAATCATACATTGAATATCCCAATACAGCAATATCTTAAAATCTTAATTTGGTTTTAATTTTACCTGTGTCCTGCAGACAATTAAACATTAAAGTTAAAAAGAACCTATTGTTTTTTGGTGAATTCAATAGTACACATAAATAGTTCTAGCAAAAGTGTAATTGGAATCCATTTCTTTGATACACAGTACAAATATGCTGAATTGAATTTGAGATTTTTTTTTAATTCATGTGTGGCTCACTCCGCAGTTTGTTACTCATGACATGACTTCACTGTACACTGGAGACTCACAGTTACCTTGATTTTTAAATTGAAAGCAAGTCACACATTATAGATTTCTTCTGCCAAATTAATAGAATCATAGGGATGAAACGCCTACAGCAGAATTTCAAGTAAAGTGCTGCATTTAATCCTTTGAGGACGACAGTAACACGTTGCTACTAACCGAAAAACAAAATCAGATTACTTGAAGTTTACTTTTGTTCTTTGGTTCCCTACATTTCTGTAATTCACCTTTTAGAATATTCAACATTAGTAGTTTACAGAAAATCTTATGAAGATGATAACCTTCCTGATCATCATATCCAAGCTATGTCTTGTCTAGTAATAGATGGAATGCATCCAGACCAGAATGCTTTTATAGTCCTGTCATTAGCAGGCACAGTAGAAATTTGTGGAAGACACATTGGCCGGAATTTTCTTTACCTGGTCACTGTGGCAGGTCGCAACCGTGTTCTTGCTTCCATCCCACTGCAGAAATTGACTTTGCGCTAATGGAGCCTATTAAGCCTGCCCCACGCATTACCTGGCCCTATTAAATGGTACAGGTCTGATGACGTCATCTATGATGTGTTTTCAGCTGGTAGATTTCAAGGAGATTTGCTAGTACAGGTACTCTTTTATTAGTAAAAAAACAGTACTAGCAAAATTAATGGGACTAAAAGTCGATTAATCCCAAGGACCGGATGACCTACATCCTAGGGTTTTGAAAGAGGTGGCCATTGGAATAGTGGATGCATTGGTAGTCATCTTCCAAAATTCTATAAATTCTGGAATGGTTCCTGCAGATTGGAGGATAGCAAATGTAACCCTGCTATTTAAGAAAGGAGGAAGAGAGAAAACAGGGAACTACAGACCTGTTAGCCTCACATCAGTAGTTGGGAAAATGCTGGCATCTATTATAAAGGATGCAATAACTGGACACTTAGAAACTAATAGTAAGATTGGGCAGAGTCAACGTGGATTTATGAAAGGGAAATCCTGTTTGACAAACTTATTGGAGTTCTTTGAGGATGTTACCAGTGGAGTAGACAAAGGGGAACTGGTAGATGTGGTGTATTTGGATTTTCAGAAGGTCTTCAATAAGGTCCCACACAAAAGGTTGGTGAACAAAATTAGGGCATGTGAAATTGGGGGTAATATACTAGCATGGATTGAGAATTGGTTAACAGACAGAAAACAAAGAGTAGGGATAAACGAGTCTTTTTCAGGATGGCAGGCTGTGACTGATGGGGTACCGAAAGATCAGTGCTTGGGCCCCAGCTATTCACAATCTATATCAATGATTTGGATGAGAGGATCAAATGTAACATTTCCAAATTTGCTGATGATACAAAGCTAGGTGGCAGTGTCAGTTGTGAAGAGGGTGTGAAGAGGCTTCAAGGGGATCTCAACAGGCTCAGTGAGTGGGCGAGAACATGGCAGATGGAATATAATGTGGATAAATATGAAGTTATCCACTTTGGTAGAAAAAACAGAAAGGCAGAGTATTTCCTAAATGGTGAAAGATTGGGGAATGCAGATGCTCAAAGGGACCTGGGTGTCCGTGTACATGAGTCACTGAAAGTGAATGTGCAGGTGCAGCAAGCCATTAGGAAGGCAAATGGTATGCTGGCCTTCATAACAAGAAGATTTGAGTACAGGAGTAAAGAAGTCTTACTTCAATTATATAGGGCCTTGGTGAGGCCACAGCTGGAGTACTGTATACAATTTTGGTTTCCTTACCTAAGGAAGGATATACTTGCCATAGAGGGAGTGCAACGAAGGTTCACGAGATTGATTCCTGGGATGGCGGGATTGTCGTATCAGAAGAGATTGAGTAAACTAGGCCTGTATTTTCTTGAATTCAGAAGAATGAGAGGGAATCTCATTGAAGCATACAAAATTATTACAGGGCTTGATTGGGTGGATGCTGGGAGAATGTTTCCTTTGGCTGGGGAGTCTAGAACCAGGGCCACAGTCTCAGGATAAAGGGTAGGCCATTCAGGACTGGGATGAGCAGAAATTTCTTCACACAGAGTGTGGTGAATCTTTGGAATCCTCTACCCCAGAGGGCTGTGGAGGCTCAGTCATTGGGTATATTCAAAACAGAAGTCGATAGATGTTTGATTAGTAAGGGCATCAAGGGATATGGTGATAGGGCCGGTGAATGGAGTTGAGGCAGAAGATCAGCCATGGTCTCATTGAATGGTGGAGCAGGCTCGAAGGGCCGAATGGCCTACTCCTGCTCCTATTTCTTATGTTCTTATGTTCTTATGGGCACATTGCATTTGAAGGTTCATCTAGGAGTGTGCAGTCACTGCAGTGGAGCTTTTGATTATTCCAAACATTTGGAAACATGACTGCACAGAGGCAGAAGGCTGCACCCAGGTTCTCCGATGATGCCCTCTATATGCTTGTCGAGGGAGTCAGAGCACGCAGGGAGGTCCTCTTCCCTTCTAATCAGCGGAAGAGAGCTCCCCAGGAGACCAAAAGAGCCTGGCTCCAAACTGCAGAGGGGGTAAACAGCAGGGATATGGTCAGAAGGACCTGGGTGCAGTGCCGGAAACATTTCAATTATCTCATTAGATCAGGAAAGGTGAGTAGAAAGCCACACTCAACTTTATCCTGCTGCATCTCTCATCACATCCCCATCACCCGGCCTTCCCAAACCTACTCCTGCACATCCTTACTCACGCCAACATACCTTGCACGTCCACCCATCCCTCTCGCTCTATCTACATTATCACATCCCCATTTTACTAGCCACCTCTCACACTCATCCTCATCCTAATGCAATCATACCAAGTAACACCACACAAGGAGGCCATTTGGCATTGGCACCCCAATCCATCATAGTCTCCCTCTAAAGATGTAACCCATCCATTCCTTACACGCATTCCATCACTCTCACTCAACTGTCACTTCTTTCCCTCCTTGCAGGAAAAGACAGCCCACAATAAGAGGGAGAGGGAGAGAACTGGAGATAGCCTGCCATCATTTGCCACTCTCACAATAGCAGAAGAGGCTGCATTAGAATTATTGGGAGTCACCGAGCAGCTGGAGGTGGGAGACGGAGAGAGAGGGACATCTCAGCAACCTGGTGACAGAATTACATATCATACAGCTACATGGCATACAGCAGTCACTCATATGGGGACTGATGTTATCAGCCACTGGTCATCACATGCATAATGGTATCTGTACCCATTCTTCATATGGCATATGTAACTCATCTCTTTACTCTCCCACAGGTCCATCAAGAGCCTCCCGCACTGTCCAGGAGGAAGAGGAAGACGATTCCTCAGAGGAGTCTCCAGCCTCTGAGGGCGCACCATCACCAGAATCATAGAATGGTTACAGCATAGAAGGAGGCCATTCAGCCCATCGAGCTCATGCTGGTACCAGACATAAGCATACCCAGCACCAGCGCAGAGACGCACACCTCAGTGGGTCTCACGCGAGATAGAGAAGTGTTGTCACCTGGTGTGTCATAACTCACAAGTGAGCAAGAGCAGGTGGCGGAGACAGGGACAGCAGTGGAGACTCCTCGCCAGAGAGCGCAGGACGCTTCCAGCTCTGCTCAGCTGCATGCAGATGTCTACAAATGTTCAGAGAATGGAGGAGTCCATCTCCAACATGAGCACCACCATGTCGCAAGCGATGGCGACTGTGGGCTCTTCCATGGAAAGGTTGGCCACCTGCATGGAGCAGCTAATGCGCCACTCACAGGAGCACATGGTCTCTATGGAGGATAGATGGCAGAGGCTCATAGACCTCCTGTCTAGGAGGAATGTCAGCATAGATGTGGGTCTTCATGGCCCCACTGCTGTGCAGCAAGGTGCTCTCCAGCTCCTTGCTAGCAGGGAAGTGCGAGTGGCCCATGAGAGGGATGACGGTGAGAGGGATAACGGTGAGAGAGGACATGGAAGTATGGGGTCCTCTCAAAGCGCTTACACTTCTCCCCCGTTGCCACCCCCTCAGTCAGAGCCCCAGATGGCTCCTCGGACAGCGATGGCTGAGTCTGCCCCTGCACAGCCGCAGGAGGAGCAGACTTTGGTGGGGCCCTCACAGACTCCAAAACCCAGAGGACATCTGCCAAAAGTGACTAAGCAGTTGCAGCAGGGAAGTGAGAAGGTTGCCTCTACCTCTGCTGAAGCCATAAGGGTAGCACCTTGTAGAAGCACGCATGAGCAAGCTGACACACAAGTAGATTCACAAGGGTGGCCACTTGGGTGTTTTATTCAATGTTAACATCAAGTTTCCGTTAATGTGATCTCAACCATAAAAATCTTTATTTGGACAAATTGATGTGCACCTTTGGAAGTGGCTTAATGAGTTGCAGTGAATGGTGAAACATAATGGTACCCCCGCAATGGTGGTCAGTGTGAAAGAAATGGCTTGGTCATTGTAGGGATGCTTTACATTGTTGCTGTGGGGTGGTGCCAACCTGGCGCAGCATGTGGCAGCCATATGGGTATAATGCATGAAGTTAAGTAAATCTGGCCATGATTAATCCATCCCTGGCCTCCCGGACAGCAATGTGCTTGGGTGCTGGTGGGATCTGGACTGCAGGTTCCTCCTGCTCCTCCTCCTCTGAAGAGGCTATGCGTTCAATGCCTTGCTCCTCATGAAGCGCTAATCCTTACTGCTGCACTATTTTGTGCTGGGCGCAGCAGACCACAACAATTCTGGAGACCCTAGCCGGTGTGTATTGAAGGGCTCCTCCAGATCTGTCAAGGCATCTGAAACGCATTTTGAGCATGTCTATTGTCTGCCCTATGACACATCTGGTGGAAATGTGGCTTTCATTATATCTCTCCTCGGCCTTGGTACTTGGCCTCCTCAAGGGTATCAAGAACCACGTCTTCAGTGGATAGCCCTTGTCTCCAAGCAGCGAGCCGGAAAGTCTGTTTGGAGGAGTGAAGAGCTGAGGGAGGGTGGACTGGCGAAGGGTGAAAGAGTCATGACAGCTACCAAGGAATTTGATGCACATATGCATGATGATCTTCCTATGGTTGCAGATGAGCTGCACATTGAGGGAGTGGAAGCTCTTGTGGTTGACAAAGACTCCTGGGTTATGATGAGGTGCCCCGAAGGCCACACGTGTACAGTCGATGACGCCCTGCACCTGTGGGAAGCCAGCTAGAGTGGCAAAGCCAAACACATGCTCAGAAACACTGGCTTCATCAGTGGCAAAGTTGATAAAATTGGTAGGCTTGTCAAACAGGGCTTCGGTGACCTGTGTGATGCATCTGTGGGCGGCCGACTGTGAGATGCCGCAAATGTCTGCTGCAGAACCCTGGAAAGAGATGGAGGTAAAGAAGTTGAGGGTGGTGGCGACTTTGACAGCCACTGGTAAGGTGTGTCCACCCGCTCCTCTGGGCTGCAGGTCTTGCTCCAGCAATGTGCAAATGTCTACAACGATCTGGCACGATAGCCTGAGCCTCATTTGGCACTGCTGCCCAGTCATGTTGAGGAAGATCACCCTCTGCCTGTAAACCCTGTGTTGGGGGTACTGCCTCCGGCACGGTGCAGCTCTTCACTGATACAGTTAGAGTAGTGAATTTTTGAGTGCTAGTATTAAATAAGCTGAAAGAAATGTATTTCTTCTATATCTACTGTCATTTTGTAAAATCAGTGTTCGTGCATCCCGTTGGCATGAATGGAAATGTTCAATGTGTTAATGCCCTGCCACTAAGCAATACACACCAGGGTGGTCCCAAGTTTGTTAGATGATGTACCACAGAGACATGGAAGACCAGGTTTGATCCTTGATACCTGCTGAGGTAACCAATCACAGACAAGGAAAGCTACCATTGACTTAAGCATCTTGGGAGAGAAAAGGAAAAACTTAACCACAGTGTAAGTTTTGCAAAATTCAGGCAGTTCCCCCCCCCCCCCCCCCGAAGATTGTTTAATTAAAAGAGACCCTGGTTGGACTGATTTTAAAAATCCAGGGGCACACAAAATGGCTGCGGTCAACCTCGTGACCAAAAGCATGAAAATTCCAATTGTGGACTCTGTGACAAGCTAACAGCTTGGGTATTTTCGATGTCTGCAAGATCACGAAACCAGACAGAACTTTTACATTTATGCATTAGGAGCAAACTCAGTTGCATTCAGGCCCCCGTTTACAGGCCATCAAGTTTGTTTACTCAAACGATCCAAATGATCAGCGGAGCCATCCAGGTCAGGCTGTCCCCATCAAGGAATCTGCTGAACAAAGGAGAGCCGTTATGGGACCGTTAGAGACTATTACCGGCCATCTAAGTCGATGGGCCAAGATCGACACCTTTTGTTCAATTCTAACTCGCTTAAATCAGACAAAGGATGAGCTGATTTAGCGCGTGAGATAAGGGCTACCGAGAGGAGTATAAATATAGCCCCTCAGGAAGCCATGCTCTCTCTCTCCTCGCCTCCCGCACCCTGCCTGCCACCACCCGAGGAAGAGGACCTACGAAGAAGAGCCCGTCCCGAGGGGTGAAATACCCTGCCAGAGACTATTTTATTACTGGGGTATTTTCACCTGGACGGTACCCTGTGCAGCATTGAAACCACGTGGCATCGAAAGGCAGCAGGGCAAAGAAGCAAGATTCTCATCTGTTTAAACAACTCGGACTGGTGAGCATGGAATTCTGACCCCTCATAAGATAGCCTAGCGAGGTTTAGAGGGTGGGAGTTAAGGGGATTGCTAAAATTGTCATTTTAGTCATTTTCCCTCGATGTGCCATTTATTTCCCATCCCTGTTAAGTGTAAGTGTACTGCATCCATATTATCCTTTGTATAGAATCGTTCTCTGGTAATAAAATCTTGGTTTTTCTTTGCACCAAACCACTGGTCTGCTCGTTTTCTATATCGCTACCTGCAAATAAAGCCGGTGGTCAGAACTCAAAAGGGACGAGCGATTCGAACCGCTCAAAGGGGATAGTCAGAGGCATAACTGACGAACCCAAGACACCCACACAGTAAAAACCCCTTACACAGTTTCCATCACTGATTGCTATCCAGTAATCATTACTGCAAACTATGCACGTTTGGATGTTGGTGAGGACAAGATTGGGCTTAATTATTATCATTCCCATGGTCAAATAGTTTGCGGATGACTGCCACTATTCATGGAATCATATCCACACCATGAGCCTCCCTCCTGAATAGAACCATGAAATTGACTCTGAAAATGGCAAATTAGATTATCCTGTACCTGAATCAGTATTGTCCAATACATTAGCCACTAGCCACATATAGCTAATTGGAAACCTAGCTGTGGCTAATTGCATTTCTGATTAGTAAATGAGTAATAGACACCGTCGTTGGGCGTATAATCTCAATAATCTTTTGCACAGCGTATGCGTGTACTTTAACCTTTTTGTGTCTTTGTTGGTAAAATGGCAAGACAAAAAGCAGAGTGCAACTGTCTTTTGATCATTGTGTGTGCTTTATTACTTTGGTTACTGCTTACTGGTTATTTACTAAATTAGTGTGTATCACAGATGAAAATGCGCCATGGAAACACCAGCAACTTGGTATGGAGAGTCGAACTGTCATTGTGGTCAGCTCAACCAATCCGAATAACCGCTCCAGGCCAGCTGAAGAAAGCAAGCCCAACCAATAGCCAGCATCATGGCAAAGGGCAAGCAGCATTTAACCAAGTTATGGATGGATACCCAGGATGGGCCTGGCACATCTCGTTGTGTGAGTCAACATTCTCAGCAATCACTTTGATGAAGCCAAATCACAACTGCTGGACAAAAACCTAGAAGTTGCACTAAGATGTGCTGTGTCTGATAAATTCATGCTCGATTTCCAAACTTAGAGAAAGACTGCAAAGTTTTGCACTGAATGGTGGTATATATTTGTTAAGTAAACGTACACATAAAGTACATTTACCTGTATTGTGTGGGAAGTGTTTTCTACTAAAATTAGTGTCTGTGGCCACAATAGCGTAGCTGTAGCCACATCTGTGGCTAGTCAACCATTTCGATCAGACAACACTGACCTAAATAATAATAAATAAAAACAGAAAATGCTGGAGATACTCAGCAGGTCAAGCAGCATCTGTGACGAGAGAAACAGAGTTAACGTTTCAGGTCGATGGAAATGGAACAGATTTTTAAACAAGTGTAGGAGCTGGGAAAGGGGGGAGGGGATGAAAGAACAAAAGGGAAGGTCTGTGATAGGATAGAAGGCAGGAGAGGTTAAGAGACATTAAGAGATATTCAAGGCAAAAGGGGATGGTAATGGGACAGGTTAAGAAACAAAAGATGGCTCTAGATGAAGTGTAAATTGCGCTGGCAGAATGGAGAGAACAGAACAAAAGTGTGGATAAAATATATATATATATGTTGAAATTATTGAATTCTATGTTGAGTCCAGACGGCTGTAAAGTGCCTAATCGAAAGATGAGGTGCTGTTCCTCGAGCTTACGCTGAGCTTCAGAGGAACAGTGCAAGAGGCCGAGGACGGAGAGGTCATAGTGGGAGTGGAGCGGAGAATTAAAGTGACAGGCGACCGGAAGCTCGGGGTCCCCCTTACGGACTGAACGGAGGTGTTCCGCAAAGCGGTCACCCAATCTGCGTTTGGTCTCCCCAATGTAGAGGAGACTGCATCGTGAGCAGCGAATACAGTATACTAAATTGAAAGAAGTACAAGTAAATCGCTGTTTCACCTGGAAGGGGTGTTTGGGGCCCTGGACAGTGGGGAGGGGGGAGGTATAAGGGCATGTGTTGCATCTCCTGTGCTTGCACGGGAAGGTGCCGGGCGAAGAGGAAGGGATGTTGGGGGTGATAGAGGAGTGGACCAGGGTGTCGTGGAGGGAGCGGTCCCTTCGGAATGCTGAAAGGGGATGTGAGGGGAAGATGTGTTTGGTGGTGGGATCACGCTGGAGGTGGCGGAAATGGCGAAGGATAATCCGTTGGATGTGGAGGCTGGTGGGGTTAAAGGTGAGGACAAGGGGAACCCTATCGTGGTTCGGGGAGGGAGGGGTAAGGGTGAGGGCAGAATTCCGGGAAATAGAACAGACACGGTCAAGGGCCGTGTCAACCACAGTAGAGGGGAATCCTCGGTTGAGGAAAACGGAAGACATGTCGGAAGCACTGGTATGGAAGGTGGCATCGTCAGAGCAGATGCAGCGAAGACGGAGAAACTGAGAGAGTGGAATAGAGTCCATACAGGAAGCGGGGTGGGATGACCTAACTAATGTTGTGATTAGCATTTTCCAATTTTATTTGATGCAGATTCTTTCTTGCTGCTTTCTTTAAAAAAAGACTTGGTGAGGTGCTGCAATGGCAAAGTACCTAGGTGCTCCCACACACAGGCTGGCGTTTATAATTCCCTGCACACAGCCACAGCATCTGAGGGATGCGCAGAGCAGGGCAGAGGTTGAGGCAATTAGGAGCAATACAGAAAAACTAGGACATTGAATTCTCTGAGAGGGAGAAGTGAAAAATCAGGTGGCAGCTTATCCTGTCCTACTCCCAACAGCCAATGACAGAACAGAACTGACAGTTTCCTAGCGACAAGTCACTGACCACCCGGGAAATGATGCAAAACTAAGGAAATGTTCGGTAAGTTTTGCTTATTACTAATCATCAATAAGGCTTTGATAAAAATCTAAACATTTCATATCTCCAGGTTGAGTACACTTTCCGACCACAATTTCATCTCAGGGATAACATTCTTGTAAACACTGTTTAGATTGTTCTCCTCTATAATTGTGTATATGCAGTATGCCTTTGTGTCAAATTAAAATATTAAAAATGAGTACGTTCTCATACAAACTTAAAGATCTGAAGTGTATTATTTCTTGAAAAGTTGCGGTAAAGACTACACGGAGCAAAATGATCTAAAATGAGCCTAGACATTTGATTCAATGTTCAAAATAGATACCAATTACTTCAAGGCACCTAACGATGTTAATGTAACCAAATGATTCTCCCAAGATCAGCTTCATGTATCCTACTGAAACAACACATAACCCTGGATCTAACACGAGGCAAAAAACAATATTCCAGTCTTCAGTGCAGCAAGGTTGCAGCTCAGGCTCATTAATCATGACATATCACAGGCTGTTGCAAGGTTACTCAAATAGCTTTCAAATGTGTAGAAGCTTTTATAATTAGGATGGAAAGACATTTTTCTGGGTAGAGACAAGGCAGGCTGCCAAGCACAGTTCCTTAGGTGTCTTCCAATGTTATATTGCAACCAGATGTAAGCACAGCTTAATGAACTGTATTTATAATTATGTTACATAATTATTTTTTTAATAAATTAAGACTAATTATGAACGAAAACAAGAGGGCCCCAAACCCCTCCCCACCCCACCAATTTGAGCAGTGCCAAATCTATATGTTTTGTTAGCCAGTCGATTGGTATGAAGGAACTAGGTGATTGCGTCATAAGATTTTTATTTGCCTTCTCGTCCCATCAAGGCATGTAATCAAATTTGGTTATAATCCAATATAATGTTTCAAGATGATTGAGCTGCCAGGATAGTTCATCCTGGTTACACATCCACATGTAACAACAGGTTCCTTGCATGCACCTTTAAAAAAGGAGCACTACCATCTCTAATGCAAGAAAGACTCAGAGAAAGCTTGTTCTCGGAGGTATATACAGGTGACTCTAGGAGGTGAACAAACGTGTTGTAGCACTGTTGTAATTGCAGAAAAAAATACACCTAAAAGGGTCTGTTTCGAAACAGGAAAACATGCCATCATTCAAAAGAGAAGAGAAATGGAGCAATATTTTGTTTTTATTAGGGAAGGTGCTAAGTAACTCTGAGGTTTTCAGCAATGAAGCCATAGGTTCATCAGAATACAGGCTACTGAACCGATAACAGTGCTGCAGGAGTTACATTGCTATAATAAAAGCTGCATCAGTGATTTACAGTGATGACAACTGTAATGTGAGCACAATATTTAATGTGGAGACTGAGAAACAATTTGAGTTTCCAAGATGCTGAAAAGCTCAATGGGCCAAATTTTGCTGTAGCAGGACATCTAATGGTGTATGCCATTAATTAGACTTACCCTTGCATGTTTAGGTTTTTTTAGTTTTTTTGCGTGGCAAGTTGTTGAAAGTGCGAGCTGATAACGCTGCAGGAAGGGAAACCGGGCATCTGGACCTGAGTGAACAGGGAAAGCAACTGTGTATCTCCTTAACCAATCAGATTGAATGATTGTGAAATTAACAACACAAGGACTGGGAAGGAAATGTAAATTAGAGTGGGTAAATTCAATGTCAAATCAGGTACAGAAAGAGAAATAAAGGCTGGAATTTTTACCTTTCTGGCGCGCTGGCAGCGGGGGAGCCCTGGATCGCATGGGGAACCCGGAAATTGAAGCAGTGTGTGTTGCAGTGGCTTTTTAATGAGGAGCAATGCTGGAGATAATGACAGTTGAAGGTTGGTGGAGGTTCAAGAGAGGTTGGTGAGGAAGAGAGTGGTTTGTCTGGAGAGTGATTTGTTTGTTCCTAAAGAGATTTATATTGCTGCAGAATAAAAATGCAGGCTCAGTGCCCAAAAGCAGCCCCTAGATTCAGATACCTCCCTGGAACTCCTGCTTCAAGGAGTCAGGCCCGCAGGGAGGTCCTATTCCCTGGTGACGGGAGGAAGAGGCCAGAAGCAGAGACCAAGAAGGCATGGCTGGAGATAACGGCAGACGTGAGCAGCGAGAGTGTTGTGGCCAGATTGTGGATACAGTGCAGGAAGAGGTTAATGACCTCTTGAGGGCTGGAAAGGTGAGTACAATGCTACATTCAACTACATCCTGGTGTGCACGTCACCCCAACCTCCTCACTCTGCCTTCCCAAGCCTACTCCTGCACATCATTCCTCACACCAACCTACCTTGCAGGTGCACCCATCCCTCTCTGTCTATGCACCTACTCAAATCCCCATCTGACCATCCACCACTGACACTCACCCTCATCTTAATGCAATGTCACTCCTCTCCCTCATAGTCACCCTCTACAGATGTTGCCCATCCATCCCTTCCACTCGTTCCATGAGTCTCACTCAAAGGTCTCTTGTTTCCCTCCTTGCAGGAGAAGAGAGCACAGAACAGCTGGGTCAGGCAGAGAACCAGAGGTGGCCCTTCAGTCGTAACAACACTGACTGCAGCAGAGGAAGAGATGCTGGAGATCAGCAGAGTAGCGGAGTTGATGGCGGTGGGAGATGGAGAGGCGGGGAACTCCCAACTATCTGGTTACAGAATTTAATATCAAACAGCCACATGGCATAAAACAGTCACTCATGTTGACTTGATGTCAGCGGTTAGTGAAATATGATCATGTGCATAATGGTCACTTAAAACATGGTTATCATAACAGTTGTAATTCATGTCTTTACTCTCTCACAAGCCCATTAAGTGTCCCCCAGACAGTCCAAGCATAAGAGGAAAAAGACTCCTCAGAGGAGGTCGCTAACTCTGAGGGTGCACCGTCACAGGACCCATATGCACCAAGCACCAGCGCAGATAAACACACACATCGGTGGTCCAGTGAGGGAGAGAGTAGTGTTGTCACCAGGTATCTCACACATCATATGTGAGCAAGAGCAGATGGTGGAGACAGGGACAGCAGTGGAGAGTCTGCATCGGAGGGCGCAGGACGCTCCAAGTTCTGCTCAGCTGGACGAAGGTACTGAACCTCGGGGGCTGTCGACAAAGAATATGATTCTGGAGGAGCAACAAAAAATGCATGAGGCTCTAGCAGGATTTCCAGCCGCAATATGCTTGCTTGCAGGGAGAATGGAGGAGACCATCTCTAGCATGACCAGCATGATGTCGCAGGCCATGGCTATGATGTGTTCGTCCATGGAAAGGGTGGCCACCTGCATGGAGCATCAAACGTGGCATTCAAATGAATACATGCTTGCTCTCACTAACAGCTTGCATACTCTGAATGCCACCTTAACTAGGATGGATAGAAACCTAGACCTAGAAATTTAGGTGGTTTGCGCCACTCATTAGTACCATGATATGGCGAAAAAATGGCGGCCGGCACTCTTCCGCCAGCTGGTGGCAGGTACCACGGCAGATGCCATTTCCAGCAGGTCATCAGCACTGCCGTTACCTGCTATCAGCAAGAGTATTTTAATGATATGGAGCGTGACCTCAATCTGCATGCAACAGTGAGTTGACGCCAGCTCATCCATTTTGGAGTTCATCACCTGTGTTGCCGCCCGCGCTAAATCATGCCAGTATTTGTTGCTGCTAAAAGGTCTTTCAGCAGCATTAATAGCCATGAGGAGTCTGGCAGGACGTATGAGGATGGACGCCGGAACTTCAAACGCCTACTTTGCAAAGGTTCTTCTTTTAAACTTCATTTTTTGCCCATCAGTGGTTGGGTGGGGGTTGCATCATCTGGCAGCTTTCCAGGAGACCTACAGTGTTTGTGGGTCAGTAAATCAATGGGTGAACTCCATTGCAATGATTGAAGATGATCTGTGATAAGATCTCTTTTATCTGCATTCATGTCATAAACAAACAAAAAATCGACAAACATCGAGTGGCAGCTAATATTTTTGGATCACGTACGGCAACTGTCGGGTCGCTCCTTTCTTTCCTGCTCCCCCTACACTACAAGTGGGAGACTGAGGTGACCTTTGGCCTCCTTCTGAGCTGAGCACTGCAAAGAGCGTGTTGCAGCAAATCACTGACATGCTGATGATACTGAGCAGGCAGTACCAAAATTCCGGTACTGCCTGTGCTATCTCAGCCAGCGGCCGTTATCCTTGACGGCCAATGTTACTGGCAGATTTCCAGCGTTCCCCAATTTTAAGGCCCTAGACTTGGCTGTTCCTTGCCCCACTGATGTACAGCAAAGCGCTCACCAGCTCCTTGCTAGCAGGGAAGGGCGGGTGGGCCATTAAAGGGTTAATGGTGAAAGGGGACATGGAAGTGGGAACAAAGTGTATGTAAGTGCCTGCCCTGGCAAACATGGCATCAGTCAGCTGGGTGATGCATTTGTGGGCAGCCGACTGCGAGATCCTGAAAAATATCTCCTGCAGATCCCTGAGGCGATGAAGTTGAGGGCAGTGGTCACTTTGACAGCAACTGGTAACGCGCGCCCACCAGGTCCACTTGGCAGCAGGTCTTCTTCCAGCAGGCTACAAATGGCTGCCACGACCTGACGCGATACCCTGAGCTTCCTGATACCCTGGTGTTCAGTCATGCGAAGTGCACCCATGTGCTCATTCTCTCTCTCTTGTGGAGTGGCAGGTCGGTGAGGAGAAGGCTGTTTTTTTTATTCGTTCATGGGATGTGGGCGTCGCTGGCAAGGCCAGCATTTATTGCCCATCCCTAGTTTTCCTTGAGAAGGGGTGGTGAGCTGCCTTCTTGAACCGTTGCAATCCATGAGGTGAAGGTATTCCCAAAGTGCTGTTAGGTAGGGAGTTCCAGGATTTTGGTCCAGTGACAATGAAGGATCGGCGATATACTTCCAAGTCAGGATGGTGCATGACTTGGAGGGGAACTTGGAGGTGGTGGTGTTCCCATGTGCCTGCTACCCTTGTCCTTCTAGGTGGTAGAGGTCGCGGTTTGGGAGGTGCTGCCAAAGAAGACTTGGCGAGTTGCTGCAGTGCACCTTGTAGATGGTATACACTGCTGCCACGGTGCGCTGGTGGTGGAGGGAGTGAATATTTAAGGTGGTGGATGGGGTGCCAATCAAGTGGGCTGCTTTGTCCTAGATGGTGTCGAGCTTCTTGAGTGTTGTTGGAGTTGCACTCATCCAGGCAAGTGGAGAGTATTCCATCACACTCCTTACTTGTGCCTTGTAGATGGTAGAAAGGCTTTGGGGAGACAGGAGGTGAGACACTCACTGCAGAATCCCTAGCCTCTGACCTGCTCTTGTTGCCACAGTATTTATGTGGCTGGTCCAGTTAAGTTTCTGGTCAATGGTGACCCCCAGGATGTTGATGGTGGGGGATCCAGTGATGGTAATGCCATTGAATATCAAGGGGTGATGGTTAGACACATGCTTGTTGGAGATAGTCATCGCCTAGCACTTCTGTGGTGCGAATGTAACCTGCCACTTATCAGCCCAAGCCTGAACGTCGTCCAGATCTTGTTGCATGCAGGCATGGTCTGCTTCATTATCTGAGGAGTTGCAAATGGCACTGAACACTGTGCAGTCATCAGCGAACATCCCCAGTTCTGACCTTATGATGGAGGGAAGGTCATTGATGAAGCAGCTGAAGTTGGTTAGACTTAGGACACTGCCCTGAGGAACGTATGCAATGATTGACCTCCAACCACCACAACCATCTTCTTTTGTGCTCGGTATGACTCCAGCCAGTGGAGAATTTTCCCCTGATTCCCATTGACTTCAGTTTTACTGGGGCTCCTTGATGCCACACTTGGTCAAATGCTGCCTTGATGTCAAGGGCAGTCACTCTCAACTCACCTCTGGAATTCAGCATTTCTGTCCATGTTTGGACCAAGGTTGTAATGAGGTCTGGTGCCGAGTGGTCCTGGTGGAACCCAAACTGGGCATCAGTGAGCAGGTTCTTGGTGAGTAAGTGCTGCTTGATAGCAGTGTCGACGACACCTTCCATCACTTTGCTGATGATTGAGAGTAGACTGATGGGGCGGTAATTGGCCGGATTGGATTTTTTCTGCTTTTTGTGGCCGGGACATACCTGGGCAGTTTTCCACATTGTCGGATAGATGCCAGTGTTATAGCTGTACTGGAACAGTTTGGCTAGAGACACAGCTAGTTCTGGAGCACAAGTCTTCAGCACGACAGCTGGGATGTTGTTGGGGCCCACAGCCTTTGCTGTATCCAGTGCGCTCAGCCATTTCTTGATATCACGTGGAGTGAATCGAATTGGCTGAAGACTGGCTTCTGTGGTGGTGGGGACCTCAGGAGGAGGCCGATATGGGTCATCCACTCGGAACTTCTGGCTGAAGATGGTTGCAAATAATCCTCATCTGAGGTCGAAGGTGAAACAGCATAAGAGGCACCTATGCTGAACTGATATATGACAGCTGTAAAGTGGAGATCAGACGCACAATCCTCCAATTTAGTGAGAGTGACCGCCAACGTTGTAGAAATCACCTGCAAACTCCTGAAAGCAAACTCTCAGAACAAGCGGTGTAAGCAAAAGCCTTTCACTTAGGAAAGGAAGCAGGCGAGAGGTCTGAGTATTTATTACATTTTTTGACTGTCATGTGTTCAATTCCCTCAATTGTCGCTCTGCTCTCACCTTACTTTCACTGGCGAGGTTCAGCAAGCCTGGGAATCCCATGGACACCCAGTATAAGTTCAAACCACATGTAACAAAAGGCTCTTAATAGCCTCTTAACCAGCTCTTAATTGATTTAAATAGGTAACCCGCCTCTCCCGAGGGGGTCTCTCGCTCGCAGCCTAAAGCGCTCAAGTTAAATGTGGAAGCCGGCGAGTTGAATCCGGTTTCCCGACGCACTGTCAATTTCAGCACTTTTAACTACCCACCCGCTCTCAAACCCACTCACCCCTTAATGTTAAAACTCAGGCCTAAGAGAGAGAAAGAAAGATGGGATTAAAAGACAGATTTTAAAAAGGGACTGAAAGGAAAAGTACTTTTTTTTTTATTTGACATTTTTTAAATTTCCAACAACAATTAAAACCTGAAGGAAGGAGACACCACACTAGTAATAGTTAATTTTCTGTGCCAGAGAGGTTGTTTGGCAGTAATTAACACTTATCACACCATTAACAGTTTCTGCACTTCAAAAAGTACTTCATTGGCTATAAAGCGCTTTGGGCTGTCCTGAGGTTTTGAAAGGCGTTACATAAATGCAAGTTCTTTCTTTTACTTAGACTGGAATGGACAAGACTTAACTTTCTATGGAGCGTTTAGTTCATATCTATCACACAAATACAGCAACTTCACGCCACTCAATGCATTTCAATGGTGAACCAGTAGTGAGATGTGGAGCGCCGCAACTCACATATTTGGCCT
Organism: Somniosus microcephalus; assembly: GCF_052327205.1. NCBI lineage: Eukaryota > Metazoa > Chordata > Chondrichthyes > Squaliformes > Somniosidae > Somniosus > Somniosus microcephalus. Next base: position 184,117,488 of record NC_140997.1, on the reverse strand, counting down.
AGAAATTCAAGGGTTTAGCGCCACCCGTCACTGCCAGATTCAGGCCAAAAAATGCTGGCTGCTGCTCTTCTACCTGAGGGTCCTGTGGTGGTTACCATTTTCAGATGGCCGGCAGCGCTGCCGCTGTCCGCACTCGCTAGGGGTATGTAGATTATGCAGATCATGATGTCAGTGAGTGTGCAACGCTCACTTGATGCCCAATCTGCGGGTTTCCAGTGCGCCACTCCACTTTCTGGCTTGCCTTAACTGCGACGAGCTGAGCAAGCGTTGACAAGCAGGAAGGAGGCACCAACAGCGGTATTTAAAGGGATCATCAGCAACAACTTGCACCTGACATGTTTCTGCAGTTTGACTGGCTCTGTGCAACTTTCTGCAACTCCAGCAGCTTTAGTAACTTCTTTCAAGGTTCTAAGGTAAGGGAGTGTTGGTGCAAGTGGAAAACACCTTCATTCTTATTTAAAGTCTTCTGCTCACAACACTTGCTCACAATCACTGCTCTACTGGCAGTCCCCCTCGTGCTCGAGTATCTTAGGGAGAGGGCGCGGAGGCAGCAAAGAAGACTAAAAGATGCGGGCAGAGGGAGGAGGAGGGCTCTCAACAGGAGGCCTCACCCGCCTAGGGTCTTCCGAGAGCACTTCTCTTATATCCACTTAAGCCAGGAGCAGTGTATTAGAAGGCTCCGCTTCACCAAGGAGGTGGTCACAGAACTCTGCCACCTCCTGCAACCAGACCTGCAGCCTGAGAGCAGTGCGACCACGGCTCTCCCAGTCAAGGTCACTGTGGCCCTCAATTTCTTTGCGAGCAATCCTTCCAGTCTGCAGTAGGGGACATAACTAACATCTCCCAGTTCGCCGTCCATCACTGCATCCAGAGGTTCACTGAGGCTCTCTACTCCAGGAGAAGGGACTATGTTGTCTTCTCTCTGCGCAGAGAGAAGCAGGATGAGTACGCATGTGGCTTTGCCAGGGTAGCGGGCTTCCCCATGGTGCAGGGTGCCATCGACTGCACCCACGTGGCTTTGCGGGTGTTATATAACAACCTGAGATCTTCCGTAACCGCAAAGGCTACCACTCACTTAATGTGCAGGTGGTGTGCGACAACGCCCAGCTATTCCTAATGGTCAATGCCCGCTATCCTGGCAGCAGCCATGGTGCCTTCATCCTGCATCAGTCCGGTGTGCCAGCAATCTTCCAGCTGCCACATGAAACTTGAGGGTGGCTGCTCGGAGGCAAGGGCTATCCGCTCTCCACCTGGCTCATGACTCCCCTCCACAACCCCAACACTCATGCCCAGCACTCATATAACGAGAGCCTTCTTTCCAACAGGAACATCATCGAGCAGACCATCGGGCTACTGAAGCAACGGTTCCACTGCCTTGAACACTCGGGAGGAGCCCTCCAGTACAAGCAGGAGTGGTCTGCTGCATGCTTCACAACTTAGCCATCATGAGGGCTCAGGGATTATGGGACCACCTCAGGAGGAGGACAAGTGAGAGGAGGAGGAGGAGGAGGAAGAGGAAGATGAGCAATAGGAAGAGGAAGAGGATGAGGAGGGAGGGAGGAGGCAGGCAGTCAATCACCCTTCCGGACGGGCTGTCAATGAACACCTCATCATACTCCGATTCCAATGACTGAAACCCCAGATCCCCGTTGCTCACCACATCCCCATCATACCATCCCTCTATCACAGTATATCACAGCGTCCTCCTGGGCAGAAAGCTGAAATGAGAGCCACAACAAAGATTCCAAATAAAATTAATAAATTTAGCCAAAATCAATTGACACATATTTACACTTACGATATGAACTAATCACCCTTGTGCATCCCTTAGTGTCTGTCGTTCGGGTGCTCTTTCCTGATCTAGTGCTCCCCCAATGGCTGCCACACGGCTGGTGGAAGGCTGCTGAGTTTCCATAGAGGAGACTTCAGATGGCCTTGCAGGACGACCTCAAGCAGCTCTGGCCCTAGAAGGCCCGGCTGCAGACTGCACCACCTCGGCATGGGCATCAGCAGTCTGGGCTGGCTGACTGACAGACAGCAGCAAGGACACTGGTGGAGTGGCTGCGATGGGAGCAGGAATGCTGTCATCCTGAGAGAGAACAGCTGGGTCCTGCTCCACTAACTCACCACCACTCCCCTGGGGGCAGCGCCTCAGCATCCCCAGTAATGAGTTGGAGCAAAGATTGCTGGGCTGCTGTGACATCCTGCAAGCCCTGGTTGGCAGTGGTAAACCCAGCCACGATGACAGCAGTCTGAGCGTGGATGGCAGCAAGCTGAGATTGCATGAGAGCGGTCTGCGCTTCCGCTGCCGCACTAAGATGTTGGGTCGCTTCCGCCTGTGCTGCAATGGCAGCCGCGACATCGCCCATCACACGCAGCATCATGTCTGGGTCGACCCAGTCTCTTCGGGAGTTTTCCATCATTTACAGCCTGGAAATCCTGCGATCCTCCCTCCGGGGAGCTGGCCCCCGAACTCCCTTTCCCCCAGGCCTTGCTGCAGCCGACTCGTGCCCGGTGCCTCACCCTGTGCAGATCCCGCCTCTGGACTAGCCTCTAAAGTACGTGCAGTGACAATTTCTGAGCTGGTGTCTGCGAGTGACAGATGCAGTGTGTCTTCTTCTTCTTCTTCTCTTCGCCCCTCGCTCTCCTGCAACGCCTCGGGGACAGGCTGGTCTGGTGCTTGGTATTGATTCGCTGAAAGCAGAAAGGCACAAGAGTCGGGTTATGGTGAGATTGGGGGTGGGGGGTGGGGAGCAAGATATGCATGCAGATAGCATCAGCAGCTTGAAAGTGAGAAGAGATTGTGGGTAAGGGGGCAGTGGGATGTGAGAAAAAGGATTAGGAATGAGCATACCATTGTTTTCCTCAAGGGCTTCAACCTCGTCGATTGTCACGGCCTCCATTATCTGCCGCCCAATGATCTCCAGCACTCTCCTCCAGCTGGCTGAGGTCCTGGATGGAAGATTGCCCCTCCGCCACCACCCCCCACCACCCCACCTCCCCTCGTCGTCTGCCGCTGCTTTCTCCGATTAAGTGCCAGCTTGGCCAGCAAGAGAAAGAGAAGTGAGTGAGTGAGTGTGGTGCAATGTGTTTGGGTGATGCGCCTGCCATGGTTGAATAACTGTCAGTGTGTGCAAGGTGTGAGATGTGGGTCTGAGTGTTGCTGCAGTGGTAAGGTTGTGAGGGTGACGTGAAGCTATGATTGTGAGGTGTGAGCGGTGATAGGTAGAGATTGTTGGTAGGTAACTGCTGGGGGTGAGGTGCATTGAGCAGTGTGTGAGGCTTAGAAACATACATAGAAGATAGGAGCAGGAGTAGGCCATTCGGCCCCTCGAGCCTGCTCCACCATTCAAAGCGATCATGGCTAATCATTCAAATTCAGTACCCAGTCCCTGCTTTCTCCCCATACCCCTTGATCCCTTTAGCCTTAAGAAATATATCCAACTCCTTCTTGAATATATTTAATGAATTTGCCTTTACTGCCTTCTGTGGTAGAGAATTCCACAGGTTCACCACTCTCTGGGTGAAGAAATTCCTCCTCATTTCTGTCCTAAATGGCCTACCCCTTATCCTTAGACTGTGACCCCTGGTTCTGGACTCCCCGACCATCAGGAACATCCTTCCTGCATCTAGCCTGTCCAGTCCTGTCAGAATTTTATAAGTTTCAATGAGATCCCCTCTCATTCTTCTAAACTCCAGTGAGTACAAGCCCAATCGACCCAATCTCTCCTCATACATCATTCCTGCCATCCCAGGTATCAGGCTGGTGAATCTTCGCTGAACTCCTTCCATGGCAAGAACATCCTTCCTCAGATAAGGCGACCAAAACTGCACACAATACTCAAGATGTGGTCTCACCAAGGCCCTGTACAACTGCAGCAAGACATCCTTGTTCCTGTACTCAAACCCTCTTGCTACAAAGGCCAACATACCATTTGCCTTCTTAACCGCCTGCTGCACCTGCATGCTTACCTTCAACGACTGGTACACAAGGACGCCCAGGTCTCGTTGCACTTCCCCTTCTCCCAATCTATTGCCATTCAGATAATAATCTGACTTCCTGTTTTTGCCACCAAAGTGGATAACCTCACATTTATCCACGTTATATTACATCTGCCATGCTTCTGTCCAATCACCCAACCTGTCCAAATCATCCTGGAGTTTCTCGGCATCCTCCTCACAGCACACACACCCACCCAGCTTTGTGTCATCTGCAAATTTGGAGATATTACATCTAGTTTCCTTGTCTAGATCATTAATATATATTGTGAATAGCTGGGGTCCAAGGACCGATCCCTGCGGTACCCCATTAGTCACTGCCTGCCACTCGGAAAAAGACCCGTTTATTCCAACTCTTTGCTTTCTGTCTGCCAACCAGTTCTCTATCCAAGTCAATACCTTGCCCCCAATCCCATGTGCCCTAACTTTACACGCTAATCTCTTATGCGGGATCTTATCGAAAGCCTTCTGAAAGTCCAAATACACCACATCCACTGGTTCTCCCTTATCTATTTTACCAGTTACATCCTCAAAAAATTCCAGTAGATTAGTCAAGCACGATTTACCTTTTGTAAATCCATGTTGACTTTGTCCAATCCTGTCACTGTTTTCCAAGTGCTCTGCTATTACATCTTTTATAATGGACTCTAGCATTTTCCCCACTACCGATGTCAGGCTTACCGGTCTGTAATTCCCCGTTTTCTCTCTACCACCTTTTTTGAATAGTGGGGTAACATTAGCTACCCTCCAATCCATGGGTACTGTTCCAGGTTCCATCGAATGTTGGAAGATGATCAGCAATGCATCTACTATTTCTAGGGCCACTTCCTTAAGTACCCTAGGATGTAGATTATCAGGCCCTGGGGATTTATCGGCCTTCAGTCCCATCAATTTTCCTAACACCATTTCCCTACAAATACTGATTTCTTTCAGTTCCTCCATTTCATCAGACCCTATGTTCCCCGACATCTCTGGGAGGTTATTTGTGTCCTCCTTTGTGAAGACAGAACCAAAATATGTATTTACTTGGTCAGCCATTTCTTTGTTCCCCATTATAAATTCCCCTGATTCTGACTGCAAGGGACCTACACTTGACTTCACCAATCTTTTTCTCTTCACATATCTATAAAAGCTTTTACAGTCAGTTTTTATGTTCCCTGAAAGCTTGCTCTCATATTCTATTTTCCCCTTCTTAATTAATCCCTTTGTCCTCCTTTGTTGAATCCTAAACTGCTCCCAATCCTCAGGTTTACTGCTTTTTCTGGCCAATTTATATGTCCTCTTCTTGGATCTTATGCTATCCCTAATTTCCCTTGTTAGCCACGGTTGAGTTACCTTTTTTGTTTTATTTTTATGCCAAACTGGGATGAACAATTTCTGTAGTTCATCCATGCGGTCTTTGAATGTTTGCCATTGCCTTTCCACCGTCAACTCTTTGAGTGACATTCCCCAATCAATCCTACCCAGCTCGCGCCTCAGACCATCGTAGTTTCCTTTATTTAAATTCAGGACCCTAGTCTCTGAGTCAACTACTTCATTCTCCATCTTAATGAAGAATTCGATCATATTGTGATCGCTCCAACCCAAGGGGCCTCATACAACAAGATTGCTAATTAATCCTTTCTCGTTACATTGTGGTGCATGGTGGGATATGGCATTTGCTGAAGCCTTCGCTCACCTTGACCTGTCATGTGAGGTCGTTAAACTTCTTTTGGCACTGGATGCCTGACTTTGGGAGCACATTGCTGGCCGTCACATAGGCAGCTATCTCCTGCCAGAGCCTTCAAGAGATGTGTGGCGAGGGCTTCCTGCCGGTGTGCAGAAAGAGGACAGCCCGCCTCCTCTCCATGACCATGAACAGTGCCTCAAGAGCTGCTTCAAAGAATCTGCAGGCTCTCTCCCTATGCTGCGGCTCCACCATGTGTTTCCACTGCCATCTTCTTCCAGCTGAATTTGTAAATGGTTTGACAATGAAGTGCTGTAGCATCAATGCACCTCCCCTTTAAGTACTGAATAAATCCTGTGCCACAAACATGACTGGAAATTAGACTGGACCCAATATTGGCCCACCTGTTGAGCGGTGAGCCAATGAGCAGCGGTTTTAGCGCTGAAATCAAGACTACAATTATATTAATGAGGACTGAGCATGAATTTCTAGGCCATAGACTTTAACCACATATCTGCCCCTCGCTTGAAGTTGCTGTACCATTTGCACATAAATAATGGAGAGCGCCATTAGCCTCACCATTATTTTGACAGGAAAATCTGGGCTAATAACCATATTTATACACAAATGACTGAAGAAATCAAATTCGAGGTGCAGCTCGATGAAAAATGAATGGTCACAGATGATTGCATCTGTCTCAACAATGATAAAATTACCAAATCATCAATCCTAAGATTAGCATCCCATGCCTAATGCAACAAGACAAAATTAAAGCTTACAACAAAGACTGTTAAGTTCAACAATCTGGGGCGGGAGGAGAAAGAGAGAGTTAATAGAAAGAATCATATCAAAATTTTCAAATAGAAAGCCAAACCCATTTTCTGCTCTTGACATTGAGGAACTCTTGGGAACTAACTTGCAAAAGAAGCTGACAGTCAGAAGAAACCAACCCAGCAAATATATGCCAAAGCCAATAGACTCCCTAAAGCCCAGAACATATCAAACAATAATAGATTCTGAGAATATAAAAAGGAGGATAGAGACTATAAAGGGAGGAGAAATCATTGTACGTGCCAGCTTGTCTACAGATCTACCCAACACATGGAAGGAATCTGAGGGAGAGAGAACATTGCATTCGATATATGATATCCAGTACTTCTGAACATAATGCATTCCAAGAAATTTTTCTTGTCTCCACAGGGGTCAAAAAGTTCCTAAATTGCCAGCCAAGGAATAAAATAACAAAATGCATCATTTGAAGTGCTGAATTAACAAACAGTCAAAAAAAATTTAGAAGAAAAAGAAGATACACAAGCAGTATGATCACAAGCCAGGATCACATCCTTAATCCCCCACATGCTGAGTTGCTGATCTCAGTTGTGTTGCTGCATGGAGGCATCAGCAGAGAGAAGGTCAACGAGGAAAGAAAATTAGAGGCCAATAGTCCCAGGTTACCCTCATCTACCTTCTACAGGCAATTATAATGTGACATTAGTTGTTCACACCTCCCCTTGCAGTACATAACAATGAATCCTGAGGGGAGACATTAGTCTTGATTTTAACTCGGGTATGTAGGTGCGAAAGCAAGTGATGACCCACCCTACCCTGGCCCCTCAGGCACGAGAGATTATAACTTCTGGGCCCCATTTGAAAGCTCTAATACTGACTCCTGCCTGAAGCCAGCGGCGGGCTCATGTTGAAATTGGCAGGGCGTTTCAGGATGTTTTCATGGACCCACGAAATAGACCCCGGCAAGGTGAGTCAGGAATGGCGGCGGGGAGGGGGGAGATAATCGGAAAAGTTTGTGACCGGGGGAGGAGGAAAGCCCAGGGTACGGGAGACATGAAGTATCCTTGTGTGGTCAGAAGGAGTACTCCTGTGTCCCGATTATGTCATCGGAATGCGACTTTGACTTTTAAGTTAGGCTCCTGTAGGATAGGGTGTATCTGTATGATTTAGTAAACATTTTTGTATAACTATAATATGTGGAATTGTATGGTAAAAGCCTAAAAGCCTGTATAAAATGGCTAAGAGCAAAGCAGGATGGGAAATTATGCCAACCTGACTGAAACTGCTCTGTTTTCAATTACTGAAGTAATGAAATGTAGTGCTAAGTTTACGGAGACTGTCAGGGACGTGGTATTCGGTAATGTTATGGAAAGGAGATAAGAGTTAGAGAAGAAAGATAGGGAATTGGAGGCATCCCTCAGTGATACCACTATAAAATGGACAGACCATTTAGACAACATCTTGAGAAATGGTCTTTGAAAAGAGAACATCTAAAAATAAGGGCACTTTGTTATGCACAAAGGGAGACCTAGTGGAATCAACAAGGTCATAAAATGTCATGAGGTGACTGACAAGGAAAGGAGGGACAGTTACCAGGTGTGAGATAGCTGATTACAGTCACGTAGGCAAAGGAAGAGAAAGTGTATAAAGATACAGATATTGAACACTGAAAGCAGCGCACACCAAGTAATCAGAGTTGAAGGAGCTTCAGTCAACAGAACACAGCAAGAACCCAGAGAAGCAAGCTTCAGTCAACAGAACACAGCAAGAGAATAAAGAGTCCGCGCCACAGTCACTCGGAAGGAACGCCGAGGCTCAAACGAACAAGACTGTGACTATCTTCTTGTTAAGTATTACTTCTTTATACTGGGTGTTTAATGCTTAATAAACCTGTTTTACTGATACACAATATACCTGGACCCAGAGTGGTTTGTGTAGTCACAGACTGTTTTACTGATACACAATATACCTGGACCCAGAGTGGTTTGTGTAGTCACGGACTGTTTTACTGATACACAATATACCTGGACCCAGAGTGGTTTGTGTAGTCACAGACTGTTTTACTGATACACAATATACCTGGACCCAGAGTGGTTTGTGTAGTCACAGACTGTTTTACTGGTACACAATATACCTGGACCCAGAGTGGTTTGTGTAGTCACGGACTGTTTTACTGATACACAATATACCTGGACCCAGAGTGATTTGTGTAGTCACAGACCATTTTACTGATACACAATATACCTGTACCCAGAGTGGTTTGTGTAGTCACGGACAAATTATTATTAGAGCTTTTGAAAGCTACACTCCTGCTCCTCTGAGGTGGGCAATCGCTCTTCCTGTGTTAAGATGGTGGCTAGTTAAGATGGTGGGGGGTTGGGGTGGTGTGGGAATACATCAGGAATATGGCACGAAACCCCGCTTAATCCTCCACCTGTATCATTCCCACCAGGCAGGAGGGGTGAGGGTTAAAATTACCCTTAATCTCTCATTCTTAACACTCCCCCCCTCCAAGAAAACTGGAGAAAATCAGTGGTCTATGTAATGTAGCCTAGTAGAAAAGAGAAAATTGGATTAAAATTAAATGGAGGGGCAAGATCCAAAAGTTCAAAAGTGTCTGCACTCTGTGCTAATAATCTTCTGGTAAAATGAAACAAGCTATAAGGGCCTTTGTTAATGTTCTTAATTCGTTTATAGGTGTAACTGAATTAAACATCAGAATACATCTTGAAATTGCTTTAGCCTTTTTAAAAATCTCACCTTTCGCACCACTGTCCACAGTAACTACTATATCACCTAAAATCCCCCTCAAGGTCTCAAATGTGCCCATCTCACTAATCACTCCTTGTTTGAATTCCTTTATTCTGGTTTCCATCTCTCCTGCAGTGCTGACCATGCCTTGGTCAAATCAACAAACACCTATATGACTGTCATGGCTGATCAATTTCCTCCTCCACTGCCTCTCTTCTGTACTCCTCCTCTGTGGCTCCACCCTACTACGTTCCATTCCTTTCCTTCCTTCTCTAGCAGAGTACATCTCTTCGAATTGATTCGCTTCCTACATCTGCATAATCATCCCCCCCACCCCACAAGGCTCCATCCTTAACCCCTTCTAGTCTTTGTTTACATGCAGCCCTTCCAAAACATTGTCTGTAAGCCTGGCATCAGCTTCATCCACTACTACCCTGAACACCATGACTGCAGCTGTGCATATTGATGGCCTTGTTGAAGCTGTGGATGACCCAGATCCTTTTTTCAGCTTAGCATCAACAAGATTGAAGCCATTGTCTTCAGTTGCCAGCAGAAATTGTGTGTCCTGGGTATCATTTCCATCTCCTGTTCCAACCACCAGCTCAGGCTGAACTTGACAGTACAGGAAACTATTTTTTATCCAGCACCAACGGGACCGACATGGTGCCGGTTCATCAAAAATTCCGGATAACCGAAAGCTATAGTAAAAGATACGGAGCTGAGAGCTCCGTATAAAGCAACAAACCCTGTTGCTTAGCAACAGGTTCAGAACAATGGCCACAAGTTCCAAGCGTCTCTGTAGCTTAGCAACAACTGCAGCCACACCCTTGCACAGCAACAGATCGAGGCAGGCAAGTAATAAAACTCACCTGAACCTACTCCTGAATTTTGCCGGTTAACCGAGATTTCCGGTTATTTAGGTGCCGGTAAATCGAAAGTTTCCTGTATGTAGTCTTGGATCGCCAATCTTCCAGGGTTATCCTGGAATCTCCAGGAATTAAAGATTAATCTCCTGGACACTGTTGCGAGCAACCCAGGAGAAAAATCATAGTGACATAAAAATAAATGGTGCATTTTCTTTGAACACTGTTTATTAGTTATAAAAATATCGGAGATAGGGGAAAAAGTCTGTTTTACTGGGCAGGGCGGTTGGAGGTCAAGCAATGAAACCTCCAGGAGTACGTCCAACCAGAGTTGGCGACCCTAGTGTAGCCCCAATAGCCTCGTTGACCCCGAGTTGAAGTTCGAGGTTGGAGGTCATGAAGGGATTTAAAGAAAAAGATGAGAATTTTAAAGTGGAGGCATTGGAGACCAAGTAGCCAACGTAGGTAATCAAGGACAGGGTGATGAGTGAGTGGGTTTGGGTGCGGGATACAATATGGAAAGCAAAATTTTGGATGAGCTGGAAGTTACAGAGTGTGGAGGATGGGAGGTTGGCCAGCAGAGCATTGGAATAGTTGAGTTTGGGGGTGGCAAAGGTATGGATGAGGGTTTCAGCAGCAGTAGAGGTGGAGGTGGGCGATGTTACGGAAATGTAAGTAGGCAGTTTTAGTGATGGACAGGATTTGGATCAGAAGCTCAAATATGATACTGAGGTTGCAAACAGTCTGGTTCAGCTTAAAACAGGGACTGGGAGAGGGATTGAATCAGTGGCAAAGGTGTGGAATTTGTGATGAGTGCCAAGGCTTCAGTCTTTCCAATGTTGAACCAGAAAAAAATTGCAACTCATCCAAGACTACATGTCAGATAACAATTTAAAATCATTAAAGCAGTTTAAAATCATTAATCTTGTTAAATTGTTCAAACAACCTTTCTCCTCTGCATCCCTGCAATCTGTTGTACCTTATGTTCCAGAATGTACTATACTCTCTTCCAGCTCTGGTCTGCTATGTATCTCTCCTCCGCTCTATCACTCGTGACAGACATTCCAACCATTATATCATACACTCTAGAATTTTCTTCCTAAATCTCGCCATGTTTTCAAAAGCCTCCTCAAAAGCTACCATTTTAAACAGTGCCTGAAGTGTTTTGATGGAGTAACTAAGGAGAAACTGTTTCCACTGGCAGGAGAGTTAGTAACCAGAGGACACAGATTTAAGTTAATTAGCAAAAGAACAAGAGGGGAGATGAGGAGAATTTTTTTTACACTGCAACTTGTTATGATTTGGAATGCAGTGCCTGAAAAGAAAGAAAGACTTGCATTTCTATAGCGCCTTTCATGACTACCAGATGACCCAAAGTGCTTTACAGCCAATGAAGTACTTTTGAAGGGTAATCACTCTTGTAATGTAGGAAAGGGTGATGGAAGCAGATTTGACAGTAACTTTCAAAAGGGAGTTGAATATATACTTGAAAAGGAAACATCTGCAGGGCTATGAGGAAATAGCAGGAAAGTGGGGCTAATTGGACAGCTTTTTCAAAGAGCTGGCACAGGCACGATGGGCGAATGGCCTCCTTCTGTGCTGTATGATTCTATGAGTCACCTAACTCCTTCACTTAATCTCTCTCTTCCTGCTCCGCTTTCCCATCTCCTTCACCCAAAATGCCTTGAGACATTTCATTATACGAAAGGTGCAATGCAAGTGCAAGCTGTCATATTTTAATATATGAGGGAGAGTTATATTGCTTTCATGAAATTCTGAAGGTGTAATGTGCTGACACACGCACAGGGAGTTGGTAGAATCTGGATGGTTCAATTCTCAATTTAATACACAAAAGCTCCCCTGATAGTTTAGTGGGTAAAAGCAATGCCTTTTTCGGTATTAAACCATCCAGGCTAGTAAAGTCAGGGATGCTAAACTTGGCCTCAGCATTCTGGGTTAAACAGAGGGAACTATTTGCCTAGGATTCCGCTCCTGATCAGTAACCAGTTGCTCTTGCTAGAATGTGCACTTGCAGACATCAGGGCCGGAATCTTTACCTTGGAGTCGGGTTGCGTGCGTGCGGGCTGTGTAGTGGGTCGGGAACCCGATGTTGTGAGCAGCACGTTCCTCACTGCAACTTTTACTTAATGGCCCCAATTAAACCAGTCATGCACATTTCCCAGCCCAATTAAATGGAGCAGGTCTGATGACTTCATCAATGACGCATTTCCAGTGCCGATATTTAAAGCAGCCTTTCACACATCTCATTTTAAGGTTGATGAAGGGGTGTTCAAGGTGATTTCCAGAGGTGTGAGTAGTGTTACAAAGTTGATAAAAGTGTGGGTCATGGATACACAAAGGCAGAAGGCAGCACCAAGATTTAATGACGCCTCCCTCGATGTTCTGGTGCAGGCAGTGAGAGCACGCAGGGAGGTCCTCTTCCCTGGCGATAGGCACAAAAGACCACCCAAAAGGGCATGCTTGGAGATCGCAGAGGTCAGCAGTAGGGATGTGGTCAGGAGAACGTGGATCCAGTGCAAGAAAAGATTCAGTGATCTCATGAGATCAGGAAAGGCGAGTGCAATGCCACAATCACCTACATCCTGATGTGCCTGTCACCACATCCCTATCACTCTGCCTTCCCAAGTCTACTCCTGCACATCATTCCTCACACCAACCTACCTTGCATGTCCACCCATCCCTCGCTGTCTATGTACATACTCACATTCCCATCTGACTAACCACCCCTCACACTCACCCTCATCCTAATGCAATCATACCAAGTAACACCACAGAAAGAGGCCATTTGGCAATGTCACGCCACTCCCTCGCAGCCACTCTCTGCAGATGTAGCCCATTAATTCCTTGCACTCATTCCATCACTCTCATTCAAAGTTCTCTTCTTTCCCTTCTTGCAGGAGAAGAGAGTCCACAACAATAGGGAGAGGCAGAGAACCGGAGGTGGCCCTCCAATATTCACTCAATTGACTCCAGCAGAGGAGGAGGCCCTGGAGATCTTTGGATTGCAGAACTGCTGGTGGTGGGAGATGGAGAGAGGGGAACATCCCAGCAACCCGGTGACAGAATTACATCTCATACAGCCACGTGGCATACAGCAGTCACTCTTTTGGTGGCTGATGTCAGCAGTCAGTAAAATGTCATCATGCACATAATGGTAACGTTACCCATTCTTAATAGAACACTTCTAATTCATCTCTTTACTCTCCCACAGGTCCATCAAGTTCCCACCCGCTACTGTCCAGCCGGAGGAGGAAGATGACTCCTCAGAGGAAGCTTCAGCCTCTGAGGGTGCACTGTCAGCAGACCCATGCGCACCCAGCACCAGCGCAGATACAGACATGTAGGTGGTTCCTGTGCGAGATAGAGTAGTGTTGTCACCTGGTGTCTCTCACATCACAAGTGAGCAAGAGCAGATGGGACAGCAGTGGAGACTCCTCGCCGGAGGACGCAGCTGAGCTGCATGCAGATGCTGAGCCTCGGGGGCTATCGAGAAAGAGGGTGATCTTGGAGGGGCAGCAACAACTACATGAGGCTCTGGCAGCTTTTACAGCTGCGAAGTCTGCAAATGTGCAGAGAATGGAGGAGTCCATCTCCAACATGAGCACCACCATGTTGCAGGCAATGACGATGATGTGCTGTTCCATGCTGCTCAGTCATGTCCAGGAAGCTCATCCTCTGCCTATATAGCCTGTGTTTGGGGCTATCACCTCTGGCGAGGTGCACCCCTGTGCTGAGCCCCTCTCTCCTGTGGAGCATCAGGTCGTTGGACAGAAGGCTGCTGGTGTGGTTGCTGCTGCTGGTGTTGTGGCTGCTGCTGCTGGTGTGGCTGGTGTTATTGGTGGTGGGGTTCATCTTGGTCCAATTCTGAGGTCCAGGGTGAGACAGTATAAGCACCCATGCTGATGTAATAGACGGCAGGTAAAGTGGAGATCAGAGGCCCAATCCCTCAATGTTGTGATAGTGATTAGCAATGTGGTGAGAGTGGCTTCCGAGGTTGCAGAAATAACCTGCAAACTGCTGACATAGGTGTAGTCCATTCAGCCCTTCGAGCCTATTCCGCCATTCAATGAGATCATGGCTGATCTGCCACCTAACTCCAGATAGGCGCCTTTGCCCCATATTAACAAAAAGCTATCAATCTCAGATTTAAAATTAACAATTGATCTCGCATCAATTGCCGTTTGTGGAAGAGAGTTCCCAACTTCTACCACCCTATGGCCGCGATTTGGCTGGCGCTCAGAGGGCTGATTTGGAGGCGGGTCCAGAGTTAAATCCAAGATGATTGACGGCGGGTTGTGAACCCGCCGCGGACCCACCACCACGCGACTTTCCAAAGTGTCGGGTCTGCGACTCCTGATCAGACCCGACACCAAGCGGTGGGAGAGGCAGTTAAGGTAGTTAGCAGATTGTTAACTACCTGTTTAATGCTATTTTGAGAGGACTTTTCAATTTTGCAACATTTTCAGCGTGTTCCACGGCGTTGCAGAAACACGCCAGCTGATTGTGTCGGGTGTTCCAACAAGCTGAATAGTTGACAGCTGGAAGTGCAACATTAAAGCTAACCTGCCACATCAGTTCAATTTCAAAAGCCAGAACTTTCTGATTGCAGGATTTTGAAGACATTTTTCATGTGTATTGAGGTTGTAAGTGTGTGTTGTGAGATCTATATACACTGTGACCTCCTCGGAATAACCTCTCTCCACTTTGACTGATCGCTTATAACATTTCATCCTCAAGTGGCATTTTCACCAGCAGAATGGGAACAATTTATATTCTCTCATCATGGTCCTCAGATCTGGAGGATGAGCAGCCGCAGCAGCAGAACCAGGCACACCAGCAGCACCGACAACAAGAGCGCCAACCTTCTCCTGAGCCATCTGATGCTGCACTGGGCAAAGGCCGTCAGCCCAAGGCTGCACCGCGCCACAGGAGATACCCCCAACACAGGGTTTACAGGCAGAGGATGAGCTTCTTCAACATGACTGAGCAGCAGTGCCTAAGGAGGCTGAGATTTTCGCGAGAGGTGGTCGCAGACATCTGCACAATGCCGCACCAAAACCTGCAGCCCAGAGGAGTGGGTGGACACTCCTTACCAGTGGCTGTCAAAGTCACCACCGCCCTCAACTTCTTTGCATCAGGATCCTTCAAGTGATCAACAGCAGACATTAGCGGAATCTCCCAGTCAGCCGCACACAGATGCATAACGCAGGTTACCGATGCCCTGTTTGGCAAGTCGGCCAATTACATCCACTTCTCAATGGATGAAGCAAGTGTAACTGCATGGGCGGTTGGGTTTGTCAATATGGCAGGCTTCCCTAGGGCATCCCATCACAAACCAGCTGTATTTGTGAACCGCAAGGGCTTCCACTCCCTTAACGTCCAGCTGGTGTGTAACCACAGGAAGAACATTATGCATGTTTGCGCAAAGTTTCCTGGCAGTTGCCATGACTCGTACATCCTGCGGCAGTCCACTGTGCCTCAGCTCTTCAATCCTCCAACCCAACTTTTCGGATGGCTACTTGGAGACAAGGGCTATCCCCTGAAGATGTAACTAATGACACTGATGAGGAGGCCATCAAATGAAGCTGAGGAGCGTTACAATGAGAGCCACATTTCCACCAGAAGCATCATAGAGCAAACCATAGGATTGCTCAAAATGGGATTCAGATATCTGGACAGATCAGCTGGAGCCGTACAGTACACACACGCTAGGGTGTCCAGGATCATCGTGGTCTGCTGTGCCCTGCACAACATCGCACAGCAGCATGGCTTATCACTGCCTGAGGAACAAGTGGCACAGCCCACAGCCTCCTCCTCCTCAGAGGAAGAGGAGGAGGAGAAAGAGCCAAATGAGGCTGCAGATGAGGAACACCTGGCAGAGGTGGCTGTCCCAGTGTTACCAGCACGCGAGCACATTTCTGGCTGTGAGGCAAGGGATGGACTAATCCATGCCAGATTCGCGTAACTTTACGCTGTACATACATGTGGCTGGCACATGCACATCAGGGTTGGCAGAACCTCCATTCCACACAATACAGCATCTGAACAATGAACTATGCATTCCTATCACTCTCCCCACCATCACTGCAGATGAAAGGCGCTATCACCCCTCACTGTGACACTTCCAATTTTGAGCACACACAGGGCAATGCATTGAATCATTCACATCACATAACTTTAATACACTAGAAATAAACATCACAAATGTAAATTGGTATACTATGAAATCACCCAAGTGACTACCCTTGTGATTATTTGTGTGTTAACTTTCTCTTATGCATGCTTCTATGTGGTGCTTCCCCTGTGGCTTCAGCAGATGTAAAGGCAGCTTGCTCACTTCCCTGCTGCGCCTGCTTAGACGCCTTTGGCGGGTGTCCTCTGGGTTTAGAAGCATTGGAGGGCTTGTAACACTCTGCTCCTCCTGCGTATGTACAGGGGCAGAGATGGCCATCTCAGTTGGGTGAGGCATCTGGGGCTCTGACTGAGGGCTCTGCAGTGGCATGGTAGTGTGAGTGCTTGGAGAGGAGCCCACACTTCCTTGTTGTCGACCACTAACATCCCTCTCATGGGCCACCCACACTTCACTGCTAGCAAGCAGCTGGAGAGCACTTTGCTGCACATCAGTGGGACCATGAGGACCCATTTCTGTGCTGACATTCCTCATAGCAAGGGCGTCCATGAACCTTTGGTTTCTCTCCTCAATAGATGCCCATCTATCCTCCATAGATGACCATCTATTTAGAAGAGTCACCATGTTCTCCTGAGTCTGGCGATTTATATCCTCCATGGAGGTTGCCATCCTTTCCATGGTGGTACCTACATTCTAATGTCTCTGCGCTGGTGCAAGGTGCGCTCATTTCTGCTGACACTGCTCCCTCAGAGGCTGCAGGTTCCTCTGAAGAGTCCTCCAGCTCTTCCTCATGGACAGTGGGGAGGGGGACTCATGGTGGTCCTGTGGGGAGTAAAAGCATGAGTTAGGCATGTGATACTTAGGTAGCAGACACATACCATTGTGTAAATGATCATAACTCAATTTCTATGAGCATCAGATGACATACTAGTCACTCATGAAACCAAAATGATAGGTTTGCAAATCAATTCTGTCACCAGCTTGCTGTACTGTGCCCGTCTCTCAGTCTCCCACTTCCAGCTCCCCTGTACCTCTGACGATCTCCAGAGATGCCTCCTCAGCGTTGGTTATATGCGCCAGGGATGGTGGGCCTCCTCTTGTTCTCCCTCTCTCCCTCTTATTGTGGGCTCTCTTTTCCTGCAATGAGGAAATCAAGTGGAGTTTCAGCAAGATTGATGGAGTCAGTGTAAAGAATGGATAACATAGCTGTTTAGAGGGAGACAAAGAAGGAGTGAGGTGCCAATAACAAGGTCCCTCCCTGTGAGTTGTTAGTTGTTGTGATTGCATAACAGTGAGATCGAGTGTGAGGGATGATGAAGTGATTCTGTACATAGAGAGAGAGGGATGGGTGACGGTGCAAGGGATGTTAGGGTCAGTTGGGATGTATGTTGCCAATGCAGAGTGATGGGGATGAGAAGAGATGGGCAGCAGATTGAAGGTAAGTGTGATGTTATACTCACTTTTGCTGAGCGTATCAGATCATTGAACCTTTTACTGCACTGCACCCAGGTGAGTGAACACACAGACCTTCTCAGCAATTTGCAGCCAGGCTGCCTTTGTGTGCTGAGGAGGCTTCCTCCATCCATCGGAAGGGAAAAGGACCTCCTTTCATCCTCTTACTCCCTCCACAAGAGCATGAAGGGAGTCCTCATCCAAACGGGGAGCAGCCTTGCACCGTTGAGCTGCCATGCCTGCAGCAACCAGCATTCAGAAGCAGAAGAAAGCAAGTGAAAAGCAAAGGGGACATGGCCCCCTTAAATACCCAGACTCCTAGCGCGTCATCAAGTGCGAGCAGCCGACCCACACCCACCAGTTCGACAGGCTAGTGTGTACGTCGGCCTTAATGAGGCCAAGCTAGGGAAAATCCTTAATGGAGGGCGGCTGCAACCGGGAGCGGGACCAGAACCCGCTGAATAGCGAACCCACCACCATCCCGTCTCGGGACGGAAAATCTAGCCCTATGTGTGTAGAAGTGTTTCCTAATTTCACTCCTGAAGGGTCTGGCCCCTAGTCATAGAATCCCCAACCTGCAGAAATAGTTTCTCTCTATCTACTCTATCTGTTCCCCTTAATATCTTAAAGACTTCTATCAGATCACCCCTTAACATTCTAAATTATAGGGAATACAACCCTAATTTGTGTAATCTCTCCTCATAACTTAACCCTTGAAGTCTAGGTATCATTCTGGTAAACCTATGTTGCACTCCCTCCAAGACCAATATAGCCTTCCTAAGGTTTGTGCCCAGACCTGCTCACAGTACTCCAGGTGTGGTCTAACCAGGGCTTTGTATAGCTGCAGCAGAACTTCTACCCCCATGTATTCTAGTCCTCTAGATATAAAGGCCAGTATTCCATTAGCCTTTTAAATTATTTTCTGTACCTGTTCATGGCATTTTAATGATCTACGTACCTGGACCCCCAAGTGTCTTTGGACATCCACTGTTTTTAGCTTTTCACTATTTAGAAAGTACCCTGTTCTATCGTTTTTAGGTCCAGAGTGGATGACCTCACATTTGCTTACATTGAAATCCATTTGTCACAGTTTTGCCCATTCACTTAATCTATCAATATCTCTTTGTAATTTTATGCTTTCATCTACACTGCCTACAATGTCACCTAACTTTGTGTTTGACATGAATCTTGCCATTCATGTAGAAATGACTTATGGAATAATACTGAGCAGCCTGCTGGTGGCGCTGTCCAGGGAGAGTCTAAATACTCGGGCACGGGCCCAGCTTGCTCAGGACATTTTGTAAACAGGAACTAATGAAGGACGACTAGACCTCCATGTTGTGAAACAGTTGATTAAAGCTTTATTTAATACTCAGACCAAGTGCCTAGTAGTTTTCTTACGTCAGTGTTATCGGCAAATTTGGATATATGACTTTCTATGCCATCATCTAAGTCGTTAATAAATACTGTGAATAGTCAAAGCCCCAACACAGATCCTTGCGGGACACCACTAGTCACATCCTGCCAATTTGAGTACCATGTTGAGATACCGCGGCAAACGTGGGAGTCGAGACCAGAGTTGATGGAACACAACTGCTTTAATTTACATCCTGGCAAAACAAGTGCTTAAAAAGCCCGTGCAACCACTTAAATACTCCCCAGACAGGAAGTGCTCCCGGCAGCCTGTCCCTGCGGGAAACAAGTTGTCGGAGGAAAGGGCCCACGGCTGGGGGCGGCTGCTGCCGGCAGTGCACCTGCGTAAACTGTCCATGCCGCTGTGAGTGGATTATGTCCAATGGTGGCGTGTCGCCACAGAGCTCCCCCCAGAATCCGCTTAGGAGGAGTGGACGAGTTGTGACGGTGGTCTAATGGTTCTGCCGGAGCGGCTCTGAGTAGCCGCCGGTCTAGTTGGTGGGGCCGGGTGGTTCGCCGCCGGCTGTGCTAGCTTGCTGTCGGGACGGCCTCTAGTTGGAGGTCGGGCCATGGGGACCTGTTCCCCTGGTTCTGTGTGTGCTGGTTTGAGTCGGTCGATGGAGACCGTTTCGACCCTGTCGCCAAGTCGCAGCTTGAAGACCTTGTCCCCGGTTTGTAGTACCTCGTACGGTCCGTCGTACGGGGGTCGCAGGGGTCTGCGGTGTGCGTCGTGTCGCACGAAGACGAAGCGTGCCTGCTGTAAGTTTGGCGGAACGTGAGGTGCGAGTTCGCCGTGTCGGTTGACCGGAAGTGGGGCGAACTGTTGAACGGAAGAGAAAGAGTTGAGCCGCTGCTGTTCGGCCGACCAAGGCGTGGTAGCCTTCGGGAGGAATTCGCCTGGTACGCGCAGCGGTTGTCCGTAGACTAACTCCACTGCTGAGGACTGGAGGTCTTCCTTGTGCATAGGCCTAGTAGCACCCACGGTAGGCGGTCAGTCCAGGTACTGTCCTGCAGGCTGGTGCGGAGTGAGGCCTTGAGTGACCTATGGAAGCGTTCACACAGCCCGTTGGCCTGCGGGTGGTACGCCGTGGTTCGGTGGAGCGTCACCCCGAGGTTGCGTGCTGTGGCCGTCCAGAGTTCGGAGGTGAACTGGGCGCCTCTGTCGGAGGTTATATCGGCCGGTACGCCGAACCTCGCGACCCAGGTATTAACGAACACCCTGGCGATGTCGGCTGTGGTGGTGGAGGTCAGCGGCACTGCCTCAGGCTAGCATGTGTAACAGTCGACCATCGTGAGAAGATAAGTTTGGCCTTGCGATGGCGGCAGAGGACCGACGATGTCGACGTGTACGTGGTCGAAGCGGCGGCTGGGTACCTCGAAGTCTCCCAGAGGTGCTTTTGTGTGCAGTTGCACCTTAGCCCATTGGCAGGCGAGGCAGGAGTTGGCCCAAGTCCGAACATCTTTGCTGAGGCCGCGCCAGCCGAAGCGCTGGGAGAGGAGTTTAACAGATGCACGGGAACCCGGATGGGAGAGCCTGTGGAGCACGTAAAAGATGCGGCGGCGCCAGGTTGCAGGGACGACCGGCCTGGGTTGGCCGAGTGAGACGTCGCAAGTGACTGCCGTGGCTTCGGGCCCGCGTGCGACCTTGGCTAGGCGTAGCCCTGGCAGGCTGGTAGCCGCCGAGGGGAGGTCTGGGTCCGTGAGCTGGGCTGCTGCTAGTTGCACGTAGTCGACCGCTAGGTGATTCGCGCAGATGGCGGGACGGGAAAGGCAGTCGGTGACAACGTTGTCTCTACCGGAGACGTGCTGGATGTCCATGGTAAACTCGGACACGGCCGCGAGCTGACGTTGCTGCCGAGCGGACCAGGGGTCGTGTTCTTGGCCATCGCGTATGTGAGCGGCTTGTGGTCCACGTACGCGGTAAAGGAGTGGCCCTCCAGGAGGAACCTGAAATGGCAGACCGACAGGTGGAGCGCGAGGAGCTCGCGGTCGAAAGTAGAGTATTTGACCTCCGGGGGGCGCAGTTGGCGGCTGTAGAAGGCAAGTGGCTGCCACGCGCCATTGACCCACTGCTCGAACATGGCTCCGACCGCATGGTCGGAGGCGTCGGTGGTGAGCGCGACCCGGGCATCGGCCCTCGGGTGCGCGAGCAAGGTGGCGTCGGCGAGCGCGTTTTTGGTGGCATCGAAGGCGGCTGACGTGTCAGCGGTCCAGGCTACGGCCATCTTGCCGGATTTACCTCGAAGGGAATCGTATAGGGGCTTCATGAGGGCTGCAGCTCTGGGGATGAACCTGTTGTAAAAGTTCACCATCCCGAGGAACTCCTGGAGGCCCTTGATGGTTTTAGGGCGGGGGAATTGCTGGACGGCCTGCACCTTGTTGGACAGGGGGACGGCCCCAGCAGGGGTGATGTGGTGGCCGAGAAAATCGATCTCGGCTAGGCCAAATTGGCACTTCGCCGGGCTGAGGATAAGCCCGTGTTGGGCTAGGCGCCCGAACAGGATGCAAAGGTGTTCGAGGTGTTCCTGTTTGGAGGAGCTGGCCACAAGAATGTCGTCTAGATAGACGAATAGAAAGTTCAGATTCCGGAGGACTGAGTCCATAAGGCGCTGGAAAGCCTGGGCTGCATTCGGAACTCGAACAGGCCGAATGGGGTGATGACGGCCGTTTTGGGGATGTCCGCGGGGTGTACGGGGACTTGGTGGTAACTGCGCACCAGGTCGACCTTGGAGAAGACGGTTCGTCCGGCCAGTCGGGCCGAGAAGTCCTGGATGTGCGGCACCAGGTATCGGTCGGGGGTGGTGGCGTCGTTGAGGCGGCGGTAGTCCCCGCAGGGGCGCCAGCCTCCGCCGGGCTTGGGGGCGATGTGGAGGGGCGAGGCCCAAGGGCTGCTGGAGCGGCGGATGATGCCGAGTTGCTCCATGGTGGTGAACTCGGCCCGCGCTATTTCCCGTTTGGCCGGGTCGAGTCTGCGGGCGTGGGCAGAGACCGGGGGGCCGGTGGTGGGGATATAGTGCTCCACACCGTGTTTGGCGGCTTTGGCCGAAAAGGTCGGGTTAGTGAGGGTGGGAAACTCGGCTAGTAGTGCCGAGTAGTCGTCCGTGGCTCTGGCGAGGCAGTAGGTTGTCAGGCCGGCCGAACGGGCCGGGGTGACTGCGCCAGGGATGGGGGCCATAGTGTTGATGTCGATGAGGCGGTGCCTCGGAATGTCGACAAGGCCGTGGCCGCGTAGGAAGTCAGCACCGATGAGTGGGCAGAGGACCTTGGCTGTGAGGAACTCCCAGCGGTAGCGGCGGCCTGCGAGGTCAAGTGTGACCATGCGGGCGCCGTATGTGCGGATGTCAGAGTCATTGGCTGCAGCCAGCGTGACACCCCGTGCGTCGCGTTGGATTTCGAGGGCGGAGGCGGGGGTGATGCTGTGCTGGGCTCCTGTGTTGCACAGGAATCGGCGGTTGGTGCTGTCGTCGGTGACGTACAGTAGGGGCCCCTTTTGCCCCGCGGCCATCATGGGGGCCGGTGCGGGGGAGGGTTTGAAAGTGCACGGTGGCGTGCAACGTTGGGCCCTAGTGCCAAAACGGGTGCGGTAGTAGCAGTGACCCGGAGTGGAAGGGCAGTCAGGCCTAGTGAGCCGGGGGGACCGCGTGGTCGTTGCCGTGAGGTCGGGCGCGACGTCGCGGGCGGTCTGCACGGAGAGCAGCCGGTCGGCCTTTTCGGCTATCTCGTTCAGGTGCATGGAGCCAGACTCCACAATGAGCAGGCGGATGCTGGCGGGGAGCTGCCGAATGAAAAGCATGCGAAAGAGGGCACCGGGTTTTTTGTCGTCCGAGAGGGACAGCATGTGGGAAAGCAGGTCTGATGGTGAAGCATCACCAAGGCCTGGGAGGTCGAGGAGTTGGCAATTGCGCTGGTAGGAGGACGCCTGAAATTTTTTAAGGAGCGCGGCCTTCAGATGTTCATACTTGCCTTCCTCTGGTGGATCCTGCAGCGCTGCCCAAACCTTAGGGACTGTGGCGCAGGTGAGAGAGGCGACGAGGTAGTCGTACGTCGTGGCGTCGACTGTAATGCTTCTCAGCCGGAATCTGGACTCGGCTTGAACGAACCAGGCCTCGGCCAGGTTCTCCCAAAAGTCCGGTAGTTTAACCGTGACTGCGTTTGTATCCGCCATGCTAGCTTAGGATTCGTCCTGAGCGTCGGGGTCACCAGTGTTGAGATACCACGGCAAACGTGGGAGTCAAGACCAGAGTTGATGGAACACAACTGCTTTAATTTACATCATGGCAAAACAAGTGCTTAAAAAGCCCGCGCAACCACTTAAATACTCCCCAGACAGGAAGTGCTCCCGGCATCCTGTCCCAGCGGGAAACAAGTTGCCGGAGGAAAGGGCCCACGGCTGGGGGCGGCTGCTGCCGGCAGTGCGCCTGCATAAACTGTCCGTGCCGCCGTGAGCGGATTATGTCCAATGGTGGCGTGTCACCACAACCAACCCATTATCCCTATGGCCTGTCTCCTGCTGCTCAGCCAATTTCCTAACCAGGTCAATAATTTGCCCTGAAACCGTTGGCTTCTACCTTAGTTAACAGACTCTTATGTGGGACTTTATCAAATGTCTTCTGGAAGTCCATATAAATAACATCCATAGATGTTCTCCTGTCAACTATGTTAGTCACCTGTTCAAAAAATCAATCAGGCAAGACCGACCTTTCACAAATCCGTGCTGGCCCTCTCTGATCAACTGAAAATTTCCGAGGTGTTCAGTCACCCTATCCTTAGTTATAGACTCTAGCAAGTTCCCGACAACAGATGTTAGGCTAACTGGTCTATAATACCTTGGTTTCCCTCTCTTGCCATTCTTAAATAGTGGAGTGACATGCTCAATTTTTCAATCTAAAGGAACGGTTCCTGAATCAAGAGAACTTTGGAAGAATATAGTTAGGGTATCTGCAATGTACTCACCTACTTCCTTTAAGTCCCTGGGATGGAAGCCATCTGGTCCTGGGGACTTGTCACTCTTTGGTGCCATTATTTTCTTCATTACTGTTATTTTACTTACATTAATTTTATTGAGCCCCTGCCCCTGATTCAAATATTAGTTTCCTTGGGATTTCCGGCATGCTATCATCTTCTTCTACAGCAAATACTGACACAAATAAATTATTCAACATGTACGCCATTTCCTTACATGTACGCCGTTTCCTCGAAACATATAAGATTGTGAGGGGGCTTGAGCGGGTGGATGCGGGGAGGATGTTTCCACTGATGGGTGAGACTAGAACTAGGGGACATAATCTAAGAATAAGGGGCTGCCCTTTCAAAACTGAGATGAGGAGAAACTTCTTCACTCAGAGGGTAGTAAATCTATGGAATTTGCTACCCCAGAGAGCTGCGGAAGCTGCAACATTAAATAAATTTAAAATGGAGATAGACAGTTTCCTAGCAGATAAGGGAATTAGGGGTTACGGGGAGTGGGCAGGGAAGTGGACGTGAGTCTAGATTCAGATCAGCCATGATCCTATTGAATGGCGGAGCAGGCCCGAGGGGCCGTGTGGCCTACTCCTGCTCCTACTTCTTATGTTCTTATCGTTGATAATATCACCACTTTCAGTGTGTAAGGAGCCAACATTGCTCCTGACTAACCTCTTTTTCCTAATGCAATTGTAAATATTCTTTGTATTAATTTTGATATCCTTGCAAGTTTCTTTTCATACTCCCTTTTTGTAGCTCTTACTATCTGTTTTGTGACCCTTTGCTGTTCTTTGTATCTTTCCCATTCGCCAGGATCTGTGCTATTTTTTGCATTTTTGTATGCTTTTGCTTTTAGTTTTATGCTGTCCCTTACCCCTTTAGTCGTCCATGGCTGTTTCTTTTGGCAAATAGAGCTCTTGCCCCTCAGGGGTATAAACTGGTTCTGTATCACATTAAATTATTTTTTGAACATCTCCCACTGATCTTCTGTCATTTTACCCATTAACAGATTTGCCCAGTTTACTGTGGACAGTCTCTGCCTCGTCCTGTTGAAGTCGGCCTTACCTAAATCTAGAATCTTAGTAGCTGTTTCGCGTTTCTCCCTTTCAAATACTACGTTGAACTCGATCATGTTATGATCGCTATTGGATAAATGTTAACGCACAGTTAGACTTTTAACTAAATCTGGCTCATTACTCATTACTAGTGAGAGCTAGCTGACAGCTAAATCTCTGCCCAAAATGGAGTCAGCAAGAGCCTTTCCATTCGTCAAGTAATCAGGTATAATATGGGACTATTTATGTGTTTTTCCCAGCTCTCAATTAACGGACTCGCACAATGGCCACTGAGCTTCTGCCTCCCCTTCACAGGCGAGGCTCCCCAGGTGCATGAATCCCGTGCTCTAGAAGTTAAAGCCAAAAGCTGCTGTTAAAAACCCTCTTAAGGGTCTCTCAGCAAGCATGAAAGTACTTGAATGAGGTTGCCTGCCTCTCCCAAGCAGGTCCATAGCACGCAACGGGAAAATTCCAGCCCAGGTGAGGACAGGCACAGCAGCACTGCCCTCCACATTCACATAGCCAGACAAAATGCAATCCAGGCTGACATATGAAAAATCGGTGAGGATCCGGAGAGCTACCAGCACCCACAAACTATCTGCCAACATCAGCACCTTCAGAAAAAAGGAACAAAGGGGAAAAAGAACAAACATGCATTCAGACATATTTTAATAAATGGAAAGGGATGTATATCTTAAAAATGGCTTCAATTAATACTTGTATTTGGCAAGTTGACTTAGAGGCCAAAAGGATACCAGTTATGGAAGTGGAGTTGCCATAATAATGGAATTGGAAGGGTGATAATGTTGTGAACACAATTAAACCTCTGTTACAAATACTTCAATTACCAAAGATAAGCTGAAAACTTTAGTCAACAAACAAATACAATTCAGTATAGCACAAAACATACCAGACAAACTCAGTCCTCCTCTATGAAAAGAACAAACAAAATGATGCTGAGTCCCAGTTTTTAAATAAACTCTGCGTAACCAGGCCACAATCAATCAATCATACATAGGTCCTACTCAAATGGATTATAATATTAAGGGTTTATGCTGATGTTTTTAAATACAGTACTACAAAGTGCTCGGCTGAGGTTGGGAATTAGGTACATTCTGCAGATATTGGAGTCTTTCTGGTCTGGCCTCAGAATGTACCTAATTCCCAAACTCAGAAGAACACTTTGTAGTACTGTATTTTAGGGAGATGGCAGAAATACTAAATAATTATTTTGCTTTGGCGTAAACCCTTAATATTTTTACCTGTGGTATTGTCCTGTCTATCCCTTAACAGCCCTATTCCCATCCCAACCTTCCTTTTTTTATTGATGCACCTGTAAAATATTTTACTATTTTGTTTTTTGCTCCTTGATAATTTAATTTCATAGTTCTTCTTTGCCTTCCTAATTGCTTTTTGACTTCTCTCCTAATCCCTTTGTATTCTCTCTTTTCATGCACTCCTCTGCTGACTATGTACTTAATTTATGCCTCTTTCTTTACCCTCAATTGCTCCCTTATGTCTTTATTCATCCTTCATTATTGAGTCTCATTAGTGTTTAATTTGTTCTTTCCTTTTAGCTGAATATATTTTTCCCGCACTCTGTTGAACATCATTTCAAATGTTTCCCATTGTCATTCTACATCGCTGTTTGCCAATATTGTTGCCCATTTTATCTTCCCAAGTTCTATTCTCAGCCCCTCAAAATCAGATTTTCTCCAATATATTTGTAAGAATTCGCAATAATTTACAGTTCTGAAGATTAATTTTTGATTAAAGAATCCCTGGGCGTTGTGCTTTTAAATTTCCAGGGATAAAAATGGCTGTCGCACCACATGGCCGAAGACAAAGGACAATGTTTTGTTTACAAAGCAATTGAATGCTATTAGCATTTGTTTGTATATTGAGTGGATACATCTAAACTGCAGAAGAGACTTTTGTACCTTGAATGGGAAACGTTTAAGAATTGAATGGGTTTTAAATCACCCAGCACTGGACAATAGGGCTGTTGCATTCTCTTTTGTTTCAGCCCAGGGAGCTCCGGAAGACACATTAACCCAGTCTAACCACTTTGAGTTAGCCAATCACAGCTTTCTCTTGTGTATTGGACCCTTTGGGCGGGGAATTTTGCACACAGCCCTTGCAGGGCAGAACAGCAGGGGGGAGGGGGGCTCACCAGATATATAAAGCTAGCTGCTGAGAAGCTATCTCTCTCTTTACTTCCTGGGACCATAGGTGAGTCTCTCTCTCTCTCTCTCTCACTTCGCTGGACCACAGGTGAGCAGAGTTTCTGACTCCTCAACAAGGCAACCTAGCAGGAGTTTGGGGTGTTGATTTAAGGTAATTGCTAAGATTGTTTAAATAACATTGTAGCCATTGTATCCCTCGTTTTCACCGTCTGCAACCCCCTGTTATATAGTTTTACTGTAATTACTGTGTTCGTGTGGTATAGTTTATTCTTTTCATTGCAGTTGAGCGGGAGAGGCTGGTTTAAACAGAGCCGAGAGCGGGAGAGGCTGATTTAAACAGAGCCGAGAGCGGGAGAGGCTGATTTAAACAGAGCGCCGAGAGCGGGAGAGGCTGATTTAAACAGAGCCGAGAGCGGGAGAGGCCGATTTAAACAGAGCCGAGAGCGGGAGAGGCCGATTTAAACAGAGCCGAGAGCGGGAGAGGCCGATTTAAACGGAGCCGAGAGCGGGAGAGGCTGATTTAAACAGAGCCGAGAGCGGGAGAGGCTGATTTAAACAGAGCCGAGAGCGGGAGAGGCTGATTTAAGCAGAGCCGAGAGCGGGAGAGGCTGATTTAAGCAGAGCCGAGAGCGGGAGAGGCTGATTTAAGCAGAGCCGAGAGCGGGAGAGGCTGATTTAAACAGAGCCGACAGCGGGAGAGGCTGATTTAAACAGAGCCGAGAGTGGGAGAGGCTGATTTAAACAGAGCCGAGAGCGGGAGAGGCTGATTTAAACAGAGCCGAGAGTGGGAGAGGCTGATTTAAACAGAGCCGAGAGTGGGAGAGGCTGATTTAAACAGAGCCGAGAGCGGGAGAGGCTGATTTAAACAGAGCGCCGAGAGCGGGAGATGCTGATTTAAACAGAGCCGAGAGCGGGAGAGGCTGATTTAAACAGAGCCGAGAGCGGGAGAGGCTGATTTAAACAGAGAGCCGAGAGCGGGAGAGGCTGATTTAAACAGAGCCGAGAGCGGGAGAGGCTGATTTAAACAGAGCCGAGAGCGGGAGAGGCTGATTTAAACAGAGAGCCGAGAGCGGGAGAGGCTGGTTTAAACAGAGCCGAGAGCGGGAGAGGCTGATTTAAACAGAGGGCCGAGAGCGGGAGAGGCTGATTTAAACAGAGCCGAGAGCGGGAGAGGCTGATTTAAACAGAGCCGAGAGCGGGAGAGGCTGATTTAAACAGAGCCGAGAGCGGGAGAGGCTGATTTAAACAGAGCCGAGAGCAGGAGAGGCTGATTTAAACAGAGCCGAGAGCAGGAGAGGCTGATTTAAACAGAGCCGAGAGCGGGAGAGGCTGATTTAAACAGAGGGCCAAGAGCGGGAGAGGCTGATTTAAACAGAGCCGAGAGCGGGAGAGGCTGATTTAAACAGAGAGCCGAGAGCGGGAGAGGCTGATTTAAACAGAGCCGAGAGCGGGAGAGGCTGATTTAAACAGAGGGCCGAGAGCGGGAGAGGCTGATTTAAACAGAGCCGAGAGCGGGAGAGGCTGATTTAAACAGAGCCGAGAGCGGGAGAGGCTGATTTAAGCAGAGCCGAGAGCGGGAGAGGCCGATTTAAACAGAGCCGAGAGCAGGAGAGGCTGATTTAAACAGAGCCGAGAGCAGGAGAGGCTGATTTAAACAGAGCCGAGAGCGGGAGAGGCTGATTTAAACAGAGCCGAGAGCGGGAGAGGCTGATTTAAACAGAGCCGAGTGCAGGAGAAGCTGATTTAAGCAGAGCCGAGAGCGGGAGAGGCTGACTTAAACAGAGCCGAGAGCGGGAGAGGCTGATTTAAGCAGAGCCGAGAGCGGGAGAGGCTGACTTAAACAGAGCCGAGAGCGGGTGAGAGGCTGATTTAAACAGAGCCGAGAGCGGGAGAGGGTGATTTAAACAGAGCCGAGAGCGGGAGAGGCTGATTTAAACAGAGCCGAGAGTGGGAGAGGCTGATTTAAACAGAGCCGAGAGCGGGAGAGGCCGATTTAAACAGAGCCGAGAGCGGGAGAGGCTGATTTAAGCAGAGCCGAGAGCGGGAGAGGCTGATTTAAACAGAGCCGAGAGTGGGAGAGGCTGATTTAAACAGAGCTGAGAGCGGGAGAGGCTGATTTAAACAGAGCCGAGAGCGGGAGAGGCTGACTTAAACAGAGCCGAGAGCGGGAGAGGCTGATTTAAACAGAGCCGAGAGCGGGAGAGGCTGATTTAAACAGAGCCGAGAGCGGGAGAGGCTGATTTAAACAGAGCCGAGAGCGGGAGAGGCTGATTTAAACAGAGCCGAGAGCGGGAGAGGCTGATTTAAACAGAGCCGAGAGCAGGAGAAGCTGATTTAAACAGAGCTGAGAGCGGGAGAGGCTGATTTAAACAGAGCCGAGAGCGGGAGAGGCTGACTTAAACAGAGCCGAGAGCGGGAGGGGCTGATTTAAGAGCCGAGAGCGGGAGAGGCTGATTTAAGAGCCGAGAGCGAGAGAGGCTGATTTAAGAGCCGAGAGCGGGAGGGGCTGATTTAAGAGCCGAGAGCGGGAGAGGCTGACTTAAACAGAGCCGAGAGCGGGAGGGGCTGATTTAAACAGAGCCGAGAGCGGGAGAGGCCGATTTAAACAGAGCCGAGAGCGGGAGAGGCCGATTTAAACAGAGCCGAGAGCGGGAGAGGCTGATTTAAACAGAGCCGAGAGCGGGAGAGGGTGATTTAAACAGAGCCGAAAGTGGGAGAGGCTGCTTTAAACAGAGCCGAGAGCGGGAGAGGCTGATTTAAACAGAGCCGAGAGCAGGAGAGGCTGGTGTGATGAAATATTCCATTCATCACTGCCTGTGACTGTGGTCGGTTTCAGGTTTCTCCTCACCATTGTATTGTATATCACTGCCTGTGACTGTGGTTGGTTTCAGGTTTCTCCTCACCATTGTATTGTATATTGGAATGTATGGAATGCATTGTGTGTAGGGCTCCGCCCATACCTGGCCCCTATGTAAGCAAGCAGTCTGGCCTCATATCCAGTACTGCAGATCTCCAGATGGAAGATACCTCTCTCCACTGCATGTTATCTTCTAAGTTAATAAAAGCCTTGTTTTGTTTCGCTAACATCGAGTCTCGGAATTATTGAGGCACGTCAATTTTATTAACTTATTTTTCAACACAATGGACCAACTCCTGAAACCCGAACGTTTGGATTTGGATCAGCATGCTCCGGACGCATCAGCACGCTTCGGACACTGGTTTATGTGTATGGAATTCTTCCTGGACAATTCCGCAGCCGTCAAAGACGCTACGGACACTGCGAGGATGAAACTCGGAATTCTGCAGAATTGGGTAAGCCACCGGGTTTACCCCCTCATCCAAGACGCCGACATGTACCTGGCCGCCTGCGACATCTTAAAGGCGCATTACCAGCAGCCTACAAATGAGGTGTATGCTAGGCATCTGCTCGCCACTCGCGCACAGCGACCTGGGGAATCGGTGGAGGAGTTCCTAGGCACCCTGAAAATGCTTGGCAAAGACTGCAAGTGCCGAGATGTAAAAGCCGCAGTGTAAACCGACGAGCTTGTTCGCGATGCCTTTATCACAGGCCTCAGCTCCACTTACATCCGGCAAAGACTGCTGGAAAAAACGGGATTGGACCTGAAACAGGCTGCGGACACTGCGCGATCCCTGGATGTGGCCCAGAGAAACTCGGACGCCTACTCTTCAGCCCGCGCCGTCCACGCCGCCACGTGTGCACCAAGGGCGCCGCCATCTTGGAAGGCATCTTCCCCGCCCAGCAACCCGACACCGTCGGGGCCCCGCTCTCCCCCCAGAAGCCCTACGACAGCCGCGACGCGTCGGGGACCCAACTGCTACTTCTGCGGGCAGCCAAAGCATACCAGAAACCTGTGCCCGGCGAAAGGCACCACCTGCTTTAAGTGCGGTAAGAAGGGGCACTTCGGGAAGGTGTGCAGAGGGAACCCCGCTGGAAAACCAACCGCCGGAAAACCCGCCACCGCCGCGTGCGCGCCGTGGGAGCAGCCATCTTGGACGCCATCTTGCCCGACCTCGTGGGGTCCGCCATCTTATGAGCAGACAGCGTGGACGCCATCTTGTCTCGATCAGGGCCCTACAGTGGCATCGGTCACAGTGGACCAGACCAGGCCGCACCCGCTATCCAAATCAATGGTGGACATCGAGGTAAACGGGTGCAGGGTTAAATGTTTAATTGACAGTGGAAGCACGGAGAGTTTTATCCACCCTGAACTGGCACAACAACTCTCCCTAAAGGTGGTCCCTACTCAGGGTACCATCTCTATGGCTGATAAAACCCAAACATCGACCATTCTGGGTTACTGCACGGTACAATTGTCCGTTAACGGAACTGTTTATGATAATTTTAAAGTATTAATCATGAAGAATCTATGTGCGAGCGTGATCTTGGGCCTGGATTTCCAGTGCAACCACCAAAGCATCACGCTCAAGTACGGTGGGTCCCAGCCGCCCCTCACAGTGTGCGGTCTGGCTACCCTGAAGGTAAATCCGCCTTCGCTATTCGCGAACCTTACCCCTAACTGCCGGCCAATAGCGACCAAAAGCAGGAGGTACAGCTGGGAGGACAGGCGGTTTATCGCGACCGAGGTAGACAGGCTCCTGAAAGAGCGCATTATTGAACACAGCAACAGCCCGTGGCGCGCCCAAGTGGTAGTGGTAAGGGGTAGCGAGAAGAAACGGATGGTGATCGACTACAGCCAAACGATCAACAGGTACACCCAACTAGACGCCTACCCGCTACCCCGCATATCAGAAATGGTGAACCAAATCGCCCAATACCGGGTGTTCTCCACCATCGACCTTAAGTCAGCGTACCACCAGCTCCCTATCAGACCAGAGGACCGCCCGTACACCGCCTTCGAGGCGAACGGACGCCTCTACCAATTCCTCAGAGTCCCCTTTGGGGTGATGAATGGGGTTTCGGTCTTCCAGAGGGAGATGGACCGCATGGTCGATGACCACCACTTGCAGGCAACCTTCCCCTACCTCGACAACGTCACCATCTGCGGTCACAACCAGCAGGATCACGACTCGAACCTTGAGAGGTTCCTGGAAACCGCACAAAAACTCAACCTCACCTACAACGAGGACAAGTGCGTTTTCAACACCATGCGCCTCTGCATACTAGGCAGCGTGGTGGAGAATGGGGAAATCGGACCAGACCCCGACCGATTGCGCCCCCTACGGGAGCTGCCCCTGCCCAACACTCCCAAAGCCCTGAAAAGGTGCCTGGGGTTATTTTCTTATTATTCCCAATGGGTCCCCAACTACTCCGACAAAGCCCGCCCCCTCTTGAAAGCATCCTCTTTTCCGCTCTCTGCTGAGGCCCACGCCGCCTTCAAAAGCATTAAGCAGGATATTGAGCGGGCCACGCTACAGGCAGTGGACGAGAACACTCCATTTCAAGTGGAAAGTGATGCGTCTGACTTCGCCTTGGCGGCCACCCTCAACCAGGCGGGGCGGCCCGTAGCTTTCTTCTCGAGGACCCTCCAAGGGCCCGAGATGAGACACTCCTCCGTGGAAAAGGAGGCCCAAGCCATCGTGGAGGCAGTGCGCCACTGGTGCCACTACCTAGCCGGCAAACGCTTCACCCTACTTACCGACCAGCGGTCGGTAGCGTTTATGTTCAATAATAAACAGAGGGGGAAGATTAAAAATGATAAGATTCTTAGGTGGCGGATCGAGCTCACCACCTTCGAGTATGACATCATTTACCGGCCAGGGGCCCTTAACGAATCCCCCGACGCCCTCTCACGAGGGATGTGTGCCAGCGCCGAGGGGATCGGCTACAGACCCTCCACAACGACCTCTGCCACCCAGGGGTCACGCGGCTGTTCCACTTCATAAAGTCCCGTAACTTACCCTACTCGATTGAGGAAGTTCGGTCTCTGACCAGGAACTGCCGCACTTGCGCTGAGTGCAAGCCTCGGTTCTACCACCCAGATAGAGCCCACTTAATCAAAGCTACACGGCCCTTCGAGCGGCTCAGCTTAGATTTCAAGGGCCCCCTCCCGTCCGTCGACCGCAATGTTTACTTCCTGAACATTGTGGACGAATACTCCCGGTTCCCATTCGCCTTCCCCTGCCCAGACATGACCAGCGCCACGGTCATTAAATGCCTCAACAGCCTGTTCTGCCTGTTCGGTATGCCGAGCTACATCCATACGGAAAGGGGGGCGTCCTTCATGAGTGAAGAGCTACGCCAGTACATGCTGTCCAGGGGGATCGCCACGAGCCGTACCACCAGCTACAACCCCTGGGGTAACGGCCAAGTGGAGCGAGAGAACGGGACAGTATGGAAAGCAGTCACTCTAGCTCTAAGGACCAAGGGCCTCCCTATCTCCCGCTGGCAGGAAGTCCTCTCGGATGTGCTCCATTCGATACGGTCGCTATTGTGTACTGCCACTAATGCCACGCCTCATGAACGAATGTTTGTCTTTCCCCGGAAATCCACCTCAGGCGTATCCATGCCGTCATGGCTCTCCACCCCAGGTCCGGTATTCGTGCGAAGGCATGTGAGGGGCCACAAGACGGACCCTCTCGTGGAGCCAGTGTACCTACTCCACGTCAACCCCCAATACGCATATGTCCGGCACGCCGATGGAAGGGAGGACACCGTGTCCATAAAAGACGTCGCCCCAGCCGGTAATGACAACAACCACGGCGATAGCAGCGACAACAATCGCAGCAACCCTTACCCACCCACTACTCTTTCATCACCCCCGGAAGAACATCGACCAACGGCACCCCCACCAACTACCCCTTCAACAACCCTGGCGGCACCCCCGGCAGAGACCCAGGAGGCCCCCGGGGACACCCAGCCGACACCCGCGACACCACATCAGCCACGTCGGTCGCAGAGGAGTACCAAACCCCCGGACAGACTAAATCTATAGAAGGGGTGAATGTGATGAAATATTCCATTCATCACTGCCTGTGACTGTGGTCGGTTTCAGGTTTCTCCTCACCATTGTGTTGTATATCACTGCCTGTGACTGTGGTTGGTTTCAGGTTTCTCCTCACCATTGTATTGTATATTGGAATGTATGGAATGCATTGTGTGTAGGGCTCCGCCCATACCTGGCCCCTATGTAAGCAAGCAGTCTGGCCTCATATCCAGTACTGCAGATCTCCAGATGGAAGATACCTCTCTCCACTGCGTGTTATCTTCCAAGTTAATAAAAGCCTTGTTTTGTTTCGCTAACATCGAGTCTCGGAATTATTGAGGCACGTCAGCTGGTTTAAACAGAGAGCCGAGTGCGGGAGAGGCTGATTTAAACAGAGCCGAGAGCGGGAGAGGCTGATTTAAACAGAGCCGAGAGCGGGAGAGGCTGATTTAAACAGAGCCGAGAGCGGGAGAGGCCGATTTAAACAGAGCCGAGAGCGGGAGAGGCTGATTTAAACAGAGCCGAGTGCGGGAGAGGCTGATTTAAACAGAGCCGAGAGCGGGAGAGGCCGATTTAAACAGAGAGCCGAGAGCGGGAGAGGCTGATTTAAACAGAGCCGAGAGCGGGAGAGGCTGATTTAAACAGAGCCGAGAGCGGGAGAGGCTGATTTAAACAGAGAGCCGAGAGCGGGAGAGGCTGATTTAAACAGAGCCGAGTGCGGGAGAGGCTGATTTAAACAGAGCCGAGAGCGGGAGAGGCTGATTTAAACCGAGCCGAGAGCGGGAGAGGCAGATTTAAACAGAGCCGAGAGCGGGAGAGGCTGATTTAAACAGAGCCGAGAGCGGGAGAGGCTGATTTAAACAGAGCCGAGAGCGGGAGAGGCTGATTTAAACAGAGCTGAGAGCGGGAGATGCTGATTTAAACAGAGCCGAGAGCGGGAGAGGCTGATTTAAACAGAGCCGAGAGCGGGAGAGGCTGATTTAAACAGAGCCGAGAGCAGGAGAGGCTGATTTAAACAGAGCCGAGAGCAGGAGAGGCTGATTTAAACAGAGAGCCGAGAGCGGGAGAGGCTGATTTAAACAGAGCCGAGTGCGGGAGAGGCTGATTTAAACAGAGCCGAGAGCGGGAGAGGCTGATTTAAACAGAGCCGAGTGCGGGAGAGGCTGATTTAAACAGAGCCGAGAGCGGGAGAGGCTGATTTAAACAGAGCCGAGAGCGGGAGAGGCTGATTTAAACAGAGCGCCGGGCGCGGGAGAGGCTGATTTAAACATGTGGTGAAATAAGTCTTATAAGTATATACCTTATTCTACCTGTGTATAGTTTCCTATTGTAATATATTGTAACCCTGCTGTTTTCTTGGTTGGCCAGGAATGCTGATGTACTGTATGCCACTCTGCTGTGCCATTGATTGTCCTGATCTGTTACTTCGCCCCTGGCTCCGCCTCCTAGTTCACTTCTGAGAAGCTGGTCAGAAGGCTAACATGTGTGTTCTGTTCTGTCCAGTTCTAAGCTATTAAAAGCCAACTGTTTGAGTTATAACTACCAGTCTCTGTAGCTATTTAAGGTATATCAATTTTAATAGCTTATTTCTTCCAGGGATGGACAGACTCCTGAAGCCGGAGCGTCTAGACAGTGATCCACATTCGGCGGACGCATCGAAGAAATTCGCACATTGGCTCAGGTGTTTCAAACATTTCATTGCATCGCTCGATGATGGGGCCAACAAACTGGGCCTACTGACTAACTTAATAAGTCATCGGACTTACTCGCTAATCGAGGACGCTTCTACATACGAGGATGCACTCGCGACTCTCAAGGCCCAATACCTGAAGCCTGTTAACGAGGTGTATGCCAGGCATCTCTTGGCTACCCGCAGGCAACTACCGGAGGAATCGCTGGATGATTTTCTACAGAATTTAAAGGCCCTGGTGAAGGACTGCAACTACAAGGCCGTGATGGCCATTTTGTACCAGGAAGAAG
Organism: Somniosus microcephalus; assembly: GCF_052327205.1. Classification (NCBI taxonomy): domain Eukaryota; kingdom Metazoa; phylum Chordata; class Chondrichthyes; order Squaliformes; family Somniosidae; genus Somniosus; species Somniosus microcephalus. The sequence continues at coordinate 184,081,316 of NC_140997.1, read as the reverse complement.
TGGTTCGCGATTCGCTTATATCAGGCCTTCAATCGAATTACATTAGGCAGAGGTTGCTTGAAAGGGACACTCTGGATCTAAAGACGGCCGTGGCTACAGCTCGATCGCTGGATGTGGCGCAGAAGAACTCCGAGACCTATGCGTCAGGCCATGCGGCCCTCTCTGCCTCGTGCGCGCCGAGCGAGGAGGCGCCATCCTCTCCGCCTGGGCCTCGGACCAGCCCTACACCACGGGAGTCTCCACCCAGCCCCACCACTGCAGCGATGTCCCGCGGACCAAGATGCTACTTCTGCGGCCAGATCAAGCACCCCAGACACTGATGTCCTGCGAGAGACGCCACATGTTTCAAGTGCAAGAAATGGGGACATTTTAGCAAGGTATGTAAGGGAAATCCCGTACCTGATACAGCCTCCGCGGCCCTACACGTGGTCCCAGAATTTGATACCGTCTCAGCGGCCGTCTACGGATCTACGATAGCCTCAGTCACGGTTGACCAGTCCAGACCGCATCCACTATCAAAGTCTATGATGGACGTTAAGGTAAACGGACACCCGACGAAGTGTTTAATCGATTGCGGGAGTACTGAGAGTTTTATTCACCCTAGCCTCATCAAACCGTACTCACTAAAGGTGTACCCTACCCGGAGCAAAATCGCGATGGCATCTAAGTCCTCACTTCGGAGGTAATCGGTTTCTGTAAAGTAACACTGACTGTTAAGGGCACAGAGTATAAAGATTTTAAACTCCTTGTGTTGCCACAGCTCTGCGTGAAACTAATTCTAGGCCTAGATTTCCAGTGCCACCACGAGAGCGTCACACTTGCATATGGCGGACCCCAGCCCCCGCTCACAGTTTGCGGCCTCTCCACTTTAAAGATAAGCCCGCCATCCCTGTTTGCGAACCTCGCCCCAAACTGTAGACCTATCGCGACCAAAAGTCGACGGTACAGTTCAGAAGATAAAAAATTTATAAAAGAAGTAGGAAGGCTACAGCGGGAGGGTATCATCGAAAATAGTAATAGCCCGTGGTTAAAACTAACAAAAAGAAACGGCTCGTGGTCGACTACAGCCAGACCATCAACATATATACGCAACTAGACGCTTATCCCTTGCCTCGCATCTCCGAGATGGTGAACCAGATTGCCCAGTATCGTGTGTTTTCCACTATTGACTTAAAGTCTGCCTATCACCAGCTCCCCATAAAAGTAGACGACCGTCCTTATACAGCTTTTGAAGCAAATGAGCGCCTGTACCAATTCCTTAGGGTACCCTTCGGGGTCACGAATGGAGTTTCCGTTTTCCAACGGGAAATGGACCGTATGGTAGATGAGAATGCGTTGGAGGCAACATTTCCGTACCTGGACAATGTTACTATCTGTGGACGCGACCAACAGGAGCATGACCGGAATCTCGCTAAATTTCTAGAGACTGCCCAAAAGCTAAACCTGACCTATAACGAGCACAAATGTACTTTCAACACTACTCGTCTGTGTATTCTCGGCTGTGTGGTAGATGATGTGCCTCAATAAGTTCCGAGACTCGATGTTAGCGAAACAAAACAAGGCTTTTATTAACTTAGAAAGTAACACGTAAAAGAGAGAGATGTCTTCCTTCTGGAGACTGGGGCCAGACTGAGCCAGCTTACAAAAGGGGCCAGGTATGGGCGGAGCCCTACACACAGCACATTCCAGCACATTCCAATACATAATACAATGAGGACTGGGGGAAGGGAAATGACACTGAAACCGACCACAGTCACAGGCAGTGATGAATGGAATATATTTCATCACATTCACCCCTTCTATAGATTTAGTCTGTTCGGGGGTTTGATAGTCCTCTGCGACCGACGTGGTGCCGCGGGTGTCGGCTGGGTGTCCCCGGTAGCCTCCTGGGTCTCTGCCGGGGGTGCCGCCAGGGTTGTTGAAGGGGTAGTTGGTGGGGGTGCCATTGGTCGATGTTCTTCCGGGGGTGATGAAAGAGTAGTGGGTGGGTAAGAGTTGCTGTGATCGTTGAAAAGAGTAGTGGGTGGGTAAGAGTTGCTGTGATCGTTGTCGCTGCTATTGCCGTGGTTGTTGTCGATGCCGGCTGGGGCGACGTCTTTTATGGACACGGTATCCTCCCTTCCATCGGCGTGCCGGACATATGCGTATTGGGGGTTGGCGTGGAGTAGGTGTACTGGTTCCACGAGAGGGTCCGTCTTGTGGCCCCTCACATGCCTTCGCACGAGTACCGGACCTGGGGTGGAGAGCCATGACGGCATGGATACGCCTGAGGTGGATTTCCGGGGAAAGACAAACATACGTTCATGAGGCGTGGCATTAGTGGCTGTACACAATAGCGACCGTATCGAATGGAGCACATCCGAGAGGACTTCCTGCCAGCGGGAGATAGGGAGGCCCTTGGTCCTTAGAGCTAGAGTGACTGCTTTCCACACTGTCCCGTTCTCTCGCTCCACCTGGCCGTTACCCCGGGGGTTGTAGCTGGTGGTACGGCTCGTGGCGATCCCCTTGGACAGCATGTACTGGCGTAGCTCTTCACTCATGAAGGACGCCCCCCTATCCGTATGGATGTAGCTCGGCATACCGAACAGGCAGAACAGGCTGTTGAGGCATTTAATGACCGTGGCGCTGGTCATGTCTGGGCAGGGGAAGGCGAATGGGAACCGGGAGTATTCGTCCACAATGTTCAGGAAGTAAACATTGCGGTCGACGGACGGGAGGGGGCCCTTGAAATCTAAGCTGAGCCGCTCAAAGGGCCGTGTAGCTTTGATTAAGTGGGCTCTATCTGGGCGGTAGAACCGAGGCTTGCACTCAGCGCAAGTGCGGCAGTTCCTGGTCAGAGACCGAACTTCCTCAATCGAGTAGGGTAAGTTACGGGACTTTATGAAGTGGAACAGCCGCATGACCCCTGGGTGGCAGAGGTCGTTGTGGAGGGTCTGTAGCCGATCCCCTCGGCGCTGGCACACATCCCTCGTGAGAGGGCGTCAGGGGATTCATTAAGGGCCCCTGGCCGGTAAATGATGTCGTACTCGAAGGTGGAGAGCTCGATCCGCCACCTAAGAATCTTATCATTTTTAATCTTCCCCCTCTGTTTATTATTGAACATAAACGCTACCGACCGCTGGTCAGTAAGTAGGGTGAAGCGTTTGCCGGCTAGGTAGTGGCGCCAGTGGCGCACTGCCTCCCAGATGGCTTGGGCCTGCTTTTCCACGGAGGAGTGTCTGATCTCGGGGCCTTGGAGGGTCCTCGAGAAGAAAGCTACGGGCCACCCCGCCTGGTTGAGGGTGGCCGCCAAGGCGAAGTCAGACGCATCACTTTCCACTTGAAATGGAGTGTTCTCGTCCACTGCCTGTAGCGTGGCCTGCTCAATATCCTGCTTAATGCTTTTGAAGGCGGCGTGGGCCTCAGCAGAGAGCGGAAAAGAGGATGCTTTCAAGAGGGGGCGGGCTTTGTCGGAGTAGTTGGGGACCCATTGGGAATAATAAGAAAATAACCCCAGGCACCTTTTCAGGGCTTTGGGAGTGTTGGGCAGGGGCAGCTCCCGTAGGGGGCGCAATCGGTCGGGGTCTGGTCCGATTTCCCCATTCTCCACCACGCTGCCTAGTATGCAGAGGCGCGTGGTGTTGAAAACGCACTTGTCCTCGTTGTAGGTGAGGTTGAGTTTTTGTGCGGTTTCCAGGAACCTCTCGAGGTTCGAGTCGTGATCCTGCTGATTGTGGCCGCAGATGGTGACGTTGTCGAGGCAGGGGAAGGTTGCCTGCAAGTGGTGGTCATCAACCATGCGGTCCATCTCCCTCTGAAAGACCGAGACCCCATTCGTCACCCCAAAGGGGACTCTGAGGAATTGGTAGAGGCGTCCGTTCGCCTCGAAGGCGGTGTACGGGCGGTCCTCTGGTCTGATAAGGAGCTGGTGGTACGCTGACTTGAGGTCGATGGTGGAGAACACCCGGTATTGGGCGATTTGGTTCACCATTTCTGATATGCGGGGTAGCGGGTAGGCGTCTAGTTGGGTGTACCTGTTGATCGTTTGACTATAGTCGATCACCATCCGTTTCTTCTCGCTACCCCTTACCACTACCACTTGGGCGCGCCACGGGCTGTTGCTGCGTTCAATAATGCGCTCTTTCAGGAGCCTGTCTACCTCGGTCGCGATAAACCGCCTGTCCTCCCAGCTGTACCTCCTGCTTTTGGTCGCTATTGGCCGGCAGTTAGGGGTAAGGTTCGCGAATAGCGAAGGCGGCTTTACCTTCAGGGTAGCCAGACCGCACACTGTGAGGGGCGGCTGGGACCCACCGTACTTGAGCGTGATGCTTTGGTGGTTGCACTGGAAATCCAGGCCCAAGATCACGCTCGCACATAGGTTCTTCATGATTAACACTTTAAAATTATCGTATACAGTTCCGTTAACGCCCAATTGTACCGTGCAGTAACCCAGAATGGTCGATGTCTGGGTTTTATCAGCCATAGAGATGGTACCCTGAGTAGGGACCACCTTTAGGGAGAGTTGCTGTGCCAGTTCAGGGTGGATAAAACTCTCCGTGCTTCCACTGTCAATTAAGCATTTAACCCGGCATCCATTTACCTCAATGTCCACCATTGATTTGGATAGCGGGTGCGGCCTGGTCTGGTCCACTGTGACCGATGCCACTGTAGGGCCCTGATCGATACAAGATGGCGTCCACGCTGTCTGCTCATAAGATGGCGGACCCCACGAGGTCGGGCAAGATGGCATCCAAGATGGCCGCTCCCACGGCGCACACACGGCGGTTGCGGGTTTTCCGGCGGTTGGTTTTCCAGCGGGGTTCCCTCTGCACACCTTCCCGAAGTGCCCCTTCTTACCGCACTTAAAGCAGGTGGTGCCTTTCGCCGGGCACAGGTTTCTGGTGTGCTTTGGCTGCCCGCAGAAGTAGCAGTTGGGTCCCTGACGCATCGCGGCTGTCGTAGGGCTTCTGGGGGGAGAGCTGGGCCCCGCCGGTGTTGGGCTGCCGGGCGGGGAAGATGCCTTCCAAGATGGCGGCGCCCTCGGTGCGCACGTGGCGGCGTGGATGGCGCGGGCTGAAGAGTAGGCGTCCGAGTTTCTCTGGGCCACATCCAGGGACCGCGCGGTGTCCGCAGCCTGTTTCAGGTCCAACCCCGTTTTTTCCAGCAGTCTTTGCCGGATGTAAGTGGAGCTGAGGCCTGTGATAAAGCCATCGGGAACAAGCTCGTCGGTGTACACTGCGGCTTTTACATCTCGGCACTTACAGTCTTTGCCAAGCATTTTCAGGATGCTTAGGAACTCCTCCACCGATTCCCCAGGTCGCTGTGCGCGAGTAGCGAGTAGATGCCTAGCATACACCTCATTCGTAGGCTGCTGGTAATGCGCCTTTAAGATGTCGCAGGCGGCCAGGTACGTATCGGCGTCTTGGATGAGGGGGTAAACCCGGTGGCTTACCCAATTCCGCAGAATTCCGAGTCTCATCCTCGCAGCGTCCGTAGCGTCTTTGACGGCTGCGGAATTGTCCAGGAAGAATTCCATACACTCAAACCAGTGTCCGAAGCGTGCTGATGCGTCCAGAGCATGTTGATCCAAATCCAAACGTTCGGGTTTCAGGAGTTGATCCATAGTGTTGAAAAATAAGTTAATAAAATTGATGTGCCTCAATAAGTTCCGAGACTCGAGGTTAGCGAAACAAAACAAGGCTTTTATTAACTTAGAAAGTAACACATAAAAGAGAGAGATGTCTTCCTTCTGGAGACTGGGGCCAGACTGAGCCAGCTTACAAAAGGGGCCAGGTATGGGCGGAGCCCTACACACAGCACATTCCAGCACATTCCAATACATAATACAATGAGGACTGGGGGAAGGGAAATGACACTGAAACCGACCACAGTCACAGGCAGTGATGAATGGAATATATTTCATCACAGTAGAGAATGGGGTAATCGGGCCAGACCCTGAAAGATTATGCCCGCTTAAAGAACTACCACTGCCACATAACCCTAAGGCCTTAAGAAGGTGTCTGGGATTCTTCTCTTATTATGCTCAGTGGGTGGCCAACTATTCGGACAAAGCCCGAGCCCTTATCAAGTCGACGTCCTTCCCTCTATCAGTAGAAGCGCAGGAGGCATTCACCAACATCAAAAGGGACATTGAAAAGGCCGTGGTATGTGCTGTAGATGAGAGGATACCCTTCCAGGTAGAGAGCGATGCTTCTGATTTCGCGTTGGCTGCAACCCTCAACCAGGCCGGGAGACCGGTAGCCTTCTTTTCCCATACACTACAGGGTCCTGAAGTCAGGCATTCTTCCGTTGAGAAGGAAGCACAAGCAATTATCGAGGCGGTCAGACATTGGAGACATTATCTCGCCGGCAAACGTTTCACACTCCTCACTGACCAGCGGTCTGTGGCCTTCATGTTTAACACGAAGCAGAGAGGCAAGATAAAAAATGACAAGATCCTAAGACGGCGGATAGAACTGTCCACTTACGACTACGATATTATGTACAGGTCAGGAGCACTCAACGAGCCACACAATGCCGTATCTCGAGGGGTATGTGCCAGCCTTAGTACTGACAAGCTCCAAAGTCTCCACGACGCACTCTGCCACCCAGGATCACCCGATTGAATCACTTCATCAAGTCTCGCAACTTACCCTACTCCATTGAGGAGGTCCGAACGATGACCAGAGCCTGCCGCGTTTGTGCGGAATGCAAACCCCGCTTCTACAGGCCCGAACAAGCTCACCTCATCAAGGCAACTCGGCCATTCGAGCGCCTAAGCCTTAATTTCAAAGGTCCTCTCCCATCGGTTGCTCGTAATGTCTATTTCCTCAACCTTATAGACGAATACTCTCGTTTCCCCTTTGCCATTCCCTGCCCGGACATGACCAGTGCTATGGTAATCAAAAGCCTCTGTAACTTATTCTGTCTGTTCGGTATGCCCAACTATATCCATAGCGACAGAGGGACGTCGTTTATGAGTGATGAGTTACGCCGGTTCTTACTATCAAAAGGGATTGCTACTAGTAGAACCACTAGCTACAACCCCCGGGGCAATGGGCAGGTTGAGAGGGAGAATGCGACAGTGTGGAAGGCAGTCGTTCTGTCTTTAAAATCGAAAGGCCTACCGACCTCTCGCTGGCAGGAAGTTCTTCCCGATGTACTGCATTCCATAAGGTCTCTGCTGTGCACCGCAACAAATGCTACTCCTCATGAGAGGATGTTCGGTTTCCCCAGGAAATCTTCCTCAGGTATTTCACTACCCGGGTGGTTGATGTCCCCGGGCACTGTACTGCTACGAAAACATGTGAGAGGTCATAAGACTGATCCCCTAGCCGAGAGCGGGAGAGGCTGATTTAACCAGAGAGCTGAGAGTGGGAGAGGCCGATTTAAACAGAGCCGAGAGCGGGAGAGGCTGATTTAAACAGAGGGCCGAGAGCCGGAGAGGCTGATTTAAAAAGAGCCGAGAGCGGGAGAGGCTGATTTAAACAGAGCCGAGAGCGGGAGAGGCTGATTTAAACAGAGCCGAGAGCGGGAGAGGCTGATTTAAACAGAGCTGAGAGCGGGAGAGGCCGATTTAAAAAGAGCCGAGAGCGGGAGAGGCCGATTTAAACAGAGCCGAGAGCGGGAGAGGCCGATTTAAACAGAGCCGAGAGCGGGAGAGGCTGATTTAAACAGAGCCGAGAGCGGGAGAGGCCGATTTAAACAGAGCCGAGAGCGGGAGAGGCCGATTTAAACAGGGCCGAGAGCGGGAGAGGCTGATTTAAACAGAGAGCCGAGAGCGGGAGAGGCTGATTTAAACAGAGCCCAGAGCGGGAGAGGCTGATTTAAACAGAGCCGAGAGCGGGAGAGGCTGATTTAAACAGAGCCGAGAGCGGGAGAGGCTGATTTAAACAGAGCCCAGAGCGGGAGAGGCCGATTTAAACAGGGCCGAGAGCGGGAGAGGCTGATTTAAACAGAGCCCAGAGCGGGAGAGGCTGATTTAAACAGAGCCGAGAGCGGAAGAGGCTGATTTAAACAGAGCCGAGAGCGGGAGAGGCAGATTTAAACAGAGCCGAGAGCGGGAGAGGCTGATTTAAACAGAGAGCCGAGAGTGGGAGAAGCTGATTTAAACAGAGCCGAGAGTGAGAGAGGCTGATTTAAACAGAGAGCCGAGAGCGGGAGAGGCTGATTTAAACAGAGCCGAGAGCGGGAGAGGCTGATTTAAACAGAGCCCAGAGCGGAAGAGGCTGATTTAAACAGAGCCGAGAGCAGGAGAGGCTGATTTAAACAGAGCCGAGAGCAGGAGAGGCTGATTTAAACAGAGCCGAGAGTGGGAGAGGCTGATTTAAACAGAGCCGAGAGGGAGAGAGGCTGATTTAAACAGAGCCGAGAGCGGGAGAGGCTGATTTAAACAGAGCCGAGAGCGGGAGAGGCTGATTTAAACAGAGCCGAGAGCGGGAGAGGCTGATTTAAACAGAGCCGAGAGTGAGAGAGGCTGATTTAAACAGAGCCGAGAGTGGGAGAAGCTGATTTAAACAGAGCCGAGAGTGGGAGAGGCTGATTTAAACAGAGCCGAGAGCGGGAGAGGCTGATTGGGAGAGGCTGATTTAAACAGAGCGCCGAGAGCGGGAGTGGCTGATTTAAACAGAGTCGTGAAAGGATTCGCAAATTTCATGTCTCCCCCGAGGATTTACTTTTGGTTTATTAAAGAAGCCCTGGTTGGACTGAGTTTGGAATCCAGGGCTCAACAAGATGGCTGCGGTCAGCCTCATGGCCATAGCCTGTAAGTTTCAGTTTGGATTGACAAGCTTGTATTCTGATGACTGTGAGAAGGAACTTTCCAGAACTTGAATGCAGACAGATCTTCTGCATTTATGCATGAGAAACACACCCAGTGGCATTCGGGCCTCTGATTAAAAGCCATCAAGGTTGTTTGCACAAACAATCAAGAGAAGACAAGGCCTATTCAATATGTAGTGGGACAAGCTCAGCTGCATTCAGGCCTTCATTTAGAGGACGTCAACATTGTTTACCCAAGTGCTTCAAAACGATCAACGGGGCATTCAGACTGGAATGGCCCCATCACGAAACCAGTTGGACAAAGGGGAACACTGATGAGGCGTTTAAAACCGATTACCAGCCATCCAGGTCGATGGGCCCAGATCGGTACCTTTTGTATGAGTTTCAATACGTCCAGATTAGACAAAAGAAATGAGCTGATCTGGCGGGAGATAAGGGCTACCGGGAATGGTATAACTAGTCCCTCGGGAGGCTATTTCTCTCTCTCTCCTGCCTGGCCTCCGGTGCCCTGCCTTACCATCAACCCAGCAAAAAGGACCGTCGACGAAGAGCCCGTCCAGGGAAGTAGAATACCCGCAGTTACGTTTAAATTACTGGGGTATCTCTGCTTTGCGGCGGTGAAAACCTAAGACATCGGCAGGCAACAGGGCACGGAGCAGGCGTTTCAACATCCTAGACTGGTGAGCATCAACTTTCTGGCCCATCACAAGATAACCTAGATAGGTGTAAAGGGTGGGAGTTAAGGGGAATTGCTAAAGTGTCATTTTTAGTCATTTTCCCTCGATGTGTCTGTTTCTCCTCCCCCGTTAAGTGTAATTGTGCTGCATCCATAGTGATTTTCTCTGTATAGTAATAGTTCTCTATTTTAATAAACATTGGTTTTCTTTGCACCGAACCACTGGTCTCGTTTGTCTATATCGCTACTTGTAAATAAGTCCAGTGGTCAGAACCAAAGGGGAAGCAATTCGAACTGCACGGGGCTGGGGCAGCTCAGGCACACGACTGACTGACCAGACACAAACCACAAACCAAATACCCCCTACAGAAATGGCGAGCCAGCCAGGAGCATCGGCGACAGTATGCGATATGACAGACAGTGGTGCGGAGGGAGAAACCGCAATGGAAGAGAGGTTGTCCATTTATGTGTGCAGAAAGGTCAATATCGCCAAGAACTGGGTGGGCGCTATGTTAAAGGCCGAGCGTCCCATAGACGCCGCCGCCCAGTGGACGGCGAGTAAACAGCATATGAGGGCAATTGAAAAGGCAGTCTGTTAATGTGTTACAAGAAACAAGTCTTAGTGCTGGACAGTGTTGTAGCAGCACAGGTTGCCAAGCTCAAGAAATTGGCCCTAGAAATGCAGGATAAGGTTTTAGTGGAAGAGAAAGTGCTAGTGGCACTTCAGGCGTTAAGCCAAGAAAGAGCACAGACGGCAAAGGAACACCAGGCAAAGGTGGAGCGCCTGGAGGCCCGGGCCGGCGAAGTGCAACGGGAACACCAGGCAAAGGTAGAGTGCCTGGAGGCCCGGGCCGGCGTAGTGCAACGGGAACACCAGGCAAAGGTAGAGCGCCTGGAGGCCCGGGCCGGCGAAGCGCAACGGGAACATCAGGCAAGGGTAGAGCGCCTGGAATACCAGACCGCTGAAATTAAAGCCAGCGCTAGGCGCAAGATGGAGCACTTGTAATACCAGGTCAGAGAGGCGAGGCGCAGCGAGATAAGGCTGCAGGACACGATTTGCGACCTCACCCAAGAATTAAAAGAGCAGGAGGAGAAAGTAAGTGAGGTAAAGGCAGCATACAAGCTAGCCTGCGACCGGGGGTTCGAGGAGGCAGATCACGGGCCCTGTAGGGAGGCGATAGAAAGCTTGGGCATGGCCTTATCGAGAGCGAAGGGCATGGTATGCCTCATCAGCCTGAAGGCGGGCCAGTTGGACTTTACCGGCAACCCAAACAGAACCGTCCCACAGGCAGCACCCAGAACAAAGTTGGCTGGGGAATTAGAAGTCCCACGGCCGCCACCCATAGCTCTGAGTTTTCAGGAGTTCTGGCAGCAAGGGGGGGTGGAGGATGAAGTGGTAGGGGAAGCACAGCGGGCCCCGCTAGATAGGTCGGGACCAGGACCGGTGTACCCCCTCCGACAACGGAGCTACGGCCCGCCCGTTGATGACGAGGACCCAGGAGCCATCCAAAATCAGTTTGTGGTGCCGCATGGCACCCAACAGCTCAGGGCCATGGTTAGTCACATCCCCAAGCTCACCGAAAAGGGAGACCCCTCTCTGCACTTCAGGGAGATAGAACAGGCAGCGTGCATTAATGACTGCGATGACGCAGAGCAAGCTAAGATACTGCTGTTTTCTCGGGAGTGATCTCCTCCAGACCCTATTTGATGAATGTAAAAAGGGGCAGAAAGACTATGAGGATTTGAGGAACGAGATATTGGAGGCCATGGGACTCAATGACGGTAGTCCGTTCGCCCTGGCGGAAAAAACGGTACAGCTCCCAGGGGAGTCCCCGCAGACGTTCGCAGACAGGCTGTGGCCAGTCTACCGGAGCGCATGCCCGGGAATGGCAGCGCGGACATTACTGAACCAAGTCCAATTGACCCACTGGCTCCGTTGTCTAATGACAAACTGCCTGCCCCAAATCCAAGCCCAGGCTGCGGCCTGGTTTGACCCCCGAAACCCCCAGACCACCGAAGAAATGGTGATCCGCCAGCTCACAGTAGCGTTTAGGTATATGAGGGGTATCGAGACGCCCCAACCCAAGGGAAAAGTCCATGAGGTTAAACCTGGGGGCCAGAATAAGAAAGAGTGGCACCAGGAGGGGAACCGTCCCTCCCAGACTAAGTTAAACTGTTACGGGTGCGGGAAGGATGGCCACTGGCGCAAGGATTGTAAAAATCCATGGAAAGACAATAAAGTAAAGAACTCCACAGCCCCAGCCCAGAAGACAGAGACGGAAATTGCTCCCGCTGCGATCGAGTCATTTTTAGAGACCATGCGATCTCTTATGACCAGCCAGGGGAGAATAGCAGCCACCACCGGTGTGGTGGTTCCCTCGGCCCCCTCTGACGCCCCACAATGACTGGAGCCCGCGCAGCCTGTCTACCTATGTGCTCTCTGGTACGATGGATGGAAGAGACCGCTCGTGCAGATGGAGGTAGAGAAGGTTAAAGGGACTTATCTGCTGGATACGGGAGCATCATGCACCGTGATCCATGCAGCTAACCCCGCCACCTCACCTCTGTCTAGCGAGGTTCCATACATTCTATCGGGGTTCACCGGTAAGGAACAGGAGGGAGCATTCTCCAAGCCACTCTCAATCCGCCTGGGCATGCTCCGGGCCAAGTCAACGTGCGTTCTGGCAAGGTGGGAAGCAGAGGGAGGAAAGGGGATCCTAGGGGCCGACTTCATCGTGGGCCACGGGATCCTCGTGGATCTCCGCAATCATTGCCTTTGGGGAGCCAACACGGGTAAAGAGGGAGGTGTAGTAGTCATCCCGAGCAAGGAAGGGAAGGGGACCCTGTGTACTGTGAAGCCGAAAGAAGGTTACAACCTCGGGCTCATGGTCGACGGTGTCCCGGGGGAATTTCAGGCATTCGTGCAGGCTAACCTAGCTGCATTTGCCACGCACAAACACGACTGCAGGAAGGTCACCGGGTTTGAGGTCAGAGTGGACGGGGACCCCATGGCCCGGCCCCCGAAGTAGTATAACTTCCCCAGAGAAGCAGAGCCCGACATGGAGGCAGCCATGTCCTCTTTAGTATAGCAGGGAGTGTTGAGGCCCATAGCCACCCATGTTAACTCTCCGCTTTGGCCGGTCAGAAAACCAGACAATTCATGGAGAGCCATGGTGGACTATCGGGTGCTCAACAGCAATATCCCCGCGTGAGCCCCCACAGTGGCAGCAGTGGCCGACCTCATCGGGAGTATTCCAGCATCCGCGACTACGTTCACGGTGCTGGATATTTCAAATGGGTTTTGGTCCATCCCCTTGAGGAGGGAGGACCAGTATAAGTTCGCTTTTACTTTTAAAGGGCAACAGTATACTTGGAACTGCTTGCCACAAGGCTTTCATAACAGCCCCAGCATCTTCCACCAGTGTATGGCGGATAGCTTAAAGCAATTTAGTCAGCCCACCCAGTAGCTGCAGTATGTGGATGACCTGCTCTTGTTTACCGACTCAGTCGGGGAGCATGGCCCGCTACTGGCCGAACTGCTGGAGCTGCTACCGAGTAAGGGGTTCAAAGTCAACCCGAAAAAGGCGCAGATCAGCCAGCGGGAAGTTAAATTCCTGGGCCTAACCGTCCGCGCAGGAGAGAGAGCCATAGACAAGGCTAGGAGGGAAGCGGTCCAAGAGTTGCCGGTCACCAACACAGTGAGAGGTGTGAGGTCATTCCTAGGGTTAACGGGGTACTGCAGGGACTTCATTGAAGACTATGCAGCCACAGCAGCCCCTTTGCTCCGACTCCTACACAAAGGAGTGGAGTGGTCTTGGGATGAGGGTTGCCAGGCAGCATTTGTCAAGCTCAAGGGAGACTTGCAGACTGCACCAACCCTAGGAGCCATAGATGGGGGGAAAGAGTTCTTCTTGGAGGTAGCGGTCAGCGGGGATAGTCTCAGTGCTGTGCTGCTCCAGGAGTGGCATGGCAGGCTAAGGCCCGTGGTCTACCCCTCCAGAGTACTCACTGATGTGGAGAGTGTGGTGATAGTTACCCTCCACCACGGTAGGGGGCGACGGAGGGTAAATAGAGAAAGGAAATAAATAAAGAAGCCTCGTGTTGATGGCTGAAGGAATACATCCCGTGTCCGTGTGTCCATGTGTTGAGTACATTACAGAGAGGAGCTACTCAATTTGCGAATGGCACCTTTTGGCCACGTATTGGGCTGTGAAAAGATCCTTGATCTTCACAGGCACCTCTCCCATCACCCTCCTCACACACCACACACCCACCCAGATGCTTCTGGATGGGAGGATTAAAGATGGGACAGTCAGCAGTGTACGCATTGCATGCTGGACCCTCCTCCTCTCGCAGATGGATCTGAAGGTGAGGGGCCTTTGCGAGCCAAAGCTCACGGCCAATATGGTATATCCTGGAACAGCCCAGCGGTGTTCCATAGAAGGGGTATGGGAGGTAAACGTAGGTTTACGGGCTGGGATACATCCCTCAGACCTTTGAAATCTATGTAGCCGGTTCCAGCATGGTATCTGCTGGCGAACGACTCACGGGTTGTGGAGTTTATGACCCAACGACAAACATTGCCCTGGCGATCAAGCTCCCCAGCACCATGAGCGCCCAACAGGCTGAACTGTCCGCGGTGGTGTACGTGGTTACCCACCCCGAAATCTTCCCCACCCCATACACGATTTGCTCGGACAGCATGTTCACTTGCAACTCGTGTACGGAATACCTGGCCATCTGGTCCCGTCGCGGGTATACCTCCGCCGACGGGAGGCCCTTAACAGTAAAGCCCCTGCTGGAGAAAATCGTGGCAGCCGTGGGGGAGGAAGGCGAGGTCTTCATCCACAAAGTGAAGGCCCATTCCTCCACAGAACCCCGCAGCCAGGGTAACCAGCAAGCCGACATGCTGGCCAAGGAGGGTGAACGTGCAGGCACTTTCTGGGACCCGTATGAGTCCGGGCCCGTGGCGGCAGTTAGAGGCAGGGATGGGACCCAAGGGAGCTTAGTAGTGTTAGCCCCGGACTTTAAAATGGTCCAAGCCCAGGACCCGGTCCTGAAAAGCGTCATTAACGCAGTAATGGAGGGCAGGAAGGTAGAAGGCCCTTACGGCGCAGCGGCTCTCTCCATAAGGGAAGACATGCTGTTCAAAGAAGAACAGTGGGTAGTCCCCCAGCAACACTGGAGGGAGTTCCTTCAACTGGCCCATGATAGTCCGGGAGCGGGACACCCCGGGCCTGAGACCACCTGGCAACGGGTGGAACAGGCAGGATGGTGGCCAGGACTCCGGGAAGACGTCCGCGAGTTCTGTGCTAGCTGTCTTGTGTGCGCTGCAAACAACCCCAACCCCCACAGAAGGAAGGTGCCCATGGTACACGTTAGGAGGGTAGAGGGACCATGGCAGTCGATCCAGATCGACTACATCGGGCCCCTGCCCACCGCCTAGGGAGGCTACAAATACTGCCTCGTCCTGGTAGACGTATTTTCCAAGTGGGTAGAAGCCTTCCCCTGCAAAATGGCCACAGCATTGGGGACTGCAAGGATCTTGGTGCGAGAGGTGTTCTCCCGGTGGGACTACCCCAGTTTGTGGAGTCCGACCAGGGAAGCCACTTCACCGGCCAGGTCATGCAGAACACCCTTATGCTGCTCGGTATTCAGGGGAAGTGGCACGTAGCTCACAATCCACAGTCCTCAGGGATTGTGGAGCGCATGAACCGCACCGTTAAAGAAAAGTTGAGGAAGGAGACAGTGGGCTCGCCCCAAAAATGGGCAGAGGTCCTGCCTCTAGTCCTCATGGGGATCCGGGCCAGCCAGTCCAAGAGTACAGGGTATTCCCCGCATGAATTCATGACCAGTAGGGTTATGAGGACCCCCACCCATGTCCTAGCCCCAGTTCTTGCTGAAGGGCAGCTTCGGGAGATAAATCGGGATAAATTCGCCCGAACACTCCTCGAGTGCCGGAAACAGATTTACGAACAGGCAGCAGGTAGCATGGGGAAGCAGCATCGGAATAACCAGTTGCTGCTCGAGCCTAGTCACCAGTGGGAGATAGGGGACCAAGTGATGGTTAGGAACTACGCCTGAGTGGGGAGTTCAGAGCCACTGTACATGGGACCCTATAGCATAGTCGATAAAGCCAGCCCCATGGTTTACGCAGTAAAAATGCCCCAGCGCACAAAATGGTTCCATGTGAATCAATGTAAGTTGTTTAAGCCGGAGGCAGGGAAACAGGCAGCTGGGATTCAACCCGAGGTTAGAAATCCTCGGCCTGCAGCGGGTACGTGCACGCAGGCTGCACACGCAGACGCAGTCGCGTGCGTCAAGGGAGAAGTTCCCCAGCACTTTGTCCAGACCACTCCTCCTCTCTTATGGGATTCCGAGGAGGAGGAGCCCGAACCAGATGGCCCCGCCCCTGAACCGGGTTTTGAGCCTGGAGGGGAAGACCCTCAGCCACCGGCAGCCGGTGGTGAGGGATTGCCCGTCCCCAGTTCAGGTTTGGGAGGGGAGGGACCCGAGGGAGAAGGCCCCCAGCCAGCGAGGACTGTGACCCAAGCCAAGGGTCCACTCGCCAGGGTAGCCCCACCAGTAGCACTCCCTAGGAGGTCTCCTCGGCCACCCCAGCCCAGAAAAGTATGGTCACCGGCTCTTCAGTTCAAAGGGGCGGCCTCCCGAGTCAGGGAGAAGCCGAAAGACAGAGGTCCCCAGCCAGCAGCCATAAGCTGCGATGGACCAGAAGTGGAGATCAGTCCAGCTTCACCGCAGGTAGTAGCCTGCAACAGTCCTAACAGAGATTAGGCTGGCCACTCAGAGACGGGCGGCAGATGTACATAGCTTTGTTTAAGTTTAGTAATGTGTATAAGGTTAAGTTAGGGTGTTTTAATTTAATTCTATAAGGAACCTGTAATCTATAAGTTTTAAGTATGGAACCGTTCCAGAGTGCTGTCTATGTGAGCCGAGGTCGCGGGACCCGATCACACTTCCCCCGAGCCAGGGAGCCTCCAGGGAACCTGGCTAGATGCTTTTATGTCTTTTTCAGAATTTCAAAATGTGCGGAGGCATAACCCTGCTCGCCCTGTTCGGGCTGAGCCTCGCGAGAAGGGGCGATGTCGAGGACCATCATATCTTCGGATGCTAGGGGAAGAGAGCGCCCCTAGCACACGACGGAAGTGGTCTACGGGAGGCGGATGAAATCACCTCGTATGTCCACGAGAGGAGCTGGCCAGTATGGCTGGGATCCAATTCGACTCAGTATTCTAGTGAGACCGGCTTCACGTATGGGGAGGCCTCCCTCCAGTGCCCGAGGATACGAATCGTCACCCCAAGGATTAGCGTCACCGTGGGCAAAAGAATATGTTTAACGTGTAAAGGGAACGTTCCCCTGGATAGGTGGTGGTGGCTCAGAAAGTTAAGCAAAGACATGGGGAACCCTAGGGTAGAGTGGGAAAGGTTAGGGAATGACACTCACAGGACCATTACAGGGACCCAGGGAGGGTTAAGTGTGTGCTGGGATAAATGGTGGGAACCGGATCAGGGGATCTACATCTGTATGTGGGGATCAGAGAAAGTCTGCCCCACAGGCATTTCCATCATTTCCGCAGCCAGTGGCAAAATAACGGGAGGGGGATGGACTGGGAGTCCCGCCTGGACGCATGCGCGATCCCGTACTCCCCAATCTCGGTTAATGCCACTGAACTAGCGACCCGCCCCCGACGATCCCTGCCCATGACCCCGACATCACGGACAGTAGCAGAGGGATGCCCCGCCACCACCAAGGGACCAGGGAACAGCCTGGTGCTAGTACCCACAGACCAGGTGCTGTATCAAGGGGTGCATTACGCGGTGGCCTCGGTGATTTTAAACCTCACTGAGGTACACTTACCCGCGTGGCGTCCTGCAGAGACTGCCAAATTGTATCAAGCCCTATTAACAGAGGTGTTTCAAAAATTCCGTGAATTTGACTTTTCGGAGGTCGATAAGACCGAATTATCCCACATCTTAGTAGTCTGTCAGCTAGGGATCGTCCTCTACCTGGTTTGTGTCCAGTGTAGGAGAAAGAGTCCCGGGCTAGAATTTAAAACGAAAAGGTTGTGGAAGGACCGGTATGCCCGGGTGGAAGAAGAAACACCCGTGTGAGCTTTGTGTCATATCACTACCGAGTGATGGCAGATTCGTTTGTTATTTTTAATAAAGCTCGTTCCTTCCGTTCGTTATTTTTAATAAATATGGTTTTGGCCTGATGTTAATTTTATTAAAGATTGTGTGTTGTAATAAAGTTTTATGATGTCCCAAGTACTGCAGGGGTATTGGACCCCCTCCGTGCTTGGATTATTGTAACAGATCATATTTTCTATCGATAGATGCCTGCCGTGCACCGCGGCTTTCTCTAAGTAAGGGGAATGTATGTGTCGGGGGATCGTGGATAGATAAATATAGGGGAAGGTTGTTTGTGGGGGGTCAGAAATTTTGCTCACCTTGATTGGACACTTCAAGCAAGTTTCAGTATCCTAGGGGGGACTGAAAGGATTCGCAAATTTATTAAAGAAACCCTGGTTGGACTGAGTTTAAAATCCAGGGCACAACAAGTAAGCTGCGGGCAGCCTCATGTCCAAAGCCTGTAAGTTTCAGTTTGGACTGACAGCTTATATTCTGATGACTATGAGAAGGAACTTTCCAGAACTTGATTGCAGACAGACCTTCTGCGTTCAGGCCTTCGTTTACAGAACGTCAACATTATTTACCTAAGTACTTCAAAACGATCAATGGGGCATTCAGACTGGAATGGCCCTATCACGAAACCAGGTGGACAAAGGGGAACACTGATGAGATCAGTAAAACCGATTACCGGCCATCCAGGTCGATGGGCCCAGATCGGTACCTTTTGTATGAGTTTCAATACGTCCAGATTAGACAAAAGAAATTAGCTGATCTGGCGGGAGATAAGGGCTACCGGGAAGGGTATAACTAGTCCCTCGGGAGGCCATTTCTCTCTCTCTCTCCCGCCTCGCCTCCGGTGCCTGCCTTACCATCAACCCAGCAAGAGGATCGTCGATGAAGAGCCCATCCAGGGAAGTAGAATATCCACAGTTACGTTTAAATTACTGGGGTATCTCTGCTTTGGGCAGTGAAAACCTAAGACATCGGCAGGCAACAGGGCATGGAGCAGGCGTTTCAACATCCTAGACTGGTGAGCATCAATTTTCTGGCCCATCACAAGATAATCTAGATAGGTGTAAAGGGTGGGAGTTAAGGGGAATTGCTAAAGTGTCATTTTAGTCATTTTCCCTCGATGTGTCCATTTTTCCTCCCCCGTTAAGTGTAATTGTGCTGCATCCACAGTGATTTTCTCTGTATAGTAATTGTTCTCTATTTTAATAAGCATTGGTTTTCTTTGCACCGAACCACTGGTCTCGGTGGCTATATCGCTACTTGTAAATAAGTCCGGTGGTCAGAACCAAAGGGGAAGCGATTCGAACTGCATGGGGCTGGAGCAGCTCAGACACACGACTGACTGACCAGACACAAACCCCAAACCAAAACCCCCTACACCCTGTCACCCTGCCACAGTCGTGCTTGTGAGTGGCGAATGCGGCGAGGTTGTCCCGCACGTTCGCCTGATACTTGGCTGGGGTATTACAGACCAACTGCTCTAGATCGTAATTCCCTTTAGGCTTCATAGTACACACACTACCCCTTTCTTCCCTATCTCTTGGGATCACTAGCACCTCCTCGGCTTTGTCTGAATCCATTGCCCCCCATAGGCAGTGATTCCTTAAATCCACAATCACTCGGTTGGCTAACATAAAGTCAACCTCGAGGACTCCTGATCCTGGCTGTTCCCATTACATCAGGACACACTCCCTATTTCTATGGCCAGGGGTTTTAAGATTGCCCCAGCCTGTTCATTCCCTGTGAACCCCACGAGGCTGAATAGGACCCTGCTAGACTAGGGTGAATTGGTCGGGTTTTTTGAATGGCGCACCGTGCTGGAAGCCCTGGTGTCCACCAAATATTTCCCCTGCACCGTCTCCACCTCCATCTTTACACAGGGCCTGCCCCACTCTTCGTACGTGAGCGGACACAGGTGCTCAGGCTGGGTGCATTCTAGTCAGGATGGGGGGCGTACGGGTGCGGTAGGCGCTTCACTGCTCATGGCAGGGTCTAACTTGCCTTTATCCTTCCCTACAGCCTGCAGTAGGGCGGCCACCAGAAGCTCGAACGACTCGTCAGTCGTCCCCTCTGCCTCTGTAACACGTGGCTTTTGCACTAGAGGACCCCCTGGGACTGGTCTCCCCCCTTTGGGGAACGAGCAGTCTCGCCTCCAGTGCCCCGTCTTCCCACACCCGAAACAAGTCCTAGACTTGTCGGTACTAACCCCTTCCTGTCACCATTCCTCCCTATTACCCTCACTGGCTTTCATTTCGTGGACCCTTCCCTTTGGTTTGACCTCCTCCCCGGAATTGGCCTTAAAGGCTAGACTCAGCTTTCTGAGCACGCCTGCCTCCGTATTCGCAAGGTCCTCGGGGTCAAACCACGCCCTGACCCTGATCCTTTGCAAGCTGTTCACCACAAGGACCCTGAGCCAGTGATTCCTTGGGGCCCCAATCAACTGCGCGCGGTCGAGCGTCCCTCCAGTTGCCTTTACATACACAGGCCATAGCCTGTCCGTGAATGCATCTGGTGCCTCGCTGACCAGCTGCCTCGTCTGTTCTACTTGTAAGAGCAGCCTACCCTGGGTATGCCCCATGGCCCTCAGGATCTCATCTTTCAACCCCTCTGTGGTGCCCGCCCCCAGCTTTGTGGCTGCGGATAAGCTCTGATACAATCCCCCGTCAAGGGAGAACAACATCAGTGTGTTGATCTCACCCTCAGTACATCCGTTGACCCCCCTATCTATTCTACTTCCATAAAGTGAACTGAGGGGTCCCCGTCCCGTTTGAGCTTGGGCGTCCCTGATAGCATGGCTTGCAGCTGAGGGGTTGTGTACGGCACCACGTAATCGCTCTGCAGCGGGCCCTGGTCACCGTTTGGTGCGGGTGGACCGAACTTCTGCTGCCGCAGAGGACACATTGGTCTCGGTGGCACTTCAGGCGCCGGTCGGACTTTCCTGCCCTGAGCCCTATCATCAGGCTCCTGAACCTCCTTGTCACAGTCTACCCCGGTTTAAACAGGCCATACCTCTGACTCCGGACAAGGGTGGGTCAATTTTTGGATCCTGTCCTCACATTGCCCGTGATCTGCTTCCTCATAACCTCTACTCCTGGCTACTTTATAAGCTATCTTTATATCCCTTAACTGGCCCTCCAAGCTGTCAGCTCTCGCTATTAACCTCACATTTTCTTCCCGCAGGGCCTGCTGGTTTATCTTGGCCTCTGTAACCTGGCACTGTAGGTATTCAAACATGTTACGGGAGGTCTCTTCTTGCGCATGTCTTTCCTGCATTTCCTCATGCAGTTTCTCTAATAGTCTACTCCCGACTATCTCCCTCGCGTCTGACCTATCCTCAGACTCTTTGGGCTCGATTTTGCCATTGGGGTGGGCTGGGGGCGTGACAGGTGTTTTTCTAGTCCTGAACCCGACTCCAGTGTGATGTGGGAAAAAGGTGCAATTTTCCCTAATTGGGCAATTGATTTCCAGCGTGTGGGAACCCCTGGCCCAATTAGTCTTTCCATCCTGAAAGTCACCTCCGATGACGTCATCAATGCTGCTGGATTTAAGGCCTGCAAGCAGCCTTGCTTCTTCTGGAGACTGCAAACTTTATGCCCATTGCTGTGATCGTTTCATTCAACTATATCCAGCAGTAGGCCAAAGTGTGCTCCACAGTTCGATGACGCCGCCCTGCAAGCTCTGGTGGAGGGAGCAAGAGCAAATAAGGAGGTGCTCTTCCCTTCCTCAGGGAGGAAGAAGCCTCCCCAGCAGACTAAAGCTGTGTGGATGCAAGTGGCTCAGGAGGTCAACTCTATGTCTATGTGCCACAGAACCTGGCTGCAGTGCAGGAAGAGGTTTCATGACCTTCCGCGCACAGGAAAAGTGAGTATGACTTTCCCATCACCCTCAATCTGATCCCCATCGCCTCTCTTCACCAACACTCTGCTTTGCCAACCTCTTCCTCCACAACTCACTTGACACTTACATCCCTGCACCCTTACCCATTCCCTCACTCTCTCTATGGTCACATTCACTTAACTATTCGACCATGCAGCCCTCACACTCTCTATCACTGTGATGCAATGACAACTTACAACACACAGGGAGGGCCCTTTGTCTCCTTCTAAGCATCTATGCTATGGAATCTCTACACTCACTCCTTCATTCTCACTCAAACTCCACTTGTGTCCCTCATTGCAGGAAAAGAGAGCCCACAATAAGAGGGAAAGAGTGAGGACAGGAGGAGGGCCACCCTCAGTAGCCCAGCTCACCACCTCGGAGGAGGCGGCCCTGGAAATTGCCGGGATCGAGGAGGATTCCCAAGTGGGTGACGGACAAGCAGGCGCATCACAGCAGATGGTGACAGAATAGTTTGGCATCTCTCTCATTGACATTGCATGAGTCACTGATAATGAATCTGATGCTCTAACAGATTGACTTATGATCAGCTGCACTATTCAATGTGCATGTAACCTTGACCTCACATCTCTAACTCTTTCCTTTACTCCCCCACAGGACCATCGACAGCCCCCGTCCCCACTGTCCAGGAGGAAGAGCCTGAGCTTCCAGATTCCTCAGAGGAAGCTGCAACCTCTGAGGGCGTTGCATCAGCAGAATTAAGCGCACACATCACCAGTGCAGACACTCACACCTCGGTGGAACCTTCGGGACATAGAGTAGAGTTGTCACCTGGTGTATCACAGCTCACAAGTGAGCATCAGCAGATGGTGGAGACAGGGACAGCAGTGGAGAGTCCTCATCGAAGGGTGCAGGACGCTCCCAGCTCGGCTCCGCTGCATGTCGACCGTGTGCCTCCGGGTCCATCCAAAAGGAGATCACTGCTGGAACTCCAGGAACAGGTGCAGGAGTCTCTGGTAGGTTTTGTCTCCAGGGTCGCTGCGAATGTGGAGCGAATGGAGGAGTCCATTGCTAACATGAGCAGAGGCGTTGGCACATGAATGCATCACCACGGAAAGGATGGCAACCTCCATGGTAAGGCTGGCTACCGTAGAGGAGAGGATGGCTACGTCCATGGAGGAACTTAGTCGCCAGGGTATGGAAAACACGGTAATTGTTCAGAATAGACTGACATCTCTTGAGAAGCGATGGTCAGCTATTGAGCAAACAAACCAGACCTTCATGCAAGTCCTCGGGAGTAGGACTTCCAGTACAGAAACGGGTCCTCATGGCCCCCCTGACGTGCAGCAAGGTGCTGTCAAGCCACTTGCTAGCTCTGAAGTGGGGCTGACCCATGAGAGGGATGTTGGTGGCAGACAACAAGTAAGTGGGGGCTCCTCTCCAAGCACTCACACGACCATGCCACTGCAAAGCCCTCGGTCAGAGCCCCACCAGAGTCCCCACCCAACTGAGATCAGCGTCTCAATCCCTGCACAGCTGCAGGAGAAGCAGACTGTTGCCGAGCCCTCACAGGTTCGCAACCCCAGAGGACGCCCGCAAAAGGTGTTGAGACAGGAGCAGCAAGAAAGTGAGCAAGGGGCTTCCACTTCTGCTGAAGCCACAGGGGAAGCACTGCGTAGGAGCATGCGTAAGAGGAAGATACTGCACAAGTAGTCACAAGGGTAGTCACTTGGGTGTAATGTTATGTTCAATTTTGAAAAGCCATCAGTTGGTTATTGTCATTAAAAATTCTGATGGCAAACTGTTGCAGTTGTGGCGTGTGTCATTTCGCTAATGGGACTTCCACATTGAGGGCGTAGGATGACTTGCAATTGTCAGTATGGTGGTCAGAGTGATAGGAATCCACAGGTTCGTGGCCATTGTCGATGGTCTGATAAGAAGGTGCGAGTAAAAGTGTTTGATTGTGCAGGCTAAGCAAATCTGGCCAAGATGAGTGCGTGCCTTGCATCCCAGGCAACAATGTGCTCGCATGTTGCTGCCGCTGGTTGATGCGCCTCTGCAAGCTGTTCGTTGTCGCTCTCCTCCTCCTCATCATCTGAGGAGGCTATGTGATGAGCCACCTGGTGGGGGATGGAGGTGTAGAGGGATTGTACATCCATGGTGAAAAGGAGGCGGTTGGGGCCAGGAAACTGGAAACTGTTAAAGTGGCGGAGGGCGTCCGAAGAGTCGCGGATGTAGGTGGGAAGAGACTGGACAAGGGGAGAAAAGATAGAGTCGAGATACGAAAAGATAAGTTCACTCGACCGTGTCCGTTCTATCTCCCGCACTTCTGCCCTCACCCCTGCCCCTCCCTCCCGGAACCACGATAGGGTTCCCCTTGTCCTCACCTTTCACCCCACCAGCCTCCACATTCAACGGATCATCCTCCACCATTTCCGCCACCTCCAAAGTGATCCCACCACCAAACACACCTTCACCTCCCCTCCCCTTTCAGCATTCCGTAGGGACCTCTCCCTCCGAGACACCCTAGTCCACTCCTCTATCACCCCCAGCACCCCTTCCCCTTCGCCTGGCACCTTCCCGTGCAAGCGCAGGAGATGCAACACATGCCCTTATACCTCCCCCCTTCCCACTGTCCAGGGCCCCAAACACCCCTTCCAGGTGAAACAGCGATTTACTTGTACTTCTTGCAATTTAGTATACTGTATTCGCTACTCACGATGTGGTCTCCTCTACACTGGGGAAACCAAACGCAGATTGGGTGACGGCTTTGCGGAACACCTCCCTTCAGTCTGTAAGGATGACCCCGAGCTTCTGGTCGCCTGTCATTTTAATTCACCGCCTCATTCCCACTCAGACCTCACTGTACTTGGGCTCTTGCATTGTTCCACTGAAGCTCAGCGTAAACTCGAGGAACAGCACCTCATCTTCTGATTAGGCACTTTACAGCCTTCCGGACTCAATATCGAGTTCAACAATTTCAGATCATAACCTCGGCCCTATTACATTTTTACTTATATTTTTTATCCACACCTTTGTTTTGGCTTTCCTCCCCTCCCCCCCCTTTCTTTTTTTTCTCTCTCTCTCCCACATGGCAGCTATCTCTCATTCTGCCTGCACATTTCACACCTAATCTAGAGCCGTCTTTTGTCTCCACTAGTCCTATCACCATCTCGTCTCGTTTTGAATACCTCTTAATGTCTCTTCATTTCTCTTTTGTTCTCTCCCAGCCTGGCCTTTCAATCTATTTCATTTCCTGTGCCTTTCCAGTCTTGACAAAGAGTTTGACTCGAAAATTTGACTCTATTTCTCTCTCCACGGATGTTGCCTGGCCTGCTGAGTTTTTCCAGCATTTTCTGTTGTTATTTCAGTAAGCTGATGGTTTGCTCGATTATGGATCTGGTGGAAATGTGGCTGGAGTTGTAGTGCTCCTCAGCTTCGGTGGATGGGCTCCTCAACGGCGTCATTAGTCACGTCTTCAGGGGATAGCCCTTGTCTCCAAGTAGCCATCTGAAAAGTTGGTCTGGTGGACTGAAGAGCGGAAGCACACTAGACTGGCACAGGATGAAGGAGTCATGGCAACTGCCAGGGTACTTGGCACAAACATGCAAAATTTCCTTCTTGTGGTCACACACCAGCTGTACGTTGAGGGAGTGGAAGCCCTTGCGGTGCAATTTTACCACCTTACACGCCTCCAATCCCGCCTCCTCGGGCCTGGCAAAATCGAGCCCTTTAAGTTCATTCCCTAGCTTTTCAACCCACTCCCTGAGCAGTTGAACTTGCTTCTGCTGACACAGGAGCCAAATCGTTTTCTCCTTTGACTTCCTGTGATCCCTGCTACCTGTCCACTCTGCAGCCCTATCCTGGGGATGCTCAGCGCGCAGCATCTCCAGCACCCATGGCTGAGACACGTTAATCTTATTGAACACGTAGGAGGAAATCCTATCCTCCATTCCGGGTCTCTTGCCCTTCAAACTGTCCAAGATCTGACACAAAACCTATCATCCTGCCATGGTCGCCAATCTCTGTAAGTAGTTTTCTCAGGCGCACTGAAAACACACCTCTTACTACAAGTTCCAGACGATAGGGATTATATGGACAGATCAGACTCGGACACCCGTTTGAGCTCAACCGTATTGTGTTTAATAGGATTAACAATAACACTCATAACCATACAAAACAATACAACCCTGGCTTGTCCAACAAGTCATACCGTGCTAAATTACCACGGTCTAATAAAAGAACATCCCCCGTGAAATAAACTAACACAGGACCCCAGCACTAAACCTCGCTAATGTTTGGTTGGAACTTACAGTCACCCCCTCACACAGCTAAGTGGTCTTGTGGATGTAGAGGCGCAGGCAATATGCTCACCCCGATTGCCCGTTGTCTTGCTTCCAGCTTCTTCCTGTACGTCTCGCTCCTGGTTCTGTACCGCCAACGCGGTATCAAAGTTTCAGTTTGAATCGAGGTCCGTTGATGAGGGATGAGGAGCAGCGCTCAGCTTCTGGCAGTGTTCCGTTGAGCCGAGCCCCACTCAGGAGACTCACTGTAGATTGATGCCGAGGAGAAGAGAGAGCGAGAGCAGCCCCCAAATGGCTCCTTATATACCCAAAACCCATCACCTTTTTCTCTCACCAATACTGATCGATGTATTGACTCAGGTGATCTGTCTGGACCCCCCGTGGCATGGAGTGGCTCATAACCTTTGAAATCTTTGTGAAAAATTATATTCTGTTTCCCTGCGCCCAGGCCTGGCACCTGGAGAGACAATGAGTGCTGATTACTGGATGTCTGTCATTTCCTGAGTTGATGGCCCCCATTAGCAGGTAATGGGTTTCAATCTCAAACTGAACTTGCTTCTCTAGCTTATCTCCTGGAGACAATGGCCTGGCCATCTCCTGCCTTCCACCAGTTTCAGTTGGGACTGTGCCTTATTGATGTGAGGGCATAGTGTCACTGAGTTACCTCTCGGGGTATTGTTCCCAGTAATCCTGTTAGATGGTGATAACGCCAATCAGCCTGGGTTCCCTTCTACCCAGCCTGTCCGTGTGAGATGGCCGTTTGTATATCAATGCACCTTAGTCAGGTTAGCCTGAAGGGATAAGTACTAGTCCTAGCCCTTTTCGGGCTACCTCAGATCAGGCGTATTTCCCAGACGTTCACCTTCAACTAAAGTTAGAGATAGCCAAATTCTATAAGATGCTTAATTGGGTCTAAAGGTCCAGGCTATCTCTCCAAAGGAAAGGAATGACATAAAGATGTTACCGTCCTCCAGATAGCACTTTTAATAAGTTTAACTAGACTGTAACCTTCTAGATATTATGAGGGTCCGGAAACCCCTGCCCCCCAGAATTCTGCAACTCCTTATAAAAGAGTGTACAGAAATTGAGTTTGTGAGTTTGATACAGAAATACTACTTGTGACAATTCTAAAAATATATAGATTTATTTAAGAACTGACATACAGTTAACAGCTGTTGAGTCAATCGCAACTTTAACAGTTCAAAATACAAATAGTTTACATTTCTTATTCTGAGATCCTTATTCTCAAATCATAGCTTCATACATTCTTACATTTCTATTATTCTTAATCCAGAATATCCACCAAAATCAAATAAGAGTACCTTTTTGATCCCCGAGACTCAAAGAATTAAAATCTTACAGAGCGTGCCTCTGAAGTTGAGAATCGCTTGCCCTTTCCAGTGACTTTGGACTTTACAGCTGAAAAGTTCTATTTTTATACCTTTTTTAGTGGTTTATCCTTTGAAGTTTTCTGCTGATGTAAGCTAATTATCTCTAGTCATTCTTTGTTGAATTCTCTCTATACTTACTGTCAATTTAGCTGCCAACTCTCAGAATCCTGTCTGCTGAATAGGTGTTTCAAAGCTTATCATAAAAAACAATATGACAGTAGTACTTATTTGATGTCATTCTTATCGAAGGTTTTCCATTCAATTCTAAAATCACTTCTGCTGTTTGGAAGCAGATGTCGTGATTCCTATGTGTTCCAAGTTCAACACAAACACAATGTGATTGCTTGGAGCATCTATTTAAGTCATATCTACAAAGTCTTCTGTTTGTGTACCTTTTACAATATGTAAATCAAAACCACTTCAACCAGCGTGTTCCATGCATTTCTTAGCTACTTCAATTGGTTGCCTATATAATCGTGTTTCCTATTTCTCATTTGATGTTACTTTTATGAAGGCACATGTTTTTTTTAATATTCTGTGTTCCTGTTCGAATTGTTAGTTTTTAACACTTTACTTGGGCATAGCTATTGTGTTGGTTTCAATGTTCAGACCTAGAGGAACCTCCAACCCTTTGCTTCAATAGGGCCATTGTCTTAGTATTAACAATCAATTCCCATTTCAAAAAGCTTGTATGGTGTTTTACAGCTTTTGTGTTAATACATCATCTGTTTGCAGCCTGTGTCGTTGAGGCTTTTAGATTTTTAAGCCTAGTATATCATGTATTAATATCAGAAATCTGTTCATAGGATGGTGTATCTCTTGGAATATGGCTATTTCATTTACAACCCCCTCTTGACCAAAAGATGAGTTCATAACATCAGGGCAGAGTTTGGTCAATGATACTAATAAGGTTACAATAGCATATTAATTTCACGAGATGCACAATCATGTGCTACATGAAAATTCCTTTTAAGTCATCCTAGGACAATGTTTTGTCTTATTTTAAATTGATTACAATTTAAAAGGACGATAAGTACATAGTCATGCTATTAGCGAAACAACATGTACCTAGAATGTCCAATCAGCAGATGTATGTTCCGTAGAGGTGAGTTATTCATACTTGTCAAGGAGACGTCAGTTGAAACTAGTTGAAGCTTGACACGCTGTTCCTTCGATCCGGCGTGTGTACAGATGCGTGTTGTCATAAAGGCCGTGCCAGGCACTCAGTTGATTCCTTCTTTATCCGCGGTGTCTTCCTCCTTCGTTGAAGTAACTCGTTGATCTTTCCTTGTTTCAGTTGTTGCTTTTCGCAAATCCAATTCCTGATGCGTTGCCAAGCAACTTGCGGAAGAGAAGGCGACACCGTCTGACTGACCGTCATCAGTAATTCGATCGCGTCCATTTCCTGTGTCATGCTCTAAGCTGGGTCTTGAAAGGCAGTGTACGGCTGCACCTTGTATTGTTCCTCCTTTTCGGTATCCCACAGGACATCTTTTGATATTGTCTATGGAGACAGTTTTAAGAATATGTTTGCCATTCGGCTGGTTAATATGTATTTGAACTGTTCTTTCGTTAATAACAGAATGTATTTGAACAGGTTTTTTCCACTTTGGTCTTAAACCAGGTTTCTGCTCGAACTTCTTTTCCTGTACCCATTTTCATACTATGGGTTGCCATGCTTTATTTGTCAATTTTTTCTGCCTATTTGCTTCCCTTATCCTCTGATCAATTCGATGAATCTCCTCTGTTACTTTTTTTAAATCTAACTGTCGCTGTCGGGTCAAGGACTCAGAGTGTGTAGAGGCAATAAAAGAACTATGGGTAAGCGGTGTATGCATCTCAACCCCATACATCAGATAATATGGAGTTTTAGGGGACACTGTCCCTGATGCAGATGTAGGCACATCATTGAGTGATAGCTGCACCTCTGGAATGATGGTGGTCCACTTATTCCCCCTGATTCTCAACAATTTGACCAATAGCTTTTTTACTTCCTGGTTTTTACGTTCCACCAGCCCCGCTGATTGCGGATGACGTGGCGTGCTGTGCTCTAAGCCAATCCCCCTTTGTTCGCAGTAGTCTTTGAAGACCTTAGATACAAAGGCTCCGCCTTTAATGGAGTGCAAGATTTTGGGTGCACCAACTACAGTAATTATATCAGAAATAGCCCTGGCAAGTGCGTTTTCCAAAACAGTTTTTGTGGGGACCAGCCAGCAGAAGGAAGTGCATCCATCTACACAAATGAGAACATGTCTATATCCCAAAGGTGGGGGAAGTGGTCCAATAAAGTCAATAAAGAATTTTCCCATTGGCTCATCAGCTGCCACAGGAGCCAATGGTGGTGGCTTAGTTAGTGATGACTTATTGGTTAAATAGCATAGCTCACAATTTGCCACATATGTTTTACGGGCTTTAAGCATGTCTGGCCACCAATATAAGCGGGTCAATTTGCAGAATGTTGTTCTGGCATCACAATGTGCTTGACTTATGCCCTCATTAGCTTCTTTTACAAGCTGTTCTCGTTTGTGTCTCGGGGGTACCTCTCAGTTTCCTTTGGGCAACTTAACTAGTACAATGCCTGTAGGGGTTTCTGAGTAAAAGTACTTTGGTGGATATCCTGGTGGATTCTCTTTTGTCAGGTCTAATCAGTTCCTCATCCTGATTAGCTGCCTGTTCTGCCCTAGTGATTACACGAACATTGGCAGACCCCTCTCGAGGGGGCGTCATGCAGACCGAACATTTTGCTTGTTCATCTGCAAGGCTGTTTCCTTTTGGAGTGTACTGTCCCAGTGGTATGCCCGTTTACATGAATCACCTGACAATTCTTATTCTCCATTCTCGAACTGAGAATATTTTCCCACAGTGTGGGTTTAATAAGGTCTGCTTTCTCTAAAGTATATCGTAATGCTGTGGCTTCAGCATATTGCACTGTCTTATGGCCAAGGGGTATAGACAGTAATTCTTCTGGATAAAGAGAATAGGAATCTCGAATAGTCCCGACTACTATCCCCATCCCAGCTGAGGATTGTCGGGATGTCTCTCTTTTAATCGTCATTGACGATCCATCACAGTAAATAACTTGATGGTATTCTGTGAGCGGTCTCCTAGGTATTTGTCTAATTCCCTCCTCTGTATCACCATCCTCCATGATGGGGAGATGCTCTATCTTTGCACGTTGATTTGGATGGTGTTGTAGATAAGGATAGTATTTATTAATTAGTTTCTTGAGGAGATCCTTACCTCCCCCCTCTAGGCAAGTTCAATCAAGCTGTGTTCGAACATGCTTTTCCTTGTCATCCTCATCTGTGGATGCTTCTACAGGTCTGGTTGATATTTTACTGTACTCTTATGTCTGGTTGTCCTATAATGAGCGAACAGGCCAATTGTGGTACCAGTCCTACATCTAGTCCTACACCTGGGATGGCAGGAATGACGTATGAAGAGAGATTGGGTCGATTGGACTTGTATTCGCTGGAGTTTAGAAAAATGAGAGGGGATCTCATTGAAACTTACAAAATTCTAACAGGACTAGAGAGACTCGATGCAGGAAGACTGTTCCAGATGGTGGGGGAGTCCAGAACCAGGGGTCACAGTCTAAGGATAAGGGGTAAGCCATTTAGGACTGAGATGAGGAGGAATTTCTTCACCCAAAGAGTGGTGAACCTGTGGAATTCTCTACCACAGAAGACAGTCGAGGCCAATTCATTAAATATATTTAAGAAGGAGTTAGATATATTTCTTAAGGCTAAAAGGGATCAAGGGATATGGGGAGAAAGCAGGGACAGGGTACTGAATTTGGATGATCAGCCATGGTCTCATTAAATGGCGGAGCAGGCTCGAGGGGCTGAATGGCCTACTCCTGCTCCTATCTTCTATGTTTCTATCTAGGGTCACCATGATTCCATATATAGTAATAGGTATCGTGTAAAAATTAATTATTTTGGTTTTGTCTTGTGTGAATCCCCCTAATGATTTTTTACAAATTGGGCTTCCTAAACCTGTCCACTTAGTTTTTATAATTGCAGGACCAATTACAGTGTAATCAGCTCCCGTATCAAACAGGGCTTTCACTTGTGTGTTTGTGGGCAAGGTTGTCAAGGCATAGGGGAATTCAAGAGGCCCTGGCTGGGTGCCAGGCCTTCAATCCTGGGATTGTTCATCCCCAGGATCCTGAGATTCATTTGCTGCTTTATCTTTAATTATTTTAACTGATTTTTGTTCCTCTCTCTTGGGGGTTTCATGTTTTCCAGATCCCTGAGGGGGTTTATCGGATCATTTACTTTCTTGACGATCCTCCTGTTGAGGTGGAAGTTGGTTTTGCTGGGAATCTTTTTGATCCCAATTTTGGTTTTCTTGGTACCCTCCCATGGCTCTTTGATAGTTTTGGCCTGTGTAAAAGCTGTCCCGATAGGGAGTCCACTGTCCTTCGCTTTCCTTTCGAGGTCTAGCCCATCGTCTATCCCATCTTTCTGGGGAGAAATCTGTCTCATATTGTGGGCAAGTTGGGGGTGTAAACCTTCTCGAATACCCTCTTGGGGGTCCTGAGCCATGAGTTTATGTCTGGGCAGGGTGGACTTGAGACT
Source organism: Somniosus microcephalus (assembly GCF_052327205.1). Taxonomy (NCBI): domain Eukaryota; kingdom Metazoa; phylum Chordata; class Chondrichthyes; order Squaliformes; family Somniosidae; genus Somniosus; species Somniosus microcephalus. Next base: position 184,049,599 of record NC_140997.1, on the reverse strand, counting down.
TGGGTCTATACAGTCCTTCTTTCTGAGTGCCAAAGGTACCTTCTCCGTTTTTTTAATCCCTAGTTTCTGATCTCATTATAGGTTTAGTTTGGGGTAGTCCTAAGAGGTCGTGATTTAATTTGATAATGCGATTGACATTATCCCATCTTTGTTGGTTATCTCGATAATCATTTAGAGCACCCTCACAGGCAAGTTTGAGGGCTGTATTTTGATATTGATTGGCCAGGCAACCATGGACAATGTCCCAATTATCCTGTGTAAGTACTTTGCCTAATCTATAGGCAGCTGTAATGTATATACCTTTAAGGGGGGGAACTATGTTTTACAGCTCATGTATACTGCAGTACCGGCAGTGACCACACCTGCATATAGCACTGAGTAGTAATCTGTTCAGATCAGTTGCAGTGAGAGCCACGTTGAGTAAAGACCTGTTGTACCGTTCTCTGCAGTCTGTGTCTTATTATACACGGACGCAACATTAGCTGAAAATAGTCTATTTATATATTCAGTCTTTGGGGAGGCTTCCTGATCCTTTCTGGATAGCGCCTTTCCCGAGTGTCTTGCTCTTGGTGCGGAGGCGATTCTGGCCCCCTGTCGTCGGTTGGTTCATCAGCTTCCGATGCTACTGTTTCTGGGGTAGATGCGACCTGTACGTCGGGTTCATCACCAGGTACGTATGGGCGAGGCATGGGGTTGACTTGTTCCTGTGACTCTAGGATCTGATCAGCATGGCGTCTCATGATGCTCTCCCCAACGTCCACTGTGTACATTAGTGGGCCCTGCTGTGTGCATATCGTTCCTGGCTGCCATTTTTCTGTTCGGTAGTCGCGGGCCAAGACTGGTTGCCCTACATTGAAGCTCCTTGTTGGCTTCTCATGGATGTGCTGGAATTGCTTACTCGCAACATCTCTTCGTACGTTTGGTCTGAGCAAATCATTTGCAGTAGTTGCCTCAGGTGTTGAGCATTCCAATCTTGGCAACAGGTTTCCAATTTATTAAGGTTATTTAGAATCCAGTAGGTTTTTTCTTGGCTGGTGCTTCCCAGTCTACCACACATTGTGTAGATAGAGCTCAGGTTTACTTGACCTAGGGGCACAATTTGTGGTTGCTGGGGTTGGTTTACTGAACCATTAATTATTGCGCCTACAGCATTTAGATAAGTGAGCTAGTGCCTGTCGGCATTGATTTTAATGGATTCTAAGCTGTCTATAGTTTTCTCGAAGATTGTTGTCATTTATTTCATCATGAGTTTGCCACCTTAACCGGAGTCCATGGCCCCCAGGAGCATAAGCTGCTCCGGGTCCTGCTATTCAGCCATGATTGCCACCACCTTGTTGGACACCATTCATTAGGCCTCCCAATTGTGCAGGGGTGCACTTATCATTAAGGAATTTGGTGGATTTGGAGTATTTGTTTGAATATCCCACAGGATATTCTGTATCCCCTGGTTTTGGTGATCAACATTAATCGTGCCATGAGTTCTAACGGCTCCTTCAGCATCAAAGCCTTCTATTTCAAAAATTATCACTTGGTTTTGTGGAAGTACAGGGATAGGATTATTTCCCCTAATAAAGCAATCATTTGAATTTTCTAATAAAAAGACTTGGCCAATTCCGACAGGGTTTGCCATATCTTCAGGACCTAACCTCGGTTAGGGTTTAATATTTTGTCAGGACCTAACCTCGGTTAGGATTTAATATGAACATTATAAGAAATTTCTAGACCTCAATAGTATATTGAGGGAGTTCTGATTTAAGTTCTACAAGGCCTGATCAGGGTTTTGTCGTCTCTAGAGACTTAAATCAGGGTCTTAGTACCACTGTCAGTAAAACACTCCTTCTATACTTAACAACCTACAAGATGGATATAGATATAAATATAAGTATAGGTTCTGTATCAACTCGTTAACACACACATTGGGTGTCAACTGAAGGGATAATTACTAGTCATAGCCCTTTTCGGGCTACCCCAGATCAGGCGTATTTCCCAGACGTTCACCTTCAACTAAAGTTAGAGATAGCCGAATTCAAAAGACGCTTAATTGGGTCTAAAGGTCCAGGCTATCTCTCTCTAAAGGAAAGGAACGACGTAAAGATGTTACCGTCCTCCAGATAGCACTTTTAATAAGTTTAACTAGACTGTAACCTTCCAGATATTGTGAGGGTCCAGAAATCCCCGCCCCTCCAGAATTCTGCAACTCCTTACAAAAGAGTGTACAGAAATTGAGTTTGTGAGTTTGATACAGAAATACTTGAGACAATTCTAAAAATATATAGATTTACTTAAGAACCGACATACAGTTAACAGTTGTTGAGTCAATCGCAACTTTAACAGTTCAAAATACAAATAGCTTACATTTCTTATTCTCAGAGATCCTTATTTTCAAAACTTAACTTTGTACATTTTTACATTTCTATTATTCTTAATCCAGAATATCCATCAAAATCAAATAAGAGTACCTTTTAGATCCCGAGACTCAAAGAATTAAAAACTTAGAGCATGCCTCTGAAGTTGAGAATCACTTGCCCTTTCCAGCGACTTCTGACTTTCCATCTGAAAAGCTCTATTTTTATACCTTTTTTAGTGGTTTATCCTTTGAAGTTTTCTGCTGATGTAAGCTAATTATCTCTAGTCATTCTTTGTTGAATTCTCTCTATACTTACTGTCAAGTTAGCTGCCAACTCTCAGAATCCTGTCTGCTGAATAAGTGTTTCAAAACTTATCCTAAAAAAATATGACAGTAGTATTTATTTGATGTCATTCTCAGTGAAGGTCTTCCATTCAATTCTAAAATCACTTCTGCTGTTTGGAAGCAGACGTCGTGACTCCTATGTATTCCAAGTTCAACACAAACACAATGTGATTGCTTGGTGCATCTATTTAAGTCATATCTACAGTCTTCTGTTTGTGTACCTTTTACAATATGTAAATCAAAACCACTTCAACCAGCGTGTTCCATGCATTTCTTAGCTACTTCAATTGGTTGCATATATAATCATGTTTTCTGTTTCTCATTTGATGTTACTTTTACAAAGGCACATATTTTTTTAATATTCTGTGTTCCTGTTCGAATTGTTAGTTTTTAACACTTTACTTGGGCATAGTTATTGTGTTGGTTCCAATGTTCAGACATAGAGGAACCTCCAACCTTTTGCTTCAATAGGGCCATTGTCTTAGTATTAACAATCAATTCCCATTTCAAAAGCTTGTATGGTGTTTTACAGCTTTTGTGTTAACACATCATCTTATCTCAAAAGCCTGTGTTCTGTTTGCAGCCTGTGTCATTGAGGCTTTTAGATTTTTAAACCCAGTATGTCACATATTAATATCAGAAATCTGTTCATAGAATGGTGTATCTCTTGGAATATGGCTATTTCTTTTACAAGCCTGGCTTGCAATCCTATTCCCTAAGCCGCTCCCACAAGCTTGCCCAACAGTACAGTTCTTTCTTGGGGTTTTGGATATAAAATATGATTCATAAAAATGGCCAGAAAGCTGGTGCTACCCAGGTAAATGATTGGTTGGTGGGTATTTCTCACTTTTTTCCAAACTTGGGCATCTAATTTTAAGTGCCTTGGTGTAGATTAAAAGATATACATGTTCCAAATTTTAAAACGAATGAATTAATTAATTGAGATGGGAGACCAGGCAATGTGTTGTTGTTGTTGCATATGGGAGCTGGTGGACACCATTGAGGTCCAAGGTGACCACATCTGCAGCAAATGTTGGCTGCTCGAGGAACCTCAGCTCAGATTTGATAAGCTGTAGTCCGAGCTTCAGACACTGCGACACATTAGGGAGGGGGAGCGTTACCTAGACACTAAGTTCCAGGAGGCAGTCACACCCATTAGGGTAATTACTTCCAATTTGGCCCATGGTCAGGGACAGGAGGGTGTGACTACAAGGGAGGCAGATATTGGGATCCAGGAGGTAGTGATGGAGGAGCCTCTGCCCTTGGCCTTGTCCAACAGGTACGAGATTCTTGCTCCCTGTGTGGACGAGGGCAGGGACTGCAGGGAGGATGAGCAATCTGACCACAGCACTGTGGTACAGGGAGCCATTCAAGTGGGGGGAGTAAAAAGAAATGTTGTAGTGATAGGGGACAGTATACTTAGGGGGATAGATACTGTTCTCTGCAGCTGAGAGTGTGAGTCACAAAGGCTGTGTTGCCTGCCCAGTGCCAGGGTTAAGGACATCTCCTCTGGGCTGGAGAGGAACTTGGAGTGGGAGGGGGAAGATCCAGTTGTCATGCTCCACGTAGGTACTAATGACATAGGTAGGACAAAGAAAGAGGTCTGCTGAGAGTGTATGAGCAGTTAGGGGCTAAATTAAAAAGCAGAACCACAAAGGTAATAATCTCTGGATTGCTACCTGATCCACGAGCGAATTTGCAAAAGGTAAATAAGAACAGAGAAATGAATGAGTGGTTCAAAGACTGGTGTGGGAGAAATGGGTTTCGATTTGTGGGGCACTGGCACCAGTACTGGGTTAAGAGGGAGCTGTTCCGTTTGGACGGGCTTCACTTGAACCATGCTGGGGCTAGAGTCCTGGTGAATCGAATACCTAGGGCTGTAGAGAAGGCTTTAAACTAAATAGTGGCGGGGTGGGGGGAGGGTCCAGGTGAGCCGGAATTTAAAAAGTCAATGAGAAATGAGCAGGATAGAGATGGGGGAAATAATAACCAGGGTGTGACAGGAAGGGACAGAATGTTTAAAAATAAGAGTGCAACAGAAAATGGGGCCAAAACAAGGAGAAATGGTAAAAAGACAAAGTTAAAAGCTCTATATCTGAATGCACGCAGCATTCGTAACAAGATAGATGAGTTGACGGCACAAATAGATACAAATGGGTATGATCTGATCGCCATTAAAGAGACGTGGTTGTAAGGTGACCAGGGCTGGGAATTGAATACTCCAGGGTATTTGACAATTCGGAAGGATAGACAGAAAGGAAAGGGAGGTGGGGTGGCTTTGTTGGTAAAGGATGGGATCAGTGCAGTGGTGAGAAGTGATATTGGCTCAGAAGATCAAGATGTAGAATCGGTTTGGGTGGAGATAAAAAATAATAAGGGGAAAAAAGTCTCTGGTTGGCATAGTCTACAGGCCCCCGAACAGTAGCAATACTGTTGGGACAGAGTATAAATCAACAAATAATGGAGGCCTGTAAAAAAGGTACTGTAGGAACTGGGGTTCCTAGCCGAAGAATTGAGATCGACTCAGAAAATCAAAAACAATAAAATTTAATGAACAAACGAAGCTGTACAGGAAACTGTAGGATACAATGCAAATAGGTCTGGTCTGCTTGAAAGCCTCTCTGGAAACTGCTAGAAGGTTCCGAGCTCAACTGCTAGAAGGTTCTGAGCTCTACTGCTAGAAGGTTCCGAGCTCTGATGTCATGACGTCATCACGTTCTTCCCGCCGTTGAGAGATCACGTGACGGACGGCATGACGTCATCACGCGGAGTACAGGAAAGAAGCCCTAGTACAGTTAACAGATACATTAAAGGTGCAGCCCCCAGCTGTACTACATTGCTGTAAAAGGAATTATATACAATTGTCCGTAATCCTCTGGTGGTTCTGCCACATGCGCCCCCCCCAGAATTGCTTTTAACAGAGAAGGTAAGGTGAGAAGGGGTTCGGACGAGTCTGTCCGACTGACTGCGATACCCCGGCAGCTGGAACGGAGCGCTAGAAGACGAACTGGCCGTTGGCTGTGGTTGGGATGACGCCGCAGGTGGAGGAGAAGAGGAGGCCGGCTGTGGTCGACCCGGTGAGGCGGGGAATGGCGACTCGGCGGATGACTGTGGCTGTACTGGACCGGCAGTCGACGGTGGACAACCACGACGAGGCGGCTGAGCAGTGACGACTGGTTCGCTCAGATCCAGATGCGCCGGTTTCAACCGGTCGATGGAGATGTGGTCAGGCTTACCGCCGACGCCGACTGTGAAGGACTTGTCACCTGACGAGATGACGCGGAACGGACCTGTGTAAGGCGGTTTGAGCGGATTTTTGCGAGCATCTTGCCAAATGAACACGTATTCTGCGCTCTTAAGATCCACCGGTATATGGGAGCGCTGCAGGTCATGATGCGACGTAGGCACTGGGATGAAATTCGTACCCGCTTCCTGGTGGCTGACGAGCTGCTGAGCTGGGGACCAGGGTTCCGTGTGAGGAGGAAGAAAATCGCCAGGCTCTCTGAGTGGTTGGCTGTAAACCAGCTCTGCTGAAGAAGAATGCAGGTCATCCTTAGGCGCCGTGCGAAGACCTAGCAGCACCCAAGGGAGTCTGTCCACCCAACTAGGCCCATGGAGACTAGCACGCAGTGCGGCTTTAAGGGACCTGTGGAATCTTTCACACAGACCGTTCGCCTGTGGATGGTAGGCGGTGGTACGATGAAGCTTGGTGCCCAAACCTTGAGCTACAGCGTTCCAAAGCTCAGAGGTAAATTGAGGCCCCCGGTCGGAGGAGATGTCAGCCGGTACCCCGAACCGAGCTACCCACGACGAGATGAAGGTTCTGGAGACGTCTGCCGCTGTGGTGGCAACCAAAGGAATTGCCTCTGGCCACCTGGTGGTGCGGTCTACCACGGTGAGGAGGTGAGTGTACCCGCGAGAGGAAGGGAGAGGACCAACCAGGTCCACGTGCACATGGTCGAATCGACGCTCCGGAACCGGAAAAGTGGTGACTGGGGCCTTAACATGGCATTGTATCTTGGACTTCTGGCAACTCACGCAGGTATTGGTCCAGTCACGGATGTCGAGATGCAGGCCCTTCCAGACGAATTTCTTTGCCAGGAGTCGTTGTGACACGCTCATGCCAGGGTGTGACAACCCGTGGATAGTGTCGAAAATTCTCCTGCGCCATTCGACTGGAACGATTGGACGTGGGACACCCATCGAGATGTCACACAGGAGTGTGGTCCCTGCGGCCTGGAAACTGACATCAGCCACTTGTAAGCTGGAAGGTGCGGTCCGGTATGCCTGCACTTCAGGGTCTGCTTTCTGTTCTTTTGCCAAACCAACATAGTCGACTCCCAGGTGTACTGCGTGGAGCTGGGCGCGGGAGAGACAATCCGCCACCAGGTTGTCTTTGCCCGAGACATGTTGTATGTCGGTTGTAAATTCAGGTATGTACGTAAGATGACGTTGTTGCCGTGCCAACCATGGTTCTGCTGTCTTGGCCATCGCAAAAGTAAGTGGCTTGTGGTCTACAAAAGCCGTGAATGGGCGTCCTTCCAGTAGGAAGCGAAAATGGCGGATGGCCAGAAACAATGCCAACAACTCCCTATCAAAAGTACTATACTTGCGTTTGTTCTTCCGCAATTGGCAGCTGAAGAAAGCCAGTGGTTGCCATGTGCCGTCGACCCACTGCTCCTGTAAAACTCCGATGGCATAATCAGATGCGTCGGTGGTAAGGGCAATGGTTGTGCCCGGAAGGGGATGTGCCAACATGGTCGCAGCAGCCAAAGCGTTCTTAGTGTCGAGGAAAGCCTGGTCCATCTGGTGTGTCCAATCAATCGGGTCTTTGCCCGATTTACCTCTGAGGGCCTCGTACAAAGGTTGCATCAACAATGCCGCCTTGGGGACGAACCGATGATAAAAATTGACCATTCCCAGAAATTCCTGGAGGGCCCTGACGGTCTGAGGAAGCGGGAACGAGGTGACTGCTTCTACCTTCGTGCCCAGCGGGACGGCGCCTTCTGAGATGATTCTGTGTCCCAGGAAATCAATGCTGTGCAACCCAAACTGGCACTTGGCCGAGTTGATAATAAGGCCATGTTGGCGGAGACGAGAAAAAAGGGTACGCAAGTGCGTAATGTGTTCTTTCGTGCTGTTACTGGCAATAAGGATGTCGTCTAGGTAGACGAAGATGAACGGCAGATCGCACAACACGGAATCCATGAGACGTTGGAAGGCTTGTGCTGCATTCTTCAGCCCAAACGGCATATGAAGGAACTCAAAAAGCCCGAAAGGTGTGATGATGGCAGTTTTGGGGACATCCTGAGGATGCACGGGCACTTGATGATAGCCTCGGACGAGGTCTACTTTGGAAAAGATGGAATTCCCTGCCAGATGGGCCGAAAAATCCTGAATGTGAGGAATTGGGTACCGATCCAGTGTGGTAGCCTCATTCAGGCGTCTGTAGTCGCCGCATGGTCACCATCCGCCGCCCAGCTTAGGAACAATGTGTAATGGCGAGGACCAAGGACTATTCGAACGTCGAATAATACCCAGGCGTTCCATTGTATGGAACTCCGCCTTGGCGGCCACGAGTTTACCAGGTTCCAGCCTTCGAGCTCTCGCATAAACGGGGGATCCTGTCATGGTAATGTGGTGCGCCACACCGTGCCTCGCGACTGAAGAAGAAAATATGGGCCTGGTGAGCTCAGGGAACTCACTGAGAAGACGAGAGAACTCATTTGAAGATGGGACTGCACAGGCAACTGACCAAGACATCGCGGTGCTTCGGTGGCAGTGGACCGAGTGAAAAGTGGAGGCACTGATTAGCCGGCAGTGTCAGACGTTGACGAGAAACCCGTTTGCGCAGAAGAAATCTGCCCCCAGGATGGCCTGTGAGACTTTCGCCGTAATAAACTCCCAAACAAAACGTTGGCCGCCAAAACTCAACTGGACCCTACGCTTTCCGAACATGCGAATGGCCATACCATTGGCTGCCTCGAGGGGGGGACCTTGACCGCCGGATTGAAGATCTAGCTTTGACGCTGGTAGGATACTGCACTGGGAGCCAGTATCACAGAGAAAACGTCGCCCTGACAGGGAGTCTGTAATGTATAGGAGTTTCCCTGCGGACCCGACGGCCATCGCAACTCCGGTGCGTCCCTTAGGCCTTATTAATCTTCTCAGAAACCGCTGGTTTGAGGTAGGTTTTTTTTTTGGTGAGAAACTGCAGGGTGGACGGCAATTTCTGGCCTTCGCGCCGAAACGAGCGTGGTATGCACACCAGCCTGCAGGAGGAGTCGTCGGATTCACTCTTGTGGGGTATGGGCGCCTCGTGGCTGCACAAGATTGTTGTGAGACTGTGAATATTTTATCCGCTTCTGCGGCGAGTTCAGCACAATCCGTGATCGCGGAATTGGCCAAGGCCATCTGTACTGGCTCTGGTAGTTGACAGAGAAACAGCTCGCGGAACAGAAAACATTGCGATTCCGAGCCCAAAAGCATGAGCATTTGGCTCATGAGCTCTGAGGGTTTTGAGTCCCCGAGGCCGGGCATGGAGATAAGTCTGTGAGCACGCTCCGACTTGGACAGACCGAAAATCTGCAGTAAACGTGCTTTTAAAGCATCGTACTTGCCATCGTTCGGTGGACTCTCGAGGAGGCTGACGGCCCGCGAGGCCGTGGCGCTGTCGAGGGCAGAGACCACGTAATAATAACGGGTCGAATCTGCTGCTACTCCCCGGATTGCGAATTGGGCTTCCGCCTGGAAAAACCACGCGGCCGGTTGTTGCTCCCAAAATTGCGGCAGTTTGAGGGTGATGGCGTTCGTGTCCATGATGTAACTTCAACGAAAATTGTTCGAAGAAATTGGGGTCACCAATGTAGGAACTGGGGTTCATAGCCGAAGAATTGAGATCGACTCAGAAAATCAAAAACAATAAAATTTAATGAACAAACGAAGCTGTACAGGAAACTAGGATACAATGCAAATAGGTCTGGTCTGCTTGAAAGCCTCTCTGGAAATTGCTAGAAGGTTCCGAGCTCAACTGCTAGCAGGTTCCGAGCTCAACTGCTAGCAGGTTCCGAGCTCAACTGCTAGCAGGTTCTGAGCTCTACTGCTAGAAGGTTCCGAGCTCTGATGTCATGACGTCATCACGTTCTTCCCGCCGTTGCGAGATCACGTGACGGACGGCATGATGTCATCACGCGGAGTACAGGAAAGAAGCCCTAGTACAGTTAACAGATACATTAAAGGTGCAGCCCCCAGCTGTACTACATTGCTGTAAAAGGAATTATATACAATTGTCCGTAATCCTCTGGTGGATCCGCCACAGTACGGTAATAATCATGGGTGATTTTAATCTCCATATTGATTGGACACATTAAATTGGCCATGGTAGCCTTGAGGAGGAGTTCATAGAGTGTATCGGGGATGGTTTCCTCGAACAGTATGTAATGGAGCCAACCAGGGAGCAGGCTTTCTTGGATCTTATACTGTGTAATGAGACAGAATTAATAAATGATCTCATAGCAAAGGATCCTCTAGGAAATTCAGTTGGAGGGTGAGAAAGTTGTATCTGAAACCAGTGCCCTGCTCTTAAACAAAGGCAATTACAATGGCATGAGGGCAGAACTGGCTAAAGTGGACTGGAAAAATAAATTAAAGGGCAAGACAGTTGAAACATAGTGGCAGACATTTAAGGAGATATTTCATAACTCTCAACAAAAATATATTCCAGTGAGAAAGAAAGATTTTAAGAGAAGGGAGCACCATCCGTGGCTAACTAAGGAAATAAGGGATGGTATCAAATTGAAAAAGAAGGCATGCAAGATTGGTGGGAGGCCAGGGGATTGGGAAATTTTTTTAAACCAGCAAAGGAAGACTAAAAAAATAATAAAGAGGGAGAAGATGAATTATGAGTGTAAACTGGCAAGAAATATTAAAACAGAAAGTAAGAGCTTCTACAGGTATATAAAAAGGAAGAGCATAGCTAAAGTAAATGGTGGTCCCTTAGAGGTTGAGACTGGGGAATTAATAATGGGGAACGGGGAAATGGCAGAGATTCTGAACAAATATTTTGTATCTGTCTTCATGGTAGAAGACACCAACAACATGCCAATAATGGATAATCAAGGGGCCACAGGGAGGGGCGAACTAAAGACAATCACTATCACTGAGGAAAAAGTACTTGGTAAAATAATGGGGCTAATAGATGACAAGTCCCCTGGGCCAGATGGCCTGCATCCCAGGGTCTTAAAAGAAGTGGCTGCAAAGATAGTGGATGCATTGGTTGCAATATATCAAAATTCCCTGGACTCTGGAGAGGTCGCAGCAGATTGGAAAACCACAAATGTAACGCCCCTATTTAAGAAAGGAGGGGGACAGAAAGCAGGAAACTATAGACCAGTTAGCCTAACATCTGTCATTGGGAAAATGCTGGAGTCCTTCATTAAGGAAGCAGTAGCAGGGCAATTGGAAAATCATAATGCAGTCAAGCAGTGTCAGCATGGTTTTATGAAAGGGAAATCATGTTTAACAAATTTGCTGGAGTTCTTTGAGGGTGTAACGAATAGGGTGGACAAAGGTAAACTGGTGGATGTGATGTATTTGGATTTCCAGAAGACATCCGATAAGGTGCCACATAAAAGGTTACTTCATAAGATAAGAGCTCACGGAGTTGGGGGTAATATATTAGCATGGATAGAGAATTGGCTAACTAACAGAAAGCAGAGAGTCGGGATAAATGGGTAATTTTCCGGTTGGCAAACGGTAACTAGTGGGGTGCCACAGGGATCGGTGCTGGGGCCTCAACTATTTACAATCTACATTAATGCCTTCTTCTTCTTCCTTCTTAGGCAATCCCTCGGAACCGAGGATGACTTGCTTCCACATTAAAAAAATGAGCTCGCATTTGACTGATTAGTCCAATGCGGGACCTACAGTCTCTGTCACAGGTGGGGCAGACGGTGGTTGAAGGGGCGGGTGGGTGGGGTGCTTGGGTTGGCGTGTGCTCCTTGCGCTGCCTGCGCTTGGCTTCCGCTTGCTCCCGGCGAAGAGACTCGAGGTGTTCGGCGCCTTCCCGGATGCTTCTCCTCCACTTTGTGCGGTCTTGGGCCAGGGATTCCCAGGTGTCGGTGGGGATGTTACACTTTTTCAAGGAGGCTTTGAGGGTGTCCTTGAAGCGTTTCCTCTGCCCACCTGGGGCTCTCTTGCCGTGCCGGAGCTCCGAGTAGAGCGCTTGTTTTGGAAGTCTCGCATCGGGCATGCGGGACAATGTGACCCGTCCATTGGAGCTGATTGAGCGTGGTCAGAGCTTCGATGCTGGGGATGTTGGCCTGAGCAAGAACACTGATGTTGGTGCACCTATCCTGCCAATGGATTTGCAGGATCTTGCGGAGGCAGCGTTGGTGGTGCCTCTCCAGTGCTTTGAGGTGCCTGCTGTACATGGTCCATGTCTCTGAGGCATACAGCAGGGCAGGTATCACTGCTGCCCTGTAGACCATGAGCTTAGTGCCGGGTTTGAGGTCCTGGTCTTCAAACACCCTCTTCCTCAGGCGATCGAAGGCTGCACTGGCACACTGAAGGCAGTGTTGGACATTAATGACTTGGATGAAGGGACCAAGTGTACTGTAGCCAAGTTTGCGGATGATACAAAGATGGATGGGAAAACAAGTTGTGCAGAGGACTCAAAGAATCTGCAAAGGGATATAGACAGGCTAGGTGAATGGGCAAACATTTGTCAGATGGAGTATAATGTGGGAAAGTGCAAGGTTATTCACTTTAGCAGGAAAAATAAAAAAGCAAATTATTATTTAAATGGAGAGAGATTACAAAATGCTACAGTTCAGAGGGACCTGGGGGTCCTTGTGCATGAAACACAAAAATTTAGCATGAAGGTACAGCAAGTAATCAAAAAGGCAAATGGAATGTTGACCTTTATTGCAAGGGGGTTGGAGTATAAAAGCAGGGAAGTCCTGCTACAATTGTACAGGGTATTGGTGAGACCACACCTTGAGTACTGCATACAGTTTTGGTCTCCTTATTTAAGGAAGGATATGCTTGCATTGGAGGCAGTTCAGAGACAAGTCACACAGTTGATTCCTGAGATGAGGGGGTTGACGTATAAAGAAAGATTGAGCAGGTTGGGCCTATACTCATTGGAATTTAGAAGAATGAGAGATGATCTTATTGAAACATATAAGATACTGAGAGGGCTCGACAAGATAGATGCTGAGAGGATGTTTCCCCTCGTGGGGAAATCTAGAACTTGGAGGCATAGTTTCAGAATAAAGGGTCGCCCTTTTAGAACTGAGATGAGGAGGAATTTATTCTCTCAGAGGGTCGTAAATCACAGAATCACAGAAACCCCACAGTGCAGATAGAGGCCATTTCGGCCCATCGAGCCTGCACCGACACATATCCCACCCAATCCCCGTAACCCTTACACCAACACATATCCCACCCTATCCCCGTAACCCCACGTATTTAATCCCCCTAACACTAAGGGTCAATTTATCATAGCCAATCATCCTAACCCGCACATCTTTGGACTGTGGGAGGAAACCGGAGCACCCGGAGGAAACCCACGCAAACACGGGGAGAATGTGCAAACTCCACACAGACAGTCACCCGAGGCCGGATTCGAACCCGGGTCCCTGGCGCTGTGAGGCAACAGTGCTAACCACTATGCCACCGTGGAATTCTCTGCCCCCAGAGAGCCGTGGAGACTGGATCATTAAATCCATTTAAGATGGAGATAGAGGGGGAAAAATTCAGTTGTTTGCACCTCCTGTTAGCGCCTTAAGAGGGCACTAATGGGGTGCAAAGCAACTAGCGCCCGGGCGCGGCAATGTTTGCGCTGCTCGTGAAATTAACTAGACATTTTGCATTGGCGCTAAACACTACCGCCACGATCTCCTGCAGATCGTGACATCAGACGAATGCGCAACGAATGCGGTAGTGCCCAGGACCGGATATTGAGTGGCGCCCCCTGCCGTTAACAACGACAGGTTGAGGGGAGTGTTTTGCAGTCAGGTGGGGACTGGGGGAGCGCTATTTAAAGGCAACCGCATCCTGCCTTTTTGTTGGTGACATTTTTGCACCACGCCTTCTGAGAGAGAGAGAGAGAGAGACTTCTGGAAAGATTCAACGCTGTGTGAAGGAGTTTTGGGTACTGAGCAGCACTTTGCAGATTCATTTTGATTTGCCCTTCCTTGTATCGATTTAGAAGAGACTGTGGGGTCTGCACTCTGAGCTCTTTCCCTGGGTCTCTCCATTGTTCTTTCCAGCAGATTTGATGTACAGGTCTATCCAGGCCGAGATTCAAGGCTGCATGAACAGGATGTGGATGGAGAGCAAAATCAACCCTCCCCTTTAAGGTAAAAACAGAAAATGCTGGAGAAACTCAACAGGTCAAGCAGCACCTGTGAAGAGAGAAACAGAGTTAATGTTTCTGGTCGATGACCTTTTGTCAGAACTCCCCTTTAAGAACTGGCCGGCGCCAGTGTGTCTGTGTTCCATTGCTGACTGACATCACATGAGCTTCGCCAGCGTTCTGAGGTAGCGCCTCGCTCCTCGGCCTTTGCGCCTTAAGACAGGTGTGAAGCGCCTGATTTAGCGCTCCAATCAACTCCAGGGGCGATAGAAGCCAAGTTTGCAGTCGGAGGCGATAATTAGCAGCAGGCGCTAAACTTTGCGCACGGCCAATAATGGCACCCCAAATGGGGCGATACTGAATTTTTCCCCCTATGACTCTATGGGGGGAAAATTCAGTATCGCCCCGTTTGGGGTGCCATTATCGGCCGTACGCAAAGTTTAGTGCCTGGCGCTAATTATCGCCTCCGACTGCAAACTTGGCTTTAATTGCCCCCGGAGTTGATTGGAGCGCTAAATCAGGTGCTACACACCACTCTTAAGGTGAAAAGACCAAGGAGCGAGGCGCTAACTCAGAGCGCAGGTGCAGCGCAGGTGCTGTCAGTTAACGACGGAACACAGACACACTGGCACCAGACAGTTCTTAAAGGGGAGGGTCGTTCTTGCTCACCGCGCCACAGCAGGCCAGCAATCTGTGCTCCAGCAGATTGCTCCGGATGCTGAAGTGATGCCCCTTGCGAGTGCCAGTGTGTCGGTCGAGCAGGGAGTTACTGTCCTCTCAAGATGACAGCATTCCAGCTGCCACCACTGTCACTTCTCCACTGCACTTGCCACCACCTGTAGAACAGACTGCTGCCGCCCATGCAGAGTTGGTGCAGTCTGCAGCCGGGCCTTCCAGGCCCAGAGCTGGTCGAGGCCGTCCTTCAAGGGCATTTGCAGTCTCAGGTTCTGACAATCAGCAGCCTTCCACCAGCCTTGCTGCAGCCACTGGGGTCCCATTACGGAGGAGCAGTAGGGTGGGAAGGGGGTAAGTGCGCAAGGGAAGATCACCCTCGAAGGGCAAAAAGTAGGAGGTGTGACAAAATGTTGGTCATTTTTTTTATTAAAGGCCGAGGTTCGTGGTCAAACTTTTGTTTAGTGTTTTGGACATTATCTCCAGGTTGTGAGAACCAGTTATGTTAATGACTGTTTTTTTGTGTTTCTTTCTATTAGTTTGTCATGAGGAAATGACACACACAGAGTTTGTAAAATAAATAAGTTTTTGTATTCAAAATGTACATGTTTGGTCTTTGCAATCATTGCTGCCTTGGCCGGCTTAGGGGTTGTGGGTTGGTTTCATTCATGTTGTTCTCAATGGCAGAAGCCATTTCCTCAGCAGGGGCCTAGAAGCAGCCGTTGACGGATGGCCCTTCCAGTTTCTACATTGTGGGCCTCCCTCCCGCCTTTGTGCTGCTGATGATCATCCTCCTCCTCTTCCTCCTCCGCTTCCTCTTCCTCCTCTGGTGGTGCTCCAAGGCCTAGTTGCATTGCCTAGGTCCTGAGGATTGCCAGGTTATGCAGCATGCAGCACACAACAACGAAGAGGGAGACTCGCTCAGGCGAGTACTGCAGGGCTCCTCCAGAATGGTCCAGACAGTGGAGCCATTGCCTGAGCACGCCGATTGTGTGCTCAACGATGTTCCTGGTAGCTAGATGGCTCTCGTTGTACCGCAGCTCAGCAGGGGTGTTGGGCATACAGAGCGGTGTCATCAGCCAGGTGCACAGTTGATATCCCTTGTCCCCAAGAAGCCAACCACCTGGGTGATGCGGTGCCTGGAAAAGTTCTGCCACAGTAGTCTGGCGCAGGATGTATGCATCGTGGCTACTGCCAGGATAACAGGCATTGACAGCGAGTATCAGCTGTCTGTGGTCACAGACCAACTGTACGTTTAAGGAATGGAACCCCTTTCGGTTGTGGAAATCCTCTGCATTCTCATGTGGAGCACGCAAAGCCACATGCGTGCAGTCAATGGCGCCCTGCACCACGGGGAAGCCCGCTATCCTCGCAAAGCCCATAGTGCGTTCATGCTGCTTGTCCAGGGCCATGGGGAAAAAGATGTACTCTCATCTCCTTTTAGAGAGAGCATTTGTGACCTGACGGATGCAGCAATGGACCGCAAACTGGGAGATATTGGCGATGTCCCCAGTAGCTGATTGAAATGAGCCGGTGGCATAAAAGTTGAGAACCACTGTTATCTTCACTGCCACCGACAGATCGTCCTGCTCCTCAGTTGAGGCTGCAGATCTGGCTGCAGCAGGTGGCAGAGCTCAGTGACCACCTCCTTGCTGAAGCACAGCCTTCGCAAACACTGCTCCTCAGACATATTAATGTATGAGAATTGTTAGCGAAATACCCTGCGAGGGTAAGGTCTCCTGTACAGAGGCCTGTTGGCCCTCCTCCGTCTGGCCATGATTGCCACTCTCTCTCTGCATCTCTGTGGCCTCCGATTCTGCTGACGCAGGACGATGCCCCCAATTAGTGCAGCCCCCATAGTCTCTTAGCAATCAAAGTAATGAAGGTCAAAAACAAAAGTACCTGCAAATTTATGTTCAGTAGCCAAAACTACTTCACACAGCATTGACTCAATGCAGAAGTCTCTCTCTCTCGCTCTCTCTCAGAACGAGTGGTGCAAAAATGTCTACCATAGAAAAAGCCAGGAAGAGGCCCCCTTTAAATAGCGCCCCCCCCCAAACCCCACAGCGACTGGGAAGTGTTCCAGTCTACCTGTCGTTGGTTGCGCCAGGCGGAAAGGAGGGGGGCGCCACTCAATATCCGTTCCGGGGCGCCCCAAGGGTGTTGCACGCTCAAATGACGTCAAGATCTACGTGCGCAGGAGATCGGGGCGGTATTGTTTAGCGCCGCCGCAAAATGTCCGGTCAATTTCGTGAGAGGCGCAAATATCGCCACGCCCGGGCGCTAGTTGCTTTGCCCCCCTCTTAAGGCTCTAACGGGAGGCGCAAACCAACTGAATTTTTCCCCCTACGACTCTAAATTCCAAAAGTACGTTTGGGGACAGCTTCTAGCAGGCACAAGCTTTAAAGCAGCAGTACAAAGGAATTTATTGATATTTTGTTGCCATGGAAACACTGCTTTCATTCTGCCTGTACTCCTCATTCTCTCTCATATTCCATTTCTGTCACGGATAAAAATTTATATTCCAATATTGAATGAATTTGTCAGATCCATTGGACAGAGTAAAGGGCAGGCTAGTGCTGGATTTTATTATGTAGTGGACTGAAGGCAATATAAATCGTAATTATGAATAGCATAGCCAGAAATAGAATTGGACTGATCTCTAAAGACTTCACAAAATTAAATTATTGAGAGAAACAGCAGCGTAAGCAGCATTTATATGGAAACTTTACAGAAGTGACTCTTCGCCTAAGCAAAGCTTTCCCAGTGCTGCTGATTGTTCCTATTTTCTTGTGACTATTACACAGAGAATAAACATTGACTGGGAATATTGTACATGACAGCAGCAAACTTGGAGGACTAATTTGGAGGACAACCTCATGGGAGAAAATTTGAGCAATTTACCAATACCATTCGGACATCAAGGTTGCCTTGAATATAGCACTCAGAATAATTCAGACTGTTGCCATTGGAGTTTACATGCCAAAGTTTGTGTCATTCATTACTATAGTTAATCACAAGCCATCACAAACATATAAAAGACATATGTCAAGAGGACCTTGTGTTTTACAAAAGTATGAAGTTATACTGAGGTCAGGTGAGAAAAGAAAGGATTTTACAGAGAAATTATTCACTTTTCTTCAAAGCGTTGAGATTTTCGATTTTCGATTGCCTCCAGAGGTTAGCCTGGTTCCATCAGTGACTGCATTATTCATAATCATTTAGAATTTCTTTAGCCTCAGTTCTTGTTTGGCTATTTAAAGAATTATAGTTTACGTTGTTGCTTACGTTGATAAACTAAGGTGAAAGGCCATGGTTGAAAAATGGCAAGGAGAAGACATGGTAAACCAGGGAGTAGAAAAGAAAACCACAGTACTGAGATCCTGGAAAGAATGAGTTAGAGTGGGAAATTCAGCAAACAAATCTTGATTTCAACACAGTGGGCATGGAGTGAGGAGGAAGAACATATAGAGCAGCATATTTAATGATTAAAAGGAATAAGAGAGGGAAGTCGAGAGGAGCACTTTCAATAGAAAGGGAAATCAGGGCAATAGAAAAGAAAATCGGCGGGGTGCAACGTTCCCCCTAAGCTGTGTGGGCATGTGACCGCACAGCGATCGGGAGGTCCCGCCCAGGCCGCTCACCAGCTGTTCCACTGGAAAAGATACCATGCATGCGCGGCCGGGTAGCAAATTTAAAGGGACTGTGCGCCAAAAATAAAAATTAGAGGGAATATTGGCGTTGTGTAAAAAGGGCTCACGATTTACTATCACCCGTTTTGCGCTACCACCCAGGACCAATTTCACCCCCAAATATTTTAATAGTACCCTTGACAGATTGCTGGTCGTTAAGTCATGATGTCAGTGGTTCTACTGTCAGCAGTGCCAAACAAGCAATAATTTCAGATAAAGATGGTGCTCCCACAACCAAAATAGAAGTAATCCAATAAATTACCTCAGCACTGATGTTCTTTAGCTGTTTTTATTATAGAAGCTATGTTTGAAAATATTGTACTGAATTGTCCTTGGAGCAGAAGTAAAGGCTTTTGACACAAGATTATAGAAAAGATACAGTTGAGGGAGTCCATTCAGGATTCTCATTCATCCAGAAAAAAACTACAGCCTCTACCTCCATCACAGCATGTAGCTGTTTATTAAATGATTCCAGGGTTGGTACCTTCATTGTCCTACTTGGAGGTCCCTTCTGCATGCTCATTACTCTTTATCTCATGAAAAATTTGCTGCCATAAGTCCTAAATTTGCCTCTATCTAGTTTGACCTTGTCCTCCTGTCGCAGTTTAATTTGAGGCAATGTTCAAGTAGTAACTATGCGTTAATCACATAGATATTACCATTGAACAGTCAGAATGTTATTTTACAAATTTCAACATGAAAAGCATTGTTAATAAGTTTGGCTTGGTTTGGTTTCCACGGTTGTAAATCAAGGAAAAGGACATTTAAAACCAAAACTACACAAAAGCCATGTTTTGGAAAAAAAAGAACTTTGTATACATGTGTACTAATTTATTAAAAGAGAACATTATGGACTACAACTATGACATATTGAGATGCTATTTGCATGTTTACATCATGCCACCCCCTCTACTGAAAGCAGTCTGCAACATGTTAAGAGTACTAGTGCTTTGCTTTCATCCAGTTTACATTCTGGGGTGGATTGCAGAGTATCAGTAGCAACACTGCAGAGCACGAAAGAAAGAAAGAAAGAAAGAAAGACTTGCAATTATATAATATCTTTCATGACCACCGGACGTTTCAAAGCGCTTTACAGCCAATGAAGTACTGTACATTGGAAGTGGAGTCACTGTTGTAATGTGGGAAACGCGGCAGCCAATTTGCACACAGCAAACTCCCACAAACAGCAATGTGATAATGACCAGATAATCTGTTTTTGTTATGTTGGTTGAGGGATAAATATTGGCCAGGACACCGGGGATAACCCCCCTGCTCTTCTTCGAAATAGTGCCATGGGATCTTTTACATCCACCTGAGAGAGCAGACGGGGACTCGGTTAAAGGTCTCACCCGAAAAGATAGCAGATTTAAAGTTGATTTAGAATAAAGGTCTAAGAAGAATGGGCAAGAATGGAGAAAGAACAAGTCACTGCTGTAGAGCAGAAAATTATCCCACTTTTAAACTTTGTGAGGAAGAAGACCACATCCATTCATTACTCAGATTTTGAAGTTAATTTTTTGTAGCATTTAAAATTATACCATGTCATTTGCAGTACGAGGGCTTATAGGATATGGATTCCAGTATCACACTGATGTGCTATATTGTTCAAAGGCTGTATGCAGGAAAACCATCCATGTTTTACACAGGTGATCAACAACTTGCATTTATTTACCATGTTTTAAACATAGAAAATATCTCAATGCATTTTAGATAAGAAAATGGATGCCAAGACATGGAGGGAGAGAGTAGGAGGGGTGACGAAAAGTCCGGTCAAAGTAGCATTGTATAAACGTGGAGAGAAAAGGAGGTGGAGGAGGGCCTGGATGAGTTGAAGGCTCTACCACCAATAGTGGGATGAAAGGAGATGGGGGATACACAAAAGGCCAAAGTCAGAGAAGCAAAGGATGCAGGAGCCAATATAAGACTGGTGGAGGTTGCAAAAATACGACGGTGTGAGGCCATGGTGGGATTACAAGATGAAAACAAGGATTTAAAAGTTAATGCTTTGTGGGGACTGTAGGTCAGTATGGAGGAGGCTATGTGAAAGTGGGACTTACTGCAGGACAGGAAATGGGCAACAGCATTTTGGATCAGTTGGAGTTCATGGAGGGTGGAGTAGGGAGGCTAACAAGGAAGGCATTAGAGAAATTGAGGATAGATGTGATAAAAGCATGGGTAAATTTGCTTCAGTGGCAGAGGGCTAAGGTAGGGGCAGAAATGATCATTTTATGGATGTGGAAATAAGTGGTCTGGTTCAGCAAGGCAGTGGAATTTGTGGCAGTGGCCAAAAATTATGGCTTTGGTCTTTCCAATGTTCAGTTGGAGGGAATTGTGATTCACCCATGACTTGATATCAGACAAGCAGTATGACAGCACAGACGAGGTTGTGAGATTGAGAGAACTAATGGTGAGATGGAACTTGACATCGTAAGCATACATATGGAAGTTGTCCCTGTGCTTGTGGATGATGTCAACAAAGAGCAGCAAGTTGGTGAGAAAAAGAGGGGCCAAGGTTAAATCCTTGGAGATACTAGAGTTAATGGTGCAGGGGTGGAAAAAGTGATAAACTGACTGCATTCAAACAAATAGGGATTTTTCATTTTCTTCAAATTAAATGTGACCAGTTATTAAATTCCTTCCTGAATAATGTGAATAATGCCAGCTATAATTATCTAAAACAGGGTCCTTCAACATTCATATCTTCTTCTTAATGTTTTAAGATTTAATCCAAGGTTACCAAATTTGGTGACTGGCTTTTGTCACTCAGCTCTTGGGCATTTAATTTGATGTGTGTGTGAGAGCTAGCACATGTGCTGAGTGTGTGGTATTTCAGTTTGTTACAGCATCAACATACTTTTGCCCACATGCTCAAACTTGCTTTTGCACCTCATCAGTGGCCATATGAAATCTGAATCATAAAGCCACCCAGCAGGGCTGGTGATAATGCTGTGCACAACAAAGAACAGAACAAAATCTATTACTTAAGATGTAGGGGTAATCAATTGATGGAAAATAGTGGGCATTGGACCTGCAGTTTTGCAATAAACCATCAGCTGCATGTGAAGCTCTGCTACTGGTGCAGGGTCTTAGAAAATGTACCATATGACATGAATCAACTGAGCGGCCTGCGGGTGGCTCTGTCCAGGGAGAGTATAAATACTCGGGCACAGGCCCAGCTTGTGCAGGACATTCTTAACAGGAACTAGCGAAGGACACAACTAGACCTCCATGTTGTAAAACAGTTGATTAAAGCTTTGTTTAATGCTTAGACCAAGTGCCTAGCAGTTTCTTATGTCACCCAATAATACTGCAGAGACAAGAAAAAGCTGCATAGCTGTATATTGTAATAAAGCCACCTGGTGGACTACTGATGTATACAATAATAAAGCCATGTGCAGTACAGTTCTTATCGGAAGCCATGTTGTGCTGTTGTATATATATGCTGTGTCTCAAGATAGCACAGAATTGGCAATGAGGATGTGATTGCGGATTCCCTAGCTGAAATTTTTGTTGGAGGATAAACCTGTCAACCGATGGAGGGACTGTTAGAGGTTCTTCATTTTGCAAAAAAACTTAAAAATCCGAGGTAAATTTCGAGCACACGTGGCTGAACTGTCAATGTTGCCAGAGTCCAGATGGCTACGCCAATGGGAATAATATGGTGCTTGGGTGAGTTCCATCACGACCGATAGACTTTTGGAGCAAATGTGGAGTGGCTAGAAATGTTTTTCACCGCGACTAGTATCGTCGAAGTCCCCAATGATGTAAACCGTAACCAGGCGGTTTTAGAAATGAAACCAGCTATTTTTCCTGACTGAAGCAGGCCCCAAGGTGTATGAAATCCTGAAAAATGTGCTTGTTCCTGCCAAGCTGAAGGACATGCCACTGAAAGAGATCTTAACCAAGTTAGAACAGCACTACAGTCCTGAGCCCCTGGAAATTGCTGAAAGTTATCATTTTGGAACACGTGATCAATTAAATAACGAGGGTATCAGTGAGTATATTGTAGCTTTAAAAAAGTTATCCTGTAGGAGTCTACGTACTCCTAGCAAAAAATACTGAACTCGGAGAGGTTCAACAGAAAAGGTTTAATTGTTGAGGCTGCATGCTGAACACAAAATGGAGTCAGAGACTACACAAAGTACAACTGCCTTTCATCAGTGCACACTTTCGACTGCTCCTACCCCGCTCTGGGCTTAACTATGCTGCAGATCGAATTCCTTAAAGGTGTGATCCTTCTTAAAGGCATGACGCCTGATTTATAGTCTACGGACCGGAAAGCGGATTGTGTCCTTTCTGTGATCAGTACGCCACACAGCTCCCCCCAGAATCCGCTAGTAGGGAGTGTACGAACCGGCGTGGTGGCTTGATGGCACGGCCGGAACGGCTCTTGGCGGTTGGTGTCGGGAGCGGGGCGGTCGGACGCGTCGGGCTCTTAGGCGGGCTGCCCCGCGGTGGGGGTTGGCCCACTTGAACGGGTTCGTCGGGCTCTAGGTGCGCCAGCTTGAGCCAGTCGACCGACACCTTGTCAGTTCTGCCGCCCACTTCGAGGAGGAAGAACTTGTTCCCCGTCTGGAGTACCTTGTAGGGTCCGTCGTATGGGGGCCATAGAGGTCCTCAGTGGGCGTCATGGCGCACGAAAACAAATCTGGCCATGTGCAGGCTAGGTGGTACGCGGGTTTCTGGTTCGCTGTGCCGGCCGGTGGGTACCGGAGCGAACTTTTGTGCTCGGTTGGCGAAAGCTGGTCAGCCGACCAGGGGGTCGTGGCGGTGGGCAGGAACTCTCCGGGTACGCGCAGCGGCTGGCCGTACACGAGTTCCGCCACCGAGGCTTGCAGGTCTTCCTTGACCGCGGAGCGTAGGCCGAGTAGCACCCACGGGAGGCGGTCGATCCAAGCCTCGTCCTCGAGGCTGGCACGGAGGGACGCCTTCATGGACCTGTGGAATTGCTCGCACAGTCCGTTGGCTTGGGGGTGGTAAGCCGTGGTGCGGTGAACGGCCACCCCAAGGTTTCGGGCGATGGCGGCCCACAGATCAGAGGTGAACTGCGGGCCTCTATCCGACGTCATGTCGGAGGGGACGCCGAACCGAGCGACCCAGGTACCGATGAACGCCCTCGCGATGTCGGCGGTGGTGGTGGACGTCAGTGGAATGGCCTCGTGCCAGCGGGTGGTACGGTCCACGATTGTCAGCAGGTGCGTGTGACCTTGTGATGGCGGCAGGGGGCCGACGAGGTCGATGTGGACGTGGTCGAACCTTCTTTCTGGCACGGTGAACTCCTCGAGTGGGGCTTTGACGTGCTGGTGGATTTTGGCACGCTGGCAAGCTATGCAAGATCTGGACCAGACGTGCACATCTTTGCGCAGGCCGCGCCAGACAAATCGGTTGGCCACCAGTCTAATGGACGCGCGGGTGCCGGGGTGTGAGAGGGCGTGGACGATGTCGAACACCCGTTTTTGGCAGGACGCCGGGACTACGGAGTGGGGTTGCGCCAAGGAGGTGTCGCATTTGACTATGACGGCGGACGGGCTGCAGGCGACGTCGGTCAGTCACAGCCCTGGGAGGGTTGTGGGCGCGGAGAGCAGATCGGGGTCGGTGCGTTGCTCCGCTGCCAGTTGAGCATAGTGCACTGCCAGGTGGGCGCCGTGGACGGCGGGGCGGGATAGGCAGTCGGCCACCACGTTGTCTCGACCGGAGATGTGCCGGATGTCCGTGGTGAATTCGGACACGGCGGCGAGCTGGCGTTGTTGCCTGGCTGACCACGGGTCCGCAGATTTCACCATCGTGAATGTCAGGGGTTTGTGGTCGACAAACGCGGTGAAGGGGCGGCCCTCCAGAAGAAATCTAAAATGGAGAACTGCCAGGTACAGTGCGAGGAGCTCGCGGTCAAAGGTGCTGTATTTGGCCTCCGGGGGGCGCAGTTGGCGGATGAAAAAGGCCAGCGGTTGCCAGGCCCCGTCGACCCACTGTTCGTACATGGCGTCGACCACGTGGTCGGAGGCGTCCGTGGTGAGGGCCACCCTGGCGTTGGGCTGTGGGTGAGCGAGCATGGTGGCGTCGGCGAGCGCCTTTTTGGTCGAGTCGAAAGCGGTCAACATGTCCGCCGACCACTCGATCGCCATTCTGTCTTTCTTACCCCGGAGGGCTTCATACAGGGGCCGCATGAGGGAGGCCGCTCCGGGAATGAAGCAGTTGTAAAAGTTGATCATCCCCAAGAACTCCTGGAGGCCTTTGATGGTGGTTAGCCAGGGGAACTGCTGGACGGCTTGCACCTTGGCGGGCAGGGGAATGGCTCCGTCCTGCGTGATGTGGTGGCTGAGGAATTCGATCCTGCTGAGGCCGAATTGGCACTTGCTGGGCTGATGATGAGCCCGTGCTCACTGAGCCGCTGGAACAGGGTGCGGAGGTGCTCGATGTGTTCCTGCTTGGAGGAACTAGCTACCAGGATGTCATCCAGGTAGACAAAGAGGAACTTCAGGTCCCGGAGGACCGAGTCCATGAGCTGCTGGAAGGCCTGGGCCGCGTTTTTGAGGCCGAAGGGCAGAGGAACTCGAATAGCCCAAAAGGGGTGATTATGGCCGTCTTGGGAACGTCCGTGGGGTGGACTGGCACCTGATGGTAACCGCGCACCAGGTCGACTTTGGAGAAGACTGAGCGGCCGGCCAGTCTAGCCGAGAAGTCTTGAATGTGCGGTATGGGGTACCGATCCGGCGTGGTGGCATCGTTTAGACGCCGGTAGTCCCCGCAGGGGTGCCATCCCCCGTCGGGTTTGGTGACGATGTGGAGTGGGGAGGCCCAGGGGCTGTTGGAGCGGCGGATGATGCCGAGCTGTTCCATTGTGGCGAACTCGGCCCGCGCGATCTCCAGCTTGGCCGGGTCCAGCCTGCGGGCATGGGCATACACCGGTGGGCCTATGGTGGGGATGAAGTGTTCTACCCCATGCTTAGCAACCTTCGCGGAGAAGGTCGGGTTGGTGAGGGCTGGGAGCTCAGCCAGCAGTGCTGAGTAGTCGTCCGTTGAGCGGGCGCGGCACTGCCATGCCATTTCGCCGGGTTGGGGGGGGGGGCCATGGCTCCCGGGATAGGTGACATGGTGTTCATGTCCACGAGGCGGTGCCGAGGCATGTCGACCAACAGGCCGTGGGCGCACAGGAAATCTGCACCGAGGAGCGGGGAGAGCACCTTGGCGGTGATAAACTCCCAGTGGTAGCGGCGGCCTGCGAGGTCGATGGTGACGGTGCGGGTGCCGGATGTCGGTGCTGTTGGCGGCAGCCAGCGCAGGGCCACGGCCGCCTCGCTGGATCTCGAGGGTGGACGCGGGGATGATGCTGCGCTGCGCGCCCGTGTCGCATAGGAAACAGCATCTGGAGGTGCTGTCCGTAACGTACAGCAGCACGCCTGCTTGCCCCACGGCCATCGTGTAGGCCGGTTGGAAATGTGCAGGGATGGCTGCAGCGGCGTGCCCATTCGCCGAACCGGGTATGGAAGTAGCAGTAGCCCTGGGTCGGAGGGCTTGGGGGACGTGGGGGCCTGGGGGGCCTCGTGGCCGAGCTGCGTGGCCGCGCAATAGAGGGTGAAGCGCGCGCCGACGCTGCGGAGGCCAGGTCGGGGGTGACGGCATGGTTGGAGCTGGCAGACAGGAGCTTATCGGCTTCGTCGGCCGGGGCCTCGAGGTCCGTGAGGCTGGACGCCACGATCGCCGGGCGGATGCTGGGAGGTAGTTGGTGGATAAAGAGCGTGTGGAAGAGGGAGCCGGGCGGTTTCTCGTCGGTCAGAGCAAGCATGTGTGAGAGCAAGTCTGACAGCGTGGCGTCACCGAGGCCTGGGAGGTCGAGGAGGTGGCAGTTGCGCAAGAATTGGGAGGCTGTGAATTTTTTAATGAGCGCGGCCTTGAGATGTGTGTACTTGCCTTCCTCTGGAGGGTTTTGTAGTGTTGTCCAGACTTTCGTGATTGTGGAGCTGCCCAGGGAGGCAAGGAGGTAGTCGTACATCGTTGCGTCGGCGGTGATGCCACGGAGTCGGAATTGCGATTCGGCTTGAAGGAACCAGGCCATGGCCAGGTTCTCCCAGAACTCCGGCAGCTTCACAGAAACTGCATTTGTGTCAGCCATGGGTACGCTTAGGAGTCGTCCTGAGCATCGGGGTCACCAATGTAGGAGTCTACATACTCCTAGCAAAAAATACTGAACTCGGAGAGGTTCAACAGAAAAGGTTTAATTGTTCAGGCTGCATGCTGAACACAAAATGGAGTCAGAGACTACACAAAGTACGACTGCCTTTCATCAGTGCACACTTTCGACTGCTCCTCCCCCGCTCTGGGCTTAACTATGTTGCAGATCGAGTTCCTTAAAGGTGTGATCCTTCTTAAAGGCATGACGCCTGATTTATAGTCTACGGACCGGAAAGCGGATTGTGTCCTTTCTGTGATCGGTATGCCACAATCCATTCATTATCATTCAGAAACTTTCAGGACCAAGCTTTGCGTGACCACTTTGTTTGTGGGTTGAAAAATGAACGCATCAGAAGTAAATTCTGATTTGTTGACTTGACTTTTGACTTAGCTTGTCAGACAGCTATTTCGATGGATATGGCCAACCGATACTCCCGAGAGTTCTGCACCATTTCCAGTCATCAGACAACTAAGGTGAATCGGCTACAGGCTAAAAGTAAAAGGCAGTTGGGTCCCAAGGCCTCAGCAACTGGCCAAGGTAACAGTACATTAAAGTCGTGCTATTGGTGCCTGGGACAACACATCGCTCAAAGCTGTCCATATGAGAAGGAAGAGTGTTTCTATTGCAAGAAAAATGGGCATCTTGCGAAGGCATGCTGACAGAAGAGTAAACTGACTGGCAATGCTAGAAGTAGAAATCGGCAGACACTACATACCGTTGAAGAGAAGCAGCAGGATGAGGAGTTTCTGAAGATTCACGTCATCAGGAGCACAAAGGTATCTAACAGCGATTCACGAGGTATCGCCATCCAAGTAGATGTCACAGGAACCAGGATACCCATGGAAATCAACACTGGTGCATCCGTGAGCGTCACTATATCGCGACAAGTTGCGTGATTATCGACTAGAGAAATCGAAGATAGAGCTGCGAGGCTACTCAGGAGAGCAAATCCCTGTAGTAGGAAGTGTCACCATACCAGTGAAGTACAAGGATCAGTGTCAGAGCTTGCCTCTCATAGTAGTGGCAGGAGACAAGCCTGCCTTGATAGGTAGAAATTGGTTGGGATCACTGAAGCTGGATTGGAATGAGATTTTTCGTGTGGAAGCGAAATTTGCATCAAAAGGTGATGTCATCAAGCAGTATCCAAAGGTGTTCAGAGAAACGGGCAGTCCGATCCAAGACTTCAAGGCGAGTGTCAGAGTGCAGAAGGATGCAAGAGCAGTTTACTGCAAGCCACGTCACGTGCCATACGCACTCAAAGAGAAAGCTGAGCAAGAACTCAGAAGACTAGAAACTGAGAACATTATCTCTAAGGTAGATCTGAGTAATTGGGCTACACCCATTGTTGTTGTACCTAAGTCAGATGGTAAGGTAAGGTTGTGTGGTCATTATAAGTTAACCGTAAACCAGGATCTAGAGTGTAATCTACATTGCCAAATGTGGAAGATTTATTCACAATGCTGACAGGTGGCCAGATCTTTTCGAAGTTAGATCTAACAAACGCCTACCTACAACTTCAGTTAGATGAAGAGTCCAAGTCATACTTGGCTATAAATACTCATCGAGGCCTATATCAGTTCAATAAGCTACCATTTGGAGTGTCTTCTGCCTCCGACATATTCCAGGGGGTGATGAACCAAATTTTGCAAGGGATTGAAGGGATAGTGTGTTATTTGGATGACATACTCATTTCAGCACCAAACAGGCAAATCCACGAGGAGGTGTTGAATGAAGTACAAATGGCTAGAGAAGCATGGCGTACGAGTGACAGCCCATAAGTGAGTTGTTTCAAAACTCAGTGGAGTACTTAGGGCCCAGTGTAGACAAAGGTGGTTTACACCCACTCCCAAGAATGTCCCTGAACTACGATCATTTTGGGGTCTTTTGAATTATTACAGAAAGTTCCTCCTAAACTTGGCTACATTGCTACATCCACTGAATGAGCTGTTGAGAAAACAGGTCCCTTGGAAGTGGTCAAAAGAATGCGACACAGCATTCAAAGAGTGTAAAAGCCAGTTAGTATAGAATACCATGTTAGTTCACTATGATGTATCTAAGGAGATCAAGCTAACGTGTGACGCCTCTCCGTACAGAGTTGGGGCAGTAATCTCTCATGTACTAGATAGTGGGGAGGAGGGACCAATTGCTTTTGCTTCACGCACTCTCAGTGACAGCAAGCGGAATTATGCGCAGGTCGAAAGGGAAGCTTTGTCATTGCTTTTTGTAGTCGAGAAGTTTCACAAATACTAGTTTGACCATAAGTTTAACATTGTATGTCAATACGTATGACAGTGAGTACAGATGATCAGCTGATCACAGTAATGCTGTTGCTATGTCCAGGTTACCATCCCCATCACAAGTTACACCCAATAAGGTAGAAGTGTTCTATTTCTCATACATTGATGAGCTGCCAGTCACAGCTGAAGGGATTGGTAGGGCAACCAAATGTGACCCAATTATGTCAAAGGTGTATGATTACATAGCAAATGGATGACCAAATCAGGTATCAGAGGAAGATATCCCTCCATACTTCGTTTGTAGGAATGAATTGTCAGTGGATAAAGATTGTATCATGTGGGGAGTAAGAATGGTTATCCCAAATAGGTTCAGGTCTAAGTTGTTAGGAGATCTTCATGACCAGCACTTGGGAATGTGCTTGACCAAGAGCTTTGTATGGAGTTACTTATGGTGGCCAGGTTTAGAAAAGAGATAGAATACATAGTCAGTGAACAACATGTCAATCGGTGAGCAGGAAACCACCATCAGTACCATTACAGCCATAGTAATGACCTCCCAGAGTGTGGCAAAGGTTACATGTAGATTTTGCTGAGCTAGAAGGACAGCAATTGTTCATAGTGATAGATAGTCACTTGAAGTGGGTAGAGGTGTTTCCGATGTGGATGATAACAACAAACAAAACACTAGACAATTTACGAAGATTGTTTTCTTCATACGGTCTCACAGAAGAAATTGTGTGTGATAATGGGCCACAATTTTGTTCAGAAGAGTTCACACAGTTCATGAGCAGAAACGGTGTGAAACATACCAAAGTTCCACCGTACCACCCTGCTTCAAATGGTGCAGCAGAGCACACAGTACAAGTTGTCAAACGTGCCCTCATCAAGCAAATGTTGGATCCAAATCCAAAGAAATGTCAGTTGTCATTGGACCACAAACTGGCAAATTTTCTGATTACTTATTGGAATACTCCTCATACCACTACTGGTAGAAAACCAGCAGAGTTGTTTCTCAAACGACAGCCACAAACCAGGTTCTCATTGTTAAAGCCAAATTTGGCACAGTCCGTAGAAGAGAAACAATCAAGGCAGAAAGAGAGTCATGATAAAGGTAGAGTTAGAGAGAGAAGTGTCAAAATAACGACAGAAAATGCTGGAAAAACTCAGCAGGCCAGGCAACATCCGTGGAGAGAGATACAAAGTTAACGTTTCAGGTTGAAGACCATTTGTCAGAAAAAGCAGGAAATGAAACAGATTAAAAAGCAAGTTTGGGGGGCTGGGAAATGGGGGAGGGGATGAAAGAACAAAAGGGAAGGTCTGTGGGAGGTGAAAAGACATTAAGAGATATTCAAGGTGAGACGAGATGGTAATATGACAGGTAAAGAGACAAAGAATGGCTCTAGATGAAGTGTGAAATGCGCTGGCAGAATGAAAGACAGCTGCCATGTGGGAGAGGAAAAAAAAAGGAAAAGACACAAACCAAAAGTGTGGATAAAAAATATATAAAAATATGATAGGGGCCGAGATTATGATCTGAAATTGTTGAACTCAATATTGAGTCCGGAAGGCTGTAAAGTGCCTAATCGGAAGATGAGGTGCTGTTCTTCAAGCTTACGCTGAGCTTCCGTGGAACAATGCAAGAGACCGAGGACGGTGAGGTCTTAGTGGGAATGGAGCGGTGAATTGAAATGACAGGCGACCGGAAGCTCGGGGTCACCCTTACGGACTGAACGGAGGTGTTCCGCAAAGTGATCACCCAATCTGCGTTTGGTCTCCCCAATGTAGAGGAGACCATATCGTGAGCAGCGAATATAGTATACTAGATTGCAAGAAGTACAAGTAAATCACTGTTTCACCTGGAAGGGGTGTTTGGGGCCCTGGACAGTGGGAAGGGGGGAGGTATAAGGGCAGGTGTTGCGTCCCCTGCGCTTGCATGGGAAGGTGCCAGGGGAAGGGGTGCTGGGGGTGATAGAGGAGTGGACTAGGGTGTCTCGGAGGGCGTGGTCCCTACGGAATGCTGAAAGGGGGTGAGGGGAAGATGGGTTTGGTGGTGGGATCACGTTGGAGGTGGCGGAAATGGCGAAGAATGATCCGTTGAATGTGGAGGCTGGTGGGGTGAAAGGTGAGGACAAGGGGAACCCTATCGTGGTTCCGGGAGGGAGGGGCAGGGGTGAGGGCTGAAGTGCGGGAGATAGAACGGACACGGTTGAGGGCCGTGTCAACCATGGTAGAGTGGAATCCTCGGTTGAGGAAAAAGGAAGACATGTCAGAAGCACTGGTGTGGAAGGTGGCATCATCAGAGCAGATGCGGCAGAGACGGAGAAAGTGGAAGAATGGAATAGAGTCCTTACAGGAGGCGGGGTGGGAGGAAGTGTAGTCCAGGTAGCTGTGGGAGTCAGTGGGCTTGTAGTGAACGTTGGTCAATAACCTATCCCCAGAGATGGAGACGGAGAAGTCGAGGAAGGGAAGGGAAGAGTCGGAGATGGACCATGTGTGAAGGTGAGGGAAGGGTGGAAATTGGAGGCAAAGTGAATGAAATTGTTTAGTTCAGGACGAAAGCAGGAAACGGCACTGATACAGTCATCAATGTATCAGAAAAAGAGGTGAGGGAGGCGACCCGAGTCGGATTGGAACAAAGAGTGTTCCACATATCCCACGAAAAGGCAGGCATAGCTAGGACCCATGCGGGTACCCATAACAACACCTTTAATTTGGAGGAAATGAGTGGAGTCAAAGGAGAAGTTGTTCAATGTGAGAACAAGTTCAGCCAGGCGGAGGAGAGTGGTGGTGGATGGGGACTGGTTGGGCCTCTGTTCAAGGAAGAAGCGGAGTGCCCTCAGGCCATCCTGGTGGGGGATGGTGGTGTAGAGGGATTGTACGTCCATGGTGAAAAGGAGGCGGTTGGGGCCAGGAAACTGGAAATTGTTAAAGTGGCGGAGGGCATCGGAAGAGTCGTGACTGTAGGTGGGAAGAGACTGGACAAGGGGAGAAAAGATAGAGTTGAGGTAGGAAGAGATAAGTTCCATGGGGCAAGAACAGGCTGAAACAATGGGTCTACCAGGGCAGTCCTGTTTGTGGATCTTGGGAAGGAGGTAGAAGCGGGCTGTGCGGGGTTGGGGAACTAGGAGGTTGGCGGCCGTGGGGGGAAGATCTCCAAAGGAGATGAGGTCAGTGACAGTCTTGGAAACGGTGGTTTGATATTCGGTAGTGGGGTCATGGTCCAGGTGGAGGTAGGAGGAATTGTCGGAGAGGTGGCGTTCAGCTTCCACTAGGAGGTCAAGAGAAGTGTCAAGTTGAACCAGAAGGTTAGAGTGAAGAACCATCAACATAAATGGTTAAAGTGGTTACCAGGAAGAGTAGTGAAGATATGTGGCCCTCGCACATATTTGGTCAAGATGTTTGATCATGGAAAGGTTAGGTTTGTTCACATTGATCATATCTTACCTACAGATGTGGAAGGAGTTGAAAGCT
Source organism: Somniosus microcephalus (assembly GCF_052327205.1). NCBI lineage: Eukaryota > Metazoa > Chordata > Chondrichthyes > Squaliformes > Somniosidae > Somniosus > Somniosus microcephalus. The sequence goes on along the minus strand of NC_140997.1, from coordinate 184,017,306 downwards.
GGGATGATTCAATTTATTCTGCTGAGTCAGATAGTCTTGTTACAAGTAGAGTACCATCAGACGTACCAGAAACAAGTCCAAAACAAAGTCAGAATTTAAGTCTGAGCCCGAATCAGGCAGACAAACAGTCTGAAAGTGTAGGGAGTCCAAATGTAGATCAAGGTCAGCCCTTGGAGAAAAATTCTCCGTAGGCTCAGCCTAGAATGAGTCAAAGTTCTACAACAAGATCTGAAAGTTCTTTTCAAGAAAGAAGGTATCCTCTTCGAAACAGAAAACCAGTGGTTAAGTTTAATCTGTAAATATGGAAAATAAGTTCATATCTTTTGTTTGTGTTACAGAATTCTATAGCAGAATTTGGAAACATAAAATGGGTTACATTTGAGAAATGTATACTAGGAGTTGTGTATACCATGCAAGTCATGTACAATGATTATTTGCTATGATTAACTTCTTCAATAAGGAGGGAGAAGTGTAATAGAGCCACCTGGTGGACTACTGATGCATATAATAATAAAGTCATATGCAGTACAGTTCTTACCAGAAGCCATGTTGTGCTGTTGTATATATATGCTGTGTCTCAAGATATCATATATATATATATATATATATATTGCCAGGCCCAGTCAAATGAAATATAAAAGAAATGAAGGTATGAAAAATACAGTGAGTACTTTTATGTAGTAAGTTCAAGCTGTGCATAAGGATAGAGCCATCTTTCTCAGCTGCAAAGAACTACAAAACTATTCAGGTAAATATGGCCAACACCCGCAACCTATTTAGATAGGCATTTCTGTTTATGAGGGAAAAGTGGCATCCATATCCAGATATAATGTTGTAATAATAATTGAGAATCATACCCATATATTTAGGGTTTCCATGGATCCTCTGCTGAAGTTACAGGGGACAATCAGAAGAACCACCAACCTGACGAGTTTAAATTTCACCTGATTAATGGGGATGCATGGAGTGTAGAGCAAAAGTATGAATTAAGAATTTGTACAGGATTTATTAGAGGGTTGGAGGATTAATGGCTGTAAGAATTGCTGGGATGGAAAACACTTTTTTATTGTTTTACCTACAACTGAAATATCTCTAAAGAATTTTTCTTTATTTTTTCTCAGATATTGTTAAATTTCAGGTCTTAAATAACCAGAATTACTCATGATGGAAAATGCAATAAAGTTACGCAATCAGGCACACGATCAGTGTAGACATGTATAGGAGGCTGTTGATGGTTGCAAAATAAAAAGTTATACCTAAACAATGGGGGCCTCTTCTACTCCTATACTGTTGACTTGATCGCCTGTCATCCTGCACAGCTATGTGTAAATGTTTCTTACCTAGTGTGCAGAGAAGCTATGCCTCCTTTGAGCATCACTACTAAACTGTTGTAATGAAGACAGCATACGAAGGTGGAATCAAGGTTCACAATAAGTCACTGCATTCATCAATTCCATGAGCTCAATATAGCAGGCTAGCATCTAACAGATATGAGCATTCAGCATATTCATTGCTGAAGCAGATTTCCTCTTTGAAGTAATGCTTTCTGTCTTTTAAATGTTTGCCGCTGTTCCCTTTATTAGATGGTCTATTTATAAGTGTTTCTGTATTGTATCTGTTAAACAACGAAAGCTTGAATTCTTGCAAGAAAGAAACATTGATAGACAATCAGATCACCAGCCATTTCCAGATTAAATAGAGTAAACTGGAAAAGTACATAGCAGCCATTCCAATTGAGAGAAACGTGTGCTAAGCATTAAGAGCTCATTAATCCAACACAATAAAGCTCTTCTACCCTTGTTCATGGAAGGCAGGGCCAGTGGTATCTACAGGCAATCAGTAATTATACAATGCCTGTCAATATTTTAACATGTAATAAAGTATATCGCTAGGGTGATATTATATGTGTATGTTATGCACTGTACCATCACACATTAACCATAAAACATTATCAGAACAAAAGATAAATGTAACTTTAAAACATTTTACATATTACCATTGTAAATCAGAACTCTGTTCTCAATCATATTGTAAAAACATCGCCACAAATAAGTAGTCAAACCTACACAGATTTTCTTGCCTTTCTGCATGTTATAATTTGTTACATTACATTGATGATGGAAAGTAAGCTTTTATGAGACATTGTCTTACTTGTTGCAAGAAGGAACCTGAACCCTTATCATTATTTGTCACATCATGTCAATGAATAAGATATGACAATTTATATAATGCCAAAAAATGTCACTGTATAACAATTCAATGTGTTGATATTAACATAACATACTTAATATGGAACTACTCAACCGGTAATCTACGTAGACACAAATACCATGACATTTTCATTAATTTTCAAAGGCTGAAACAAAGATGCAAATGACTTCTATACTTCAATACACTGGTATTCTATTGGAATAATTTAGCAGCATTTCTTCTGATCTCTTCTACCATATTAAGATTAAAGGAAGCTTGCAGTACTCCTCCCATACTGGCAACATGAAAGATGTTCGCTTTGTGATGACAAATTACATTTGTATATGTTTACAATATTTGTTACAGGGAAATATCTTCAACATAAAAGTGTGGTCTCAAGACTCCCTTTGTAGTACAGAACTACCTGACCTGACATTCACTGAGCAGTTTAATCGCGCAAGCAATTATAATATTAGACATTATGCTGTCAAATCAGAGACGGTTAAATTTTCACTCCGTTTCCATAAGAAGGAACTGGTGATTAACTGAAACACCATGTAATGCACCCATTCTAAAGCTACACAGATCTAAATAAAACATATGTGCTGGAGGTAAAATTCCTAAATTACCAAACCAGGAAAATAGTGTGCAAATAGTACAGGGTAAGGGCAAACTAACCTGGCAGGGCTAATGCATCTCCAACTTATGGGTATCTGTCCCAAGAATTATGGACAAATGAAAGGAATTCAATAGTACAGGTAGACTACCCTTTATCCGAACTTCCGAAAACCGAAACCCTCTAAAAACCGAAGGTTTTTTCGTTCAGCGTAAGTCGTGCGCACGACATGACCAGAGTGGCGCACGACTTACGCTGAGCAGGGCAGAGGGTCACTGAGTTCCCTCCTGGGTAGGAGATTGCAGGCCGAGCCGGGCAGTGTGAAGGAGGTATACCGGGAGAGTGAACCCAACAATACAGCGGCCCGTCCGATAGCTGCAGCGGCCTGTCCGATATTCTTTTATCCCCCCCGACCCCCGACCCCCCCCACCCTTTTGGATAAGGGATAGTGTATCCTTTTTCCGCACTTCCGAAAACCGAAATCCTCTGAAAACCGAAAGTGTTTTCGTTCAGCGTAAGTCGTGCGCATGACCCCGACCCCCGCCGACCCCCCGCCGACCCCGACCCCCGCCGACCCCCACCCCCGACCCCCCCGCCGACCCCGACCCCCCCCCCCCGACAAATTTCCCAGTCTTATAAAATACCTTCCGAAATCCGAAATTTTCCTAAAACCGAAACACGGCTGGTCCCGAGGTTTTCGGATAAAGGATAGTCTACCTGTAATAAGAAAGTGCTACCAAATATCTGTGCACAACAAACACAAGATGGTTCTCTGCATTTCTCCACAGTTTGGAAAACAACCACTTGCTCCACTGCAACATCACGCAGAGTGCCCTCCAGGTGTACATTCACCAGCTTACTGATAGCAGTCTTCAGGAGAGCTAGGGAATTCATAGAATTTGAGATGACAGTAATGCAGCGGTATGATAGGGCTTTACAGTTTTATTGTATTGCTGGCTACCTCAAAGTTCAAGACATTCTTTTTGCACTGAAACCTCCAACATTCAACCCTTTAAACTTTCTAGACAGAAAGGGATACCATTTGCTCAATGTACAAATAATCTATGACCAGCTCCAAAGAATTCCGCATGTCAATTTCCGTATTTGCAGGCAGTTATCACAACGCCTTTGTGCTCAGGAATTCCAGCCCCCTTCCTGGAAGAAAGTCAAATGTCCAAATGGCTAATCCATTCCTTCCATGAATCATGAGCTCTCTGCGAGTGGTGGGAACAAAAGCTCAATCAACGATTTCCGTTGCCTGGAGATGCAGCGCAGTACACCCTGACCAAATTTGTTGCAGCATAAAATGGGCACTGAGAGTCCAATATGGCCAATGGCACAGGGATGGACAAGTGCACGTACCACCTGCCATATTGGACCCTTAGTGCCCATTTCAAGCCTGAAAAATGGGCCACTATGTGTTGGGTTCAAGACCCACTCTAGGATCCATGTATATAATCTCGTCTGACACTCCAAAACAGTACTGACAGGGGGTGCCACGTTGTCGGAGGTGCATTTCTTCAGGTGAAATGTTTAAACTAAGGCCTGGGTACTTGTCCTGGTAGTTTAGATGGATGTTAAAGATCCAGTGGCACTATTTGAAGAAGGGCAGGGAGTTCTCCTGGTTTCATGGCCAACACCACCAAAAAATTATTAATTGGTCAATTAACTCATTTATATTTGAGAGACTTCCTGTACACAAAATGGTTACTGTGTTTTCCTACATAATAGCAGTCACACGCTTCAAAAATAATTCATTGAATATGGTGAATTGAAAAAGTGTAGTATAAATAAAAGTCTCTCTTTCTTCAACTCCAATGTCTACATTTTCCTCATTCCAGTCATAGATGCAACTTGTATCCTCATATACCCTCCTCGAATTAAAGCATCTCCAGCTCTTAAGTAATTCAATCATTATTGCATTAATGGAATCCTTTGACAGTTTATTCCACGCATTCATTATTTTCTAGAAGAATTTTGTGTTCTATTTTTGTTAAAGAACTACTCAGTCTCGACATCAGTGTAGCTTTCCAAGGCCTGCATTCAGCTCTGAAAATGTAGGTGCAAGGTTCGTTTTCCAGCTTGACATAACTCTGCACGCCAGAATGTTTAAGCCTTACTGCCTTGAATTTATGATGTGCCAAGAGATATCACACATTTCATTCACTAAAATTGAAAATTACTTCTCCTATTCATAATGTGATCAACTTTTCTTGCTGCAATATAAAACCTGGCTAGCAATGTAAGTCATAAAATGTGCATTTATCTGATTTCTTAAAAATCTAATTAAAAAGTTGAGTGGGCCAAATGTGATTGCTTGTGTACGTGAATAAACACCGTCTCTGTAACATATTGAAGAGCTTAATCAAATGTAACTCAGAATGATGTTCCAGCTCTAATTCCATGTAGATCCCCTAGATGGTGATATAAATCAACAGTCAAGTAGATTATTCTAAACAGAATTGCGAAGATCAAAACAAATTTCACTTGCCCGTGCATTATTAATGAAACAAAATATGAAACTAGAAAATAAAGCAAAGGAATCTATGATGCTAAGTAGAAATTAGAATTCGCTTAACAAAACTAATTGCAAAGATATTTTAAAAATAATTAGTATAAGGGCATAAAATGAGAGAGATCATGGAGATAAGGTACAGTATTTATCTGGCAGATTAAAGTGAGATAGTCTGGATACCTCAAGACTAGTGAACTAGCGCTGATATGGGCCCTTGGTATGAAGGTCTTGTACCAGGGAGGCAGGAAATGAAAGAGATATGGTAAATTCCAATGGGGTGAAAAACTATAAACAAGATAACAAGACAGCAGGATAGGGTTGACGGAAAAATACTGGAAAGACGGGATGCTACCTTAGTCTGAGTGACAATGGTATTTTGACCATTAGAACCAATTAAAAAAGTGATTTTGTTAAAGACCATATATGGACACTGCCCAAACCAACTTTTGATAAGGAAAGGGTTAAAACCGCGATACTCAAAGAACAACTTTACACAGATTTACTGCGAGAACAAAGGAACAGACTTAAGACAACGTCATCTGTGTCCAAGAGGTTCCAGAGACCAAGGGCTGCGAGCTACTCGTTAAAACTATCACCTTTTGTTAAGTATTGATTATGCAGTATCTTAATAAATCTTGATCTATTGCTCAAACATGCTGCTGCCTATTGGTGTCTTGTCCAAGAACTCAGAGATCATTAAGATCTTACACTGTGTACGTATGTGTGCAGATATGATAAATCATAGACACCTAGAAGTAATATAATTCAGCGTTTCACATCACATCAAAAACTAAAAGAGCAAAGTTTGAATGGTTTATAACTGTCGTTCAAAACCGGAGATTAGATTTCAGCCCAGAAATTGTTCTTATTACATCTAGTGCTATTTACACTATTACTTTTTCTTCATTTTTTTTGCATCCTCTCCTGAAAATTAAACCTCTTCTTAAGGTACAGTTCAATATATATCGACAGCCCTCCAGTACCTCCAAGTAGTCATCTCAATATATGATCTTGGACTGCAAATGTCTGCAAGTTACTTGACTATGGGAAGAGTCTTACCCAAAGCCAATATTCACATATTCCTATCAGAGTTCACCGAAAAGTGATTAGGAATGGAAACACTGGCCAATTGTTGTCTGCCGCATTTTGGCACACGGAGGCCAATTATAGCACCCTACTGCCTCCTTGGCTGAGATCAGTTATCTCAATTCAGACCAAGGAACAAACCAGGGCCCATTCTGGTCTGCACAGCTCAGTATTACACTGGACAGGGAATACAATCAGAACAAGCACACTGTTTATGTTGAGCTTGGTTACTGTAATCTTGGCTCGAAATTTAAATGGGATTTCCCACTGAAATCAGTCTACACATGGTTCCTGCTGGTACCGCATGCCATTTAACAGTTCATCTTACCTCCTACTGCCTCATGTATCTCAGCCAAATTGAAAATAGAGGCTTAATTAAAATGTATTTTAGCTGGTGCATGTGGATAGATAGATATATATTATATATATATATATACACACACAGTTATAGATGGTTATGTAATTTTTTTAAAATTCCAGCATGCAGGGAGAATGACAGTACAAAGTGAAACGAGTGGACAAAAGGGATCGTTGGTATTGGGAGGGTGTGAATTATCAGAATATGGCTGGTGATTCTGACTGTTCCATTTTTCTGGAAAGTGCTCTTATACAGCAGAATTACCTTGAAGTGAGACCTTCCTGTCAGATGGGTCTCGTGCTGCATCTGTGTTGAATCACTGTTATCGGAGTTTGCCATTTCTTAAGGCTGGAGGGAGGGGCCTGAGCCCTCAGCCCACCCATACAGGCCAACAATGTAGGTTTCACATTGCTAGCCTGCATGGTGCTTCCGCCCTAACTGAGGAATTTAGTTACCATTGCTACTGTTTATGGGACTTACTGTGCGGTAATTGGCCCCTGCGATTGTGTATATGATTGTGACTACACTTCAAAAGTAATGCATTGGTTGGAAAGATATCCTGAGCATGCGATAAGGTGCTATATAAATGCAAGTTCTTGTTTTCTTAATGACGCATACAGGAGTTTGCGCACGCGCAGCTACTTCTAAGGGCTGGATTTTGCCAATGGGGAGCTTTTGAAGGCGGGGCTCTCACTTGTTGGGATTTAGTCCTGCCTCCATCGACTTCTGGCCAACCCACGCTATTTTCCCTTGATTGACCTTGTTAAGCCCGCCCAGTGGGCTTAGCAGGCCAATTAAGGGGAAGCCGGTGACAGGGAACGTCTGCATATGACGTTTGACAGATGAATTGTTATCGTTTGCCAGCTCTGTGGAGCTGGCAAACACTGACATTCTATGTTGTTTGATGAGTCCTTGTATTCAAGACTCATCAAACCTCTTTTGTGAGCAGAAATTAGATGGTTGTTGCATCGGAGAATGCAGCAGCCATCTGTCATCTCTGCCGATGAGATGCGAGTCTCTCCACACCCCCAACGTTTGAAGCCTGCAGGAAGAAACAAAGGTAAGTAAACATTTTCTATCACTTTGCACTCACCTCACACACTTACCTCTCCACACTTGCACACATCACTTACCTTCACAGCGCACTTTTGCACCCCCGACCCACGCAGACCCACTGCTCGCCTCACTGACCCTGGCGGGGTTCGGAGCCTTCAGGAAGCCTGCATTGTTGTGTATGTAATAGGTATGTTACTTTAAACCTATGGCCAGGGCAGCACTACTTTGTAGGGCGTAGTGATACCGTAGTACCACTCCTGGCCATAGGGGTATAAATAGTACTGTGGGTACTGATCTCCCCTCAGTTTCCCGCCTGTTGGTATTAAGTAAAGACCTACATTGAATCTTCCAAGCTATCTCGTCATTATTGCATTAAGTATAGACACATACTTTATACTGGCGACGAGTAAGGTTCGAACTCACCAGTACACAGTGCAACAAAGGAACAGTAGCAGTACGGAGAGAGAAGGAGAGAGGCTTCTTACCAGCCAGCCTGCAGAGTCCAGCATCGACCGAAGGAGGCCGCCCAGCACTCCGGGTTCGGGAGGAGCGGCAGCAACGGAGCAAGAGAGAGAGGTTTCCAGCAGAGGCTGCGGCAGCTGAGAGAAGAGGCTGAACGGGCGCTCCAGCCACGGGGCAAAAGTCCACCCAGGGCCAGGTAAACTGAAATCCTTCCCGGGGAACGGGAGCTGCAAGGGCCAGAACGGGCAGGCGATCTGGGGAACAAACGGAGCCACAAGGACTAGTGGGCCACGAGAGGGGAAGGTCGTTGTTAATAGCGGCGGTGGCAATAACGGGAGCTGCAAGGGCCAAAAATAATGACGCTGGAGAGAGGTCGTTGACAGCAGAGGGAGAAAAGGCGGGAAAAACGCCATCTAGTGGAGAAAGCGGGAAAAGTTTTTTTTTCTCTTCAAAAGTTTAAAATGGCTAAAGAAGGTTCGTTGTCAGCATTTGTTGAGGACACCGAAGAGTGGGATGCCTATATCGAAAGGCATGAACTTTATTGCATAGTAAACAAGGTGGAAGATGACCAAAAGGTAGCAACCTTATTAAATTTTATGGGGGCAAAAACATACGGTCTGCTGAGGAATCTTCTTACTCCAGAAAAGCCAGCAGACAAAACGTACGCCCAAATTGTTGATACGTTAAGGGAACATTTAAACCCTAAGCCACCATTTATAGCGGAAAGGTACCGCTTCTACAGACGCGACCAAAGGAATGATGAGTCACAGGCAGCCTATTTAGCTGAGCTCAGAAGGTTGTCCAAACATTGCCAGTTTGGAGCCATATTGGCGGACGCGATCAGAGACAGGTTTGTCTGTGGCATGTTAAATGAGAATACACGTAAACAGTTGCTAGCCAAGAAACAGCTCAGCCTAGATCAGGTGATTGAAATAGCATCGACCCACGAAGCAGCAGCACAAGGTGCTGCTCAAATACGACAAAACACAACCGGCTATGACACCCATGAGGTGACATTTCACAAAGGTAAATGCTACCGTTGTGGCAAAACCACCCACGACCAAAGTAATTGTTGGTTTCGTGATAAAATATGCCGGCAGTGTGGGAAAAAGGGGCATATAGCGAAAGTTTGTCGGTCTGGTACGAAACCCAATCGTGGGGGCAACCCGAGCAGTACCAAGGCAAGGACAAAAATACATAAGATGTCTGACAGTAGCTCAGATGAGTCACAGGAAGGCACAAAAGCAGAGCCTAAAGGTCTGGGATGTCTCAAGTTATATGGTGTAGACAAAACGGAGGACCACAGCACAATGTGGGTTAAAATGAAGGTAGCAGGCGTCGAAGTTAATATGGAGCTGGACACGGGTTCAGCCCTATCAGTAATTAATGAACAAGATTATAACAGGCTGTTCAAACGCATTCCCTTAAAGGATACGGAAATTAAATTAAAAACATATACGGGACAAAAAGTTTACCCGAAGGGAAAAATGCAAGTAACAGTTAAATACAACGGCAGAAAAGTGCCAGGACTTTATTTATACGTCCTACCAAACGGCGGACCACCACTTTTGGGTAGGGAATGGATAAGAAAAATCCATTTCGACTGGAAGTCGATACACGAGTTAAAAGTAGAGACCACCACGGATGATACAACCATTACAAGCAGGCTGTCGAAACTATTGGCAAAAACGCCAGAGGTGTTCCAACAAGGGCTGGGGACCTTAAAGGACATTAGAGCAAAAATAACTATTGCTCAAGACGCAAACCCCAAGTTTTGTAAGGCCAGACCGGTGCTTTATGCCATTCGGCCAGCGGTGGAAGCAGAACTGGATGCCTTAGAGAGTGCAGGTGTACTTACAAAGATTGAGTGGAGCGAGTGAGCCACGCCCATCATCCCAGTTATAAAGAAATCTGCAAATAACACACCGGGGGAACCAAAGAAGGTTCGCATTTGCGGGGATTTTAAGATAACTATTAACCCAGTCCTGCACACGGTACAGTATCCGCTGCTGCGGATAGAGGACATATTCGCATCGTTAGCTGGGGGTAGACACTTTACGAAGATTGACCTTTGTCAAGCTTATTTACAGATGGAGGTGGAGCAGGACTCGAAAAAGCTCCTAACGATTAACACACACAAGGGATTGTACCAGTACAATCGCCTGGTATTTGGTGTGGCGTCCGCCCCGGCAATATGGCAGAGGACCATGGAACAGGTCCTACAGGGCATTCCAGGAACGCAATGCTACCTGGATGGCATCCTGGTGACAGGACAAACGGATAACGACCACCTCGCTAACCTGGAGCGAGTACTTCTGCGGTTACAACAATACGGACTCAGGGCGAACAAGCAGAAATGTGAGTTTTTCCAGGAACGTATCTTATACTGTGGTCACATTATAGATAAGGAAGGCCTGCATAAGTCCCCGGAAAAGATCAAGGCAGTAGTGAAGGCCCCGCCCCCTGAGAATGTATCTCAGTTACGATCATTCTTAGGCCTTATAAACTATTACCATAAGTTCCTCCCGAAGTTATCGTCCATTTTACATCCACTAAATTCATTGCTGCAAAAGGGAGTCTCCTGGAATTGGGACGAAGCGTGTGAGGCTGCTTTTAAAAAGGGTAAACAACTCATTACATCAAAGGAAGTGCTCGCACACTTTGACCCAAAAATGCCAATGAGGTTGGCATGTGACGCCTCCCCGTACGGTATAGGGGCAGTGTTGTCACACAAATTTCCCAACGGGACGGAGAGGCCAATAGCATTTGCCTCAAGGTCGTTAACTACAGCCGAAAGAAACTATGCGCAAATCGACAGGGAGGCCCTCAGTCTGGTGTGGGGTGTAAAAAAATTCCACCACTACCTGCATGGGCAACGTTTCACACTACTGACGGATCATCAACCGTTGGTGTCGATATTTAATCCAACAAAAGGGGTGCCCCTGATGACGGCCCAAAGGGGTGCCCCTGATGACAGCCCAAAGGCTGCAGAGATGGTCACTGTTCTTAGGAGCACACCAGTACCTTATCGAATATAAGGGTACCAAACAGCATGGCAATGCAGATGGCCTGTCGCGGCTACCCTTGCCTGCCGAGATCGAAGAGATAGTACAGGACCCCGTGGAAATATATCATACGGCTGTTATGGAACACTTGCCCATCACCAGCCAATGTATCGAGCGGGAAACACGGAATGACCCGACATTGGCAAGGGTTTACGAGTTAACCGTGAAAGGCTGGCCGGCGCAGGGTGACGCATCATTGCCGGCGTTTTCGGCAAGGAAGGACCAGTTGTCCGTCTGCCGGGGCACATTGATGTGCGGAGCCAGGGTGGTGGTCCCTCAAAAATTACAACATAAAGTGTTGCAGGACTTACACAAAGGTCATCTGGGGGGTGTCAAAATGAAAAGCCTCGCCAGAGCCTACGTCTGGTGGCCCGGCATTGACAGGGACATTGAGGAAGTAGCAAAAGCGTGCCAAGGGTGCCAGATGGTACAGAACGTACCACAAGCCCCATTACATCCGTGGGAGTGGCCCTCAATGCCGTGGCAAAGGATCCACGTGGACTTCGCTGGCCCCTTCCTGGATGCGATGTTCCTTATTGTAGTGGACGCCCATTCAAAATGGCCGGAGGTCATAAAGATGTCATCAACGACAGCTGAAAAGACAGTCGCAGTCTTAAGGACCATTTTTGCCCGAAACGGGGTGCCCGAGCAAGTCTGTTCGGACAATGGGCCACAATTTGTGGCAGAAGAATTTCAAGCATTCCTAAAAAGGAATGGAGTGCGACATTATACGTCCGCACCATATCATCCGGCTACAAATGGGCTGGCAGAGCGATTTGTACAGACTTTTAAAAAGGCCATCAAGGCGATGGGGGAGGAAAGGTTGCCACTACAACACAAGGTGGACAACTTCCTATTCGCATACCGTAATGCTGCACATACGGTGACCAACCAGGCCCCTGCCGTCATGTTCTTTAATAGAAGGTTAAGGTCTCGCCTTGAATTGCTCAGACCAAACATTCGGAGAGAGGTGGAAAACCGAGTATTTCGTAGGGCTCCTGACAGACAGACACGGAGCTTCGAGGTGGGGCAGCAAGTGTTGGCCCGTGATTATAGGAATGAAAAGTGGCGGTCTGGTACGATAAAGGCCCGCCAGGGACCCTTGATGTACACAGTTGAGACAGGGGAAGGCATAATCAGACGACATGCTGATCAACTTGTGGAGTCCAGAAACCCAACTGATTCACTACCTCAAACGTCTCAGCACATTGTTACAGCGGAATCACGGCCCAGCTCGTCGTTACAGAGGTCTCAGGATTGCGAGGAGTTCAGCACTCCAGTGATCTCCACGGCACAGGATGTGCCATCAGACACCGACGAGTCCAGCGATGAAGGGGTGACGGAAGTACCGCCGCCTACACCGAGACCAACTAGAGAAAGACGTTATCCTAGTCGAGACAGGAGGCCTCCTCAGAGACTGAATCTATAACATGTTTCTGTTTATATATATATAAGTAGACAACTCTTGATGTAAATATGTTATGTATATTGTGTTACCAAATGTTATTAGCCCTAGTTATGGGGCATCTATTGACTTAATTGCACGGGTACGTTTTAATTAAAAGGGGAGGAATGTTGTGTATGTAATAGGTATGTTACTTTAAACCTATGGCCAGGGCAGCACTACTTTGTAGGGCGTAGTGATACCATAGTACCACTCCTGGCCATAGGGGTATAAATAGTACTGTGGGTACTGATCTCCCCTCAGTTTCCCGCCTGTTGGTATTAAGTAAAGACCTACGTTGAATCTTCCAAGCTGTCTCGTCATTATTGCATTAAGTATAGACACATACTTTATATGCATGTGTGTGGGTAAAATGGGGATAATCCTCTTATCTACCTGTTAACAGACAGTTAAGTGGCTGAAATCCCCTTCCCGCCTCCAAGGAGACAGGACCCGGCACGGGTCGGCTACCCACCTCCTGGCAAGATGGCACGGACGCGGGTTGGGGGCGGGATGGGTACCCGCCCCCAGATTCTGCCATTTTCCCGGCAGTCCTGTCTCCATACCCGCCTCCCCAAGGCTGGCAAGACCGCACCCAAAGTTCCAGTCATGAGCTTAAACAACTGCATGCGTGTAATTTTGCCCCAATGTTTCTTCTTTGCTACCATGCTTTGAGATCTGCCAGTGTTGTAAGCAGGACATTTTCCAGAGTACTGCAGGACAAGGCTTGAATGGAAACAGTTCCACAATATTAATGTGCTAAAGGTCACCAAGAGAAAGTTTCAAAGTCGAGATTTATAGTGGCAAAGTTTGGCTTTGCAGATGATCCATTCTAATTCTCACTAAATCAAAGTGCAATTGGGTGCAACAGCTGTCTTTCGACATATATGTGACTTAAGTTATTAGATGCAAAAAAATTCATGATCCTTTTACAGTTCAATACAATTGGTTTTATGAACGGAGTGACTGCTGCTAACGAACCGGAAGCTGCGCAGACGAACAACCAAAATCCACAGGCTGCGCATGTGCAACTACTTCCAGTTCGTTGGCAGCAGCCGCATCCAATAATTATAGATCAGAAAGAAAGACAGACTTTCATTTATATCGTGCCTTTCACGACCACCGGATGTCTCAAAGTGCTTTACAGGCAATGATGTATTTTTGAAGTGTAGTCACTGTTGTAATGTGGGAAACGCGGCAGCCAATTTGCGCACAGCAAGCTCCCACAAACAGCAATGTGATAATGACCAGATAATCTGTTTTTGTTATGTTGGTTGAGGGATAAATATTGGCCAGGGCACCAGGGATAACCCCGCTGCTCTTCTTCGAAATAGTGCCATGGGATCTGTTACGTCCACCTGCGGGAGTAGACAGGGCCTTGGTTTAGCGTCTCATCTGAAAGACGGCACCTCTGACAGTGCAGCACTCCCTCAGCACTGCACTGGAGTGTCAGTCTAGCTTTATGTGCAATTTAGAGGCAATTCGGACCTATCTTAATTCATCCCCCCACTATCCAGAAGTTTTTTTTTAATGATTCCAAAGTTTTCACTTCTACTACTCTTTGCTTTGTAAAAATTTTTCTAGCATGGAGCATCAGGGTTGACACCATGTAAATTGAAGACAAGAAGGAATAAATGGTGGCCACCCAAAACAGGCGTAAATGAGCAACGAGCAGAACAGGCACCAGGCCTGCTCTATTCAGGATGCTTCAGCGGCCTAAGCTGCAGCTGCCAACAAAAAGTCATTTTTCGTTTATAACAATTCAAAAAACATTGCTGTGGAGCCAGAAGGAGCAGGAGTGTTCCGCTGACTCCACAGTACTCGTAATCTTCCCCTCCTCCATAACCTCTCAACCATCCCTCCTGCCCACCGCCTCCCCTCCCCCCCACCCCCCTTACATACCTTAGGGCCGCTCATTTATTTATAATGGGCGAGCTGCCTATGGGGGCATGACAGGCACCAGCAGCTCACTGAAATCATATAAATAAGGCCCGAGGGCCCAATTTTCGGCCAGCCTCAGACCTCTTGACTTGGGTACATGCTGACAGTGTGCCACTGGTTATGCATCCGAAAATGGACCATAACTAATTTTTACCTCAATCTCTCTGACATGGTTACTAAGGGCCACATAAGTCTGCCATGAATTAAATTAATTTACTAATCCTTGTCACCTTTTACTGATGCACATGCGTTTCCAACTATCCTTCTTTGATAAGAGTAAAACATGTCCTTTGTGGTGTAAATACAGTATCCAAGGAATGATGCCTTGCAACCCAAAGTAACTGCACTGTTCACATCCAGCGGCTGTTGCAGAATTTATTTCAGTTCCCATGACAACCACAGAATGTGCATCAAGGTCAATCAGCCAATGGTCGTAGCCTATAGCTGTGCAGTTGCTGCCCTGATTACGAGTTGCATATGAACAAAGAAACTAGCTAAGATATTTTTTGCTTTGGAGTCTCATTACTTTCATTACCTAATCTTTGTGTCAGCACACAACAATGCTTTCTTTATCAGGGTAAGAACAGATGTTATACATTTATTTTACTGCAACTAGCATATACATACAGGCTTGCTACATTAATTCAAATGCTGCACGTTCCAGAAGCCAAGCTGAATATATATGCAACAAAATGGGCAATATCAAGCAGCTGTCAGGTGTGGTAAATCATAACCAAATCAATGTTTCCTGGCTAGTCATCCATTTACTCCATAACTAGCTACATCATGCACACTACACTGTAAACAAGTCTGTGCATTCCTCCATAGCACAATCTGTGTGCATTCTGCTGGAGTGACTGACGGGAAAAAAAAGCCTGATGGGACCTCACCACTGCAGCAGCCTCCACATTACAAACCAAATTAAATGATCACCAAGATGAATAAGTAGATATATGACTTAGTTTCACCCCCCTCGGGCCGTATATGATTTCAGTGAGCTGCTGGTGCCTTTCGTGCCTCCACAGGCAGCTCACCCATTTAAAAAGATGGAAAACTAGCTGTATATATTTGTATAATTAGCTTCAAAATAATAACATCCTAAACATTCTTATGGCAATCCCTCAACAAGGCTTTGATGCTTTTTCTATTATTCTCATTCAATAAAAAAATCCAACTCTACAACAACAACAACTTGTATTTATATAGTGCCTTTAATGTAGTAAAACATCCCAAGGTGCTTCACAGGAGTGTTAGCAAACAAAATTTGACACCAAGTCACATTAGGAAATATGACCAAAAGCTTGGTCAAAAGAGGCAGGTTTTAAGAGCGTCTTAAAGGAGGAGAGCGAGGTAGAGAGGCGGAGAGGTTTAGGGAGGGAATTCCAGAGTTTAGGGCCGAGGCAGCTGAAGGCACGGCCACCAATGGTAGAGCAGTGATTAAAATTGGGGGTGCTCAAGAGGGCAAAATTGGAGGAGCGCAGATATCTCAGAGGGTTGTAGGGCTGGAGGATGTTACAGAGATAGGGAGGGGCGAGGCCACGGAGGGATTTGAAAACAAGGATGAGTTTTTTTTTAATCGAGGCATTGCCGGACTGGGAGCCAATGTAGCTCAGTGAGCACAGAGGTGATGGGTGAACGGGTGTAGGATTTGGTTCACAGGTCACACACAGATTACCCAAAGGGTCTTAGGAGTCATAGGTCGTTTTATTAAAGAACGACAGTTCAAACATAGTTAAAACAGGATAGACACAGTGGACATATAACCCGCAACAGCTGAGAACTGTATACCAGCCCCGGAATGGACTGACAGGCGGACGGACGGGGGTTGAGGTAGAACGGTGGTCTTGGATCTCTGCATCCTGCGGCAGTGGTCTCTTCCTCGTTGGTCGTCTCCCGAGGCTGGCGGAGGTGTTAGGCCGAAGCCAGCATGAGAGCCACCCGAGAGGAAGCTCTCCCACTCTCTGCCTGTTTTTCCCTTTCGGCTGCCCATTTATATACCTTATTTCGGTGGGCCGGTGGGTACCTTGCATCAATCATTTGTGTAATCACTTTTACCCATTCAATTATCCAATTACAGAGAAATAGGTACCTACGGCAAACCCTGCCTGTCCCCATGAGATCATCCCTCGGCTTATCTGCTTTTTGGACATCTTGCACTTTCTCCTCGATAGCTTGTTCATCATCAGGCTCTTACTCGACCGCTTATCAGGCCAAATGAAAGCCTGTTTCTGCGTTATGCCCTTGGAAACGACCTCAGCTCTTTGTGCAACTCCTTATCTGACATGATTGGTTTCTTCTGTGTCATCAGCTTATCCTGGCTGCTGAGCTCGGCAAACCCATTTCTTTTATAAAACCATTATTTCTTTTACAATTCATAATTTCTTCCAATTCACAGTTTCTTACAGGGACTTGTGCGAGTTAGGATACGGGCATCAGAGTTTTGGTTGAGCCCAAGTTTATGTAGGGTGGAAGCTGGGAGGTCAGCCAGGAGAGTTTTGGAATAGTCAAGTCTAGAGGTAAAAAAGGCATGGATGAGGGTTTTAGCAGGAAATGAGCTGAGGCAGTAGTGGAGTTGGGCGATGTTACAGAGGTGGAAATATGCAGTCTTGGTGATGGAGCAGATATGTGGTCAGCAGCTCATCTCGGAGTCAAATACACCAAGGCTGCGAACTGTCTGGTTCGGCCTCAGACAGTTGCCAGGGAGAGGGATGGAGTTGGTGGCTAAGGAACGCAGTTTGTGGTGGAGACTGAAGACAATGGCTTTGGTCTTCCCACTATTTAGTTGGAGAAAATTTCTGCTCATTCAGTACTGGGTATTGGACAAGCAGTGTGACAAATCAGAGGCAGTGGTGGGGTCGAGAGAGGTGTTGGGAGATAGAGCTGGGTGTCGTCAATGTACATGTGGAACCTGATGTGTTTTCGGATGATGTTGCTGAGGGGCAGCATGTAGATAAGAAATAGGAGGGGACCAAGGATAGATCCTTGGGAAATATTTCCAACTGTATAGTAGTATTGGCCTGGAATTTGCGATGAAAATAAAAGGTGAGTCTATCAGTGCTCACTGTTATAATGGAGGAAATCTGACAGCAACTTCTGGAGTACGCACATGCGCAGTTAAACACGGAAATCCAGAAGTTGCTGCCAGATACCCCGGTCCTCCAAAGGTTGTGATGTTGCAGTCCTTGCTGATAGACTCAGCAGTGAAATGACTACAATGGCGTGAACTTGCTGTACTTGCCCACTAGTTTCACACTAAAACTGGCTGAAAAAGTTAGGGCTGGTGCATTCTGGAGCAAGTGAGTTTTTAATGGCACAATAAGTGATAATTACTGCTGAACAACCTCTCTGGCCCTGAAAAATTTATTTTATAAGTGTGGAGCAACGTTCCATCTAAGCTGCATGGCCACACAGCTCTCTGCTGATCCCGCACAACCCCGGGACCGGTTTTTCCAATCTTAAATCTTGCGCATGTGCAAAACTGTGAATGTGCCGCACAGGCCGTTAAAGGCGCAGCACACCAAAAAAAAAATTAGGGGGAACATTAGAAAATTAGTGTGAGATTTAAAAAAAAATTTTAAAACTTATTTTTAGTTTTTCTGTCTGTCTCTTTTATCTCTTTCCCTTAATCCCATCTGTATTTCCCAATATTTATCTTGCTTTTCTGTACATCATTTAAATTAAATTTATATTTCCTAATTTATACTTCCTGGTTTGGATTCTGTGAGTCTCAGTAAGGATTCTTCAATCTGATTGGTTGAAGAGCCTCGCTGTTGCTTGTCCTGTCCACAGGTACCACAGATTCCCTGTAGAGGGTGCTGCACTGGATCAGACGTCGGATTAGAGTAAATCTCCGCTGACAAGTCTGCAAAAGGTCTGTGGGCAGCTGTCAGCGAAGTGAATGGCGAGCGCCTTTCCTTTGCAGCTGAGAGCAAAATCCGGGCCAATATTTCCAACTCTACAGTAATAATTCCAACTCTATCATCACCACTTTTAAATTTCACTTCCTGCACTGAAATACTTGTGTGACATTGTTCATTCATACAATCATCCACTTACTTTCTTTAACAGATAAAATATGTATATTCACTAGCATATCGGGAATGTGTATCAGAAAGACAAAAACTGGCATTACTATAATTAGGGTGGTGAATGGCTGCAATCTCCTTTTGCTGCATTGCATTTGAAACAGGAATTAATTTAAAATGCTCCTTCCTATCAGCTTCACAAAAGAAACATAAAAATGTAAAGCATAAAGTCAGTGGCAATGCAAAATAACAGAGGAAACACATGCTCACTGCTCACAGGATCGTACCATATAGCGTACAACCTACAGTATTGATATAGCATCTTCCTTGATCTCAGGAAGCCCAGTGAAGTACTTTTGTAAAGTAGGAATGCGGCAGCCAATTTGCGCACAGCAAGGTTCCACAAACAGCAATGCGATAATGACCAGATAATCTGTTTTTAATGATGTTGGGTGAGGGATAAATATTGGCCAAGGCACCAGGAGAACTCCCATGCTCTTCTTTGAGTAGTACCATGGGATCTTTTATATCTACCCGAGAGGGCAGACGGGGCCTTGGTTTAATGTCTACATCAAAAGACGACATCTCCGACGGTGCAGCACTCCCTCAGTAGTGCACTGGAGTGTCAGACAAGCTCATGTTCTTATGGGATAGGATTTAGAATTTTTCAGATGGCCTACTCCCTCCCCAACTAAGATAGAATTGGCAGTTTTTTTCAAGAATGGCCAGTCATTTTAGTTCAATGTTTAATACTATATTTATTGTAATTTAATTGATTTGAAGAATGTTACCACATTTTAACTAGCCACCTAAGTTATCTCTATATTTTTTTTTTAACAAATTCAGATAATAACAAAATAGCTTCAGTTGTGAGGGAGGTATAATTGAGACCTTGGTTTATCATAAAACCTGCTGGTACTGGCTTCCTTAATAAAATACGTGTCTATATTATGGTTTTGTTTCTATAAGTGTATGATGTGTATTCATAATCCCCTCAGCAAAATTTCTGCATTATATTAATATTTTTAGCCTGCACTGTAAATCCAAGTTCTATAGTTTCATTCAAGTTAGCACTGTATTTTTATAGTGTAAAGCATAGTATCCTATCAAGTCTATGCTCCCAAAGTTAATTTACAAGGGGTTGATTTTAACATGCCGTTACAGGGTGGCAACGACCTCAAAATGGAATCAGTAGACTTAGTGCCAGTTAACCCTAAAGCTCATGTCGCTATCACTTTCACAGGGGCCTACCTGTATCAGGCGGTAGGCCCCTTTTAACATATATAAGTAGGGATCCTATGATTTACATAGGACCCGAATACCATTTTAGGATAGAACTGGTTAGGAGCATGTGCCGTGCATACTCTGACTAGTTTCATTGCCGATAGAGCTGAAGAGGCCCTGGAAAGGTAAGTTTGAAATTATATTTGTGCGACTAGGAGGAGGAGGAGCAAGAGTGCTCCGACAGGCCACACAAAAATACCACGGCCTTGGCACGCCCTCTCAGTCTCACTTTCCCCTCCTCGCCCAGGATATACCTGCAGCTGCTGCCAGCGTCCAAGCCTGCCGACATTCCTGTGGCCATGGAATGAATACCCATTAGGGATCCACAGCTCGCCACTTAGATTCACATGAGGCCCGAGCCTCAAAATTGTGTGCGGCTTCTTGCCGCCTGAATGGGTGGCCAGCTGACGTACTGCGCTAGTTGGCCTCATGAAAGTTAAAATCTACCCATACATAGAAAGGTGATTCGTATTATCATCAGGGTTGCCAACTCTGGTTTGACGTATTCCTGGAGATTTGATCATGTGACATTTGATCACGACACCCGATCACATGACACCTGCCCACTGTTAGCAAATGTTATTGCATTTACATTAGTTGAGTGTCATAGCCTCACCAAGCCCCAAATAAAATATTTGACTTTTTGTTTTATAGTGAGATGAATAACATAATTTAGAAATCAAAGAACACAAAATAGAAAGATTTAAGGATAAATAATGTTTCAATAAAAACTACTTCTGTGATGTTTCTGCAATAGACTGCAATGAGAAACACTAAGTAAATACCACTGATTCAACAAAATCATCGATATAAGTAACTTCTAACTAAAGCTTTTGAATAATGTTATGAAATTTTACAATACACAGTAAGATATAAAAATAAATAAAACCAAATCCAATTAAATTCACTGACTCCCACACCCCGCCCCTGAAGTTCAGCTTGAGGGAGGTGAGGTTCAGTTCTCAGGGAGTAGCACCAAAGCTGCCTGACTCTTAATAAAACATAGTGGTTAGCACTGTTGCCTCACAGCGCCAGGGACCCGGGTTCGAATCCGGCCTCGGGCGACTGTCTGTGTGGAGTTTGCACATTCTCCCCGTGTTTGCGTGGGTTTTCTCCGGGTGCTCCGGTTTCCTCCCACAGTCCAAAGATGTGCGGGTTAAGTTGATTGGCTATGATAAATTGACCCTTAGTGTTAGGGGGATTAAAATATGTGGGGTTACGGGGATCGGGTGGAATATGTGTCGGTGCAGGCTCGATGGGCCGAAATGGCCTCTATCTGCACTGTGGGGTTTCTGTGATTCTGTGATAGTATATAATAGCGCAGGCCGACATGAATTCTCCCTCCCTCCAGATTGTTTCTCTCTCGCTCCAACTCCCCAGTTTGCATTTCTCTCTCCCTCCTCCCCCAGTTTGTGTTTCTATCTCCCTCCCTCAATTTGTGTTTCCCTCCCTCCCCTCCAGTTTGTGTTTCTCTCTCCCTCCCTCAGTTTGTGTTCCTCTCTCTCTCCCTCCCCCAGTTTGTGTTTCTCTCTCCCTCCCTCCCCCAGTTTGTGTTTCTCTCTCCCTCCCTCCCCCAGTTTGTGTTTCTCTCTCCCTCCCTCCCCCAGTTTGTGTTTCTCTCTCCCTCCCTCCCCCAGTTTGTGTTTCTCTCTCCCTCCCTCCCCCAGTTTGTGTTTCTCTCTCCCTCCCTCAGTTTGTGTTTTTCTCCCTCCCTCCCCCGGTTTGTGTTTCGCTCTCCCTCGTCCCCTGGTTTGTGCGTCTCTCTCCCTCGTCCCCCGGTTTGTGCATCTCTCTCCCTCGTCCCCCGGTTTGTGTTTCTCTCTCCCTCCCCCAGTTTGTGTTTCTCTCCCCCTCCCCCAGTTTGTGTTTCTCTCTCCCTCCCTCCCCCAGTTTGTGTTCCTCTCTCCCTCCCTGTTTGTGTTTTTCTCCCTCCCTGTTTGTGTTTTTCTCCCTCCCTCCCCCGGTTTGTGCGTCTCTCTCCCTCGTCCCCCAGTTTGTGCGTCTCTCTCCCTCGTCCCCCGGTTTGTGCATCTCTCTCCCTTGTCCCCCGGTTTGTGTTTCTCTCTCCCTCCCTCCCCAAATTTGTGTTTCTCTCTCCCTCCCTCCCCCAGTTTGTTTGTCTCTCTCCCTCCCCAGTTTGTGTTTGTCTCTCTCCCCCTCCCCAGTTTGTGTTTCTGTCTCTCTCTCTCCCTCCCCAGTTTGTGCTTCTGTCTCTCCCCCTCCCCAGTTTGTGCTTCTGTCTCTCTCCCTCCCCAGTTTGTGCTTCTGTCTCTCTCCCCCTCCCCAGTTTGTGCTTCTGTCTCTCTCCCCCTCCCCAGTTTGTGCTTCTGTCTCTCTCCCTCCCCAGTTTGTGCTTCTGTCTCTCTCCCCCTCCCCAGTTTGTGTTTCTGTCTCTCTCCCTCCCCAGTTTGTGTTTCTGTCTCTCCCTCCCTCCCCCAGTTTATGTTTCCCTCTCTCTCCCTCCCAAAGTGGGAGGGCTGGGAACCCTAATTGTCATAGGTGCATTCAGGGGAAGCTTGATAAGTACATGAGGGAGAAAGATATAGAAGGATATATTGCTAGAGTTAGATGAAGTAAGGTGGGAGGAGGCTCGTGTGGAGCATAAACATTGGCACCGATCTGTTGGGCCGAATGGCCGGTTTCTGTGCTGTAAAATTCTATGTATTGATTCTACAGCTCAGTGACCTCATTTCACTGCATGCAGCTGTCTATATAATTAGTTTAATTATAGGAGATACGGATACATCAGTTAAATTAACAACTAGCTGCAGTTAATCACAGAATGTGTTCTGTAGCAATACACAGAACGGGATTATAGTTGCATTATTAGGTGAATCATGGGCTGATCCCGGTGAAATAACTTCAGGCACATTTGCATCTTCATCTGTGAGTATGTAGCTCCTATAGAATCTTAAACTTTAGGAATATTAAACACTAGGGACAGATTTAATTCTAATTGTGCAATTGCTAGTTAGTGTTAAAATCACAGTTTGTGGTAATAACATAAGCTCACAGGTTACAAAACAGCAATATATTTTAATTTCCCATTGCCCCATTGTTATGGGATGGAATTTCCACAGAGGCAAAGCAAATCCACTTGAATGTGAGGTATCAAGCCATTTATATTTATATTATCTTGTGGCGGTACAGGGGAGGCACTTCATTATCATTCAAGGTGCTCACAAAAGGAATTGCAACAAAAAAGAAAACAAGTCCCTGTAAAGAAGCCTTCTGAATGACAGCAATACCATTTGCAGATTGGCTTCTTATTTTTCACAATGATTCTCAGCCAGGGGGTGGTCATTTGTAACTACAGGTGCTGTATGTGGCCACTCCTCCAAACATTGCAGCAAATTAATGATGGCCAGATGAAAACATGCGGGAAGTATATTTAAGCAAATATCGTCAGCGTGTGGTGCATCTCTTGTTACTGTCAATGCACACTGCAAAAATAAAATCTAGTGCTCTTGCTTTCAAAACTAAAGGTTAATGAATATTGGGCTAGATTTTCAGTCGCTTGCGCCAGCAGTTAGCGCCTTAAGAGAAGTGATTTCCGGGCGCTATGCGTGTAGCGCCCGGGCGCAGCGCAGTTTGCGCCCCGCCCCAAATTAAGTTGCCCGTTAGCGCCGGCGCAAAGTTTAGCGCCCGCCCGGATGCGCGCGCTGAAAATGATGTCACATCCTCGTGCAACGCCCTTTGGCCGCCCCGATTGCAAACTTCAGTCGGACCGCCCCATTGTGCGGCGGGCAGCCGGAGCGTTTGGAAAAAGGAACGCAACACAACCAGCGCGGGCCCCGGGGGGCGCTAATTAAAGGGAACGTCCTCTCCAGTATAAAGGCCATCCTTTTTTCAGAAAACAGTCTTGTGCAACGCATTTCTGGAGACACAACAAGGAGGATAGCTAACTGGTTTCAAGCAGCAAGAGCCAGGTATTTTTGGACTCGGGCAATAGCGCTGCAAGTGGCCATTTGGAAATTAGACTGTTTGCCAGGATTTGATGGGGGCTGCATGGGGTGCCAACGCGCAGCTGCAGCGCCATGTCCGTAGGGCTCGCAGACGCATTGTGAGAGGGGCAGCCCTGGCTAGAGGCAGAGGGGGCTACAGGCGTCGGCCACGTAGGCCTTACCCAGTCAGGCTATACCGCCAGCAGCGCTCCTACCTAAACATGAGTGCCGCGCGATGTGTTAGAAGGCTCCGATTCCGAAAGGAGGTGATTGCAGAGATCTGCCACCTGCTTCGCCGAGATCTGCGGCCAAAGCTCAGGTGCAGGACGTCTCTGTCGGTGGAAGTGAAGGTGACGGTGGCATTGAACTTCTATGCCACCGGCTCCTTCCAATACGCTGCTGGGGACATAGCAAACATCTCCCAGTATGGCGCGCATCGCTGCATCCGCCACGTGACCGAAGCACTGTTCAGAAGGAGAAGCCAATTCATCTCCTTCCCCATGGCCCTCGAGAGCCAGCATCAGCGCGCATTGGGATTTGCCAGACTCGGGGAATTCCCCTTGGTGCAGGGCGCCATTGACTGTACGCATGTGGCTTTGCAGGCCCCTCTGGAGCATGGCGAGCAGTATCGCAACAGGAAGGGCTACCATTCTCTGAATGTGCAGCTGGTATGTGACCACAAGCAGCGCATCATGGCAGTCAATGCCAGCTTCCCAGGCAGCATCCACGATGCCTTTATCCTGCGGCAGAGTACTGTGCATGACATGTTCCAGGCACAGCCTCCCCCAAGAGGATGGCTCATCGGGGACAAAGGCTATCCTTTGTGCACCTGGCTCATGACCCCGCTCCGCGCGCCCAGGACCGCTGCTGAAGAGGCCTACAACGAGAGCCATCAAACCACCCGCAACATCATCGAGCTAACTATTGGGGTCCTCAAGCAGCGGTTCCGCTGCCTTGATCGCTCCGGAGGAGCTCTCCAGTATTCGCCGGACCGGGTCTCCCAATTTGTGGTGGTTTGCTGCATGCTACACAACCTGGCTATCCGCAGGACTCAGGCACTGCCACCTGACGTTGGACCAGCACCTCAGGAGGAGGAGCAGGAGGAGCATGAGGAGGAGGAGGAGGAGGAGGAGCAGGAGTACGTTCCCAGGAGGGAGCGACCAGGGCCAAGGGCCGCACGACGCCACCTTATTACACGGTACTTCTAAGCCCCCTGTCAGGGAATGGCCAGGGGCCATGAGGGAAGATGAATGCAGCAGCTCCGCAAGCCCTCAGCCGGCGAAGCCAACAAACACTAAGAAGAACAACCATGGAGACTGCATGAATAAAGATAATTTTTTATTGCACAAAAATGAAAAGCCCTTCCCACATGAATCCCCAAAAACAATAAACGGGCCCCACAAAAAGCCCAACAAACGACTCACTCCCACAAACTGGGGAGGAGCCACTCCACCTTTATTCAAACCGGGCCTCAACGTCGGCCTAACGCAAAAAATAAGCCCTCCAAAAGCACAACCATGGGCAAAATAAAGATGGCCACCGCCATATTAAAGGAAAGCTGCCCACACCCTCTACTGAGTGGCCCGCGAGGGCGAGACCTTGGCCAGCATTTTGCCTCCCCTGCCCTGCCTGCTGCTCCTTCGCAAGCTCTGCCCAGTGGCTGCTGCGAGGCTGGGGGAAGGCGCCTGAGGCTCAGATGCCCTTCCGCCAGATGCCGCTGGGGGGCGGCCTACATGGCGTTTGGGCCTCGAGGGGCCGTCTGCTGAGTGGCGCACCTGAGCCTGGCCACCATCAGCTGCAGCCGCTTGCCCTTGACGCCCCAGTGGGGGAATGGCGGCGACAGATGGCGCAATGTGGGCCAGCTGGCGTCTGGGATGCGCTGGCTGGTGCTGTGGCACGGTGGCACTCGGCCGGGCCCGCACTGCAGGATCCGCAGCAATCAGCCGACGGGCGGCTTGCTGGGATGGTCCAGCGCGGCGGCTGCCCTGGCGATGCCTGCCTGAGACAGCGCGTGTGGCAGCAGTGAGTGCCCCTGTGGTCCTGGTGTGCGCGTGCATCACATCCGCCAGGGTCTTGACGGCATCAGTCAGCATGCGGCCACTCGCAGCAGTTGCTGCCTCGAACTCGTGCACACTGGTCGCCAGCGACTCGATGGCCTCAGGCATGCGCCCCACCACGCTCATGAGCTCCGTGTGTCGCCGGTCCGAGTCGTCGGCCATCTTATCCAGCTTCCGCACCTCCTCCGAAGTGAAGGTGTCCGGACTGGAGTCGCGACTCTCCCGCTGGGGAGGAGGGGGCCGAACTAGGGGACCCTTGCCGCGTTGGTGACGGCGAGTGTGCCGAGCAGCAGCACTCCCCTCTGATCTTTCCCCCCTTTGGGGGGAAGGCCGCGGGCCACGCGCACGGCTGCTGGGTGGCTGGACGCCACTGGTCCCAGAAGCTGCATTGCCCTGCGACAGTTCCTCCAGGCACTCGTCCAGTGAGGAGGTGTCAAGCATTTCCTCCTCTCCTGCGGGACGTGACTGTTCCCCCGAAGGTCCGGCTTGCTCCTCCTCCTCCTCCTGGTCGGAGGTGCTGTCACTGGCAGCTTCAGGGTCCTGGTCGTCACCAGCTGAAAGCAGGAATGCACAAGAGTAGCTTCAGAGTGAGGAGACAGCGTCAGCGAGGGAGTTAGGACTGGTGGGATTCAGCGCATTGGTGGGACAGTGGCAAAGGAGGTAGGTCGGATGGGCCAGTGCGACGCGAGAGGGCCAAAAGGCGAGGTCCTTACCATTGCCGGGCAGTGGAGGGTCGGATACACCGCACGCTGTGGGGACAATCACACGGGCTCCCATGAGCACACACACGCGCTCCTCCAGCCGAGTGAGCTTCTGCAGCTTGGCGCGGCCACCCCTGGCACGGGCCTGGCGATTAAACGCTACTTTAGCCTGCAAGAGAAAGGACGGGCTGTAAGTGCGCAGTGAAGCCCTGATGTAGTGTGCACTGCCTCCCATGGTGGAATAGCTTGGACAGAGTGAAGCCCTGATGTAGTGTGCACTGCCTCCCATGGTGGAATAGCTTGGACAGAGTGAAGCCCTGATGTAGTGTGCACTGCCTCCCATGGTGGAATAGCTTGGCCAAAGTGTAGAGTGCCGAATGGCCATTTGATGCTCATGACTGTCCCAATGCTGCTGGCTGAGGGCTGGCCAATAGGACTTTCAGCCCCCTTTGCCCATCATGTCAGGTGTACATGCAAGAATGAGGAGGAGACTGGAAAGGCTACTCACCTTCACAATCCTGGTCAGATCGTTGTATTTTTTACGGCATTGTTTGTGGGTCCTGGGGGCCTCGCCGGTGAACGTCACCCTCTGGGCGATCTGCTTCCAGGCTTTGGTGTAGTCATGGTGGGTTGGATTCCTCCCACTCTCTGGAAACAAGATCTTGCGCCTCACCTCCAGAGCTGTGACCATTATGTCCAGATCACCCTCTGAGAAGCGCAGGGCACGCTGACGGGCCTTCTCTGGCGTTGCCATGACTCCCTGGGGCTGAGCAGCAGTGTTGAGGCCTCTTTGCAAGGCTTCAGTGTGCAGGGCGTGGCAGCAGACCAATTCGTCCCTTCCCCCTTTAAGAGCTGGTCGGCACCACGGGGTCTGCTGTCAGTGCAAAAATGACCGCACCCGCGCTGCGCCCCGCCTGGGCGCTATCCCTCTGGACCGCCGGCTTAGCGCCGAAAGGTAGGAGTGGAACGCCTCTTTTAGCGCTCCACCACTCTCTTAGGGCGAAGCCACTGAATTTCCGGCAACGGGGCGCTACTTTGGGGCGGGCGCTAACTTCGGGCGGGCGCTAAGGTTAGCGCCCCAAAACTGTCTATACTGAAAATCTAGCCCATTGTCTTTTAGCTACCATGTTTTGATATTCTGATGTGGCATTTTAGAAGATAGCCTCACTGACTGTGGTTTACATTTGTCAATAAATTATGTCGTTCATGGAATTTATACGAGATTGTACAGTATGAACGTTGGGTGTTAATTTTCACACATTGAAAACAGCACTGATGAAATGCCGTTTAAATTTCAGACTTGTCCATATATACAATTAATATATATATATTACCTCTGTCAACATTGTTCCTGTAGTGTAGATCTTTCAGTTAATGAGCAGCCTTTCAACAGGGGAAAAACTTGAAATATTATTTATAATATTAATAATAGATCTTATGCTGGCACATTGCATTTTGGAACTATTGGTACATTTATTCACAATCCAAGAAAATAATTCCAAACTCCTTAACTGGTTTATTTGTTCTCAACTTTTTTTTTTATTATACTCCGAGATCGTGGATTTGTGTTCAATTAATAATCATGTGGCTCTTGTAAATTCTTTAACAATGTTCCCATGTTATTAGTGGAAATTTCCAAAATTGTGAAAGAAAATTCAAACCACGGAGACAACAGTAGAGATCTCTGACTCTGTGGGAAAACAGCCTATTTTAGACCAGGAAAACATGCATGGATTGTATCAGTGAACAACTGTATACCAAATGAGGTCTATAATTACAATTACTGTCACTGTAAGCATTCACATTTATATCTATAGGAGTTGCCATCAAATCTGTATCATGCAGGATGACTGTGCAAATGGTTTCTTCCTTCTGTGAAACCAACATTAAAAATCCATTATTGGTAACCTGCAGCACATTTTCCACATTCCTAATGTAAGTTAACATATTTTGAGACTGAAACAGAGACAAAGTTTGGTCAGGCCCACCTTTAAGGATCTATTTAATGCCAATAATCTATTGCAACTTTACCCCTTCAATCATTTATCTCTAGAGTATCTGATCTGAGGTGTACATAATGAAACAATGTAGACTGAGGAAACAGTGGAACATAAAACATCAATAAATCATTTTTTGAGCATTTTACAAAAATATAGCCTGGAAGACAGTCAAATAGTAGAAAACAGGACAGACCCTTTATGACACTCACTAACACTAAACTGATGAATTTGTATGGAAAATTTTATTTGATAATAAAAATAGCATTCACAGACTTCTTTTTGTAGCTACATATACATTGTGATCTGTTTCGGGGGGGGGGGGGAAAGAAGCTATACGGATATATTAACATCTACTTACTATACTTTACTATACTAAAGCTATGTATATAGCCACATGGGTCAAGCTACGAACAATGTAGTATTTATATATGCATAGTGTTTTATAAAAAGATTTGCCCATATATTGCTTTCAATCTACATAGCAGAACATTAGGTCTATAGCACATTGCAAGAATTAATGCTTAAAGAACACACACTGCATACAAGTGTTTTATAATATACAGGCAAGTTCACCATCAAGAAATAGAATTTCAAAACCAACAAAAACTTAATAATTACTGATATAGTATTCCTTTTGAAAACAGTTTTATATACCTGAATCATTTTACTTTAAAATATGTCCCATAAATCAGTTTGTTCCATTTCCGAAATATAAACACGATCACATTCCTCACAACTAGTTTTGCCATAGTTATACTCTTTTTACAAGAAAGGCAACATTTTCCAACAGGCTCTATTAATTACAATTTAAACTTTGTACACAAGATGGTTAGTTATACATTTGTACAGTACCATGGCAACAACAGTGATAAAACTTGCAATGCTTACTTAGTGTTGTAATGGAAATGTGAACAGTATACATATAGACACTGAAGCACTGAAAGCAGTTCACTTAGTGGTTCAACAGTAATGAAGAGCATCTTCATGGCTCAACTAGGCAGTTTCTCCTCTCATTTTTCAAGCAGTGCCACAGCAGACCTTCACCACACAGTCCCCTTTTGCAATTGGCTTAGAAATTATCAAATGAACCTACATTATTATTCCACTTCTAATTTTGAATAAACCACCTGTTTACAATTGATGCTAAAGTCTGCACAATCTTTTTAGCCATTTTTCTATTGGTCTAAACATACTCTCTCCTTGATAAGTATATCAGCATCATGAGTCTTATTACTCCAGTTTAGAAGCTTGCTCTTTTAGGTTATCTGGTCAGCAACTCACCAGTTTAAATACCATACCCATCAATTTTTAGATGTTTTGGAAAGCCTCCAAACTTTTTGTGTGATGTAGAAAAATACTTAGTATTAAAACGGCATAGTGTTTCGACAAAGTGCAATTATTTTGTGCTAATGTCGTCTTGTTTCATTAGTATGTTGGAGACACCCCAAGAACTAACAAAATATCTGGCAAGTTATCTAAAATCAATAATACAATTAAGGCTTACATTTGACATGTAATTTCAATACTATTTTCCTTTTGAGCGATCCCTAGCTTGTGTTGGGTCAGGCACATTTTACTGTTAACATTTTCCTGACATATGTACAGTGTCATTTTTGTTTGTATTCTGTATTTTTTTTTTTACATCAGTAGGCCTCAAGTCTTTTCAAGCTGACAAACTCTGATCAACTTTGGGGTCTTTTCAGAGAACCTATGTTGTCTTTTTTACACAGAACTTGACTTGTCCAGTGCATAATCCTTCATTCAGATGCTGAGATCAGTGCTGCATTCTCTAACAGCCTTCCTTCTAGGCTGCGGGGATTGCCTAGAACTTCTGGTAAATTCATTTTTCTCCGCATTATGTTCATCCCTGTGCCTCGATCTTTCATCACCTTTGCTTCTTTTTTCAGGTGATCTGTCTCTTTTTGTGTCTAGTGACCTGTGTCTCCTTCTATCAGGTGACCGCTCTCTTCTTCTTTCAACTGCCATTTCTTTCTTTCTGTAAGGTGACCTTTCTCTCCTCCTATCAGGTAAATCTTCCCATCTCCCATCGGGTGACCTTTTTCTCCTTTCAGATGGTCCCTCCTTGTATCTGCCAAGAGATCTTTCATTCCGTTCCATATTTTGACCTGTCATCCTTGATATTTCCCTACCTCTTTCAGGAGATCTTTGATGGTATCCATTCTCTGCCTTCCTTTCTTGACGTTGTTTCCTATCAGGTGATCTGTCCTTCCTCCTTCCGGGTACATTTTCTTTTCTTTTGGAAGTACCGTTCCAGGTCGTAGTGTGGTGTTCATTGGTTGGTCTGCTGTGTTCTTTTCTGCCTTTTGGCTCTTCTTGTTCACTAATCCTCCTTTCCCTGTGCTGTGATGATTTGTGAATTTCTGGTGGATAACTGGATTCCAGTGATGGATGAGGTCGTCTTTCTGATAAGTATTTCACTTCCGGTACATTTTGTGAACCTGTTGTGGAACTGCCCCTGTCATTGTTTGGGTCTGAAAGATAAAAGAAAGATAATTTGGTTCAAATATTGAGAAGAGTAAAACCTTTTAACATGGTCCATGTTAAAAACGTACTCCCTCAATTGTTCTGTTACAACTAACATCCTTGAAACTATTCCCCCAGAAGAATTTTGTGTGACCTCTCATTGTAAATAATCACTTGTTAATTAACTGTAGGTATATTAAATAAATAACCTTAAATTCAACTCCAATTTGTCATTTAATAATTTAAATGTTGTAAATATTTCATCATTTTAATGGATTATGTGCTCATCAGCGTAAAGAATATTGCTGCATAGATTGTAGAAGAATATAGGTTAAAAGGAACTTTTTTTTTGCACAGCGTTATCAACTAGTTCCACATCAAGCATAGCACAAAATGGATGATGGTTAAAGCTCTATCAATTTTGCCCTGAAATAACACATTGGGATACTAGGCTGTTGATGCTTAGCACATTCACCTTAAGTTCCTCTCTCCACTATCTTAGTAAAAGTGTTAGCCCATTTATTTTAAACGGGTTAAACTTTCAAGTAGCAGAGAGAGGAATTTCAGATTAATGCACATCCCACAATGTCATTTCAAGGGCAATGCATCTTAACGTTAACCTCAAATGAGCACGATCTACTGCACAAGCATGATATTTCAAGACGATGATAATCTAAGCTTATATACATACAAAGGATTTTGTACAGGATTTAGTGGCTGCCTCAATTAAAATTACTTTTGGCACAGTCATTTTCAATTTAAACTTTAACACTACTGTATATGTTATTATGAATGTGATACTTGTAATGTAAAAAAGTTTGGAATTCCTACATCATTTCCATGGATTGCAACTGATTTACACAGCAACCTTATTTAAGTAGTCATTTGTAAAAGACTGACCCTATCTTGATTTTTAAATTACTCAGACCCTGAGAATTTAGTGTCTCCTGGATTCTCTACGACGTAGAACCCCAACTTCAAAGTGCAGTTAACTAAGTGGAACGTTACACACAAAACCTGTTGATGAATATGTTTCCAGTGGAACAATAGTCAGTGTCATGGTCACTGAATACTTACATTTGCTAAAACACTAAATCTGCACCTACAGTACGATGGCAGCATTTACCTCAGGCATAAGCAAATCCTCAAATGACATATAGCTATTTTAAGCAACAAAATTAATTAATTTCCAATAAGTAAACCTTTTAAAGTCAGAAATGATGGCAATCAAGCACTCCCAACAGGAAAGTTGAGTTTGCATCATCTGTCTGTTTGTCTTTGATGCTCACTTGCCTCAGATGGATGATCAATTCTCAGCCTGTTTAAATAGAATGCCACATGGAGGCAGGGTGGTGCAGTTACAGGTGTTTGCTGTCCAGGAACTTACTAATCAATTCCAATACTAATTTCTGTCAAGCACTAATGTTTTAAAGCAGTAATGCATCTCGGGTTCATAATAAACCACAACCTTTGATCTTGCAGTTTATGATGTAATTGGAATCCTACAATGTGTTGCTGCCTTGTAGCACATTCCCAATTATAAGTCTCCTCTACATAATTTATATCAGATAATGAATTTTCTGATAAGCCATGATGGGGGGAAATAGCAATACATTAGGTCAGCCATTACACCTCGAGGTCCTCCATTATGAAATCAATAATGCTTTTTGACCTATATCATGAGGCATTACTTTCATCTTCAAACATCATTAGCAAGAGTAAGAAACTATTTTAAATGAAAACTCAATATTTGGCATGTACTATAAATTATAACATACGTAAAGTGAATTTAAAATGTATCCCAACCTTACGGTCCAGACAAAAAAAGAACTGCTCAAATTGAACTCATGTCTAGTGACATCTGAAATCCTTGACTGGATAACCATTTTATAATTCACCTAGAGATATCCACTCTCCTCTATAATATATATTTGGCAGAAATATTTCAATATAATCAAGTACCGGTTAGTTTTTCTGTAACCATGTAGTAAGATGTTATGAACACTAAATACTTGTGTTAACATTATGCGTCATGATCTTCACCTTCTAGCTTAAGCCAGAATAGTAACAAAACTACAAATAAGTTGACAAAAGGACCAATTAGAGAAATAGTGGAACAAACTCTACTATATAAACACTAGCATACATTCTAAATCACATTCTGAAATTAGACCCTCCTGTCTGTTATCTAAACCATGGGTTCAATAGACGTTCAAAAACCCACTTGAGCTTCACTCTCTCAATTTAGTGTGCCTGAACTCCTTGACCATGTTACAGCCCTGTGAGTTTACTGGGTTTTCAGTTGCATGAATGGCAGCAGACAATTTGAAAATTCCCTTCAGATTTGTGGATTTTTTTTTTTAAACCAGTCAAGGGCAGTATGTACAATAATGGCAACTGGTACTGGACTCCACTGCTGTTCCTATTCCATACAGGAAACTGGTTTAGAAAAAATATTGATCAATTTCTTACTTTCCACGAATGCCAGAGGCAGTATGCATTCAACACAATTATGTTTAAAATGTAAAACAAGTCCCACAACATAGCAACTACCAGGTGAAAGGTCATGTCTGCAACTCTACAAATGGAAGGAAAGGTGACATGGAACTCTTCCCTTTCTGTGTTATGGTGCTACAAGTGCAAATAAAAGAACAATGGTATGTATGATATTGTGTGAATATTACACAAGAACAATATGTTTACTCAATGAAGTAATTTTAACAGGATCTGAGGTGGTGGCGTGCCATCATTTTACACAATCCTGCCTAAACAATAAGCATTGCACATATTCATTTAAACTTTATAAGGATGTAAAGGATACTCTCTTAGAATAGCATATGTGCAATTTACATCAGCGGGTCAAAGTTCAGTTTTGAACATTTTGATAACTCTTTGTCCTCACCAACTACAGTTTTGCTGGGGCAGACAGCTGTTTGAAGAGCCGATTATTTTTGGGTGAAGTGAAAGGGTTACACTCAGATTCGATTAAACAGATGGTTGACAGATTTTCAGGGATGTTTATGATGGAAACATTCAATGTTAGTTTCATCATGAGTTGAATGAAAGCCACTTCCAACCATTCTTCAGACTTTCAACATAATCTGGAAGAACATTGTGGACTGTTCATATCATTAAGTAGACACATATATCAAACATATCCAAACCGCCCCACTGCATGGCTCATTCACTCTTCCACCGTATACTAATATTTGAAGCAGAAATATAAAGATTGTAAATATCTAAATTGGGAAATATGTATAACATACATTTCAATCAGGATTGTCGCAGCTACATTATTTATCAATTTATACTTAAAATGTGGGGAACGGTTTTCAAAAATTGTAGGAAAAATTTATTTTTTGTTCCACAAGTTCGTCGCAGATTATGTAAAATGATGGCACATGACAAGCTTAGGTCCTGTTACAAACACAACTGAATTATATAAATCAGGTGGATATTCCCGATTAAATTTAGCTAGAATTGACCAAATGTTAGATTGTTTAAAAAAAATACAACAGTGGTCACAGAATCACAGAAACCCCACAGTGCAGATAGAGGCCATTTCAGCCCATCGAGCCTGCACCGACACATATCCCACCCGATCCCCGTAACCCCTACACCAACACATATCCCACCCTATCCCCGTAACCCCATGTATTTAATCCCCCTAACACTAAGGGTCAATTTATCATAGCCAATCAACCTAACCCGCACATGTTTGGACTGTGGGAGGAAACCGGAGCACCCGGAGGAAACCCACGCAAACACGGGGAGAATGTGCAAACTCCACACAGACAGGTGTTACAAATACCTCGTTCTTGGTTTTAAGTACAAGCAAAGCTAAGTTCTGCGCACGCACAAAAATGATCCCAGTGAGAGAACATTTATTCCGTTATATTATTTTATGTCTATAATATACAAGCCCAGAGAATTACTCGAACATTCGGTGAAATAAAACTCCATCATGTTGCAGTATTACTGCAGTCTGAGTCACATGATACACTAGTAAGGGTCTGTTTATTTCAATCTTAGTTACAGATTTGCCATAAAATGTTTAGGAATTTTATTTTTGTATGTAACACATTGGGAGGTTTGTGCTGGAGTTTGCAGGGTGTTACAGCTGTTTACAATTTAGCACTGGCCATATTGGAACCTGCATGTGTGATAAATATAGGAGCAGATTACAATGCAGTAAACTCTGTGGGTTGAAGCGATTATATAACCTGCGAGCAAAGCTAAAACTATTTATCAACATCAGTTTTACTCTGTTTATTTCATAACTTTGGCTGACAAAACTTACTGCATTGTAGCATACTCCTACTTTCATCACACATGCTGGTTCCATGATGGCCTGTGCTGAATTGTACTCAAATACAGCATGCTGCAAACTCCAATACGACAGCTTTGTAATCCTTTAAACAGCAAATAGAATCTTTTTTTTCTTTAGATTTATTTTCATCTATTTTTATTCCCTTGCAGACCACTTTCTACCATATATCCTCCTGCAACTGGGAGGGTGGAACACACTGAATGATAAATGTGCTGAGTGTATAAGGTAAAAGGCCACTGCCAGCAGAGTCACTGTACAAGACAAACCGGGTAATAGACCGAAAACCTGCTGAAATTAACAGACTAGTCTAATTTATAAAAAGACACATACAAGAAAGTTATATATTTGAGAGGATAAAGGGAATCTCGTTGAATTAGTGAGCCTCAAAGGATCTGTATTTATTTCAGACAACTACTAATGGCATTTTGCACTTAACTGGAAGGAGGCACAATTAGAGTGACAGAAATAGGTCAGGAATTCAAATATATATATATATACTATATGCTCCTTAACTCTGCAGATTGCAGTGCCTCATTTCCATGCTCCATCTGGTAGTGTAACTGAGATTAGTTCCAGAGTGCAGCAATACCATCACAGTTGCTGCTAGCCAATGACCAATTACTTATTCCACATTAGATTAGTGAGAAGGGTATGGGCCCGTAAGATAATGGTAACTATAGTTGAGCAATATGGTGTCTTTATAGAAGCATAGAAGATAGGAGCAGGAGTAGGCCATTCGGCCCCTCGAGCTTGCTCCGCCATTCAATGAGATCATGGCTGATCATCCAAATTCAGTACCCTGTCCCTGCTTTCTCCCCATATCCCTCAATCCCTTTAGCCTTAAGAAATATATCCAACTCCTTCTTGAATATATTTAATGAATTGGCCTCAACTGCCTTCTGTGGTAGAGAATTCCACAGGTTCACCACTCTCTAGGTGAAGAAATTCCTCCTCATCTCAGTCCTAAATTGCTTACCCCTTATCCTTAGATTGTGACCCCTGGTTCTGGACTTACCCGCCATCGGGAACATCCTTCCTGCATCTAGTCTGTCTAGTCCTGTTAGAATTTTATACGTTTCAATGAGATCCCCTCTCATTCTTCTAAACTCCAGTGAATACAAGCCCAATCGACCCAATCTCTCCTCATACGCCATTCCTGCCATCCCAGATATCAGTCTGGTGAATCTTCGCTGCACTCCCTCCATGGCAAGAACATCCTTCCTCAGATAAGGCGACCAAAATTGCACACAATACTCAAGGTGCTGTCTCATCAAGGCCCTGTACAACTGCAGCAATACATCCTTGTTCCTGCACTCGAATCCTCTCGCTATGAAGGCCAACATACCATTTGCCTTCTTGACCGCCTGCTGCACCTGCATGCTTACCTTCAGTGACTGGTGCACAAGGACACCCAGGTCTCGTTGCACTTCCCCTTCTCCCAATCTATTGCCGTTCAGATAATAATCTGCCTTCCTGTTTTTGCCACCAAAGTGGATAACCTCGCATTTATCCACATTATACTGCATCTGCCCAATCACCCAACCTGTCCAAATCATACTGGAGTTTCTCGGCATCCTCCTCACAGCACACACGCCCACCCAGCTTTGTGTCGTCTACAAACTTGGAGATATTACATCTAGTTCGCTCGTCTACATCATTAATATATATTGTGAATAGCTGGGGTCCTAGCACCGATCCCTGCGGTACCCCACTAGTCACTGCCTGCCACTCGGAAAAAGACCCATTTATTCCAACTCTTTGCTCCCTGTCTGCCAACCAGTTCTCTATCCAAGTCAGTACCTTACCCCCAATCCATGTGCATTAACTTTGCACGCTAATCTCTTATGCAGGACCTTATCGAAAGCCTTCTGAAAGTCCAAATACACCACATCCACTGGTTCTATCAAAGATCTATAGAAATAAACTCATTTTCAAAACATCAGGATAATATTGAACTGACCCGCTGCACAATCCAGCTGTGCAATATTCAGCAATAGTATATCATCTCACTGGTTGGAAAAAAGGTTTGTGCATAACAGCACAATATTAATAAGAATATTAATAAATGAATAGGCGTACATATCTTTATCAGCACTTCTGCTGTGAGCACTGGGAAATAAGAGATGTCACTGTTGAGAGGACAGGGGCTTGCGAGAGGATAATTGTCTAGCAGAGGCTGAATGGGAACTGACTATAAGATACCAACTCAGAGTAAACAACAGCAAATGTATCCAATACCAGTTCCTTTGGGGAAACTTGGAAATTGGCATTTGAAATTGGTTAAGCGAGGTAGTCACCTGGGGATTTCATGTTGGCAGTTGGCACAGTGGATCACAGGTTACTTAATCATCACTGACATAAGCTGCCGGTGGCTAAATTGATTATTCTGGAATTAACTTATTAAATGGTCTTGTACACTACATTGTCCCCAGAAAAACATTAGGGTAGAAATTCGTTATACGGCCCACCTGATATTCAGTTCTGTTGACGTCAATAGAAGTGAACATCGGGCCAGGCATGTAACAGGCAGCGGATGCGATGCCGCTCATTTCTACCTCATTAAGTGCAAGCCAGATACTTCCCCACATGGAGATGGGGGAAATCTGATGGAGTTATTCCTCACTCCTGTGCCACTCTCACACAGCTCCAAGTGACTGGTTACAGACTTGGATTGGCATTGGGCTGGAAGGTCACCTGTTCTTTCAGTCATAGATGGTCTTTAGAAAAAAATGCCCTAAAAAACACAAAGCTTAGATGGGGGAAAAAATGAACCTTCTCTGAGCCTCACCATCTTCAAAGGACTGGAGATTTAACCCCAACTATTTACCCAGTTTTGATGTTATTCCTGCGCATATGATCCTTATAGAACTGATGAGATTCATGTGATCATGATTGACAGATTTAAGAAACAGCCAACTCAGTTTCAAAATTCTGATCTTCCTACCCCGCAGGAATAAAAAATTAATCTTCTTCTGCTATAAGATAATATATCTTCAGCTTTAGAAAAAACAGCCTCTCATCCTTTGTCTGTTGTTCTGCAACTAATTCCATGTGTGCAAACAGGATACTGAACATGAAGAGATGGCCTACTGCATGAGCCTATTTGTGTTAGGACAACTTGTTTCAGACCAAAAAAATGTCAACATTTGAAACGGCCAGAGTTTCGCTACCAATGCAAGCACGGCAAAAGGCTCCACAGAAGGGGATAAAATATCAGTAGATTTCAGTTCCTTTAAAAGGTGTCAGTGCATCTTTAGTTCTGAGAAACAAAATAAAAATAGAAGTGTATGGAGTCTACATCATTCTAAGAAAAGTAGTCATCTTTAATTTAAATAAAAACTATTTTTATCCATAGCCCTCAAACTTTCAAATTACTTGGTACTAATTAAGATTTAAATTTTATACTGATTAAAGGAATTAGCGTTTGTGCATCCAATTACTTCATTATTTTTGGCTCTTTTGAGAGGATGAAGTAGTAGACAGGGAACGGAGATTCCAAAAGGCCAACACTTTGGTCAACTTTCGATTTTCTTTTTACATATTCTGTATGAATAAAGTTAAACAACAGAGTAGAGGAAACTGAAGCATCAGACACAAGAGTGGTAGCGATAGAAATCTTTCCTTATTTCAAGCAGCGCTATACTCCAGCTTGGTACACACCCAAACAAATTTATCAAGACAAGGAAGCCAACTTGTAAACAAATCCCAGTTGTATGCAAGTTTCCTAAATTTCCCTCCTCCCAGTGCCGCCAAAACCCATGATTTCACCTGCAGTACAATTCTGCTTATTTTTAAGCAAGTCTTTTGCTTCCATGCAAACCGAATTAGGTCTCTGCAAGTCCACCCCAATACTTGGGTGACAGTGCTGTCAGTGCAAGGGTGCAGTGCTGCTTCTTGTCCCTCTCCAAATGGGAGAAAGCAGGAAAATGTTGCTGTCAGGCAGGGCTTCCCCATCATCTATAGTGCTAGTAACAGAGCTCCATACAATTTACAGCTCTGTTGCATTCAGTAGGGCTTTTTTTGTTGATGGGATGATGGAGTGCTTTTGCTAACTGAATAGTGAGAGAGAGGAGCAGCACTGAATCTTTGTACTGGCAACAGATAATGGCAACAAGACAGCAGGAAATGGGAGGGCAGGAGAACAACAGAGCAAAAGACAAAGAGGGCTGTATGGGGAACAAACAGAAGACTGAAGACACGATGGGCCAAATGGCCTCCTTCTACACCATAAATTTCTATGATTCTATGATATACAACACTTTGCTTTTCAAATTAGACTGTCATTATGTTGAAATACCGCCCACCTAGTAGCTAGCTTTCTTTGCTAAAAGCCAGATATAGTATCACTGTTGTCGGAGTCCATCTGACTACTCATTACTGGGCTTTATCTAATTGGGCCTATGCAACAGAAGAGCCATTTCCACCATTTCTCCAGGGTTTCCGCTGATCTTCCATCGAAGTTACAGTGAACAATTAGGAAACCCACGTAGAAATAACTGCCATCTATGTAAACAGTTTTCAACACCTTCCATAAGTAGTGATTCGATGTGTTCATGCAACAGTTTTACTATTCAATCCTCCCTCCTTGAGGCTACACTCACTTTACATAATTTTTCAAACTTATTTTACAATGGGCTCAAATGGGTTTTTGTATGTAAATTCATTTTTATTGATAAATTGATTCAATTATGAAATTTTAGTTTGGATTCAATGTGTGGATAAGGGCAATCATAAATCAGCTTATTGTGTAGTAAGATTTTTCTTCCAAAACATTTGTGCATTGATTTGAACAGAAATAAGCTGTAAATTAATGGAATCTAAATACACAATATTAAGGGGGTATATATGCGTTGTGAGCATACAAGTTGTGAGCAAAAGGGTCATTGTGAGTATAAAAAAGTGAAACCTATTATATACTTGCACAATTTTTTTCTCACATTAGCGACAGAGGAAAATATTCCTCAAGATTTTATTAATTCCCGGGAGATCACATGGGTTCGGGGGGATGCAGAGTGATAGAAGATTTGAGGTTAGGATCAGATCAGCCATGATCTTATTGAATGGTGGAGCAGGCTCGAGGGGCCGATTGGCCTACTCCTGCTCCTATTTCTTATGTTCTTATGTTCTTATGTAATTTATATTTTAAACAAAACATACTAAAAAAGACACAAGCTAGGCACAGTGATAAAATGTTCATAAAAACCTATGTGAAGCAAATTGAATCAAACAGATTATCAAATAGAAAAATGTTAAATAAATTGACACTGTTCCATTCTGTAAGCAGAGGATGCAGACAGGGAAAAGCTTCAAGAGCCTAACCTCATCAGACAACTGTTTTCATGGAAACACGGATGTTTTAATATGTCCGATTGATACCATCTATCTGCTGGTTAAATGTATGTAAAGCAAAGCAGGTTATTCATTCTTGACCTAACAACTTCCAGCCTGGACAATTCCTTAACTATTGAACTACGTTAGCTGAATGGTAGAGACTCAGTTAATTATCACTGAGCAGTGTGCTGTTAACAGCTTTGATAGCAGCGTCAGAGAACAAGCTGAGCAGACCAGTTCAGTCATGAGCCTTCTCTAAAATTAGCTGCTATGACACACGACAGGCTTGTTCCACTCTAGCAATTATTGTCACGTCCCTGTCATTTATTTGAATTCAGCTAGTTTTATTGTAGCTCAAATAATTCCAAATACCCGGTTGTCCTCTTTTCAATGACACTGTGGAGCAAACAGAAAATCAATGTGTGTGTCTCAATTCAGATTAGAACTTTTAAGCAGCTAATTTGAGTTAAAAGATTACAACAACTTGCATTTATATAGCGCCTTTAACATAGTAAAACGCCCCAAGGCGCTTCACAGGAGTGTTTTAAGACAAAAAATTTGACACCAAGCCACATAAGGAGAAATTAGAGCAGATGACCAAAAGCTTGGTCAAGAGTTAGGTTTTAAGGAGTGTCTTAAAGGAGGAGAGAGATAGCGAGGCGGAGAGGTTTAGGGAGGGAATTCCAGAGCTTAGGGCCTAGGCAACAGAAGGCACGGCCACCAATGGTTGAGCGATTATATCAGGGATGCTCAAGAGGGCAGAATTAGAGGAGCGCAGATATCTTGGGTGGGGGGGGGGGGGGGTTTGTGGGGCTGAAGGAGATTACAGAGATAGGGAGGGGCGAGGCCATGGAGGGATTTCAAAACAAAGATGAGAATTTTGAAATTGAGGCATTGCTTAACCGGAAGCCAATGTAGGTCAGCGAGTACGGGGTGATGGGTGAACACGACTTGGTGCGAGTTAGGACATGGGCAGCCGAGTTTTGGATGACCTCAAGTTTACATAGGGTAGAGTGTGGGATGCCAGCCAGGAGTGCATTGGAATAGTATTACAGTAATAAACCCCAATTAATAGTTGCCTCTGAAACTTTGTGCTATTTAACTGACTTGGTGTGTGTGTTGGGAATTATAGTCTGATTAAAATACTAAATTTGGGAGGTTTTAGGATCAGATTATAAATCCCAGCAATAAGGAGAAGCAGCATAAACAGGTGAAACGTTAAAATTACTTGTTAAGAAGAGTTCCTTTTTGTATCAAATGAAAACTAACTCTCGAGTTTTCATTAATTAGTAATGCTCTACTTAAATAGTAGGCGGGTAACAAGGTTTTTCAGACTAATACACACGCACACAAGACCCTTTTAAAAAGATTAGTAGGTCACTGCAGGGAGATTTCCTGCAAAGAAATAGAAAAAAATGTTTTCCAACTCATGAAACAGCTCCAGCTTCCATAAGGAACAAAATAGCAGTTGCTATTGGGCACTTTCTACTCAATCGTAAGAAGTTTTGATTTTGTTAAATCGATTCCATTCTACTATGCAGTTTTATCGAAGGCCTTCTATAAGGTATCGATGGTAGACTAAGGTCAGAGCATGTGGAGTCAGGGGACAAGTAGCAGAATGGATAGCAAACTGGCTACAGAACAGAAAACAGAGAGTAGGGGTTAAAGGTAGTTACTCAGATTGGCGGACGGTGGGAAGTGGTGTTCCACAGGGATCGATGCTGGGACCACTGTTGTTCACTCGTTACAAATTTGATTTGGACTCAGGAATCGGAAGAACAATATCAAAATTTGCGGATGACGCCAAATTGAGGGTATAGTTAAGACTGAGGAGGACTGCGACAAAATATAAGACATCAACAAACCTGCAGAGTGGACGTGTACATGGCAAATGAATTGCAATATAGATAAGTGTGAGGTGGTGCATTTTTGCAGGAGGAATAAGGAGGCCACCTACTCCTTGGAAAATAAGAGTCTAAATGGGGTAGAGGTGCAAAGGGATCTAGGAGTACAGATTCACAAATCATTAAAAGCAGGTTAACAAAGCCAAAAAAAGTGCAAAGTACTGGAGTTCATCACTAGAGGAATATAATTCATAGCAGAGGAGTTATGTTAAACTTATATAGAAACTTGAAAGACCACACTTAAGAGTACCATGAACAGTTCTAGTCTCCATATTACTACAAAGATACAGAAGCACTGGAGAAGTGCAAAAAAGATTTACGTAAAAACATAAATCGCAGCAGGAGTAGGCCATACAGGCCCTCGAGCTTGCTCCGCAATTCAAAAATATCAAGGCTGATCTTCGATCTCAACTCCACATTCCCACCCTATCGCCGTGGTACTCGTACAAGGATGATACCAGAACTGAGGGGGTACAACTATCAGGAAAGACTGAAAAGAGAAGACAAGAGGGCGCCTGATAGGATTGGGCAGAATCAACACGGATTTATGAAAGGGAAATCATGTTTGACGAATCTGTTAGAGTTTTTTGAAGCTGTAACTAGCAGAATAGATAAGGGGGAACCAGTGGATGTGGTGTATTTGGATTTTCAGAAGGCATTCGATAATGTGCCACACAAGAGGTTATTAAACAAAATTAAGGCTCATGGGATTGGGGGCAATATACTAGCATCGATTGAGGATTGGTTAACGGACAGAAAACAGAGAGTAGGAATAAACAGGTCATTGTCGGGTTGGCAGGCTGTAACTAGTGGGGTAGCACAAGGATCAGTGCTTGGGCCTCAGCTATTCATAATCTGTATCAATGATTTGGATGAGGGGACCAAATGTAATATATCCAAGGTTGCTGATGATACAAAGCTAGGTGGGAATGTAAGTTGTGAGGAGGATGCAAAGATGCTTCAAGGGAATATAGATAAGCTAAGTGAGTGAGCAAGAACATGGTAAATGGAATATAATGTGGGGAAATGTGAAGTTATCCACTTTGGTAGGAAAAATAGAAAAGCAGAGTATTTTTAAAATGGTGAGAGATTGGAAAATGTTGGTGTTCAGAGGGACCTGGGTGTCCTTGTACACGAATCACTGAAAGCTAACATGCAGGTACAGCAAGCAATTAGGAAAGCAAATGCTATGTTGGCCTTTATTACAAGAGGATTTGAGTATAAGAGTAAAGACATCTGACTGCAATTATATAGGGCCCTGGTGAGACCACACCTGGAGTATTGTGTACAGTTTTGGTCTCCTTACCTAAGGAAGGATATACTTGCAATAAAGGGAGTGCAATGAAGGTTCACCAGACTGGTACAAAAGCAAAATACTG
Source organism: Somniosus microcephalus (assembly GCF_052327205.1). NCBI lineage: Eukaryota > Metazoa > Chordata > Chondrichthyes > Squaliformes > Somniosidae > Somniosus > Somniosus microcephalus. Next base: position 183,973,134 of record NC_140997.1, on the reverse strand, counting down.
CGGATGCTGGAAATCTGAAATAAACACAGAAAATGCTGGAAATACTCAGCAGGCCAGGCAGCGTCTGTGGAGAGAGAAACAGAGTTAACGTTCTGACGAAGGGTCATCGACCTGAAACGTTAACTCTGTTTCTGACCTGCTGAGTATTTCCAGCATTTTCTGTTTTTATTTCACCAGACTGATTCCTGGGATGGGAGATTGTCCTTTGAGGAGAGATTGAGTAGACTAGGCCTATATTCTCTAGAGTTTAGAAGAATGAGAGGTGATCTCATTGAAACATACAAAATTCTTACAGGGCTTGACAGGGTAGATGCAGGGAGGATCTTTCCCCTGGCTGGGGAGTCTAGAACCAGGGGTCATAGTCTCAGAATAAGGGGTCGGCCATTTAGGACTGAGATGAGGAGAAATTTCTTCACTCAGAGGGTGGTGAATCTTTGGAATTCTCTACCCCAGAGGGCTGTGGAGGCTCAGTTGTTGAGTATATTCAAGACAGAGATCGATAGATTTTTGGATATTAAGGGAATCAAGGGATATGGGAATAGTGCAGGAAAGTGGAGATGAGGTAGAAAATCAGCCATGAACTTATTGAATGGCACAGCAGGCTCGAAGGGCCAAATGGCCTACTCCTGCTCCTATTTCTTATGTTCTTATGTTCATATAGTGGTCTTTAAAATTATGAAGGGGTTTATTAGGGTAAATGTAGAGTAGATGTTTCCACTTGTGGACTGTGGGGGAGTCCAAAACTAAGGGCTATAAGTATAAGATAACTACTGATAAATCCAATAAGGAATTCAGAAGTAATGTCTCTACTAAGAGTGGCGAGAATGTGGAACTAGCTATCACATGGAGTGGCTGAGGTAAATAGCATACGTGCATTTAAGGGGAAACTGGATTAGTCCATGAGGGAGAAAGGAGTAGAAGGATATGTTGACAGGTTGAGATGAAGTAAATGGAGTTAGAGGAGGCGGGGGTGCAGCATAAACACCAGCTGAATGGCATGGTTTTGTGCTGTAAATTGAATGTAATAATTCCCATTTCGTATTTAAGCTCACATTAATCAGGTTACAAATCATGGGAAGGTGTGTTGTTGCATCAAAACAGTGATCATCTTCTGATGAGCACGGTGCCACACATATGAGGATTACAATCAATAGTTATATAGAATGTCTTGGTACTCTTCCCATTTAACAATTTTTATTTGAATAAAATGCACTTTGGTCAGTACTTTTTTCTCCATGATTGCTCCCTGAAATAGTCAGCAGCCAAGAGGACAAATCACCACTATAGCTTCTTCATAGCTTCTATCGGCACCACTCTTCAGCCTCATAGAAGGGATATTAATGTACATGCAAGATTTTCTTTCCTTTCTATTAATTCGGCACCTTACCTATGCTCAGTGTTGTGTCCAATGACCTGGCTACGATCATGAAATCACGAGGTAAGGAGGCTGCGGCGTGAAGGTGTCAAGTGGCAATGAGAAGAAACAGACGAAGGAAAGAAGCTACTAATCTTTCACAACACTATCGTGGGCTTCCTGATTGCTCAGCTGATTGCCTGAGTCATACAGCTCAAGCAAGTTTTTTGGGGGTTTGCTAATCTCAGTTGGGGCAACAGTCGGCATGTTACAACTTGTGTCAGCTATTATAGATTAGGGAAGGAAAAATAGCGGACATGCTTTCTAATTCTAAAGGTGCACATATGTAGAGGCTGCATTGGAATAAGATCAGGCTCGGCTATGATCTCATTTGCTCTCTATCCCATTGTTGAATAGCCCTCTGGCGCTCATTGCTTAGGCTCAGACATTAATCTGGCTACTTGGGCCATGTACTAGAGCACAACCAGAGCTTGTGGAACTTAACCAGCAAGGAATCAATACTTGGAGGGGAAGGGAGTAAACTGGGGAAAGAAAGGGAAAAAAATGTGGCATATTTAAAAAAAACATATGGGATCATTGGCTTTATAAATAGAGGCATAGAGTGCAAAAACAAAGTAGTTATGCTATTCCTTTATAAATCACTGGTTAGACTTCAGCTAGAGTATTGTGTCCAATTCTGGGGACTACATTTTAGGAAGGATGTCAAGACCTCAGAGAGGGTGGAGAAGGGATTTACCAGAATGGTACCAGGGATGATGGATTTCAGTTATGTGGAGAGGCTGGAGAAGCTAGGATTGTTCTCCTTAGAACAAATAACATTAAGGGTAGATCTAATAGAAGTATTCAAAATTATGAGCGGTTTTAAAAGAGTAAATAGGAAGAAACTGTTTCCACTGGCAGGAAGGTCAGTAACCAAAGGACACAGATTTAAGATAATTGGCAAAAACGCCAGAGGGGAGATGAGGAGAATTTGTTTTACTCAGCCAGTTGTTGTGATCGGGAAAGCATTGCCTGAAAGGGTGGTAAAAGCAGATTCAATAGTAACTTTCAAAAGGGAATTGGATATATACTTAAAAAGGAAAAATTTGCAGAGCTATGGGGAAAGAGCAGGGGAGTGGGACTAATTGGTAGCTGTTTCAGACAGCCGGTACGGGCACGGTGGGCAGAATGGCCTCCTTCTGCGCTGTATGATTCTATGACTCTATAATCATTAAGTTCTAGAGTTTGGTCTGTCTGGGCTCCAATATTCTTCTCTATTTAAAAGAACAAAATGCTACTATAAGTAGTAGTCAATTCATTACCAATTGCCAGATAATCGTAAAACAAACTTATGAAAATTCATATCCCTAAACAGTTTAAAGCTAAAAGTTTAAAATCCTAAGTAAATGCTTTCTATTTTCTCAATACATTCCTCTACTAATGCTAATGGTGGCTGATTCGTGGCCATTCAACAACAACTTACATTTATATAGCACCTTTAACGTAGTAAAATGTCCTAAGGTGCTTCACAGAAGCGTAATCAAACAAAAATTGACACAGAGCCAAAGAAGGAGACATTAGGACAGGGAAGAGGTAGGTTTTAAGGAGTGTCTTAAAAGTGAAGAGGTTTAGGGAGTGAATTCCAGCCAGCCGAAGGCAAGGCCACCAATGATGTTGTGAAAGAAGGGGGTGGCGGGGAATGGACAGAGGCCAGAGTTGGAGGAACACAGAGTTTTCAGAGGGTTGTATGGCGGGGGGAGGTTACAGATATAGGGAGGGGTGAGGCCATGGAGGGAGTTGAACACAAGGATGAGAATTTTTAAATGAAGGCGTTCAGGGACTAGGAGCTAATGTAGGTCAGCAAGCACAGGGGCGATAGGTGAACAGGACTTGGTGCGAGTTAGGATTTGGCAGCAGAGTTTTGGATGAGCTTAAGCTCAAGAAGGGTGGAAGATGTGAGGCTGGCCAGGAGAGCATTGGAATCGTCGAGCCTGGAGGTAATAAAAGCCTGGATGAAGATTTCAGCAACAGAGGGGCTGAGGAAGGGGTGTAGATGGGCGATATTATGTCGGTGGAAATAGGCGGTCTTGGTGATGGAGAGTATATGGGGCCGGAAGTTCTACTCAAGGTCAAAATAGGATGCTGAGGTTATGTACAGTCTAGTTCAGCCTGAGACAGTGGTTAGGAAAAGGGATGGAATCAGTGGCTAGGGAATGGAGTTTGTGGCGGGGGCTGAGGACAATGGCTTTGGTTTTCCAAATGTTTAATTGGATGAAATTTCGGCTCGTCCAGGACTCGATGTCGGACAAGTAGTCTGACAACACAGAGGATGGGTCGAGAGGTGGTGGTGAGGTAGGGCTGGGTGTCATCAGCGTACATGTAGAGCCTGATGTGTTTTCAGATGATGTTGTCAGGAGGCAGCACGTAGATGAGAAATAAGAGGGAGCCAAGGATAGAACCCTGGAGGACTCCAGAGGTAACAGTGCGGGGGTTTAAAGAGAAGCCATTGCAGGAGATTCTCTGGTTATGACTGGATAGTGAGAGTGGAACCAGGCGAGGGCAATCCAACTCAGCTGGACAACAGAAGAGAGGTGTTGGGAAGAAGATGGTGTGGTCAACCATGGCAAAGGCTGCAGATAGGTTGAGAAGGATGAGGATGGATAATGGCATCAAGGATGGAGGTGAGGGTGTGATTGAGCAGATTGGTAGCTGCAGAAGTATCGTGGCAAATGGTAGGCCAAAGCTAGATAGTTGTCAATTCTGAAGTGTCATTGTAAGTGACGTTGGGGAGAGTTTTTCCAGGTGCACATGCAAAAGTAAGTGAGCTTGGAAGGGGGATGTGCGTGGTAAGGAATGCAAGTGGTAAGGGATGCAAAGGAGTGGTCAGAGATGGCCTTATCTGTTGTGATGATGGGAAAAGAGGGCCACAAGATCGAGTGGATGGCCATGAAAATGGGTAGGAGAGTTTATATGGAGGGAGAAGTTAAGGGAGGACAGGAGGGCAGTGAACTCAGTAGAGAGATGGCAAGGTTCAGGTTGCATCAGCTGTAGAACAGTTTATTTGAAAAGAGGAGCTTTCATACATTATACACAAGTCTATAATACAACATTTTTTAATTGAACCCACATACTGCAGATATCTGGATCCTGCTGTTCCTGTGTAGTCCACATTATGTGTAGAATAGACTCTGCATTAAGTCTAAGAAGCAAATTTAGTAGCTTTGCTAGTTTTGTCTCAGCTTGCCAGTGAAAATTAATGCAATTAGTCATTTTCAGATTCATTTACTTATGTGGAACGTCTCTGGGATTCTAAAAGTGACCTTGGCTACATCATCAGACAACCTCGGTTGGGGCTGGGGAGAGGAGAAATTGACAAAGTGAAGAAATTGGGCAGAAAATGGAACTCCAATTCACTTAATATTTTCTGAAAAAAGTCATCAGATCCTGCAACCCTTCCCGTATAATGGAATCTTGGAACACAGGGAATTCCGTAAAAGAATATTCCAAGGACATCCACATAAAGTGCCATTAAGTACAATCTCAATCAGATTTTTTTTTAAGTTACAATCTGAAACCTGGTACTTAAAGACACTTAAATGATAATTTGAATTTCCCACTTGTCCCAGTGCTTGAATCATCTTGCTTTTTCGAGTATGCTGACACTTGAAGCTGATCTAAGATGACTTGGGGATAGTTACATACAGAGTCTCTATTCCAACACTTCAGTGTTGTGCCTGTTAATTTATAACAACCGAATCCCTCTCAGCCAACAATCCAGATGTACTTTTTAGCTCTTGGAGTAGTTCTAAGAGTATAAATGTGCTTTTGTGAGCATTTTCTGGAGCATTCCTTTAAAGTGATGGGTTGACTTAGTTGCATCTGCAGTCCTATCTTCAAACCAAACTTCAGGCCAGTTGCACCCCTTCTAACTGCTAACTGTATTTGAAACCATTTAAAATCTCAATCCAATAGCCACAGGATAAACCAAACATTGCGCTGGGTGACTAGGCACCCATGGCGTGCTGTTCCTCATTAACTGGACCTTAATAACTCACATACAGTCCTCGTGAGGTATACATCTTCCCCATTTGTCAAATGATAAAATCACCAATGTGATACCATTTCTGTGAACCAGCCTCTTCTTTCATGCACGTGTGAAGAATCCAATTCCACTTTACATGATGTGTGTCAATCATACATACTAACCATCCAAGCTCCCAACGCATAAAGTCAAGTTGAACACCATGTAATGGCAGAGGTTTTTGTCCCCTTTCTGTAGGAAAACACCTTTAATGTTATGAGATGGAGCTGAGCTCTGATTATGTTGCAGTACAGAAGCAGCAAGTTAAAAAAAATCCAAATTTGGTAAGATTAAATACTGAGGTATGCAGTCGAAACTATTAACAGTGTGTATGGTGTGTTGCAAGAAATGTTTAAAGGTACTTAATACCACAAGGTCAAACACAGGGTTTAGGGCATCGGGAACTTAAATCTGGTGTACTGTGCCACAAATCAATGCAGCTACTCAAATGTTAGTCTGAAGGCTTGCAATTCAATATGCCAAATAAGAACCTAATGCAACCACAAATAACAAACTTCTGTACTGCAATGTAACAATTTGAGCTTCACATCGTGTGCAATAATGGCAAAATTGAGGTCTGTAAATCTTAATCAATGAACAGGGCTGTATAAAACAAATTACACAAAGCATAATCTATTTGTGGCAAAATGCTGTTCTTTCTGAATGATGGGAATAGGCATGATCTACAAGTGTGACACTTTACCACAACTTTAGATTAAGAACCATATGGTGGAACTTTGAACTTCAGCAAAAGTGTATAACAGGCATTATCAGATTGGTTGCCCGTTATGCCCGATTTCCTTTCTATTGACTTCAAATGGGGGAAAAAAAATCAGGCAAGGCATATTACAGCCAGCTGATCCGATATCATCTGTTATACACCCCTACCTTTGTTGCAAGTTCTGGTGATACCACTTTCTTATGTTTTAGAGAGTATGTACAATGGATGTGCTTTTCAAGGTTTCATTAGGAAGCAAGATTTGAAAATGAAAAGCCTTTTTCAATATTATGCTTCTTTCTCCTTCAGAATTTTATTTTGGATGTTTACCTTTCAAAATAAAGTCTCAGGGCAATTGCTTGTTTTAGCAATGAAAAAAACCACCATTAATTTTAGCTTGTGGAACCAATGACGTTGATGGATAAGGTGGACATATCCAATTGTAATGGGATGCTGCATCTTTGTGAGAAGACAGCTGTGCATTATAGCAACTACGAAAACATCAGGGTGATTCCTGTAAAAGAGCTTGTGTCCCACAAATGTAGGCAAATGTGTCCTGCTAGCATGATCAGTCGGAAACCTGCACTGACGAACGCAAGCATACTGAATACTATATGGCTGAATGGATATTAAATGGAACATAGTATGAGCCTTTATAAATAAGGCAGCAAGATGGAAGCAGCAAATATTGATTTATCTACCAACCGTATTTTGATTAGGGCCCATTAAGTAGAAGCAAGACTCCCCGTGCTTGTCGCTTCTCATGCATGAGGAGAGATTAGGAGGTATCATCGCTGAGGGCAGAACGAAGAGCCCAGCACCCAGGAAAGACGAGAAAGAAAAAGAGCAGAAGATAGGTTTAGATTCCCTATTAGTAAGCAGCAACAGGATTGATCACTCTGTTGATCATGGAAAGATGTTTATTATTGTTCCAGTCAGATTGTCCAGGCAAAAACAATTAGACTGCAAAGACAGCAGTTGCAGGACCAAAGGATACAGCAAAAAGAGCACCAGGAAGTTCTACTGGGAAATTCACTCCATTTTTTTTTATATCACAATACAACAAGTCAAAATGGCATGTAAACAATGACTCATTTAAATATTTACAAACTCTACATTTAAATCCATGGAAAGTTATGTATCATATTAAAAGTAATTACAGAACTTGTTACAAAAATATATACCCTTACAGATAGATGAGACCCATCATTTCGATGGAGATCAAAAAAAATTCAAAAGCTCAGGAAGTTCAGAATTCTATTTGTGGTAACTATATATATATTTTTAAAAATAATATATAATCCCATTCATTTGGATTCAAGAGAGATGTTAGTAGATTTAGCTGTTCAAATTCAGCTTCATATTTTCCTGCAAAACTTCATAAACCTTTCAAGGAAGCAGCAAGTCATTAAACAAGTCATAAAGAGGATCTGAAGTTATTTCTTTTGGGTGAATCAACTTGTTAAAGAGAAAATATCCCTTAGAAAGGGTCTGGAGTATGGGTACTGCAGAATGCAAGTGGTAAAACTAGTCTGTATTTATGTAAAATTTCCACAGGCAACAGGTTGTTCTGTGCTGTTAATGAAAAGCTAAATGTCCATAACTAAAAGAATGGCTATAAAATATGATGTTTTCAAATGCTTTACATATAATAATGATAATTTAAATTAATAAATATTAGAACACTTGTATTCAAGTTTTGGCCACATGGTGTAAACTCAGATTGCAGTTTCATTCCTATTGAACTAAATTACATTAGGTTTTACAGTTGTGTACTCAGTAAGCATTTGAACTACAGATAATTTAATACAGTAAAATATGTTTTAGTTGCAAGATGTTGTCCTGACTACTCTGTTATATATCCTTATATTTACTCCAGCCCATTCTAAAGCAAAACAGCAAATGTGCAGAATTAGAACCAGCTGATCAGAACCAAATACTGTACATAAGCGTAAGACATTTGTGAAAAGAAGAAAAAAATTCCCAGATCTTAACAGAAAAAAACGAGAGAGAGAAAAAAAATCACTCATTGTGTGACAGTATGGGAGAAAGTAACATTTTCATAGGGCAACCCACCATATTCTGGCACATAACCATTTCCACGTTTCAGAACTAGGCAGACTCTTCGACCACCATTTTTAATCAGTTCTATAGCACGAGAATGCTTCATGTTCTTGGTCGTTTCTCCATTGATCTCCAGAATTTCATCTCCAACCTAAGAATGAGATATAATCATAAATGTAAATAAGATTTCACAAGAGCAGCACAAGGGGACCCTTAAGAATAATCATGTCAGATATTTCCATACTGGTCAAAGATTTTTTATTATCTCTTCCAAATTTCTCCTCGTTTCTTCCAAAGCTGCTGAGTCATACTGGGGTCAGGTTCCTCAGGCAGCAGGTGCCATGTGGCGAGTGTCATTTGAAAAAAAATTCGATCATGGGATGTGGGCATCGCTGGCAAGGCCAGCATTTATGGCCCATCCCTAATTGCCCTTGAGAAGGTGGTGGTGAGCTGCCTTCTTGACCTGTTGCAGTCCACGTGGTGAAGGTACTCCCACAGTGCTGTTAGGGAGGGAATTCCAGGATTTTGATCCAGCGGCGACGTAGGAAAGGCAATATATTTCCAAGTCAGGATGGTTTGTTACTTGGAGGGGAACATGCAGGCGATGGTGTTCCCATGCGCCTGCTGCCCTTGTCCTTCTACGTGGTAGAGGTCGCGGGCTTGGGAGGTGCTGTTGAAGAAGTCTTGATGAGTTGCTGCAGTGCATCTTTTAGATGGTACACACTGCAGCCACGGTGTGCCAGTGGTGGAGGGAGTGAATGTTTAAGCTGGTGGATGAGGTGCCAATCGATGGGCTGATTTGTACTGGATGGTGTCAAGTTTCTTGAGTGTTGTTGGGGCTGCACTCATCCAGGCAAGTGGAAAGTATTCCATCACACTCCTGACTTGTGCCTTGTAGATGGTGGAAAGGCTGTGGGGAGTCAGGAGGTGAGACACTCGCCACAGAATACCCAGCCTCTGACCTGCTCTTGTGGCCACAGTATTTATGTGGCTGGTCCAGTTAAGTTTCTGGTCAGTGGTGACCCCCCAGGATGTTGATGGTGGGGGATTCGGCGATGGTAATGCTGTTGAATGTCAAGGGGCGGTGGTAAGACTCTCGCTTGTTGGAGATAGTCATTGCCTGGCACTTGTGCGGCACGAATGTTATCTGCCACTTATCAGCCCAAGCTGAGGGTAAAGGCAGGTGATGCTGAGGGTAAAGGCAGGTGATGCTGAGGGTAAAGGTCACAGCTTTGTCTATTTCCGACCAAATCCAAGGTGTGTACACACACATTTTCCAGCATGATCAAGAGCGGGAACCCTGGCTGATTTGTTTCCTCTCCACAGTTCAGGGGTACTGAGGCCAAATATAGTGACCCTATCACTGCTCAGACTGAGACAAGCTCACTCCGCACAGAGCAGGAATTGAACCTCGGACCTTCCTAGTCTTTATGGCTCAGTAACACAGGGTGTTTTGCACTTAAAAGTAGGTGGTAGATTTTTAAACAGAAATTCACAAACAAATGCACAAATAACCGCAACAAATTGGGTGGTGTACAGAAGAACTGCAGCTGATGTGTCATTGCGTTGAAAAATAACGTGCCTTATTGAATGAAATGACATGGAAGTGTATTAAAATCTGCATGCAATTATTAAGCTGCATCACCAGCTGGAAAACCGACAGGGGGATAATTGAAATAATCTGTGTCTATCTGCCTGACTGTCACATGAACCCCTGGAAAATACAATCACAACTTGACGAAGCTTGTAATTTTATTAGTTGCCAAAAATTACATCCAGTGAAATAAAGTTGATCATTTCAAGACACCATGAGAATAGATAATGCTAAATTGGATTAAGTCAGGCACTTTTATCTCAACAGCCCTTCAGATTCAGTCCAAATGTTTGCTCACCAAAGTACTACAGTGATTACTGAACCCTCTGAGGAGTGCAGTAATATTTATGTACCAACAAATTTGGGACAGGAATGTCATGAATTAGAATATTGCGTGGATCTGTGTATTTCTTAAATCCAGCGTTGGTGGAAATGAGAAGAATTTTTGGAGATGAGACAAGAACCAACATAGGTGCAAACTGGAAAAGATGTTGAGCTTTCAGGAGTTACAAACTTTTTCAGATGTCCAAACGTGCACAGCTTTTCTTTCATGTAGCATCTGTGAAAATGGTTTCCTGCCCAGTCTCTAATCAGGAATAACTACAATTAAAGAACCAGCCAGAAGGAAAGAATATTGTGCATAGAATATTTGGACAAACTTTAGAAAAAACATGTAATCCTGTTGCATTTTGCAGTGCACTACTGAGATATTACTAGAATCTCACTGATTTAAAGAGGATTTTACCTGTATAAATACCAATTTCAGTTATAAAAAATAGCAATACATGGGGGTGGGGGTGTTGGGCAACTTTAACCTAACTTCAATGGAAAGTAAAATTGGGTGAGTTGTAAAATTGATCCAATCCCACCAGTTTCCCACTGGAAACTTACCCCCATGCAGATTCCAGAAAGGATGTACTGAACCTATGCTTTTAAAGTTTCCTGATGCAGAAATAAATACTGGCAAAATGAACTGAAACAGTATAGCCTCAAAGTAATCTGCGTGTGCTACGTGTATTGAAATAATAAGCGAGATTTATGATCTTGTTACACATAGCACACAGAGAAAATCTTCTCCCACCCATATAACTACGAGGACCTTAAATGAATAAAAAAGGCTCGTCTGAAAAAGACTGGCAAAAAGACACAAACTAAGACAGGGAGATCAATCTCAACACAGTAATTTATTGAAACAGTTGCTAATCTGCTCATGTAGTCATTTCAGGACATTGTATTGGAACCGTTCATTGTCCTTCTGTGTTGATGCTCTTTATTATTGCTGTTTAACACTTCTGATCTGCATGCTTAATTTAATGTTTTCTTATTAATATTTATGATCTGCCATTGCAATCAAGGCAAGTTAAGGTGAAGAAGCATCTTATTGCAAAAGTAAATGAATTAATTAAAAGGAATCCAATTGCTATAAACAGTCTTGAAGTTATATTTGGTTTGCAAACGACAGCACTGATTGTTAATATACATCTTCACCTCATGTCAAAGCGAAGGATCAAAAATCACTCAGTATGTACGTCTTCCTATTCATTATTAGCTCATCATGCATGCACTGATAATCTTCATAAAAGGGAAATTATAGAGTAATGGAGAGCAATTCTAATGGAGTAGGACAGGTCAGTCACAGTATCACTGTCAGGAAGGGCAAATGTCGTTATTCCCAAACTTTTTGACCTGAAAACTAGAGCTTCATCATTTTAAGCTAACAGATATTTACATTTCTACCCAGGTTGCCCCATTGCAGATTAGGGTCACTGTAGATTATTCACCTTAAGTGAAACAGAAAAATCAGAACTCATGATAAGCATCTAGGTTTTGCTTGGAATGACAGCTGTGCAACCTGATGAATTCCTAGCCTTTTCTGGTCATTCAATTTCTCTAATAGTTGAGTTTGTAAACTCATTTGGAAGTTATGATATTATCTTTCAACTGCATTAAATTACTCTACTTCACAAACTAGAAAATTCAATCTTAAGCTAAAATCAATACTTTAATTAAATGATACTCAATCAACTGATGCAATGCTTCATCCCTCACTTGACCCTGCATCTTTTAATTTTTGCAGAAGAGATGTCAAACCCCATTAGCTTGGCAGCATTTTTTAAGGATAGACTATAATCTATCCCGGGGAATTATAGACCGGTAAGTCTGACATCAGTAGTGGGGAAAATGCTAGAGTCCATTATTATCTACATATATAAGAGGATTCGTCTGTCTGTCTGTCTGTCCGCTATACACTCAAAAGTTATAGAGCGTACCTACACATATGTTATATCAAAAGAAAGGTTATGATTAGGGGAGTGTCATAGGCATATTTACTTTTTGGTCAGACAAAAATTGTTTGGACAGTATACAAAAAACGTTCAAAAATCCACTCATTAGCGGTTGACCAATCCTACCGCTCATTAGCGTTGAGTGACATGATGGTTGACCAATCCTACAGTTCAGTGGTCTGATGGTTGACCAATCGGTGCGCCATGGGCGGGACCTAATCCTGCAGCCTCCCGAAACGTCGCCGCCATTTTTTCCCCTTCTTTTCCTCAACAGCGAGCGGGGCAGCTGCGTCGGCCCGCCGGAGCGGAAGCTGAGTTGGGGTCACTCGGGCCGGGCCTCACAACCGCTCGGCCCGAGACACAGAGCAGGGGAGCGGCAGCGGCCGGCCGTCAACCGCGCAGCCCTCTAAACTGCCCTGGCAACGCCGGCCCCCCCCAGCTAGTAAAAGATGTAATAGCAGAGCACTTGGAAAACAGTGACAGGATCGGACAAAGTCAACATGGATTTACAAAAGGTAAATCATGCTCGACTAATCTACTGGAATTTTTTGAGGATGTAACTGGTAGAATAGATAAGGGAGAACCAGTGGATGTGGTGTATTTGGACTTTCAGAAGGCTTTCGATAAGGTCCCGCATAAGAGATTAGCGTGCAAAGCTAAAGCACACGGGATTGGGGGTAAGGTACTGTCTCGGATAGAGAACTGGTTGGCAGACAGGAAACAAAGAGTTGGAATAAACGGGTCTTTTTCCGAGTGGAAGGCACTGACGAGTGGGGTACCGCAGGGATCGGTGCTAGGACCCCAGCTATTCACAATATATATAAATGATCTAGACGTGGGAACTAGATGTAATATCTCCAAGTTTGCAGATGACACAAAGCTGGGTAGGCGTGTGTGCTGAGGAGGATGCAGAGAAACTCCAGCAAGATTTGGACAGGTTGGGTGATTGGGCAGATGCATGGCAAATACAGTAGAATGTGGATAAATGCGAGGTTATCCACTTTGGTGGCAAAAACAGGAAGGCAGATTATTATCTGAATGGCAATAGATTGGGAAAAGGGGAAGTGCAACGAGACCTGGGGGTCCTTGTGCACCAGTCGCTGAAGGTAAGCATGCAGGTGCAGCAGGCGGTTAAGAAGGCAAATGGTATGCTGGCCTTCATAGCGAGAGGATTCGAGTACAGGAGCAAGGATGTCTTGCTGCAGTTGTACAGGGCCTTGGTGAGACCACACCTTGAGTATTGTGTGCAGTTTTGGTCGCCTTATCTGAGGAAGGATGTTCTTGCCATGGAGGAAGTGCAGTGAAGATTCACCAGACTGATAACTGGGATGGCAGGAATGACGTATGAGGAGAGATTGGGTCTATTGGGCTTATATTCGCTGGAGTTTAGAAGAATGAGAGGGGATCTCATTGAAACTTATAAAATTCTAACAGGACTAGACAGACTAGATGCTGGAAGGATGTTCCCGATGGCGGGGGAGTGCAGAACCAGGGGTCAGAGTCTAAGGATAATGGGTAAGCCATTTAGGACAGAGATGAGGGGGAATTTCTTCACCCGAGAGCGGTGTACCTGTGGAATTCTCTACCACAAAAGGCAGTTGAGGCCAATTCATTAAATATATTTAAGAAGGAGTTAGATATATTTCTTAAGGCTAAAGGGATCAAGGTATATGGGGAGAAAGCAAGGACAGGGTACTGAATTTGGATGATCAGCCATGATCTCATTAAATGGCAGAACAGGCTCGAGGGGCTGAATGGCCTACTCCTGCTCCTATCTTCTATGTTTCTATGTTTCTATAATCATCGGTTTTAGTATCTAATAATAAATAAATGCACCATCTGTTGTTTGACTCTGCATTAAATCTACTCACCTTCATTTTACCATTTCTTATGGCAGCACCATCCTCAGCTAATCGGAGTACATACAGATCCATGTTGTATTCACGCCCACCACGAAGACTGAATCCAAAACCCTTTGGTCCCTTATCCAACTCCACAGTGTACAGGTCATGTTCCTTTAAGATACAAATCACATTGAACAATGATTGCGGTAAATTAAAGAGAACATTCACAACAACAAACGCTCAGCAAATGGGCACCGCTCACAAAAATCCCTTTGATAACATGCCTAATTGCTTTTACAAAGGGGCAATCCTGGCCTGGGAGAATTTTGCAGATTAACACCATCAAGGTGTTGCGACCCAGTAACACCTCCCTGTCCTAGGCAACTGGAAATTCCCATAAATGGGAAAGACTCGACGTATCCGGGTCTCCTCAGTTTGCTCGGGGGTTTGCCGATTTTCTGCCTTAGTAGAACCTCCATGAAATTTTGTAGCCAGTAATTAATTTTTTTTGCTCTCTGTTCTCCATTGGTTTTTCCAGTCAAGCTATCTTCCTGCCCAGACAACTAACTGAAACCAAAAGCAGGGACTTTTATCCCAGAACAAATTTTAAACATGATTTTCTTCTACAGATAGGAATCTCTTTGATATCTTGGAGATCAACTAGAATTATTCACTCCTACAGATATAAATCTTCTCTATTTGAACACCACTCTCACTCCCTTTCTTTTGTCCAACTGCATAATCCATACTGCATTGAAAAAACTATGTCTGCACACAATTCTTAGAAGTTTATAATGGAAAAAGTTGTTATATGTCCACATTTACAGTGGAAACTGCCTATGTGAACTTGTCACATTGTAATTGCACCCTCCCGCCTGTGCTGGAACTGTAGTACCGAAGTTAGGTATCTCCCAACTCCTCAGCCTGTACTGCAGAAAAACTCATATGTTCCAACCAACTCAACTTTCCAAATTGCCATATGTTTTGTAAAAGTATTATATATAAAGACAGGGCAGAATGTATGGCTCTAAAATGGTCGAATCATTCTCCGCTCTCTAATCCGAAGACTACACTGGGTGTTGACTCCTTGCGTGCAATGCCATGATCAGTTAAATTTTATTAATAACAAGACATGGTTACCTGGTTCAGCTGCCATTCTGATTACTCGGCTTTGTCTATCCAATAAGCTACCTTACTGGGCTCAGCTATTCTCAACTTCCACAGTTTAGTTAAGTGCAGGTTTTACTTGCCACTGGAGACCTGTAGTAAGTAAACTTAACACCACACAAAAATGTAATTTTTGGCTTAGTAAGAGATCTCTTTTTATTGCCTCATATTATGAGATCAGGAAGTACTACTCCTGTTCCTCAGTGAATAGCAGCTGCTAGCCATAAACAATGGGGTAGCTAAATATGTAGCTAAATGGGGTAGCTAAACCTCTGCCCCTATCTTTTTTCCCATTTTTTTTCTCTCTCTCACATGGCAGCTGTCGATCATTCTGCCATCACCATTCACACTTCATCTAGAGCCATTTTTTGTTTCTTAACTTGTCCCATTACCATCTCCTTTTGCCTTGCACCATCATCCCTTTTGTCTCTTAATCTCTCCTGTCTTTGATCCTATCACAGACCTTCCCTTTTGTTCTTTCCTCCCCACCCCCTTTCCCAGCCCCTACATTTGCGTAAAATCGGTTCCATCTCCAGCTTTTTCCAGTTCTGACGAAGGGTCATCGACCTGAAACGTTAACTCTGTTTCTCTCTCCACAGATGCTGCCTGACCTGCTGAGTATTTCCAGCATTTTCTGTTTTTATTTTAGCTAAAGATGTTTTTTCCTTGTGTCCTCTTTTAGGTTAGAGAGGCTCTTAGTTTTTACATTTCCATCACAAGGGATATCAGTTGCTAGATCAGGTAGTCTGGTGGCTCTTTCTTGGACTCTGCTGCTTCTAGAGAAGCTCTCTCTCACCCAGAACTCCTTTATTCCTGTGTTTTGCTCTTATCCTTCTCCATAGCTGTGACCTTCTCTCTTGGATATTCATCAAATTGTGGACTACCTTTCGAGTCAGTAAGTTGGAGTGAAAATTCTCTTTTAAATTAAATGGAGAACACTTTTTTTCCTCCATCATAAATGACTTCCAATGCAGTTACATTCCAGAAATAATATGTAACAAAACTAGATCTTCCAGTGTTTTCATTAGTGTGTCTTTAATTATAGAGAAAAACAGGTAATTCTTTTGTTTAAAATTAAGAATTGCTCTCCCCTCCCATTATGTTCAAGCTATTTCACAGCAGTGGTATGTACTCTTGCATAATATCTGTCTTTGTTCAAAACCTACTAATACAGTACTAAGTTTGACACTTGGTGTCCTGTCAGTATTGATCCTTGCTTTGGAGATCTTTTCTGTCAAAGAGACAGTAAATTGTTTGCATAGGTGATGCAGTATAGTGAGTATGGTGGTGGTGACATATATTTAATCCCCGTGCTTCTAAGTTTCTGATTTCGCCTGTGGAGAGTCACCGAGTCCAGGCAAGGCACCTGCCCAGAGAGTACAGGGGAAAACAAAATGAAAGGAAAGTCACATGCATAACAACCAGATCAGATCTCACGAGCAGACAGAGAGCCACAGAATGTGTATGGTGTGTGGCCCAGGAATATGGGGTACGAATGGAGTGGAGAGTTGCAGGCTTCTTCACTTCATTCAAACAAATAAATTCAATGCACCACAATTCTTAATAAAAGTATTTTTTTACATTAAGTTAATTAATCATGAAGTGATTCCCTAATGCAGCGAGTTCATCTCCCTCCAGGACAGCTGAACTGACAGGCTCACTGTAATTTCTATCTCTTTAGATGTGTGAGGGATGTGCTCACATTGCAGCTGCAGTCTGCTTAGGCCACCCACCTGTAAAATGGTGCTCCTGGAGCATTCTACTCTGCTTTTAATTAACATCAAACATTTCTATTTGGCAGACGCAATACAATAGCTTCTGCCATGAGCAATCTCAAATTAAGTAATGCAGCTTTTTCAAAAGTAAAATCTTGAGTATGCTAAACTATTAAAAAAATTACAAGCCATGATTCATACATTAGGAAAGCTACTTAAATCTTTCACTTTTATATATTGCATCACATTTCAACAAGGTTAACATTGTAATTAAAGACACGCTAATAAAATATCTGTTATCAGAATGAAATCTCAGAAACAAGAATGCATTAATTCTTTTCAATTAATATTCTCCAAATTGTTGGATGCCAGTCAAGTGTAGACATTAAACCCATTTAGCTACTTTTCTCTGTAAAGGATGAACTGCTAGCTGTTACCTAGCTACGTGACGGAGAACGTTTTGAATACGCAGCCTTATAAAAGCAGACCCAAGGCCTGAGCTCAAGTCAGTATTAGTTGTTGTGAATTTAAAACTAAAGTCTTGAAGATCCAGGGGCCACCATTCCTGTGGTTATGCCGGGATTGTGCCCATCAGTGCCCTCCCGCGTTTGTGGAATCAGCAGACGGGCACCTAACTGGCATGGGGCCAGTGGGCCCACGCAGCACTACAGGTGCCTCGACTGTGCCCGCCTGCGCCGTTCAATTGGAATGTCCAGCACCTGGATTTTTTTGTGACGGAGGTTGCCTAGGACCACCCAGCACCAGCGATAATACCTTCGGCCCCCTCCCTCCCACCCCGAGTAAGGGGCCAATCCTGATGACCTTAAAAAAATTAATATGGCAGTTACACGAGTTAGACAGATTTTCTGATCTGACACCCACCTCCACCCTCACAGCGAGATGTTATACCAGTCATCTGGAGGCTGGTACTCTCAGTGGTATAGACATGCCTCCCACAGGATAATGAAGTTTAAAAAATTTGGCTCGTCATTGCATATAAAAAAATCAAATTGATTGAAAAATCAATTTAGTCAAAACTGTACTTTAAACCCAGTTACTCCTTATGTAAATTACATTTTTTTTTGATTCAGACTCGGAATACTGCTTGCCTTTGTTACTCCATGGTCCAGTTTCCTGTCCTGTGGTGTGGTTCCACCACAAACAATTTTCACCAGATGAAGAAAATATTTTATTAAATCGTTTACCTATAAAAGATCTTGACAGTCATTTCCGTGATGATAGTAAGTAGATCAGAGTTTCTTTATTAATTTGATGGAACCCCCTTGAGATAGCAGACATATATGTGCAAAGTAGGGGATAATAAACATTTGCTAATCTAGGCCTATTCCTATTATCCAGGTTTGGAGGTACAGGAAACTTTGTGTTATCCGGAGGCGAACCGTCCCGCAAACTCGAGCCACCGGCAAAAATCAGGAGCCGTTTTTTATTCTTTTCGTTTCTTTTCTTTGCTTTTTTTGAACAGTCAAGCTCTGCAACATCTGTAGCTAAGCAACAGCTTCAGCTAGAGACGCTAGCCGACTGTTTAGAGGCTGTTGCTAAGCAACAGGGTTTGTTGATTCATACGGAGATGAAAATCTCCGTATGTTTCAACATTAGCTCTGGAGTGTCCGGCAGTTTTGAGGGAACGGCAGTAGCTCGGTCCCGGATAGCACAAAGTTTCCTGTAGTAAGGGATCAGAAATGTTGATAATCTTCTCCTATACAGTCAGCATTGGCAGGCAACTCGGCAATAAGGAGCATCACAGCTACATCTAATCCAGTTCCCACCCAATTTCCATGCATCTCCACCAGGGGTCACTTGATAGTCATCAGGAATGGGAACTCACTTAATTTTCTCCTCTCCACGCAGATACATAAGGCCAATTGTAACATCTCTACTGAGATATGTAATGAGATTTACTACTAGCTCAGCATAGGCAAAGGAAAAAACCTGGGATCTTCTTGTTTCATACTGGACAGTGTATCTGCTAAATGAGGTATCAGAGGTTGGATTTTTTTGGTTAAATCTGCAGGGTAATCAGTTTTCTCTAATAAAGTTTTATATAGTCCTCTGGCACCATTCCCGTTTCTAAGGTGGTTGGCCCTCTGGAACCACCCTCCTTAGAAATGGTGTGTGGGGGGGGGGGGCGATGCCAGAGGACTGGAGAACTGCAAATGTTACACCCTTGTTCAAAAAAGGGTGCAAGGATAAACCCAGCAGCTACAGACCAGTCAGTTTAATCTTGGTAGTGGAGAAGTTTTTAGAAACAATTATCAGGGACAAAATTAAGAGTCACTTGGACAAGTGTGGATTAATTAAGGAAAGCCAGCACGGATGTGTTAAAGGCAAATCGTGTTTAACCAACTTGATCGATTTTTTTTGATGAGGTAACAGAGAGGGTTGATGAGGGCAATGCGGTTGACATGGCGTACATGGATTTCCAAAAGGCGTTCAACAAAGTGCCACATAGTAGGCTTGCCAGCAAAGTTGGAGCCCAATGGAATTAAAGGGACCGTGGCAGCATGGATACGAAATTGGCTAAGTGACAGGAAACACATAGTGGTGAATGGTTGTTTTTCGAAACTGGAGCAAGGTATACAGTGGTGTTACCCAGGGGTCAGTTCTAGGACCACTGCTTTTCTTGATATATATTAATAACTTGGATGTGGGTGTACAGGGCACAATTTCAAAATCTGCAGATGACACAAAACTTGGAAGTATACTGAACAGTGAGGAGGATAGTGATAGCCTTCAGGAGGACATAGACAGGCTGGTGGAATGGGCGGACACGTGGCAGATGAAATTTAACGCAGAAAAGTGCGAAGTGATACATTTTGGCAGAAAGAATGAGGAGAGGAAATATAAACTAAAGCGTACAATCCTAAAGGGGTATATGTGCACAAATCGTTGAAGGTGGCAGGGCAGGTTGAGAAAGCAGTTGAAAACGCTTACGGGATCCTGGGCTTCATGAATAGAGATATAGAGCAGAAAAGTGTGGAAATTATGATGAAGCTGTATAAAACACTGGTTCGGCCTCAACTGGAGTATTGTGTCCAATTCTGGGCACCACACTTTAGGAAGGATGTGAAGATCTTGGAGAGGGTGCAGAAAAGATTTACAAGAATGATTCCAGGGATGAGGGACTTCAGTTATGTGGATAGACTGGAGAAGCTGGGGTTGTTCTCCTTGGAGCAGAGAAGAATGAGAGGAGATTTGACAGAGATGTTCAAAATCATGAGGGGTCTGGACAGAGCAGATAGAGAGAAACTGTTCCCATTGGCAGAAAGGTCGAGAACCAGAGGACACAGATTCAAAGTGATTGGCAAAAGAACCAAAGATGACATGAGGGAAAACTTTTTTACGCAGCGAGTGGTTAGGATCTGAAATGCACTGCCTGAAAGGGTGGTGGAGGCAGACTCGATCACGGCTTTCTAAAGGGAGTTGGCGAAGTTCCTGAAGGAAAAAAAATTGCAGGGCTACGGGGAAAGGGCAGGGGAGTGGGACTAGCTGAAGTGCTCTTGCAGAGAGCTGGCGTGGGCTAGACGGGCCGAATGGCCTTCTTCCATGCTGTAACCATTCTATGACTCTATAGTTATGTTATTAATTTGTAACAAAAAACATCATCCCTGAGAAAATATTTTCATTCAACTTTCTCCCCCAACACTAAATGACACAGACCCGCGCTGGCCTATGATTCCATGGTGACTGCAGTCTCTTTTTGAAATGGCCATTCTTTGTTTGCGAGTCTAGACATTGTTGGCAGCCTATTTGACCATTGAGGGTATCACAGCTGAGCCTGATTTAGACACCATCTGACATCCACACAAATGTATTTTCCAATAATTTGGGACGGGGTGGGGGGGGGAGAATTTTTCCTTTTCTAACCCAGAGATGTTCACATTAATACCGGCCCTACTACTGCTCTGGCTGTGATCAACACAAACCACGAACTGATCATGAGATACTTTGTCCTGAAGAATTTAATGGAATATTACACAGTGCCTTTAGCCACTAGGCCCTCAAGGGAGTGTTGAAAAAATACATTAATGGCTATTTGCAATGGGTTCATTAATATCAGGAAACTATCAGGAAAGGCTGAAAAGGATGGGGTTACTTTCTCTAGAAAAGAAAAGACTGAGAGGTGACCTGAAACAGGTCTTTAAAATTATGAATCTGCAGGGTAATCAGTGAAGGAGTTTAATAGGGTCAATCCAATAAGCAATTCAGGGAAAACTTCGTTACACAGACAGCGGTGAGAATGTAGAACTTGCTACCACATTGAGTGGTTGAGGCGAACAGCATAGATCCATTTAAGGGGGTGCTAGATAAGTACATGAGGGAGAAAGGAATAAAAAGATATTGGGGAGAAATTGGGTGAGTAGCGCCACCTGTTAGCGCCTAAAGAGGCAGTCAGTGGCTGTAGCGCCACTGGCTGCGTCTCCGGCGATATTCAGTAGGGGCGCTAATGGTGGCGTTAGGCATTTGCGCTGCGCCGCCACCGATGACGTCATCGGTGTGCGCAGCGTCCCGTTCGCGATATTTGGTAGCGAACGCCGCAGTTGCGCCGCTCGCTACCCGCGCCCGGTTCACGGGCCTTACTGTGCCGGCAGCGGCGCAAGTTAAGGTGGAGGTGCGGGGCGGCCGCCTGCCAGCACCCCCACCCCCCCGCGGCATTGCCGCTGTTTCCCGAGAGCCCGGCACTTCTCCTTGGTGCCGGGCTCATTTGCCGGCACTCGCGAGCGGGGATCACGCTGTTGCAGGCACCTCCCCCTTAACAGTGGCATAGTGGTTAGCACTGTTGCCTCACAGCGCCAGGGACCCGGGTTCGAATCCGGCCTCGGGCGACTGTCTGTGTGGAGTTTGCACATTCTCCCCGTGTTTGCGTGGGTTTACTCCGGGTGCTCCGGTTTCCTCCCACAGTCCAAAGATGTGCAGGTTAGGTTGATTGGCTATGATAAATTGACCCTTAGTGTTGGGGGGATTAAATACGTGGGGTTACGGGGATAGGGTGGGATATGTGTTGGTGTAGGGGTTACGGGGATCGGGTGGGATATGTGTCGGTGCAGGCTCGATGGGCTGAAATGGCCTCTATCTGCACTGTGGGGTTCCTGTGATTCTGTGATACCGCAGCGCTGCGATAATCAGTTTCAGCGCCCTAAGAGGGACACGGAGCGCCTCAAGCCTCGCCCCGTCTCCCTCGAGGGGCACTGAAACTGAATTTCTGGCGATCGGTATCACTCCGATCGCTGCGCTAAATCCTGCGCTCAGGCGACTTTTGCGCCCCAACCCAATTTCTAGGCCATAGAGTCATAATGACACAGGAGGCCGCCATTTGGCCCATCGAGTCCATGCCGGCTCTCTGTAAAGCAATCCAGTCAGTCCCATTCCCTCGCTCTATCCCCGTAGCCCTGCAAATTTATTTCCCTCAAGTGCCTCCAGTCTCCCCTTGAAAACATTGAGTGTCTCCGCTTCCACCACTTCCATCAGCAGCGAGTTCCAGGTCACCACCACTTGCTGCGTAAAACCTTTTTCCTCACATCCCCCCGTATCTCTTGCCCAAACCCTTAAATCAGTGTCCCCCTAGTCCTTGTACCATCAACTAGTGGGAACAGCCTTTCCCCGTCTAGCCTATCCAAACCTGTCATAATCTTGTACACCTCTATCAAATCACCCCTCAACCTCCTTTGCTCTAATGAAAACAAATCCAGCTTCTCTAACCTGTCCTTGTAGCTAAGATCCCCCATCCCTGGAACCATTCTGGTAAATCTCCTCTGCACCCTCTCAAGGGCCTTCACATCCTTCCTAAAGTGTGGTGACCAGAACTGGATGCAATACTCCAGTTGTGGCCTAACCAGCGCTTTATAAGGTAGGGTGAGATGAAGTAGGGTGGGAGCAGGTTCGTGTGGCGCGTAAACAGTGGCATGGACCTGTTGGGCCGAATGGCCTGTTTCTGTCCTGTAAAATTCTATGTAAGTCTTGCATCATTAACTTATAAGACAAAATAAAAACTCAGCCAGAACATTGTAGAAAATAAGTGCACTTTTTTGTTTCTCAATGAAACTGCTATCACTGTACTACATGATTTATGACCATCTTGTTTTAGCAATGATGTTGGTATTTCTTATTATATACTGACTTTCAACAAATTTTGAAAAGTGCAGAGATACAAAGGCTTTCATCCTATGCATTTATTTCATTAAGCACTTCAATTGCAATAATAGCACATCAATACACCTAATCTTAAAGATTGCAGGTTCAAATCCTCCTTACAGTGTGTTTGGATTAAAAGTCACAGGCCTAGAAATTGAGTTTGCGCTGCGCCAGGGCTTTAGCGCCGGAAGTTAGCGCCGGCGCTAAGTCCCTTTGCGTGCGCCAAAAATTCAGTAGCGCCGCGCCCAAACGGCTGCCGGCGCTACTGAAGGGTTTTAGCGCCTGAAAACTGGCGCAACGCGCCGCATTGCGGCGCTATTCCGGCGCTGCGGCCCCCGCTGCGGTGCGGCAGGCTCGGGAAGTGCAGGCCTCCTCCTTCCGTTAAGGAGGAGCTGCCTGCACCCGGCCGCGGCCCGCGCAAATCTCGTCAAAAATGAGCCCGGCACCTCAGACAAGTGCCGGGCTTGCATCTGTTCCGGGTGGGGGGGGGGGGGGGAAGAAGTCCGGGGAGGGAGCTGCGGGCAGGCGGCCGGCGGGAAAGCGGCCGGCCGCCGCGGGGCCTTTAATGCGCCGGCGCAAACACATGTTGGACTCTGTTGCCAGAGTCTTAGTTGCGGCTGCCATGGGCGAGGCGGCCGCAACTGAATTTCGGCGCTGGGGCCCGTCGGCATGGCAACCGGGACGCTGCGCACACCGATGACGTCATCGGTGCCGGCGCAGCGCTACCGGTGCAACGCCGCTTTAGGGCCCCAGGGAATTTTTCAACTGGCCATAACTCTGGCGCTAGTCCCTCTAGCGCCTCAAAAGCGGCGCTAAGGCTAGTGAATTTCTAGGCCACACTCTAGTAAGTAGTTTAAACCAGCTGCTATTAGCTAACCTCTTTTATTCAGGAAATAATTGTTGAGGCCAAAAAGTAATGCTCAGAAGCCACCTTATCTACATTACCTAAACACTGAAGAATCAAGGTACAGTAACATGTTGGTTGAATAACATATTGGTACTCCAATGTGCTGTGCTACATGGTGGTAAAAAGTTGGTCTTGCATCAAGAGTTTTCAATCTCTAACGTCCACCAATGCGGAGGCAGGTGTGAAGCAGGCAGCGGATGTCGAGCAGAAGGCCAACATTCCCCCACAGAGAGCAAATTAACCCAGTCCACTTTAGTACCTCCTGGTTGTAAGTTCAAAAGTGGTATTGGCCAAGTACCCTCTCTGCTGATTAAATAGCGTGTGGGCGACAATAAAATTACATTCGAGCTTTAAAATTAGTAATTTCCCCCACTCAAACCCTTTTACTCATCTCAGCAAGTGCTAGGTTTAGGATCACAGCAGTGAACATAATGTTGAGTGGTGTTCCCATCTTGTAAATGGCCCTGATCTAATGGCGCTATTCCAGGTACTGCATCTATTTCCAGTACTTAAACCCAGGACTTTCACTTACCGGAGCCGATTTATATTCAAACGATACTTCTGGCTTTGGTTTTGTGTTATTCCTTCAAACAAAATGGAAAAAAAAATACAGGTGAGCTTTTCTTCTTGTTTTTAAGTAATTTACTGGGCTAAAATGCTACAATAGAAATCAGTTGTTGAACAGTAATTTTACAGAATAACGTAAAATCAAACTGTAAGTGCTTATGCATTAACACAACAACTTTTTTCCAAGTTTTATCCTTTTTTATCCCCCACCCCTCTCCTAAGTGTACTGACAGATGTTGGGGGTCAGTTCTATAATCATTGGCAGCCTTGTGGTAAGTCGCCCAAATCCCCATCCTTCACAAGCAACCCTAGATATTGCCTGTTGGCAGGCGGTTTGTTTGCCTTCAGCGCGGGAGGGAATTCCTCCAGCTGATAACTTCATCAAAACAAATCGACTTCCCATTTTATACTCACAATAACCTTTTTTGAGGGTCTATTTAGTGGCAGGAAGAAGTTTAACCCGCATGTCTGTGCACAAGCAGAGGGCACTGGATAGTGATCAGGATGTGGAACTGGACTGATTTTCCTTTGTCCTAACCCAGAAACTAATGGAGTGCTTCCAAACATAGCTACACCATGGAAACCACGGGACTATAAGCAAATTTCTTACCGTCCTTCCTGTGGTGGCTGCTGGGGGGTATGAGTGGTTGTAATTGTTGCAATCTTTTCTGCATTTGTTAGCAAGGATGGGTTGGAGGATTCTGAAAGAAAGAAAAATGAGTAAGATGTTATACTGGTCATATTAATATTTTACACATCTTCCAAACAGATGCAAGATCATTATAATTATACAGGATAGATTATTAAAAAGTTCAAAGAGAAACATTTCTTCATTGTTATCATTTCACAAGTACCAGAAACATAGCTTCACTTACACTGACAATTCTTGGATACCTAATAATTTTTTAAAATACAACTTTTAAATTATAATAATTTGTTATACAAATATATAGGTTATTCCTAATTCTTAAGCAGACTGACGCTCACAAGTTGAGAGTTTAACTATATGAATTTTGACTGAACCAGGAATGAACAATGTTTTACTGTATGATTACGTAGCACTGGTGGTTATCTACATATTTACTGTGTTTATTCTAGACTGATAAGGACATGGCATCTGATTATGCAGATTTTACCATAAAGGAATGTGGATTACAAAAAAAACTAGGAAAAAACTCCTTAATGTCATGTAATAAAAACAAAATTTGACTTGTTCGTCATCATAACACTAGTGGGTTGAATTATAAATGCACTGAATCAAGAAATGTGACCCCTGAAACATCAGTAAAGATCCCGGCATCCCATATAATAAAAAGTAAATTGATCGAAAAGCGGTGGCCTTGGGCATGGGATAACGATGTAAATTTTACAATATATGACAGCAGAAGGCCATGAGGGAAGCTATGGACAGAAAATTGCATGAGCTGCAAATCAGGTGCATGGGCCCCCAGGCCCAAATTCCCAATGAGCTCTCCAGTCACACAAAACTGTGCTGGGAATGCCAAATCATAAAAGTTACCGCATCACTTCACTAATGTATAGTATTAAACTGATGTGGCCAGAAACTCGTGGGACTTCTTAAATTACATTCCAAAAATCAATTCCTTTGAATGCAACAAAACTAAGTAAATTATTAAAATAAAAATACACCACAAATTTAAGCAAGAGAATTACTTAAGTAAAAATAGCAATTAGCAACACGTAACCAAAGTGTTATTACTTGTCTCATCTCTGTAAAAGTGGGAAGGCTGTTAACTCACCATCACCGGGAATGATGCGCAAGGTTACGGTGTTTCCAGCCTCCTTGATCAAGTTGACAATATCCGAGTGGGACTTGTTGGTAATCGAGCATCCATTAACGGCCAAAATACGGTCTCCAACTTTAAGCTGGCCACAACGGTCTGCAGGGCTTCCTTCGATTATCCGACCTATTTTGTGAGGCATGGCTACACATGCATTGCCTGGTTTTGTACAAGTTTTAATTGGGAAGGTGGTAAAGGTGAACCATTAGGAGAGGAGGACAGGGAGACAGAAGGTCAGGGGTTAATTCACTGTGCCACCAAGCAAAATTAATGATGGAATGCATTACATCCCATGGTTGATGATCAAAACATTGGCAATCAGTTCTACTTATTGCAGCTGTGAAGTGGTAATGTGTAGCTCCTGCTTTAGCTAGTTCAAAAACATTTTTTAGGTGTCAATAGTCAAATATAATTTCCAGCAAGTATCATAGGGTCTTCAGAGGGTGCATACAGTTCCTACTGCTCAAGTACAGGGTCTGTTCCCTTCTTTAATAAAATAATTCCAGCGCATTACGCCAATGGACACTTGGGACAAGGCTCTAGCAAGTAAATGCCAACTGGAAGTGGCAGTACCTACTGCAAGAAGCGGGCACTCTACTGAGATCCATTATCTCAGACAACATATAATCTTCCCAGATTTCAAAAAGTTAAAATCAAAAAAGTTCATGCAAGTCAACATGTAACGTTTTAAGCTTTGAGTAGCGTGGGCAGTAAAAGGAAAAATGGAATAATATATTTTGTGACATATTCTGAGACCTTTAATTTAGTTAACAAAGTATTTATTATACACTAAAATATCTGTTCACAAATACAAAAATGCCTGTTTTTTTAATAGGGAAAGTGTAAATTTGATTCATGTACCTTTAAAACCTTTGGAGATGATGCCTTAAGTGAAGGCCCCATGAACGAGGAGACGTACATTTAACTGGGTATATTCAGGCATCTGTTTTCATCCAGATTAATTAACACAAAGGAGAACGGTGTATCAGCATGCATTACACATGAAAACACAAGGGGATAAGGTACTGTGAAACCTCCAAAAGGTTGAAGGTGAAACCCTGGTACGGACTCATTCCTTTAGGATGTCATAATTCTAATGCAACATCTGAATGCAAATCAATGATTGCGGTTAGCTATCGCAGTTTCTGGTGTTTGCCTCCTGTATCCATCGTGCCAACATTACACTTGAGGAGCTTTATCGTGTGGAGTTGTGTTTAAATTTCGTATTTTGCCAATGTTCTGTTCTTTCTCATTGCAGAAAGGCAAGCAAACCTCAAACCCAGTGAGATCCATTTTGAACCAAGACGTTAGTTTCTACGCTACAGCTTTGATACTCAGAGAGAGGAAAAAAACTGCCACTGATTAAAAACTGTGAGCTGCAGAGTGTGACAGCAAGTAAACTGTGTGGATTCTTACGTGACCTCAAACTTAAAAAAAAAATTAAAAGCCAGGCTTGAATCAGCTACATTTAATCATTAGCAAAGAAAGCACACTCATTGTAACCCAAAGAATTGCCCAGTTAAGATGAACCACACAAATAGCAAGGCAAAGCAGAAAGCAGACATTTCATGCAGGGTTTTAGGAAAGTCCAACAACCATAATTAATTCACACACAATTAAGATATCCTATACGTTATACCGAGTTATTCTATAGATACAATTAATCTGTTGTTTGAAAACAAGTTTTTTTTTGTTCTTCCTCAAACAGGACACAACATTAAATATTTTCATTACATTGTTATTTTAATACAGAAGACAAACTATCAAAAAGAAATGATGTACTGACATTAAATAATTTCTGTGCTGTACAGGAAACTCTTTTTTATCCGGCACCGACGGGACTGACGTGGTGCCGGTTCATCAAAAATTCCAGATAACCGAGAGCTATAGTAAAAGATACGGAGAGCTGAGAGCTCCGTACAAAGCAACAAACCCTGTTGCTTAGCAACAGGTGCAGAACAATGGCCACAAGTTCCAAGCGTCTCTGTAGCTTAGCAACAGCTGCAGCCTCACCCTTGCACAGCAACAGATCGAGGAAGGCAAGTACAATATGAAGTAAAACTTACCTGAACCTACTCCTGAATTTTGCCGGTTAACCGAGATTTCCGGTTATTTAGGTGCCGGTAAATCGAGAGTTTCCTGTACTATGCAAACACAGCTCATCTGAATGATTGGATGAAAGAATGTGTTCACCATCTAAGTACTAGTTCAGAGAAATATGAACTCTCTAATAGTTTTGTTCACTGGAGAACAGGGACAACGTTTGCATCTTAAGATCAGTCATTTTGGTTTTGTTTTTTTATCTGAATGTGTGATTTAAAAAAAAAATAACTTACCAAAAGTAGTGCCTGCTTCTGGTCGACTGACTGAAGAGACAATAACAAAGCCAAAGCCTTCATTTTCTCCACGCCGTATCTCCACATCG
Organism: Somniosus microcephalus; assembly: GCF_052327205.1. Taxonomy (NCBI): domain Eukaryota; kingdom Metazoa; phylum Chordata; class Chondrichthyes; order Squaliformes; family Somniosidae; genus Somniosus; species Somniosus microcephalus. Next base: position 183,944,461 of record NC_140997.1, on the reverse strand, counting down.
TATGGCTGCACACCCCCTCCACCACCAACACCGCCAGTGCCACCACCACCGGCACTGCCGCTCCCAGAGCTCACCGTGTTCAAAGAGTTCTGACTGCCCTGTGGGGTGTGCTTTTCTTCAGTCAGGGAAACTGCTTGGTTGCTGCTGTGGTGTGACGAGACTGGAGAGGCAGGGACTTCGGTCTCGGGCTTTGGAATGGCTGCTGGGTTAAGAGTGAAACAATTGCATTTTTAAAACTGAAGAACTGCATCTTCATTTGAAAGGTCAGTAAAGTTGAAAGGGTTAAACAAAGAAAACATAGATGACTGATCCATGCTTAGTTAACATCAGCTGGGGCAGTAGTTGCACTTGAGAATCAGTCGCAGCAACCTCTGCCAGGGAAGGGGGTGAAAATCATCCAGGGTTCCCAATTTGTATCCAGTCAGTCCTACTGGAAAACCTGATCTGCGAAAGTTGGGCGAGGGCTTGATCAGTCTGTGGTTTGATGCCCCATACAGCCAATCAACCTGCAGACACTCACTGTCTAGGTTCACCCCTGAATCATGGCAACTTGGGAGGGTTGCCGCTGTCTGCGGAACCATTCCCCAGAAAGTGCCAGAACAATGAAAAATGGCATACATATTGTTTTCATTTTTATGAAGTTACTGGCAATAACAGCCTTGCTCTTCATTTAGTTAGGGAGGGGATAAAACACAATACAATTTAACCCTTCGCTGGCAGCAATCAGAAGGATTTCAGCTTGCAGTTATGAGTTCATTCAGCAATTAGCTGAGCCATATAGGCAAGGATTCCCAACCTGTGTTCAGTAAGTTACCCTCAGCCAGAGAGAAAGTGGGGGCATTATAATTAGCCTCAGTGCCTTGGATTAGGAAGAGGAGCATCAACCTAGATTACCACTCCTGAACACAATCAACAACAACATATGTATATGATATATATATATCTCTCTATCAACTTTAAAGTAGTAAAATGTCCCAAGGCGCTTCACAGAAGCATTATCTGACAAAATTTGAGACCAAGTCACAAAGGAGATATTAGGACAGGCTTGGTCACAAAATTAGGTTTTAAGGAGCGCCTGAAAGGAGGAAACAGAGGTAGCGAGGTGAGATTCCAGAATTTCGAGCCTAGACAGCTGAAGGCATGGCCAATAGAAAGGCAAAAGAAATCGGGGATGCACAAAAGGCCAGAATTGAAGGAATGTCTCGGAGAGTTGTAAAGCTGGAGGAAGTTACATAGATAGGAAGGGGCGTGGCCATGGAGGGATTTGAACTCAAGGATGAGAATTTTAAATCTGAGGTGTTGTTGGGCCTGGAACCAATGCACCTCAGAGAGCACAGGGGTGATGGATGAACGGGACTTGGTGTGAGTCAGGATACAGGCAGCAGAGCTTTGGATGAGCTGAAGTTTATAGAGGGTGAAAGATGGGAGGCTGGCCAGGAGAGCTTTGGAATAGTCGAGTCCGAATGCAACAAAAGCATGGATGAGGGTTTCAGCAGCAAATGTGTTGAGGCAGGGGCAGAGACAGGAGATGGTGGGAGTAGGCAGTCTTGATGATGCGGAGGCTATGGGGTCAGAAGCTCAGCTCAGGGTCAAATAAGACGCCAAGGTTGAGAACCTGGAGAACCCGCTGAAAGTGTGCAGATGAGAACACCAGGTGCAGTTGTGGTGCTACTCATGGTCAAATATCCCGACAACAAACAACTACCAACAAAACTTGTACATGATATAACCTTTCAACCATAGAGGGTTTCCAACTTGCTGTAAACTTTCAGATAGAAATTGAGAAGTCTGTGTACACAGAGATGATGAGATTTAGTAACTAAAAGCTAATTGATGGGAATAGCGGTGAGGCATTTATCACACGAGCAAGGTGGGCCTTGCACTTCATGAGTGATGACCATTACACAGTTTGGACTTTTTCCCCCAACACTTCAACGTATGTTCACAGTTAGAGGCCATTTCCATAAGCAATCAAATCGCTCGTGCACTGCCTCCTGTGCCCTTATGCGTGCCACGAATAGGATAGCAGGACTAACAAATTCAGCCCCCTCCAACAGAAACTATTCTGCTCTGCCCAAATTCAACACATCCTCCAGGACCTGGCTACATTCCAAAAGCTCGAATGTGAGCCAACGTCCCTGTGACTGTGCCTCCACTCCCCAACAAACCTCAAACACACTTCCATCTCCTGCATCACATGTGCCTCGCGGTCACAGGACAGCACAGTGTACAATTTGAAAACTGACAATTCTGAGCACATCACAAAGGCAACCTTTACCCAGGAAGAATATTAAAAAATCCCACCGTGTTGAAACACATTTGCTGGTGAGCAAAAAGTACTGTTGTTTTCATGTCCATGACAGGCTCAATGAGACCTTCTGACACACGCCAGACAGTGGGGTTTCTAACCTCTTAGAAAGCTGCCATAGTTCAGCATGTGAAGTGTACTTCCAAACAGAAAGTTGGCAGCACTCCGTGTCCTACCTCCCTGGAATTTCCAAGAACCTGCAGAACTCCTTTTGGCAGGAGCTGTTTCACAGGTTTTTTCATCAACACTGACATAAACTCATACATAGGCCATTTTCGAATGAACGCTGCAAGATGACTCACTGAGTGAATCATCCAGAAAGCTCATTTCAGGCCCTGCATTCACTCCAAGATGAGGCAGGGTGTTGGCAGATGTACAGCACAGAGAATAAAAGCAGGTGCCTCATCCAGTAAACATGCATCTAGGGAGAAAAAGGTATTAAAAGTGCACAGATTATGGAAAAACTACAATTGGAGGGAAAGCCCGTCAACTTTTACGAACCAGTGATTTCACTTTCATTATCAGATTGTATCAGGCTGTACAGTATCAGAAGGTTCTGAAATTTTATAGAACTTTAAAAAAGCGGAGGGAATGGGACTAATTGGATCGCTCTTCGAAAGAGCCGCTGCAGACTCAATGGGCCGAATGGCCGCCTCCTGGGCTGTACTATTCTATGATTCTATAAGTTATGTAGTTGTAGTGACATGACTGGGCACATTTCAAGTATGTACTAAAATAAGAGTGGAATACATTTTGTATTTTAATTAACAACTTGTTTTACTGACTTAGTTCAAAAATAGAACAAAATTATGCTGTTTACTATAATATCCCATAATGTACAAAATCCAGTATTTTATTGTCAACTGGTCTTGTGAAAATCTTTGTATTCCAGGGAGCAACACCTTTCTTGCAAGAGCAAGGCAAAACATTTTATTTCCAATCATACGCTGACAGCCACTAACCTGCATAAACCACTTTACGCCTCACAGTAAGATTAACGTGGCCCTGTTTGGCTGCTTGTTGCATTAACTGAACCACGAGCTGGTGGGACTTTCCAACTACGGCTGTGCCATCCACACATATCAGCTCATCGCCCGAGCGCAGCCGTCCATCTGCATCGGCAGCGCCTAGGGGCACAATATGGCCAATGTAGATCTGTAGATCAATAGGAAGAAGAAAAGTTGATGAAGACACAGTATCATTAACTTGGTGCTAAGGATGGTTCGAGGTCCGTCACAATGCTCAGCTCCCACAATGTTCAATTGATTAAGTGTAGCACAATGAATTCCCATTTTTCACAGCTAAATGTACTAGGAGAAAGAAATTGAAGAAAATAAATGCCCAATGGACTTCTGGTAATAGCCCATTAACTGGCTATAGCAATTTTAAAATGGGGATATTAGGAGATGTATGAAACAAAACAGATAGGATACATACATTCGCCAGGCATCCATCACCAAACTAACAATGGTGCTCACTAAAGAAGTGGCATTTTGGGCTCATCACGTATGCCAGTCTCATCCAGGTGCAAATACTGTGTTCCTTTTACTGTTCAGCAAAATAAAACATTGCCACTGACTTCGTGCTTTTACTGGAGTGTATGCGAGATAATACAAAAATGTGTAGCCTATGAGAAATGCTGGATCATTATCTGGAAGAACTGCAGTGATTTTACTGTCTAAAGCCAAAGGCTCAAGAAGCACATTAACACATGAAGAGTGGATTTTCCATGGGAAACTAAAATAGGAACGTTTTTCAGGAACCCAACCGCATAGTTTGCAAAGCGCAATTCATCAAAATGATCATTCACAACATTTAACATTTCTTGCGTCAGCTGCAGTGATTATACAAACTTTAGTGAGAAGACACCATGTAATCACAATCTGCATGTTTACAGCACGAAAAAGTGAAAATGAGTCCCTCAAACCTCAACAAGGAATTTTTAATGGAATAACAGATGCAACGATGCATGATTCAGCATTGATATCTAGAAACCTACACAGCAGGGAATCTTTGTTCAGCTTCTTAAAATACTGATAACCTTCAAACAGCCATAGCTACACAATTGAGTACAGTTTTAAACTTAAGCGAACTTTTAGTATTTAAAATTCTAAATCCTGATTTAGTTGATGTTGAAAATCTTTTTAATACCTTCGGGGGAATTTAAACCCCCCAAAAACGGATGGGTTGGGGTTGGGTGGGAGGTTAAAGTGTTAAAAACCTGAATCTCGACCCCAGCTCACCCACTTCCAATTTTAACAGGAGGCGGGTTGGCACTTTAAATATTATAATGAGGCGATGAAGCCTCTGATTTAACCTGCTGTGCAGGTTTAACTGTGGCCGGCCAGGGATCCCGGGCCTCGGGATTCGTGATAGCTGCAGCGAGGCGAGGACAACCTCGAGGAGCATTCCTTGTTGGCCAGGAGGAGCAGGAGTGCTTCCTCCCAGCCCCCTAAACTCCTCCGCCATCAGCTCCCCCACCCCCCACCTGATCAGAGATCGGAACTCCCCCACCTCGGGTCGGGGCTCGCACCTACCTGACGTTCCCCACCTGACTGGAAGCCAGCCTGTCAATCAGGCTGACTTCTGGGCAGGGAACCTGTCGTGACGTCACACGTACACTGTGGCGTTTAAACTCCACAGCGGCGGGGAAATGAGGTTTCCCATGTTCTACCGGGCCCCACACCCCCGCTGGGTCCAAATGTAAAAATTCTGGCCCTTGTTTCAGTTTTGCAAAAGATGAAACAATGGAACCTAATCCTTGTAAAAAGATCAGATTTCAAGACCTGAATTTATGAAAAAAGATCCTGAAATATTCGCCTTTTTAATGCAGGTAAGTTAAGTTTATTATTTTTTTAAATTCTGATTGACGATTCTGGAAGAAATTTTAACACAGGTAGGTGGTTTTTGGTTTGTTCAGTTCAGTTCAATCTGCTATAACCATCAGACTATATAACAAAAACAGATAGCACGTTATTAATAACGCACACCGCACTTAAAGCAGTAAATGTTGTGTTTTGGATGTGTAAGGGTATAGAGGAGGTAGAGCTAAGTAGCACTTTGTGAAATTGGGCTCACATATGCATTTCTAAGCAAAGAAGGGAAGAACTTCAATACAAAGCGCAACTTCTGCGAAGTTAGTCGAAAAACTCCTGATGCTACTGGAGCAGCATCAGTGACTTCAAAACATTAACATTGGTACAGAATTTAACTTGGCATTCAGGAGGGTTCTGATCCACATTAAGAAACAGGAAAAATATTTAATCTTTGTTATTAGCTGAAAGGGAGGAAAGAACATAAAGTGGCTGGAATTTTCAGAGGTAAGAACGGGTGGGTTGGAGGCGTGGGGAGAATTGAAAGTTGAAAAAATATTAACCCCAACCCACTCACTTTCACCTTTCACTTAGGCAGGATGGGGGTGGGTGCGGGCAGCCAACCCGCTGCCAGGAGGCAGGTTGGCAATTTACATATTATAATGAGGCCTGAAGCCTCTACTTTAACCTGCTTTGCAGGTTTTACTGCAGGCGGCTGGGGATCCTGGGGCTCGGAACTCCCGGTGGCTGCGACGAGGTGGCCTCAGCCTCGGGTAGCAATCCTTGTGGGCCGGGAGGAGCAGGAGTGCTTCCTCCCACTCCCGCTCCCGCCCCCACCCCCCCACCAACCATCCTGGGCCCAGCACTTACCCGTTGCTGTGGCCTTCTTTGCAGAGTTCTCAGCACGACTGGAAGCCAGCTTGTCAATCAGGCGGAGTTCCGGGTGGGGAACCCGCCCCTGACGTCTCACGCATGCTGTGGAAACTCCACAGCGTGACGGGAAATCCGGGTTTCCCATCGTCTCCCGGGTCCCCCTGCACCGTGTGGGTGGGACCCAGGAAAATCCAGCCCGATATGATTGTTGTACTCCCTCCTTCTGTAAGGTGAGAAACTTCAAAATGGATGTGATGTAAGAAAACTACTAGGCACTTGGTCTGAGTATTAAACAAGGCTTTAATCAACTGGTTTTCAACATGGAGATCTAGTTGTGTCCTTCACTAGTTCCTGTTAAAGAATGTCCTGAGCAAGCTGGGCCCATGCCCGAGTATTTATACTCTCCCTGGACAGCGCCACCAGCAGGCCGCCCAGTATTACTTCATAAGTCATTTCCACATGAATGACAAGATTCATGTCAGGATGTACATTATTCTGTCCTACATAATGAACTCAAATTAACTCCATGTGTTCAGCCCATGTATCAGATAAGACTGAATCTACTAAACTGGTCTCAAACGCTAGTATGCAGCCATTAAGTGGTGTATTACTTGTGTGTCATTTTAAAATGGTAAAGTACTGCCTCAATTTCACATCAGACCTGATGCAGGAAAAGGGCAGATCTTATTTCCCTACATATAGCATCACAAACAAAATATCCAGCAATAGTAAACCATCTTTAATTACTCACTGGCTCCCCTGGCTCATTTCCACCAAGTATCCTAAATCCAAATCCAGTTTCTTTTCTCCAGAGGAAAATATCTTGCTCTTGGTAATCGGGAACTGTGGGAAAAGCATATAGATGTCATAACATCACACATGTGTGAAAACATAATGAAGGTCAATTGGTTTCCATTAACAACTGGACAGAGACAGTATTTTGTTTGCTGTTCTGACAGTTTTATGTGCTTTAGAATGGTTCAGCAAATGGCACTATCAAATTAAAGGCTTCCATTGTTTGAATCGGTGTCACCATCCCCAATTGATTTTAGGTCTAAATCACAGGCTGCGGTTCTAGTGTTGCAATTTACTGCAACAGCTTGATTGTGAATCACAGCAATGTCTCCGAGATGGCTGTAGGGTAGAAATTCAATAAGGACATTGCTGGCAATAAATCCCACACACTTTGGCCACACCTCACCTTCTTTCTTAGTGGTGGATAGCAGGCATTCACCATTACAATTATACCAATAGGATTCTAAACTGCTTCAATGGAAGCTTTTTAAGCATTTGACAAACATACATGGTGAACTGGTTTATATTCGTGGAGAAATCAAACCTCAGTCCTCGCATATTTCTACTGTGCATTTTCAGCTGGTTAAAGGCTGAGTGAAATGAGTGACCCAATTGGTCAAAAAAGTAGGTATTAATAATAAATAAAAACAGAAACTGCTGGAGATACTCAGCAGGTCAGGCAGCATCTGTGAAGAGAGAAACAGAGTTAACGTTTCAGGTCGATGACCTTTCATCAGAACTGGAAAAAAGCAGGAAATGGAACAGATTTTAAGCAAGTGTAGGGGCTGAGAAAGGGGAGAGGGGATGAAAGAACAAAAGGGAAGGTCTGTGATAGGATAGAAGGCAGGAGAGGTTAAGAGACATTAAGAGATATTCAAGGCAAAAGGAGATGGTAATGGGACAGGTTAAGAAACAAAGGATGGCTCTGGATGAAGTGTATACAGGTAGACTATCCTTTATCCGAAAACCTCGGGACCAGCCGTGTTTCGGTTTTCGGAAAATTTTGGATTTCGGAAGGTGGGTCGGCGGGGGTCGGGGTCGGCGGGGGTGTCGGCGGGGGTCGGGGTCGGCGGGGGTCCGCGGCGGGGGTCGGGGTCCGCAGTCGTGGCTTGTCCGTCGCTGCTAGCCTGGAATGCAATGAAGTTCCGCATTTCCACCAACAGGTCGTCGTGCTCGGTCGGAACAGGGGCCGGCACCGCCGCGGGCTCAGCGCTCTCGTTGCTTTTGAGCCTTTGGAAGAGAGTCAGGTGGTTCCGCGGGGGGGGGTCGGCGGGGGGTCGTGCGCACGACTTACGCTGACCCTCTGCTCAGCGTAAGTCGGCGGGGGTCGGGGTCGGCGGGAGTCCGCGGGGGGGTCGGCGGGGGTCGGGGTCGGCGGGGGTCCGCGGGGGGGTCGTGCGCACGACTTACGCTGACCCTCTGCTCAGCGTAAGTCGTGCGCCACTCTGGTCATGTCGCTGACCGAAAAAACCTTCGGTTTTTAGAGGGTTTCGGTTTTCGGAAGTTCGGATAAAGGGTAGTCTACCTGTATTGCGCCGGCAGAATGAAAGGCAGCTGCCATGTGGGAGAGAAAAGACACAAACAAAAGGTGTGGATAAAAAATATATATATGATAGGGACCGAGTTTATGATCTGAAATTGTTGAACTCTATGTTGAGTCCAGAAGGCTGTAAAGTGCCTAATCAAAAGAAGAGGTGCTCTTCCTCGAGCTTACGCTGAGCTTCAGTAGAACAATGCAAGAGGCCGAGGACGGAGAGGTCAGAGTGGGAGTGAAGCGGTGAATTAAAGTGACAGGTGACCGGAAGCTTGGGGTACCCCTTATGGACTGAACGGAGGTGTTCCGCAAAGCGGTCACCCAATCTGCGTTTGGTCTCCCCAATGTAGAGGAGACCGCATCGTGAGCAGTGAATACAGTATACTAAATTGCAAGAAGTACAAGTAAATCGCTGTTTTATTTCAGATTTCCAGCATCTGCAGTATTTTCTTTTTGTATTTGTGTAAGCAGGTATTAATGTCTGCATTGCTAAGATGACCATGTTTTACTGATGGTAATAATGCACATACCCGCAAGTTTAGTGCTGAATAGCAGGTATACTTTAATCACCTACCTGTCACCTTACTTCAGCAAACATCCCGCGAACAATTACTATATCAGCAATCATTTTATATGTACTTAACTACCCCAAATTTTGTTCTGCATTACTCATCAAAGTCCTGGTACCACGGTTCACAATTAACTTGTCAACAGGATGAATGCAAAAGCAAAAAAGGAGACACAAGTGGTTGTTATGTTAAACTGATCTCTAGCCTGTGCTGAGTTAGCTGAGCTCAGGCTGGGAGTACTGCATTGGACCTCAGTGTCTTGAAGGCAAGGGAAGGCAAAAAAAATTCAGCCAAGGGTCTGCTATTCACTGACCTCTGCTGGAAAGTTTGCATATGTGAACATTGAACAAGGGCAGGACCAGGCTTGGCTGTGATGTCTCCTACTGTTAAATAGCCTACAGACCCTCACTGTTAGCAAGTATTAGAAGATTTCCAGCGACTGTGGTACCAAACCCCAGTATGAGTCACCATCTCCCTCATACACTATTCTTTTCACCCTCAGCTTCCTCAGTTTCTCTCATGTTTTGTCCCTTCACCCCCATTAGCTCTTTGCATCTCTACAGACAAATTGAAGAGAAAACATTTACCAATGTGAAAGGAAGGAAGATACTGAAATAATAATAATAGTCTACAATTACACCATTTCCTATGTGATAACAAGTACTAGGGTAAATATTGGGATAAAGTACAAAAAGTAAATACTTGAGAAATATGCTTAAAATAGGGGCAAGAAAAAGCAGGTAAAATAAAAATAAAATTCGAAAAGAAGAAAATTAAAGACTTCTCAAGAAGAAAAGGCAAAGGTTTGAGGCATACAGGAGCATAGAAATAAAAATAGGAATCTAAATGCAAACAGTAAGTTATACTAAAAAAGGGAAAGAATTGCAACATCTCTTGCTTGAAACTCCCACTATTAATGGTGGGTTTCCACAATCTGGCCATCAAGAAATAGACTCTGAATCTCAGGATTTTGCCACCCATTATGAAGATTTTTTTTTATTCATTCATGGGATATGGGTGTCGCTGGCAAGCCAGCATTTATTGCCCATTCTTAATTGCCTTGAGAAGGTGGTGGTGAGCCGCCTCCTTAAACCGTGTCTCCATGCACCTGCTGCCCTTGTCCTTCTAGCTGGTAGAGGTCGCGGGTTTGGGAGGTGCTGCCGAAGAAGCCTTGGCGAGTTGCTGCAGTGCATCTGGTAGACGGTGCACACTGCAGCCACGGTGCGCCGGTGGTGGAGAGAGTATCTGGCTGTGTCTCTCCTCAATCCTACTATGTCTGCAAATGCTTATTTCTTTGTGGTGTCACTAGCCATTAAAAAGTTCATTCACATCTGTGATTAACTAGTAGCTTTCCTGCAGGAAATGATCAATCTGTGTAGCAGGATTACAAATCACATCTGTCGAATGAAACCATCAAGAATGTTTTTTGGTGCTAATATGGTAACTGGAGCAACTAATAACACAACAGTCTAAATGCATTTATTATATTAGTATCTCAATTATCATTGTTATTCCATGTAGTACAGCAGCTAACTGTCATGGATTTATAATTACCGATTCTCCATTAGCAATGCTATGATGATTAAAACTCAGTTAGTTTAAAGGTAAATCATTTTCTTGGACACAAGTGCACAGCCACCATGTAGGATTCTGTTACCATTTACATATTGCCAGGCAGACCTCTGGCTTTAGCCTGTCTGGAGCAAATGGCTCTGCTGGGAATGCCAATATGCTCCTGTTCTCTCAGCAGCTTTCAACAGATTGCCATTTGCTCCATCTGTACCTCGAACAACTGCAACAATGTACAAAAGTCCTCCCTTGCATCAAGACGAGAGAGAGTTCACAACCAAAGAAGTATACTATGATCCACAGCGTCGCAAATACTGACTGGGTCTCCATCAATCGCATATTGATATGAGATTCCTATTTGTTTTAAAAATATTGTAGAAATTTAAAAAAAAGCTGTTTGGCTACAGTGACAGGAGAGCAACAGCAATGGGAAAACTCAATGAGAGTCACGTCAATGTGCAACTTGAGGTGTGGAGGGAACAATGAGCTAGGGAGCTGCAGGGTAGAAGCAACTGGTCACCACTGAAGTTGTAATTGAGGCCCCTTGAAGGAAGAAGACAGGAGCCATTATGAAAATACAACACAGAGCCAGAAAGCTAAAGAAATACTAAAGGAAGATATACAAAGGTTTTTGGCGTTGATGTTTTATGGCAGATCTGAGATCTTGATTATTGTTAATTTGGTGGTGTTGTTCATACTTATAAATTATTGCAACAACGTTGGATGGGGAAATCAGATAGTTGGGAAGATACATTGGAGTCATGAATGCTGTGCCGCATACCTGTTAGACTATCTCACACAGAGGTAGACTATCTCACACAGAGGTAAACTCATGGAACATTTGTGTCCAGCAAGTAGTCGAGAATAACTCCAGAATGGCCAGGGAGGGGGATGGAACCAGTGGCTGGAGAATGGAGTTTGTGCCGGAGGCCAAAGACAATGGCCCCCAGCCAATTCGATTTCTAACTCTTTGCCCAGATTGTTACTGCAGGTGGTTGAACAGTAAAGGGAAATGCTATGGGGTTTTTAAATTGTGATGCGAGACTGAAAATGGGAACTATTCTTGCTGGTACTCATCTTTAGTAACTAGCTACAGTAGTTTTAAATGGTGCTGTTCTACAGCTCTCAATTTGTTTCTTGCACTGCATTTTGACAGAATAACACTAAAGCCTTACTTCTGAACATTTCCATGGACACAGTTAAAGGCAATGTCACAGGACAGTTACACATTGAACAGTTAGACACCAACAGTGGCAAAGTTATAAGTGGAGCCCACTCCTCTTTAGTTCACAGCGTAAAACAATTATAGTTTTATAGTCCTTTGCTGAGCTGCCGAGAGGCATTTTCTGCATGTTTTAGTGATGACCTGCGACAACATTAACAATGTGACATTTGGTAATGCCAGTGAACTCAATGAATCCAGTAGAAATTAATCCTGAATTGTAGGGTACATAAATGCAAAGGACACAAATGTCAATCTTTGCGTGCTCATTACAATTGCATTTCTGGTGAAAGAGATACAGTTAGTCAAATGAAAGAATGCATGCTTTAAATTTTTCTCAGTACTTACGCCTACTTTCATACATGCTTCTCGACTGGGCCCAGATTTTAAAAGGATCCGGCTTCCTTTGCACAGAGTTATCGGTTTGATCCAGTGCTGGTGCCTCGTTTGAAGGGTAATCTGGAAGCCCAGGGGCGCCCAGGACTGGTGAAGCAGTGTGTGTGCTCCGCTGGCTGGAGACACTGTGCTGGGAGCTGTTCTGGCTGTCCTTTCTTTCCCGTGCCTGCTGCAATTATTCAAGAGAACAGAAGGTCACTCCAGCTTTTCAGTGAGTGTTCTGAATCGATACAATGCTCCCATTTTGAAAAACAGCTCTCCTCAAAGTTCAGTTGTTGACTACAGCTAGGTACTTTACAGCAGCCCATCATAAAAAGTGTACACCCCATTGAATAGGGAGCTACGACAATCCTGCTTGTTCGAACACTTCATATATTTCTAACGATTGGAGTACAAGTGATGCATTTTATATCAGGTTCAAAAATACACAATAGGATTTTGCTTTCTTCGAACAGAAAGCTTAGGTATCCTTCAAAAAAATTACAAAACACACTGCAAGTGAACATATTCCATGCACACAGATGTATTCTGCCAAAGGGTTAATTTATTTGAAACTGACAAAGAAGCACATGAAGGCTGACATTTCTATGATTTGATAGCGAATGCAACCACGCTTCCCCTTCACAGACTTAATACAATCTGACAATGGAGTGGGCCTGAAGTTACTTTAATGTGACTTTAATCAGCGTTGCCTTGCAACCATTAGAAGTGCATTAATTATCTATTTTAGGAATTTCTTCGTGGTCGAGGGAGGAACATACACCGAGACTTGGGATGAGAAAACAGGAGATTTATTGTGCGTCAGTCTCAGCTTCTACATCCCAGTCTGCAGTACAATCTGATCAGCCATTTCAGCCAAACAGAGGTGGCATGTTCATAAATAACACAGACACACACAGCTCAGTAATATCTGAGGGAAATTCATAATCAGAAGAAAGAATATGGAAGAGAGCAACACATTACTGAGCAGACAGCTGACATGTCCTTCATGAGTCCACAGATGCACAATGAGAAAAGACAACGGGCTTTGTATTAAACTTACCGACTTTGGGCTTTTCTTGGGAGGCAGTCCTGTGAAACAGCAAAAACAAAAAGACACATTCAGGATCACAGCAATAACACAACCTTTAAAACAACACAGGAAATCCTCTAAATGTGTGTAATGAGTATGTAGCTCTTGGACTATGTTAAGTTCCGTGTCAGCCGTTGTGTTCGGAGTCTGATCAGATCAGATTATAGCACGATGAACCCTAGGTGCATCACTTATGCTGACTCGTGAATCAGCAGCCTCGAGGCTAGCAGTCTAAACAAGTCTGCGTGACCTAGGAAACCAAATTCTGCAGCAGAAGCAGAAAATATTCTACAGCATCGGTTATGGAGACATTGTAAAAGCAACATCAAATGAAAGGAATCTTCCCGTTCAAATAGTAGAAATTCAAAGTCCTCTTATTTCTCTGTCGCTTCCATACTTGTACAGCTTCAGAACATTTTTTATTCACAAACTTGTGCAGGCAGCCCATCATTCATAGTCTAATGGCTACACAACCCATCACCCCCTCCTTGTGAATTGATACTGTATGATAGTACAGACGTGACAGAGATGCTGCAGTGGATGGAAGTTCTCCATTTACCTAACGTATTGACACCTATGGTAGCCATGTCAAACACAAAAATATAAATGTTCATATGAAATAATCATGTTCACAAAGAAAAACATATACATTGATCTTTATACTCTTGTACCTTTTTCCTTATGTTGCCTACAAAACAGGTTACCTCCAAGGAGGAATTGTCCAACCCTCCCATCACAATGCTTCTCCATGGTTGCTACCAACAGTGTATTAAGATCAGCCAGCAAGAGATGCAGCTCCTTTAGGAGGGACTGGTCCCTTGTGTACCTCTGAAATAGAGTGCTCCAACCAGCAACCAGCCAGGATTATGGACAACTCTCAAAGTATAGTAAAGGTCGGCAAGTTCAAATTATATTAGAGCTCGAATTTAACAGTCAAACTCTTTTTTTTTAATTGTTAGGATTATTATCCTCTTTTTAATTTTAGAAAATCTAAAATTTCCAGAAATGAGAGAGATTATAAATAGCAAGCCTGTGCACTCATGTCAGTACACCAACAGTTAAAAACTTCCTCTGGCTCATTTTAGACATTACCAAAAACACAGAGAAGGTTCCAGATACAGAGCTTGACAGGTTTCCACTCGATGCCAGAGCTCGGAACTTCCAGAAGCCGAGTCATTACCATGTTTAATTGTACCAGTATGTAGTTCACAGCATCACACAGACACATGTACTATATATAATTTATCTGTGCTATTAAAAGATGATTGGAACAGCTGGAAGCCTGATTTAAAATGTTATTTAGTTATAGGTATTTGACAATTCATGTAAGGTCTATAAATCATTCCTAGCCTGACTGCTGTCGATGGATGTCGTTTCTCTCATGTGGCAAATTAAGAGATTAATGAGGGAGCAGTTTGGGTAGGACATGCAGTTTTTGTTATCTCCCTCCCCCACCCTCCTTTTATATACTTCATATACTATTCCCAACCACAGGAGATCATAATTCCAGGCCTCTGACAGTGTTTGAGTTAGGTGTCAGCTACTGCGTGAGGAAGGTCTAGCTTCATCTGCCTGCTGATTACCTCTCCCTTCCTGAAAAGTACCCATATTCATTTCAATTAGGAGTGCAAATCACAGCTGGCTTTTCCCCTCTCTGTCCAAGGGCACTGAGGCCAATTGTAGCACCCTGAACGGTAACCCAGCTTAGGTCAAAAATTGACCAGTAGACCTTCCTGGTCTGTAGGTCTCAGTACAGCACACAAAGCATGTACCCATTAGCCACTAGTGAGGGGTGGCTTGAGGTTTTTTGTTGGGGAGAGGGGAAGACTTTTAAAAAAATCGAATCTCTCTCCCATCAAAACCTAAGTAAAATCCATATTTCTAAGACATATTTAATCAGTATTTATCTGCCTCTAACCAGTAGGCACATATCACACTGAATATCATGGAAATCGTATTTGTACAAACCAACACCACTTATTCAAATGTTGATGTTTATTATTTTTTGACTGCACTGGGAAGGTGCATCACTTTATAAATAGTTTACTGTGCCTGTATCTTTCCCACACCAGTGATAAGCTGATTAGTTGTCAGCTATCGGAGTGCAGTGCACCCCAGGTCAAACCGAAAAATGTCAAACTCAGCAGACAAAATATTAAACCATTTAAGGTAAAATTATCACATTCATGGCATCCACTAGACAAATGTCAAGACAGATAAAGACTCAATGTGATGGCAGCATGAGAGGTGTGGTCTCCAGCAGAGCGCCCCATCTGTCAGTGCTGGCATCAAAAACACGGATATTAACCATTTACAGTGCACCTGGCCAAATGGCTTTATTCTCAACATTTCACTACTTCATGTGTGATTTGGCTATCAAAACCTGCTTTCTTCCCCCTGCTCTCCTCAGATTTTTCTCCTTACCCCTCCTCTCTGGAGACAGCAAATCCTGCTGAAATGTAATTCCACTGAAGCATCCTGGCACCTCATTCAAGACCTCATTCTCTGAGATGAGTTTGGAACAAATGAGTTGCCATCACATCTGATCCCAATCCTGTCATCGCTCACGAGCACACACAGTCAATTTGACAACAATCAAGGTCAGAAAGCTTGGTTAACTTTTGCTCTCCTCAACCTTGAGGTACCAAGGCCAACTGAAGCATTCGCACAGGACTGACCAACTCAGCACAGATTAAGGTCGTCCAGCTCTGCCTGGTTCAATGCCACACCATGTAATGCATTTACCACCATTCAACCACAGGTGAAACAGCTCAATGGCTCTTGTTGCTTGTGATGAGCCATGACGTATGGAACAAGAAAATGTGAAACCTTTTTCACCCAGAGGGTGGTTGGAATGTGGAACTCAATGCCTGAAAGGGTGGTGGAGGCAGGAACCCTCACAACATTCAAGAAGCATTTGGATGAGCACTTGAAATGCCATTGCATACAAGGCTATGGACCAAATGCTGGAAAATGGGATTAGACTGGACAGGGATGGATGGGCGGCGCAGACACGATGGGCCGAAGGGCCTCTTTCTGTGCTGTAAAACTCTATGACTCTATGACTAACGTACTGGCAGAGGGGGAAAGACAGAAACCTGAACCCACTGGTAGAAAATAAATTGCGGTCTAACTGCTGGTAACATCATAAATGAGAGAAGGAAAATACTTACATAGATAAACACCTGATCAGAAACATCCCAATTTATTATTAATATATAAAAATACAATTAGAATCATAGAATCTTACAGCACAGGGTAGATAGAAAGGAACTTTTCCCTTTAGTAGAGGGGTCAATAACCAGGGGGCATAGTTTCAAGGTAAGGGGCAGGAGGTTTAGAGGGGATTTGAGGAGAAACTTTTTCACCCAGAGGGTGGTTGGAATCTGGAACTCATTGCCTGAAAGGGTGGTAGAGGCAGGAACCCTCACAACATTCGAGAAGCATTTGGATGAGCACTTGAAACGCCATAACATACAAGGCTATGGACCAAGTGCTGGAAAATGGGATTAGAATAGACAGGGCTTGATGGCTGGCGTGGACACGATGGGCCGAAGGGCCTCTTTCTGTGCTGTAAAACTCTATGACACAGAAATAGGCCATTCGGCCCATTGTGCCTGTGTCAGCTCTTGGAAAGAGCGCTCCAATTAGTCCCATTCCCCTGTTCTTTTCCCATAGCTTTGCAAATTTTTCCTTTTTGGGTATACAACCCTTTTGAAAGTTACTGTTGAATCTGCTTCCGCCACCCTTTCCAGATCAGAACAACTCGTTGCGTTAAAAACTCTCTCATCTCCACCCTGGTTCTTTTGCAAATTATCTTGAATGTGTGTCTTCTGGTTATCAACCCTCCTGCCAGTGGAAATAGATTAAATTCTCGGTCTAATTGTTTAATCTTAGATTGATACAATAATCGCAAGTTGCTGACGAGCACCTAATGCAAGAAATTTTTTGCAATTCTTTCCAATTTATGTTAGCACGCAATAGAACTTAACTAGTGGCCTCCAATGAGTGCTACAGTTGGCATACACTGCACGAAACCAGTGAAAAGGTTCCCCTGAAGTATTGGAACACACACACCGTATACCAGGCGCAAACCAGAGTACTGCAAAAATTCCGACAGCTTCATTTCAGTGGATCCATGGCAATTGCTGCCAAGGAATTGGGATGTGAGGAATTTGTTTTGTTTTTGATCTCTGCTCCCATAACTCATTTGTTATCTGCTTTTTGCAGTCTCTGATTATGATAAAATAAATAACTATGGTTTTGAAATTCAAGGTACAAAAACTGGTTTTTAGAAGTGACCTTGAGTGTTGTATCATGCATTCTAACAGTCACTTCCAGAACCCTCAGGGTCATTAATTTGCTGCCACAGCTCTCTATTGCATTCATTGCTTTGAAATCTAAATCTCCTGTATAATGCAGCCTTTGACAGTTAGGAAAAACAGGTTATAATGGTCATTCAAAAGAGGATGTTTATTTAGTTTCTTCATTACAGAGACAGATCCATGAAGAATTTGTTCAAAGTTCATGTTACTGGTGGAGCCCACTGTAGTATGCTACCTCATAGCATACATCTCATAGAGGTGGACAGGAAGGAAAGAGTAGATGAGTGACAGGCATACGGTCAGATTGCACAGAGATAAACTAGAGCGCAACGGCGATGGCAAAGAGACAGATTCCAAAAATATCCCCTTTAATATGCTCTTGATATCAATTGCTGCTGTTTGAATCATCATCTGGCAATCAGTCATGAGGGGTGACTTGCGGTACCAGGTACCCAAAGCTACAAACTCTGCCAGGAAATGTTTAGTTAAAAGCTGCACTAGCTACTTAACAATTAGAGAAACGGGAGAGAGAAAGAGTGAGTTGGCACATGTGTGTGTACAATAGTACTTTCAGTATAAAAGTGTATTCCTTTTCTCTATGATACCTAAGGAATATGTACAATTTTCCTACCTTATAAATATCCTCACTAACACTCATTTGCCCCCAGTTGGAGAGATATCATACATGAGAAATATACAGAGAAAAGAAATGGAAAGCGGACAGAATATACTGCAAATACTTTGATTGGTAGATATGGAACAATCTATCCAAGTAATAGAGACAAAAGCACTTGGGTTAGTCAAAGAACATTTAGATGCCATGA
The DNA here is from genome assembly GCF_052327205.1 of Somniosus microcephalus. Lineage (NCBI taxonomy): Eukaryota > Metazoa > Chordata > Chondrichthyes > Squaliformes > Somniosidae > Somniosus > Somniosus microcephalus. The sequence goes on along the minus strand of NC_140997.1, from coordinate 183,926,161 downwards.
CGTACTAGAGAGATGAGCTGTGAAGGGACAAATTGTTTTTCCTCATGCATGGCTTTTCCTATGTTAACTAGTTGGAATATTGAAAGTGCTGAGATGTTCACTTAAAGGGTGCACTGAAAAGTGGAGGGGTCCTGAGATATGGAGGAAACATAAAGAGAGATTTCCCAGTTTAAGATAGAGGCGAATTTTACTTCCAGGATAATATGGGTTTGCCCAGTCCAGCAAGAGGAATTCCATCAATGTGCCTCTCACAGAAAAAATGCTTGGATTTTATTAAAGCTTAACTTGCACATATTTGTCGATTTAGCCATTTTAAATCACTCAGGTGCATTTCTTATACAAAATCTTTGTGGGCAGCTTCACCCCTTCAAGATTGATTAATGGACAAATGCATAACCAGCAGAGAGTTCTATAGTGCAATTTACATTAACATTTCCCAATAATTAATCAAAACTAATTGATGATTTTTACCCCCCCCCCCCCCCAACATTGCTTTATTTTGAAAAATAGTTTCTGACTTCATTTGCAAAGTGCATGCGGGGCAGGGTTTGCAGCTTTACTGAATGGTCCCTGGCATGCTCAGGTGAGCTGGGTATCAATTTGAAGTGAACTGCTAATAATTAATAATAAATTTGTCAAATGTGACAGATTACCAGAAAATTCTAGCTCATTTACTGATACAAGACTGCAGTGAGTGATTGAGAAATTCTATAGTATTTAGGTTTGAACAAAAATCCCTCTGAGCAGCATTAACCCAGATTGTTATTTTTTTTATTACACATACCATTCTGTGGGCTGCACTTAAAAATATTTTAATGAGGAAGAAAAATAAATTCAGAGGAGAATGAAGCACATAATATTTTTCCATTAATGAAATGGGCTGCCCAACGAGATAATAGCTAGCATTAATCATGTTTTCTATTTAAGTTAGTCTATTGGCTGTACTGTATGCCAAAGCAGCATAAACTCTTCTAGGTCAGTAGTTTTCAAATTTGTCTATAAAAGGGGGGGGGGGGGCCTCCTGCAAAATATCATCACACTCCCAGGGACCTGCTGAAAATATTGAGAGCCCAAGGGACCCCGACCTAAATTTTGAAAGATAGTGTTAGCTGTCAAACAGAAAATAATGCTATTGTTGTAGAAAACAAGTTTTATCAGTACCAGTCAAGTTGCACATAGGGAATCAAGACCAAATGCAGTGTTCAGATCAAACCGGTTTAGAGGGTGGGGGGTTAATTGGGCCCAGATAGGGAAGGGTGAAGGGGCAACAGCAGCAGCTAGACGTGCAAGGCACTGTTCAGCCATGCAACAGTGATGGAGATTTTGGGCTGAGGGCAAAAAGACGCAGTTCCGGAGAGGATAGTTGGGCTGCTGACTGCTTTGATAAGGCTGAGGCCTGAATGGATGTTCTGGGTTGGGAAATTGAGAGCCTTGGGAAAGAGGCAGATTAGGTGGGAGGCTATCCATGGGATAGATCAGGGAGTATAAAAAAAGTAAAAAAAAGTATAGTTATAGAACGGTTTAAAACTTAGCTAGTTTAATGACCTATGTCAGTTGTGGCTCAGTGGTATCACTCTTGCCTCTGAGTCAGAAGGTTGTGGGTTCGTTCAAGTGCACTCCAGAGACTTTTGGACATAATCTAGGCTGACACTTCAGTGCAGTACTGAGGGAGTGCTGCACTGTCGGAGGGGCAGTACTGAGGGAGTGCTGCACTGTCGGAGGGGCAGTACTGAGGGAGTGCTGCACTGTCGGAGGGGCAGTACTGAGGGAGTGCTGCACTGTCGGAGGGGCAGTACTGAGGGAGTGCTGCACTGTCGGAGGGGCAGTACTGAGGGAGTGCTGCACTGTCGGAGGGACAGTACTGAGGGAGTGCTGCACTGTCGGAGGGGCAGTACTGAGGGAGTGCTGCACTGTCGGAGGGGCAGTACTGAGGGAGTGCTGCACTGTCGGAGGGGCAGTACTGAGGGAGTGCTGCACTGTCGGAGGGACAGTACTGAGGGAGTGCTGCACTGTCGGAGGGACAGTACTGAGGGAGTGCTGCACTGTCGGAGGGGCAGTACTGAGGGAGTGCTGCACTGTCGGAGGGGCAGTACTGAGGGAGTGCTGCACTGTCGGAGGGGCAGTACTGAGGGAGTGCTGCACTGTCGGAGGGGCAGTACTGAGGGAGTGCTGCACTGTCGGAGGGGCAGTACTGAGGGAGTGCTGCACTGTCGGAGGGACAGTACTGAGGGAGTGCTGCACTGTCGGAGGGACAGTACTGAGGGAGTGCTGCACTGTCGGAGGGGCAGTACTGAGGGAGTGCTGCACTGTCGGAGGTCTGTTCGATGAGATGTTAAACTGAGTGTGACTGGAAGCCTGTGTCCAGTGGTGTACTGCAGGGATCGGTGCTGGGTCCCTTGCTGTTTGTAGTGTACATTAATGATTTAGATATGAGTGTAGCAGGTATGATCAGTAAGTTCGCAGACGACATGAAAATTGGTGGAGTGGTAAATAGCGAGGAGGGAAGCTACAGGACGATATAGACGGGTTGGTCAGAGGGGCAGAACAGTGGCAAATGGTGGTTAAGGAGGCATATGGGATACTTGCCTTCATTAGCCGAGGCATAGAATATAAGAGCAGGGAGGTTACGACAGAGCTGTACAAAACGCTAGTTAGGCCACAGCTGGAATACTGGTCACCACACTTTTGGAGGGATGTGATTGCATTAGAGAGGGTGCAGAGGAGATTTACCAGGATGTTACCTGGGCTGGAGCGCTTCAGCTATGAAGAGAGAATGGACAGGCTGGGGTTGTTTTCCTTAGAGCAGAGAATAGGTGATAGGTGATAGTGACCATAATATGGTAAGATTTAAGGTGGTCATAGAAAAGGACAGGGGTGGGCCGGAAATAAAGGTTCTAAATTGGGGGAAGGCCGATTTTAATAGGATAAGGCAGGATCTGGCCAAAATGGACTGGGATCAGCTACTTGTAGGAAAATCTGCATCGGAGCAATGGGAGGCTTTCAGAAGGGAGATTGAGATCATACAATGGCAACATGTTCCCGTAAAGGTCAAGAGTGGTTCCAAAAACCACAGGGAACCGTGGATGTCAGGGGATATACGAGAATGGATTAGGAAAAAAAGGAGGGCTTTTGGTAGATACAAAAGGCTAAAGACGGAGGAAGCCCTAGAGGAGTACAAAAAGTGCAGGGGGATACTTAAAAAAGAAATTAGGAGATCAAGGAGGGGCCATGAAATAACACTGGCGAGCAAAATAAAGGAAAATCCGAAGATGTTTTATAAGTATATTAAGGGTAAGAGGATAACTAGGGAAAAAATAGGGCCCATTAGGGACAAAAGTGGCAATCTGTGTGTGGAGCCGGAAGATGTAGGAGGGGTTCTAAATGAATTTTTTGCATCTGTTTTCACTATGGAGAAGGACGATGTAGACATAGAAATAGGGCGGGGGGACTATGATATGCTCGAACATATTAACATCGAGAGGGAGGAGGTATTGGCGGTTTTAGCTGGCCTAAAAATGGATAAATCCCCAGGCCCGGATGAAATGTATCCCAGGCTGCTGTGTGAGGCAAAGGAGGAGATTGCGGGGGCTCTAACACATATATTCAGGATCTCTCTGGCCACAGGGGATGTGCCAGAGGACTGGAGAACCGCTAATGTAGTACCATTATTCAAGAAGGGTAGTAGGGAAAAACCGGGGAACTACAGGCCAGTGAGCCTAACATCAGTGGTAGGAAAATTATTGGAAAAAATCCTGAGGGACAAAATTTGTCTCCACTTGGAGAGGCAAGGATTAATCAGGGATAGTCAACATGGCTTTGTCAAGGGAAGATCATGTCTGACTAATTTGATTGAATTTTTTGAGGGGGTGACTAGGTGTGTGGATGAGGGTAACGCAGTGTATGTGGTATACATGGATTTCAGTAAGGCCTTCGATAAAGTCCCGCACAGGAGACTGGTCAAGAAGGTAAGAGCCCATGGAATCCAGGGTGCCTTGGCACATTGGATACAAAACTGGCTTAGTGGCAGAAGGCAGAGGGTGATGGTCGAAGGTTGTTTTTGTGACTGGAAGCCTGTGGCCAGTGGGGTACCACAGGGATCGGTGCTGGGTTCCTTGCTGTTTGTGGTCTACATTAATGACTTGGATATGAATGTAAAGGGTATGATCAGTAAGTTCGCGGATGATACAAAAATTGGTAGGGTGGTAAATAGCGAGGAGGGTAGCCTCAGTCTGCAGGACGATATAGATGGGTTGGTCAGATGGGCGGAACAGTAGCAAATGGAATTTAACCCGGAAAAGTGCGAGGTGATGCACTTTGGGGGGACTAACAAGGCAAGGGAATACACAATGAATGGAAAGACCCTAGGCAAGACGGAGGTGCAGAGGGATCTGGGTGTGCAAGTACACAGATCCCTGAAGGCGGCGGAACAGGTGGATAAGGTGGTAAAAAAGGCATATGGGATACTTGCCTTCATTAGCCGAGGCATTGAATATAAGAGCAAGGAGGTTATGATGGAGCTGTATAAAACACTGGTTAGGCCACAGCTGGAATACTGTGTGCAGTTCTGGTCGCCACACTACAGGAAGGATGTGATCGCGTTAGAGAGGGTGCAGAGGAGGTTCACCAGGATGTTACCAGGGCTGGAGCGCTTCAGCTATGAAGAGAGACTGGGCAGATTGGGTTTGTTTTCCTTGGAGCAGAGGAGGCTGAGGGGGGACATGATTGAGGTGTACAAAATTATGAGGGGCATAGATAGGATGGATGCTGAGGAGCTTTTTCCCTTAGTAGAGGGGTCAATAACTAGGGGGCATAGATTCAAGGTAAAGGGCGGGAGGTTTAGAGGGGATTTGAGAAAGAACTTTTTCACCCAGAGGGTGGTTGGAGTCTGGAACTCACTGCCTGAAAGGGTTGTGGAGGCAGAAACCCTCACAACATTTAAGAAGCATTTGGATGAGCACTTGAAATGCCATAGCATACAAGGCTACGGGCCAAATGCTGGAATATGGGATTAGATTAGACAGGGCTTGATGGCCGGCGCGGACACGATGGGCCGAAGGGCCTCTATCCGTGCTGTATTACTCTATGACTCTCTGAGAAGGCTGAGGGGGGGACCTGATTGAGGTGTACAAAATTATGAGGGGCATAGATAGGATAGATAGAAAGGAACTTTTCCCCTTAGTAGAGGGGTCAATAACCAGGGGGCATAGTTTCAAGGTGAGGGGCAGGAGGTTTAGAGGGGATTTGAGGAGAAACGTTTTCACCCAGAGGGTGGTTGGAATCTGGAACTCACTGCCTGAAAGGGTGGTAGAGGCAGGAACCCTCACAACATTCAAGAAGCATTTAGATGAGCACTTGAAACGCCATAGCATACAAGGCTACGGACCAAGTGCTGGAAAATGGGATTAGAATAGACAGGGCTTGATGGCCAGCACGGACACGATGGGCCGAAGGGCCTCTTTCTGTGCTGTATAACTCTATGACTATGAGTCTGCCCTCTCAGGTGGACATAAAAGATTCCATGACACTATTCCAATTATTGTTCGGAAGTTATTGTTTTTGCAGCTGACGTTACGTGACGTTTCATGTTGAAAACCCTTATTACAGTGCCACCTACTGAAGTTAAATTTTGACACATTTAGAATGGGTTTCCCATTATAAATCTATTGGAGCCTGACACGATAGTTTCAATGCCATTTGAAATGGAATGTTGCGATCTACTAGCTGTGGTTTTAATTTGTAATAGATACAGCAATAAAATTAATAGAACAAATACAAAATGAACAGCAAGCTGATGACCGTTGAGACCTGCTGGGATCCTCACGTAGACCCCGAATGCTCTGGAATCTCATACAGCCCGCTTTGTGATCTCCCGAGAAACAACATCAATCCTCCTGCCAACTAGTTTGAAAATAATAATAATAATAATAATCAACTTTATTGTCATTGTTAGTGCACAAGTGCAGTACAACGAAATGTAGGCTTGCGGCTCCCGAGAGTGTACATTTAGATTAAGACATTTAAACATTCAACATACATTTGGCTTGTAATACAGTAACATAAACATAACCCTAATAAAGTGCATTGGCAGATGTGCAGGCTTTAGAGTTTATTTGTGGAGTTCAGTAGGATGACAGCCCTGGGAAAGAAGCTGTTCCTAAATCTGGTCGTACGGGTGCGAATGCATCTGTAGCGTCTCCCAGATGGCAGGAGGGCGAACAGACTGTGGCTGGTATATGTGCTCTATGGTCGGTAGCCGGGTGCCGGTAATGCGTTGGGCAGTTTTGACTACCCGCTGCAGGGCTTTCCGGTCATAGTAGCTACAGCTGCCATACCATACCGTGATACAGTTCGTCAGGATGCTCTCTATTGTGCAGCGGTAAAAGTTAGAGAGGATCAGGGGTGACAGGTTACATCCCTTCAGCCTCCTTAGGAAATATAGGCGCTGCTGGGCCTTCTTCACCAGAGAGGAGGTATTGAGGGACCAGGAGAGGTCTTCCGTGATGTGGACTCCGAGGAACTTAAAGCTGTCCACCCTTTCCACCACAGCCCCATTGATGTGGATGGGGGTGTGACTTCCGCCTTTAGACTTCCTGAAGTCCACAATGATTTCTTTGGTTTTCTTGATGTTAAGGGCCAGGTTGTTATCGGCGCACCACTTCACGAGATGCTGGACCTCCTCCCTGTAGGCTGACTCATCATTGCTGGTGATCTGGCCTACTACCGTGGTATCATCCGCAAACTTGATGATGGTGTTGGAACCATGAACAGCCACACAGTCGTGGGTGAAGAGGGAGTAGAGGAGGGGGCTCAGCACACATCCTTGTGGGGCCCCCGTGTTCAGGGTCAGGGGTGGGGAGGTGTGGTTACCTAATTTGATACCTAAATAAAGCACCATATCTTAGTACTTAACAAAAATTAAATGAGTAATGCCACTTCACGCATTCTTCCCGTTCTGCCAACAACATCCAGTGGTCTATATATGAACTCAAGTGCAAGCAAATAGTAATAAATAATTCACACTAATGGCTTGCAATGCTGCTGGAAGTGAGAGCACATGCAGCTATGTTACCAAGAGCACCATCCGATGACCGTCAGGCACATGTCAAAAGTGAAAGAAACACTGGGATGCATTATTCAACAATCAAGGTATCCAGACCATAGTGAGAAGGTGACCTAATGTTACAGATTCCTGAACAGACAAATCCTTGGAGATTTGATTCAAAACCTATGTGCAATCCCGATTACAGAGAAAATATGTACAACTACACTGAAAAAAGCACCAAAGCATGTTTATGAGTACTGAGTCACCATGCAATAAAAGGGAATGTTTCCAGACATGTGAGTTCATTTTTCCATCCAGTAGCGCAGCATAAGAGCAGTGATATTTCTTGAGAATGGGCTTGTGGCTGCATTCAAAATGCAACGCCTCATATCTGCAGCTGTACAGAAGTCTAACTGGGATTGTATTACTTGTAAGCTCAACCATCACACTACACACCTGGAATGAAGGAGCTACCATTCACAACACTAATTCTCAACAATATAACCATTATTCTATGTTCTATCAAAAGCAAAAATGTTTTAGAACGAGTCAAATTAATGTCAATGCCTACTTGCCAAATCGACATTCTGTCATTTGATAAAGTTTAATTGCAGCACAAGAGCTGACCACTTCCACAGGGCAATTTGTTATTGATAGAAAAAAGTTGAAGTGTTTATTTCAACTGTTGCAATTACAGGAAGACCCTAAATATTCCTAAATCATGCGACAATAGTAAGTGCTGCATCATTTCCAGGAAATTCATCGCAATATTGAATACCTCAGGTCGGCCGAGTTGTGGAATGCAAGCATGGCGGGCTGATCTCTGTTGCGGGCTGATCTCTGTTGCCTGAGGAAGGTGTGCCTGGGGTCGAGGCTGTCAGTGACATCTAGTGGAGTGCGTTGGAAGCACAGACAAGCAGAGAGGGGGAATTGTTCAAAAACTAAAAGATGGGATGAGTAAGTTTATGGGCAAGTCTGTAATTTTGCCCCCGTGAATTATTACATTTTTTATATATTCTAAATTTATATTTAGGATATATAGTTGAGCAGGTGGCTGCATATCTAAAGAAAGACTTGAAACACTTGCATTTATATCGTGTCTTTCACAATCTCAGGATGTTCCAAAGCGCTTTACAGCCAATTAAGTACTTTTGAAGTGCAGTCACTGTTGTAATGTTGAAAACGTGGCAACCAATTTGCACATAGCAAGCTCCTACAAACAGCAGTGTGATAATGACCAGATAATCTGTTTTTGTAATGTTGACTGAGGGGTAAATATTGGTCACAACACCGGGGAGAACTTCCCTGCTCTTCTTCGAAATAGTGCCATGGGATTTTTTAACGTCCGCCCGAGAGGGCAGATGGGGCCCTTGGCTTAACGGCTCATCTGAGAAAAGTTCTTTTGGTGCAATTTGATTGAGGAGAAAACTGAATTTCGGGAGAATAGTTCCGTGCAGTATGATTGGTGAGACAATGGAAATAGTCTGTTAGAAAGCAGAAAAATGCCTGAGGCACACACACTTAACCAAATAGAGAAATAGCTGACATGATCATGATGCAAGAACTGTAATTATACAGATAGATATATTATATATATTTATAAATTAGAACATACTCTTGGTAATAACATTCATATAACAATTCTCTGCTATTTTTACGAGGACATTAGCTCATTTATTTTCAAAAGTAGAGAGAGGAATGTCATATAAATGTGAAATGTTCATCCATTATCAGATTTTAGTTCTTCTAGCTCACATATTTAACTTTCAATAATGACTTGCTTTGTATAGTTCAATTTATTTCAATAGCAAGGACAAAATAATACTTTGCCATGGCAGCAGTTAGAATCAATTTACTAATCGAACTCAGGTCATTTGAGCCATTGAGCATTGTTGCAGCAATTAAGCCCTGGACATGAATCAAACTCATAACTTACAAACATTAATGATTTCTCTCACCTCTTCCATACAGAAGTTTCCATCATTTCTCCCCCCCCCCCGAAAACAATTTATTGTGTTCACAAACTGTACAAATTAAATTATCCTATTATTTCATTGTGTTTTATACATATTGTCAAAAGTTAATCAGAAGATTAAACTCACTGCACCACAGCAAGCTCAATCATTGCGACATGCCTACCCAAGAACAGCACGCAGCAAAAGCTATTAAAGCTGTACAAGTGTAAAGAGATTTAACTAATAGCAAACTTGAACTGAATGAGCTCCGTGCCACATTCTAAAATGGTGTATAAATAGAAATTACAAAGTACAGGTGAATCGTTTTGTCCAAAGACAGGGCAACTTCAGAATTTTTCCAAAGCAATAAAGATTATTGATCATGTCGATTTTATAATTATACAATATATATATGTGTTTATGGACTGTAGGGACTAGGGAATGATTGCCAGGAGGGGATGAGCTTCACAATATGTAACTTTAGTAGAAAGTTTCAGACATATATATCCAAAATCGTCAGAATGTAGATTCAACACTCACCTCCTCGCTGAACCAGGAGTGTCACTTCACTTCCCTTGGGACATTCTAACAGTGTATCAACTACTTGATTATGGGTTAGGTTCTGGACATTCTTCTTGTTGACTTCTAGTAGGAGATCCCCTTCTTTCAGGCCACGGCAGCGCGGACCATCCACAATTTGTTTAACTCTTTGGCCACCACCTCCAGGGCTGTCTGCTATGGTAAAACCAAAACCCATAGGGCCTTTCACTATATGAACAGTTATAAGTTCAGGCTGAGTCGCTATAGAGGAAGCCAAGGAGATGTTATCATTGGGATAGCCTGTATGGGATCCATTTGATGAAACATCACCAGATGATGGACTATACGGTCTCTGGTCTTTCACTCCATTCCCATTTGCAGGAGCTGTTTGGCTACTGTGGCTTGAAAGGGAGTCATAGTTTTCTTGGCCATTGACAATAATTGGCTCTTTATCTGAAATGGCAACTGATGTCACCAAACTAGTATTCGGATCATCTGGATCAAATGGCAGAGGATAACCCCGGCAAAGTTCAAGATCCACTGTTGCACCAATTGGAATAGACTGGAAAATTTTCACAACTTGAGCATGGGTATATCCCAGCACACAACTGCTGTTTACGCTTACTATAACATCACCTAAAACAGAAAATTAGAAGAGATTAGTCACATTGATGCATCGTCAATTACTTAATTTATGCACAAGAGCTTCACAATTACATACTTAATTCACAAATGGTGTTGTGCAATGCAAAAAGATTTAATAATTTGCATAACATTTTGACAATGGCAGCAATTGAATACTGGTGAGTGCCAAGGGTAGACATACTGAATGTAACCAATAATTTAAAGTCAAGCAAAACAACCAAACAGCTATGCAGCTATAATCAAGGCCAGTGGTTTATGGTTTTCAAGGGAGACCCCAGAATCCCATGGAATAAAAATGGAATTTGACTTTTCAATCACCATAAACCGAATTATAAACAGGCAGAATCGTAGAATGCGATCCCCAAAATTCCATTTAATAACAGCACAATTTGATTTATTCAGCCACACTGCAAAGCAGTGACCCTGGTGGTAATGGAGGCTGCAGTAGGCTGGGTGGCGTTGTGGATCACAAGCTCGAATCTCAGAAATGGCTTGCATCCAAACTTCCCTGTTCATTCTCATCTTAGCTGATAAATGGAGGGCAGCATCACAGTGGGACACAACACTTCAAGAGAGAAGGAAAAAAGTGGCAGACCCAGTCCTGGTCCTCATCCCATGGAAGTGGACCTTATGTTGGCCAGAGGTTGTCATGGAGATATTTGGATCATGGATTGGCCCAACTCACTGTAGAGAAGGGGTGCAAAATAAAGGTTAAATATTTGTAAAGTACATGACTAGAATGGCTCTGCTCATTTGGTACCTGTCTCCATTTTGCCATCCAGTGCTGCAGGTCCATCAAGGACTAAACTTTTAATCTGTAGAAATTCATCAGGTTCATCACCGCCAACAACAGTAAATCCAAACCCTCGGGTGCTCTTCTTCAGTTTGGTGTTGATGAACTGCCCCTTCAGCTCTGCAGGGTTTCTTGTAAAGAAGGGCTTACCTGTTCATAGAAATGAATTGCAAATTAAATAGTTCTTGTTCAGTGTCAGGCTTCCAGCTGGGAATGAGCGAGAGAAATTGTAACTTTGTTGAAAATTTTAAACACATTGAAATCAGCGAAGTATGATTTCTGAAACTTCTATTTTATTTTTGATTTGAAGTTAACTGTCAGGTCAATAAAATAAGGATGTTGCTATTGTACACACCATCCAAATTACATCAACTCTCTGTTAAGGATTATTCATTTTCTTTGGCAAGTTGTGTTGACTTAAAATGGTTTTTAAAACCTTTTATATTGCAGTTGGCAATTTGAATGTTGTGCTGTTACTCTACAGATGCTACAAGGAGCAGGATTCTTGTGATTTTATGGCAAATAAACACAACCAATCCGACTCTCAAAATCCCTCAACAAATGAACCTTAACAGCTTTATCTACCATATCCCCTTTCATTTTTATGACAGAGTACAGTTGTTTTCAGATTATAAATTCTCAATGTTTATGCCGAATCATATGTACCTTGTGCTGGGTTTTCTCTGAAAGACTCCTGATTATTCTGCGTGTAGCTTGGAGCTTTGGGGCCAGGAGATGCTTGTTGCTCTGTCCACTCTGGAATTCAAGGTATTATTTCAGTAGATGATATACTTCAACAATGACCTCAACCCAAGTTTGCTTTTAACAATGACTACTTAAGGAATCATTTCCTTTACAATAAAGAAATAATTTCCACTGTTTGAAATAGCCTATGTTATTTTTCTTCATTATGCATTAAATTTACGAATCACTCTATAATCTGGGCAGTTTTCTTGCAAAGCACAGGTACAGTACGTAACTCATATTATGCCATGCTGATGATTGAGCAGATGCATTCAGTGCCGGTGTCTTGTGCAGTAAGTCCTCTGACTGCACATTTTCCTCATTATATCTTCTGAGTGGCATGCCAGTCAGAATTCAAAACTCACCTTCTGCTTGCTGCTGTTGTTCAAGTTGCTTTTTGCGTTTGGCCTCAGCAACAGGATTCTCATACTGTGTCTTCCTATTTATGTGACTAATGAGAGAGACAGTGTTGTGTTAGGATACAAACTAGTTCTGGGAAGGAGTGTCTAATTTAGTATCAGCATCCCTGCAGCAAATTCAGAAGCCAACAGCAAAATATATATTATGTATTTATTCCTTAATAAATCCTGCTTCAGCAAAACACATATCCCCAGAGAAATCAAAATTTATGTTGCATTTGTGCCAACCATGTACAGTTCATATTAACGAGTTCATGTTCCCAGTAAAATATGATAGAACATACAATACTATAAACAATCTAAACAATGTATGTATGTCACAACCAAACTTCCCATAGAATTTAGACATATACAAATAAATAAAAGGCCTTATATCTTCTGTGGATTGTACCACAGGGCAAAGAACAGTGGTTCCCAGCCAGATAAGACTGATGCCTTCAGAAACATTCTATGACATGATTACCAGCCAATTGGTTAATCTGGGAAATTGATCACTTGACTAATCAAATAAGCAAAGGGTTGTTTAAGATGTTTAATAAATTAACAAACGTGGCAAATGATGAAGGTAAAAGGTAAAATAGTGATTTATCATGTCACAGAGTGTCTTCCATCAGCCGAGCAGGGAGCACCACGAGTGCCTTTCATCAACAGGTCTATGCCTCATTTAGGCTTCTTCCCCTGGGAAAACAGACCTGCAAGTTCAAAGGATGGAATAACAACAAACATGTATTTATATAGCTCCTTTAACATAGTAAAACGTCCCAAGGCGCTTCACGGGAATATTAGAAGACAAAAAAAAACATTAAAAAATACAGACAAAAAAATTTGAAAATAATGCAGAAACTAAACTTTGTGAAGAAACAGTGGTCAGCTATTTCTTCATACAAAGAGTTTAAAAATAAATTGGAGTGCAGCTGCCTGACACAGTGTAGTATCGGCAGAATTCCAACAGAAGGACACATGTCTGTGACCTGGGGGTTGGTAGGGGAGTGAGGGTGGAGGGGAAGAGAAAGATGAGGGAGAAAGAGTAGCTTTATGGAAGCCGTAAAATAAAAGGTAAAACTGGATTACACCTTTATCTTGATTACAATCATTTCTACTCAATAATTGTTGGTTGTAGGCTCAGTTATCTTCTAGATACCGCAGAAAATCACACACTTACTCGACATAGTAAACACCATATACAGGGTCATCTATCTTCTCCCAGCCAGAGGGCAGCTCTGAAAGGACAGAAAGATACCTTTGCTGATTCACTTCTAGTATAGATTAAATACAGACATTTAGGATTAAAAATATGAGAGTGACATTCTTCTCTTTGCCAATTTTACCAAGATAGTGGCCTAGAGTTTCCGTTGGTTTTACCAGTCCAATTCAGCTGAAATCAGCCGAACCAGTGTAAAAGATTGAGGAATTTCAAGCGTAAAAGATCGAGGAATTTCAAGCGCAAGTTACGTCGAGCGTAACTTGAGTTTCTGCAATCTTTAGCACTGGTTTAAGAATCATCGCACTGGAAGCTGGCCCCACCCACAAAACTGGCCACACCCTCTGATCAAAATAAGGAGCGTGGCATGTTTCCGTCAATTGTGCCTGTTCAAGAAGGCTCTTCAAATTAAGCTAGTTTTTTTTTTAGGCGCAAAAGGCACTAGTAGGCATGAACTACTTAATTTACGAAGAAACTGACTAGGGTACACCAATGAACTAGGAAACGTTTTTTTTAAAGCATTTTCAATGATTTAAAATCAGGTTACTCAGAGGTGGAGGACTAGACGCTCTTATTAAAGATGCCTATTTTTTGCGATAAACCCAATTTCAGCTGTATTAATACAACTGCACCAGGTTACCACTCTTAAATACATCAAGGAATATCTTTTAATGCAAAGGAAAATAAAATGAACCATTACGTTCTATTACGCTGGTTCATGGAACATTTTATGTTTGTGATTATGCAAATATGTTTGAGCGGAAACTTGAGCCACAACTTCACTTTGGAAAACTAGCGCAATTTCAAGCACAATTTGTGCCCAGATTGACGATTGCACCCAAAGCAGAAACTCTACCCAGTAAATGCAACTGCAGAGCGATGCAATGTCATTTTTATTCACACTTACCTTCTGCTAAAGTGAACAAAGCCAGGATTTCACTTCCATCTTTTATTTTGAAAAGTATCTTATATTATATTCAAACTTTTTGTCTTCTTCGAGAACTCCCTCCGTGGCCTTGTGATGCTGTATCTCTTTGGCCCTATATCCTCTTCTGAACACTTCATTCCTCTGACTCTGCCCTTTTATGCACCCCCACCCTTCCCGTTGCCCCCTCCCTACCCGGTGGCAAAGTTTTCCAGTCACCTTTGTCCTAATCTTGCAGCTCCCTCCTAAAACCTCCACATCTCTCTCTCTCTCCCAGTTTAGAACTCCCTTCAAGATACAACTCTGGGCCCAAGCTTTCAGTCACCCTTCCTTCTTGACTCAGCATTCATTTTCTTTATGCTTATTTATGAAGTGCTTCGAGACATTTACTTGTGTTAGAAGTTGTAATGATATCAGCAAATAGTGATGATATTTGTCTGTGTTTGATTACTTATGCCTTACAGCATATTTGTCTGTGTTTTTGATTACTTGTGCCTGACCAGCAGAGGTCATGTGAGAGACAAGCAGTCCAGAGGAGTTTTACTTTCAGTTTCATTCTAGATGCATCACAGCATAGTGTGTTCTGTAAAAAGCTGTAGAAAGTCTTGAACAAGACTTTAGATTAAACAACATTCTCTTTCAGAAATGAGTCTTTATTGAACCCAAAAAGAAATCAAAACATGATGTCAGAAGTGGCTGAAAGAGAAAAAATCTGAAGTTAGCAACTCGATGGGACAGTGAAAGCAGTTGTGGCAAGTAAGCGAAATCAGCTCTCCACAGATTAGCAAGCCAGAAGAGAACATCGTTGCTTACCATTAGAGAATAGCTAACGAAGTGAAAAATGGAAGGTTTACACCCACCGGCGACGCTTCAATTGTCAGGTAATGTGGCTGAAAATTGGAGAAGGTTCAAACAACGTTTAGAGTTGTATTTAGCGGCAATCGGAGCTGACAAGAAAAGTAATAAACAGAAATCGTCACTGTTCTTACATGTCGTGGGTGATGCAGCGCTGGAGGTATCTAATAATTTCATATTTGCCGATGATGGAGACAAAATGAAGCTAGATAAAATAATGGAACAGTTTGAGGCCTACTGCATACCTAAACGCAACGTGACCTTTGAGAGGCACAAATTTTTCAAATGTGTACAGAAAATCGGCGAGACTATTGATCAGTATGTGACTGAACTGAGAAACCGAAGCAAATCGTGTGAATTTGGGGGACTCACAGACTCGCTGATAAAAGACAGACTGGTGTGTGGAATTCCAGATAATGGTCTAAGGGAAAGACTGCTAAGAGAGCAAGATCTAGACCTGGGAAAAGCCATAGCACTGTGTAGGGCTACAGAGACTGTGAAGTTGCAGGCAAAGGAGCTGTTCAGTGACAGTAGCTGCAACGTGGATGCAGTGAGAAAGAACGGATACAAACTGTTTAACAAAGAGAGCGCCAATGTGAAAAATGTGACGTGGCCAGCAAACGAAAATGAAAGGGACAATCGGAAGTCATGTAGTCGAAGCGGTACACAGCATCCACCAAGAAAGTGTCCAGCATATGGTAAAACATGCAATAGATACAACAAAAACAACCATTATGCCCGTTGCTGTAAGAACCAAGCGCAACAAAGCAAGGTCCATACAGTAGATGAAAGCGAGATAGAGGAATTCAATGTAGATGTTGTGTCTGAAAACAAAAAAGAAAGAGACTGGATGTTGACACTAAAAGTGAATGACATACACATTCCATTTAAATTGGATACTGGAGCACAAGTTAATGTGATATCAGAGACCGATTTTAAGAGAATTAGACCCAGACCAAAGTTACATGGAATACAAGTGAAAGTGACCGGATACTCAGGTACTGATATACCAGTGAAAGGAAAATGCATTGTCAAAGTAACACACAAGGACAGAGAGCACACGCTAGTATTAATCGTGGTGCCAAAGGATGTGCAAGCCATACTAGGGTTAAAAGCCTGTGAGAGACTGAACCTGGTAAAGAGAGTCCTCGTTGTGGAAAGCGAAGGAGAGACAGTCTATGATGAACTCATGAAAGAGTACAAAGACCTATTTAAGGGTCTAGGCTGCATTCCAGGAGAACACACGATCAGAGTAGATAAAAGTATGACACCGGTCATACATCCATGCAGAAAAGTTCCGTTTGCTCTTCAAAAGCAACTGAAGGCAGAGTTGGACAGGATGGAAAGCCTGAACGTGATTCAGAAGATAGATGAGCCAACTGAGTGGGTGAGTTCCCTCGTCGTAGTGGACAAAAAGAATGGAAAGCTCAGAATTTGCCTGGATCCAAGAGATCTAAACAGAGCAATAGAGAGCACTTCAAGCTACCTACACGTGAGGAAATCATGGCACAGTTTGCAAATGCAAAATATTTCAGCAAGTTAGATGCGTCCTCAGGATTTTGGCAGATGAAGCTGGACGAAGCAAGTTCAAGATTGTGCACGTTCAACACTCCATTTGGCAGATACAGATTCCTAAGGTTACCATTTGGCATTGCCTCAGCTCCTGAAGTGTATCACAAGACTATCCATATGATCTATGAGCACCTGGAGGGAGTTGATACATCAATGGATGACATCATAGTATGGGGAACCACGAGAACTGAGCATGACGAGAGACTGAAAAAAGTGCTGGAAGCAACAAGGAAAACAAACCTGAAGCTGAATAGAGAGAAATGCCAGCTCGGGGTGACAGAACTGACATTCGTGGGAGATACCCTTAGCAGTGAGGGCATCAGACCAGATCCCAGAAAGGTGTCCGCCATTGAGAATATGCCAAGGCCACAATGCAAAAAGGACGTGCAGAGGTTTAATGGAATGATCAACTACATGGGTAAATTCATATCCAACCTCTCAGAAAAAATAGCGCCACTGAGAAGACTAACTGAAAAGAACATAGAATGGGAATGGAATCATGAGCATGAGAAGTCATGGAGCGATCTAAAGAAACTGCTCACAGAGGAACCAGTTCTGAGGTTTTATGACCCAGCGAGACCCATCAAGATATCATCAGATGCATCACAGAGTGGGCTCGGTGCCGTTCTTCTGCAACAATATGACTACTGGCAACCTATTGCATATGCATTGCGCTCAACGACAGACGCGGAGACGCGATATGCTCAAATAGAAAAGGAGCTGCTCAGCATCACATACGCCTGTGAAAGATTTCACCAGTTTGTGGCAGGACAAGCAATCAGTGTAGAGACTGACCATAAGCCCTTGATTGCATTGTTCCAAAAGCCACTGAATAGCTGTCCGCTTAGAATACAAAGAATGATGATCAGGCTGCAACGCTATACACTGAATGTTGCATACACACCGGGTAAGCTGATGTATACAGCAGACACGTTGTCCAGAGCTGTTGACCCAAGTGAGCCCGCAAACACCACAATGGATGAAAAAGTGAACGCCTACGTGGACATGATCACAAGTGCACTGCCCATAGCAGATGCAAAAATGGAGCTCATAAAGACTGAGACAAACAAAGATGAAACAATGAGACGACTGAGAAAAAGCATCTTGGATGGATGGCCCAACATGAAGCAAGACTGCTCACCTGATATAGCAGAGTACTGGAACTGCAGGGCGGAACTATCAGTGGTCGAAGACATCATCTACAAAGGAAGTAAAATAGTTATCCCAAAGAGTCTGAGAAGAGAGATGCTAAAAAAGATCCATGGAGGACATCTGGGAATCGAAAAGTGTAAGAAAAGAGCACGAGAGGTGATGTACTGGCCACGAATCAACCAAGATGTGACAAATGAGGTGTCAAACTGCACAATATGCCTGAAATATCGAGCAAGCAATCCGGTAGAACCACTAAAGCCACACCCAGCGCCAGACAGACCTTACCAGAAGGTAGGCGCTGACCTATTCGTATGTCAAGGGAAGGACTATCTTGTCATCACAGACTATTACTCCCTGTATCCAGAGGTTTGTAGACTGTACACCACCACTGCAGAAGCTGTGATAAGAAGTAGGAAAGCCATATTCTCCAGACATGGCGTGGCAAGCGAGGTCTTCACAGACAACGGACCCCAGTTTAACAATGCAAATTTCTGACACTTTGCCAAAGAGTGGGACTTTGTCCACACAACGTCAAGTCCTCACTATCCACAGTCCAATGGACTAGTGGAAAAATCGGTCCAGACAGTGAAAAGACTGATGTACAAGGCAAAAGACAGTGGAACTGACTTCTACCAAAGCATGCTTGTATACCGCACAACGCCGCTCGAGTGTGGTATGTCACCAGCCCAACTCCTGATGGGACGTCGGCTAAGGTCAAACCTACCCATCCCGGAGAACCTCCTGAAAACAAAAGAGGGGGAGAAAGTGAGGAAGTTCAAAGAGCAACAGAAAGAAAAGCAAAAGTACTACTATGACAGAGGAACACAAAACCTACCTGAACTCCACACTGGTGACCAAGTAAGGTTGAAAGACAAAACAAACACATGGACTCAGAAGGGAACTGTCCTGAGTGAAGTTCAACCAAGATCATACACCATTCAGACAGATGAGGGTGCTGTTCTGAGAAGAAATCATCGAGATCTTCTCATGGGACCAGCCACAGCAGGTCAAGAGACTGATACTGGTGAACAACCTGATCACACAGCTGAGAACCAATCATCTGAGGCAACAACTCAGATTCAAGGACAATCAATCAGAAAATCCTCAAGACACGTGAAGCCTCCTGAGAGACTCATTGAGCAAATTTAAGGACTATTGTTAAAGAAGGAAGTAATGTTATCTTATTCTTTCTTCAAGTTCTAGTGTATTGACATATTTCATGTGAACACACAAAGCAAGGGTAAAAAACCTTGATCATGATAATGATAATGTAAGTTCATTAAATGTTGTTAGTTAAAAGTAAAATACTTTTGTTTTAAAAAAGGGAGATGTAATGATATCAGCAAATAGTGATGATATTTGTCTGTGTTTGATTACTTATGCCTTACAGCATATTTGTCTGTGTTTTTGATTACTTGTGCCTGACCAGCAGAGGTCATGTGAGAGACAAGCAGTCCAGAGGAGTTTTACTTTCAGTTTCATTCTAGATGCATCACAGCATAGTGTGTTCTGTAAAAAGCTGTAGAAAGTCTTGAACAAGACTTTAGATTAAACAACATTCTCTTTCAGAAATGAGTCTTTATTGAACCCAAAAAGAAATCAAAACAGAAGTGTGATATAAAAGCAAGTTGTTATTTTATATGGGTCATGGCCCTGAATTAAAGCTTTTCTAATTGACAATTATACAATGCTGAAATGCTACATTTGCTCTCATTGGCCAGTGAAAAAATATTCGGATGACCCTAGCCGGAAAGTGCCACGTATAGATGTCAGAAAGAAAGACTTGCATTTATATAGCGCCTTTCATGATCTCAGGACGTCCCAAAATGCTTTAATTACGTACTTTTGAAGTGTAGTCACTGTTATAATGTAGGAAAACCAATGTAGGCAACCAATTTGCGTACAGCAAGGTCCCACAAACCGCAATGCGATAATGACCAGATAATCTGTTTTTTTTAGTGATGTTGAATGAGGGATAAATATTGGCCAGGACACTGGGGAGAAGTCTCATCCGAAAGACAGCATCTTCGACAGTGCAGCGCTCCCTCAGTCCGCCTAAATTCTTGTGCTCAAGTCTCTGGAGAGGGACTTGAACCCACAACCTTCTGACTCAGAGGCGAGAGTGCTACCACTGAGCCATGGCTGAGACAGTCAGGTGAGGATATGATTTGGGGAGGTGGGCAGGGTAGTGCATTGTAAACGTTTGAATAAAAGCACTTAATAATTTATTTTTCCTCAGGCTGGGCACACTCTAAAACAAGTTCTATCCATTTGTAGATTTAGACAAAGATAAATGAACTAATATTGTACAGGTAATTCTTTTTTATGTCTAAGGAGACAAAACTAATTCAGAAATAGGTACAAATAACCTCAAAAAGTAAGCACAGAGCTGAAGAAAAGGGAAAAGCCTAGAATCCTGAGTGTTTTTCTGAAGATGATACTGTGGACAGTAAAACAAAGGCAAAGACACCACCATTTACTGTTTACGATAATTCACTACAGCTAGAATCAATGAGCCGACTCCTGTATAAATATAGATAGAATAAAAGAGAGATTTCTTTCCTGCAACAAGGTGAGTTTTCTTTCTGAAGAACAGATGGGTTTTGTTTTCGTATCCTTCAGAGAACAATGTGAAGTAGTGGAAAGATTCGTGGGGTGATCGACAGTCTGGCAGGCCGCAACGTGAACCCTCCTTCTATGGCCACTGCCATCTTTATGCCAACTGATAGGGTGCCGAGTCCCATATGACGGGAGGGTTTTATGGGCTCCCGCAACCCGTACGGTGATGGGGGAGAGGAGGGGGTAGCCACACCCACCGGGCACGAGTATCCCACGAGATGTCAACCCAGAATTCAGAGCTGGAACTCCAGTCTCCACTCGCCAGGACTGTCTGGAGCGGGGTTTGAACTCTGCACCTCCTGACTCAGAGGAGGGAATGCTATCACTAAGCCAAAGGCTCAGTCCAACAGGGGCGGGTGTTCAGCGTCAAACAGACCTATCACAGACCACGGAATCAGTGCATCGATGTTCATTTTAAAATACTCTTCTGAATTTTATATTTTAAAAATCTATTAATTTATTTATGTATCTCTCTCTCTCTCTTAGGCAGTCCCTCGGAACCGAGGATGACTTGCTTCCACACTAAAAATGAGTTCTTAGGTGACTGATGAGTCCAATGTGGGACCTACAGTCTCCGTCACAGGTGGGGCAGGCGGTGGTTGAAGGGGCGGGTGGGTGGGGTGCTTGGGTTGACGTGCGCTCCTTCCGCTGTTTGCACTTGGCTTCTGCTTGCTCCTGGCGAAGAGACTCGAGGTGTTTGGCACCTTCCCAGATGCTTCTCCTCCACTTTCTGCGGTCTTGGGCCAGGGATTCCCAGGTGTCAGTGGGGATGTTGCACTTTTTCAAGGAGGCTTTGAGGGTGTCTTTGAAGCGTTTTCTCTGCCCACCTGGGGCTCTCTCTCTCTCTCGGAGCTCCGAGTATAGCGCTTGTTTTGGGAGTCTCGTATCGGGCATGCGGACATATATCTATGTATATACGTTACCTATCCTCCGAGGATGATGGTTAAAAATATACCGAAAGATACATAGGATTGTCAAATCATCATTATTCTCCGTATTGGAACAAAAACATACTGGCTCTCAAGCAGGTACTGAAAGAAATTGAATGCATCAATAATGATGATAGTATTTTCCGTAATAACCCTAGTCCAAAAAATCTTCAAATACTCTCAATTTCCACAAATACTGAGCTTTGAAATAAAGAAAGACTGAACAAAAGACATGTGACCAGATCTTTGCAGACAGATTCTGGCCCAGACACCAGCAGTCTAAGAGGAGGATTTTTTTTTCTTGGAAGAATATTCTAGGTTTTTTTCTCAGCGAAGCTGCAGTGGCCCATATTTTAAAAATGGGTCAAACTTGAAAACTGTGTCAAAGGCCCTTGATGTGATCGGCATTTTCTATTTTTACTGTACGGTGTTCTGCAATTCACTTGCTGTGTGTGTATTAAAACCCGGTATCTGTTCTGGTAATCCTGACCTCCCCTCTCGAAAAGATCACCCTGCATCATTTGACATTTTCTCGTTAATTTTTGTGACTCGTGCGACATCTTGGAGCAGTAAAATTCCCATAGCAACTGATCAGGTTTTTACAAATCTTTTCTGGGCAATCTTTTGTGTTCACAAAGGTGAAGGATGTTAGCGGATATCAGTGCTGCGCAGCTGCAGTTCGGGTACTCCCCAGTCAGCATCAACTCCAATCCAAAAATGTGCCTCGGCACCAACCTCTTGACTGTACACTTATTACATTCTATAGATATTCTTCTATTTCCACGTCTGCCATCGTTTGTGGGTTCTCTGAGTGAGATCAGCAATACAGTGCCAAATTAGCAATGGCTTTGTATGGTAGGCATCATTGCTCATTTCACACAGGACCATTAAAACCAGTGGAGAGAGGGAGAAGATTTTCATTCCCTCAGTTTGGACTGGATTTAAATCTAGGGTCCAGAGGTCATAAGACAGTATACTATCACACTGCACCACCTAGTCCTGTTTAAATAAACAAGTCTTCTAATATTACATGGTTAAATTGTGGTGTATATGAGTTCTGAAGAAAGTAACTTGCATCATTCAGACCACAAAATATAATTTTAACGTGACTATTTCTCAGAACATTGTTCATGGTTTAAGCTGTCTTCCCTTCACCAAGATTCAGAAAAAAAAATTATGTGGTTAAACACTATTCCTCTGGCAATCAAACCTCCACCAGAGAACACAGGATCCAGGCCAATCGATTGCCATGGCCCCTGCAGCCACAAAAACAGAAATAATGATTCGTAGCCGCTGTTTTCAAAGAACGTTGCATCTTTGGTAATGTAATTATTTGCTATACAACTCAAATCCTCAATATTCTGCCTCACTTTCATCCTATTTTTAGTTTTAAAAATTTACATTGAGTTCCATTTATGCCCATGGTTTTAACAGAAAATAAGCCAAGGAACACATTCCTTTTGTGTTATTCTGATAGGTATGATCTCTGGGTAATGTGTCTGACAAGTCCCCAATTTACTTCCCTTATTTATCTATCATCAGACACTGGCCATGACCTACGATCAGTTTATAAGTTTATTAAATACAAGGGGTATGGAATAAATATTTGAAAATCATCAAATTTTAAGTATATATATCATATGTATGTATATATGTGTGTGTATATATATGGATGTGTAAGTATATTGTGTGTGTATATATATATATAAATATACACCTCTGCCGGTCATGGTATATTCAATAGCTCTTCAACTCTACTAATGACAGAGGAAATGCATAAGACCGCTCTTCCCAGGCCATTCTCTATTCTTCCCTACATGCCCTCAAGACTGTAGATGCATCAAATACAATGACATGGCAGTTTTTTTGTCAAACAATAAATGAAATACATCTGGCAGACAATGTCATGCTTTATTAACCCTCGAGTACCACTTTTGCAATGGCCTCCCAGCAATGAACAATGCTCGGAGTTTGATGATACCTGCTTCAGTTCCAATGGAGGACATGCAGACATCTGTAAGCTCTATATACCTATAGCTAGCTAGTTTTTCTTATGTTGCTTTACATTTGTGCCACTATCAGTAAAAGTCAAAATAATTGAGTCACAACTATAAACCATATTTTTCCAAAAAAATTAGAAATTGATGTATTGATTATAAACAGGCTTGACTGGAGCACAAACACTGGCATAGACTAGTTGGGCCGAATGGCCCGTTGCTGTACTGTATATACAATGGAATTCTATATAAAGCAGATTTTAGAAGTAATTTATGAAAGCAAAACATTCCCAATTTACTTTATTACTTTTTGGATGCAAATTAGATTTCTTCGTCAATGTGCATTTGTACCTGGAGCAAGCACAAAACAGGGTTTGTTCTAATTTCTATTCTGTTCTTTGTCCTCCACCACAGGGTGGGAGGGGGGGAGGGAGGGACGACACCAGCTGGAATCAGGATGTTACACAAGCATATGCCCAGGAATCGATTTCCCCTCCCTGTTTAGAGGTCAAATGAAAGAAAACACTGACCGGTTTGATTTCTATTTGTGTATAGCTCCCCCTCTTGACGTTGTGTTATGGAACAAAAGGTTCAATCTGAATGTGTTTTTATGTGGGGCATGAAAAAAAGGCTTTGATCATGTGAGGACTTCACCAAAATGGTTTAAAAAAGACAGGAGATTTGAACACTTACTCTGCAGGTCTTGCCACCTGTGCACACACTTGGGGAAAAAAGCAACGGATGTAAATGTGCTGCACCCATTAGTATTAAATGAAACAGAAATAGAAAAAATGTGAGTGCATTAATTTCAACACATTATTGCATAAACAAAAAAGGATCCATTGCTCCAGTTATCTATGTTTTTCATCCCGTTAATTACTATACTACATTGCCTGGAGTGACACATTTGTCTGAACAGCACCTTGCTGAAGGTTTTTATAATTTAGATGGTAATGAACTTCTAAGCTCAGCTTGGTACAACCTTTGTTGAATGTCGCTACGCTCTGAGCAGCTCACAAAGCTCGCACCAGCAGTCTACGTTTAGGTGAGACTGCAAGAAATTACCAGCATTTGATGGAATAAGAGGCACTCCAAATATGCACTCTTGAGTAATATAGTATCATTCATTTGTGATAGCCAAATTTTCAGGTTCAAAATTTTCTACAAAGACAATTCTGTCAGATATTTAAAGGAGGCGGCTGTTCCAAAATACACAGCTCTTCTATATAGAGTGTGTATTTCCTAACTGTAAATGATTCAAATTAGAACATCTGATTTTGAATATATGTTCACACACGCACGTTATACAAACCCATAGATTGTTCATTGTTGATGCTGGCCTTTTACTTTGAGAAATTTTAATGTTGCACCCTTAGACTAATCTCAGCAACCACAGTAACCACATTGATGCATCTTGTATCTTTTCTGATCAATAACCATTGATTACAGCAGGTCAGACTGGTCTAAAATTACACAGAGATTGCTTTGCTATAAGGACAGAGCTTCCAGTTAAATACAAACATCGAGTCAACTAACAGGAGCATGGATTCTCTTTCATCACAATAATAATTAAAACACTGAGAAAAAATGAGTATTAACAATTTGATAATATTTGTTGAAACATGAGTTACTGCACGTCATGCTATATGGTGAGTTACCTATTTCACTGTCCAGTTCCTCTGTATGTACCCCTTCTTCTCCAAGGCAAGTGCACCAAGCAAGGGCAGAAGAAAGCAACAGAAAATAATTTAGCTACAATCAGAGTTATACCAACAACCAGAGACCCCACTCCCAACAGCAATAGCTTCACCCACACAGTTATTTAAAAAACAAACAGGGAAACACAAAAGCAACCCACAAAATCCCAGATTTTCGAAAAGATGTCTAGCATTCCACACCATTTAAGTTTTACTGTATCCATTTCGGGTTGTCCTGTGCAAATGGCTTAAAAGGAACAGACATATAATATAAAAAACAAATTTATTATTTTACAAATATTTCAATAATCTTTTTGAATGCTTTAAACTCTGTAGTTGGCATCAATTGTTTTTTTTTTTTTTAAAAGCCCACTATTTTCTTTAATAATTTATTTTTGCTTATGTAAGCAAATACAAAAGACCTCCATAATTAAGATGAGGTTTGTAAATGATGGCAGGTTACCAAATGAAGAGAGCAACCAGGATACTATAGCTTTAAATAAATGAACAGCGCACTGTAGCTTTAAATAAATGAACAGCACAGACATAATCCAAGAAAGGAATTCCAAGAGGAAAGGCCGAACTGAGAACACAACCAAAATGCTATATATATTTCATGCAGCTATATTTCCGAAGTCATTAAGTCAGTCAAAGGGCAGTAACTCATTTAAAGATCAAATTAAAGCTAACATTCTAAACAGGGACAATAGTTTCAACAGAATTAGAGATCTTTTAAAAATCATTTTGATGAGGCATAATCACCAAAAACTGAAAGTTTCAAATTATTTGTGTTAATATAGGCCCAGAAACGTTCAAAGCTTTAGGAACAGAGGAACAGGAGCAGGCCATTCAGTCCCTTGATCCTGTTCCGCCATTCAATGAGGTCATGGCTGATCTGCGACCTTTCACATCTGAGAATTTCTATTCATTTTCCAAGAACACTGACTGGTTTTGGAAGTGGTGAGTGGTTTGATAGGACCAAATATCTTTACAAACAACAGCATAAATAAACATTGCAATGAAACTCTTGGACTGCAAAGCAATCTTTAAAACTGAAGGTGCACAACCAGCTTAGTTAATGAAATTTGTAACCTGGAGTGACATTCCATTAAGTATTTAAGTGGAGCCATTGATGTTTTGGAGCAGCTAATTATAAGTGGATTGCTCCAAAAAAGGCATTTAAGAGCATATTTCTGTCAGCAAATAAATTGTGCTTCATTGCAACTTCAAACCTTTCTGAAGAACAAAATGAATGCTTTTAAGTTGCAAGAATCGGCACATTTCACACACTTACCATCATCCTCACATTCTTCCAGCGGTTTTGGCTGCTTGCTCAGGCACCTTGGGTCAAGCCATGATGTGGTCTTTGTATTATGGCTGTGAAGTAGCACAATGTACATAAGTATTCACACACATTAGCCAGAATCTCACGAGAGCTTTAGTTATAGTATTGAATCCTGTGTCAACAGCTACTGTTCAATATTATTTTTCAAAATAGTACCTCAATAGATTTTATTGATCTTTTAAACTAGGTGCATCTATAGCAGGTTGAATACAATGGTCAATGGTACATCATACTGCAAATTCTACATTGTGAAAAGGCAAAATAATTTAAACAACATCCTCTGAATGAGCTTGACTGGAAGCTGCTCTTAAGGAGATAAAATGTTCAATCCCAGGCCAGTTAACTGAATAGCCTCTTATCACACAATTAGTCAATCTCACAGAAGCAAATGAACAGGAGAAACTTTTAACACAGCTATTTCAAGGCACTGGCATCCGAAACACTGATCTTCTGAGGGAAGGAGGAGGTTTGCTTTGAGATACTACTGCAGGTGGATCAAGAAACCCTCCGAAAAGAATCCTAGCAGATTTAAAAAGGCAGCGAACAGACCAGAAAAAACAGACAGCAGTTACTCTAACTTGTAACTGAGCCAATTTCAAAACAGAAAAGCAAATTGAGTTCAAGGAGACATGACTCTGACAAATGTCAACAGGAGCCTGAAAGGAAAATCTCAAATTAGAAGGGTAATGAGCAAAGTGGAATGAATGATTTGAACAACAAAAGCGCACTGATGATTTTTCAAATAGTGAAAATTCTCATCCAGAAACTAGAACCTAAACCTGTTGCACTGACAAGTTATAGAATTCAAACAGAGGAGAATAGGAATAGATGTAGAGTATCAAGTCAACTTACACAAGGAACATACAAGCAAAATGCAACCAGAACTGGAGCCTGCAACACTCCTTTTTGAAGGAAGTGGCACAAGGGAGAGTCCCCAGCCCAGCAACACATTTAGGGCAGAGATTCCAGGAGTAGAGTGGGCCGAGTGGTTGTAAATGTATGGTCCATTTCTGGAGTGTCAGATGGACAACATGCGAATGGCCCAAAGACCAAAATAGAAAACAGTTTTCATCCAGTTGAGGGGGTCTCAATCTCTTAAACTTTTACACAGAAATTCACAGTTGTTTCGGATCCTGCAGTATAAGTTTCCAGCAGAATTGGATGCGGATCATGACACAGAATACGAGCTTATTAGCTTCATTATTGAAAAAGTAAGAACATTGACTTTCCAGGAGATGCAGTCTGATTTCTTTATGAAAAGGAGGCAATCAGAGATCCAAAAAGGGGCTCAAGGATGGATTCTTCTATTAGGTGGGGTTGATTTCAACTTGTGTCAGTAGGTGTTAATGGGACAGTAATGGCCTCAAAATGGGGCCAGTAGCCTTACCATCGCATAAACCCTGACAATTAAAAGGGGCGACCATTAGCCGGCTGAAGCACCTGCCTCTTTCAGGCTGTAGGCCCCGTTCAATATGCAAATTGTGGTCTTAGGGCCCTGATTGCCATTTTAGGTTAGAAATGGTCAAAGCTCATATCATTTTCACAGGCGATTGAGGAGATGGGGCTCAGTCACGATAAGTTTGATATTTTTGTGGGGCCAGGTAGAGCAGGAGTGCGCCTCTGGGCCTCAGATATTGGTAGGCCTCAACCTGACCAGCTGCATCAGGACATCCATTTGGAGCCCACAGCTCGGTGGCCGATATTAATGAGGTCATGGCTCAAAATCACTGTCGCTTCTTCGCTTCAAGTGCGGGCAACCAGCCAGCACACTCCGTAGGTTGGTCGCCCAAAACTCAACATTGATCCCGATATCTTTAACCTACATGGACAATGCATAAATAAAGGTAATTGTTGAATTTAGTTCTCTAAAGCATTAGTGCCATGTAAAGATCATAACTTTTTTTTAAAAAGGTGTACTCCTTCTGAAAGTATAAGCTGTGGACTGTCATTTTAATTCTTATGCATTTTTCTACAGTTAGCAATGATTTGGCTACTTCAACATCTACATGTGCGGTTTGTGGATTTGGGTGCATTCGATTGTGGCTATCAGTCAGATTTACGATGAGACCTGTGATTTGCCACAAATTAATTTTACTTATTTGTCAAATAGATTTTCAATATGTTTCTGGCAACAAGAGTCAATAACATGCAACACTCATTAATTTTTAATCAAAATAAATGAAATGCTGCTCTTGGTCCACCCTGTTTTGCGA
This sequence comes from Somniosus microcephalus, assembly GCF_052327205.1. NCBI lineage: Eukaryota > Metazoa > Chordata > Chondrichthyes > Squaliformes > Somniosidae > Somniosus > Somniosus microcephalus. Next base: position 183,897,518 of record NC_140997.1, on the reverse strand, counting down.
CTTTTATTCTGTCTACCTGAAATGTTTAACGTTCATTTGGCACCTGCACCAGGACCACAGCTGAGATCAGAAATCGGGCACGTGCACATTTATAGGGAAAAAATTTAACATTCCACTATTCCCTGGTGATGTGATGTCATGCACTACTTGAATACTATGTCTAATGTCATATAATCATCACAATGGCGGCATGTTAACAACAAAAAAATAGAAAAAAAAGTGAACTGTGGAGGAGAATTACTGCCTGCGCCAAACATTTCAGGATCGCTGTGTTAACAGACAAGCCCAATCACACAAGTTCAATGAGAAACACCACGTATCACAAAGTAAGCTTTTGGAGGCTCCCAGTGTAAACATGGCTCCCTGCAAACAGGAAACAAAACAAATCTGCAGATTTTGAAAATCGATCAACTAAAATGACAATTAAATATCAAATTAAATTGTCATGCATCTCTCTTTCTGCCACTCTTCTATGCAAAGCAGTTGGTAAAGTTTCTATTCATCAAGCTACAGAGAGGGAATACTTTTACACTTTTTATCCTCATCAGGCCACGGTCTGAAGCAGAGTAAAGCACCCTCCACGCTCTCATTCTCAAAAAAGGATCCTTACAGATTTGAAATAAAGCATCCAATTCCCACACACACACCATCCCGGTGATGTTTTTGAATAAAAATGACAATTTAGGATTAAATCATGGACTTTTTTTTTTTTTTTTACTGTGGACTTGTTCCTAGTTCTGGGCACTTTTCACATAACAGACTTACAACCTAAGAGGGGAGACTTTCATCCAGCTGGATGGATTTCAGCCTAGAGGTAAAAGAACTGTCTTCTTAATCAACAATATGTTCCTCATAGACAGAATACAAATATTTAACTATAACTAGGTTAACAGCTCCACTAAAATAGCAGGGAGAGAAATTTCAGACAAATGTATTAAACATTCAAACACTTGTATCCCACAGTATAACTTCTATGTGGGTCACCGTAGCTTTATATCAAATATGTAAAGATTTAAATATTGAACTCAGCTTGTGATGATTCAGAAATGTAGATCCTGAAGAAGGCAGTAGTTAAGAAAGGTTTAGATACACAGATAATTTTTTTTTTTTTTTTTTTTAATAAAGAGTATCTTGATTACAAGTTTAAAAGAAAGAACATGCATTTATATAGCACTTTCATAACCTCAGGATGTCCCAAAGCGCTTTACACCTAATTTTACATTTCTAAAGTGTAGTTACTGTTGTAATGTAGGGAAATGGTGGGAGTCAATTTGCACACAGCAAGGTCCCAAAAACAGCAATGAAATAATGTGTTTTTTTTTAAAGTGATGTTGGTTGCGGGCTATGTACGGTCCAGGATATCAGGGAGAATGCCCCTGCACTTCGTCGAATAGTGTCAGGGGATCTTTTACGTCCATCTAAGAGGGCTGACAGATACTTGGTTTAACGTCTCATCCAAAAGACGACACCTCCGCCAGTGCAGAACATTTTCAGTGCCGCAATGAATTGCCAGCCTAGATTCAAGGCTCTGGAATGGGTCTTGAACCCACAATCTTCTGACTCAGGGGCAAGAGTGCTGCCACCGAGCCAAGACACTGTCACCGAGCCAAACTTCTTCGGTTGCGTATGAATTGAACAGAAAGTGTGAACTAATAGGAATAATAATGACTTTGAAACAGTGGGAGAGTGAGGAATCTATCCAGATTAAGCAAGGTGAAAAAATTATGAATTGAGTTCCTATGCTCATACAAATAGCAAAGCAGAGTGTGGAAAGGAGTTCTGTTGCTAACGTCTTAAATTGAATCAACAATTAAGACAGTTGGATTTATAAGACATATAAATTGGTTAACCAAATTAGTAACAATATTGTGGAGGAGGAATTCCTGGAGTGTTTACGGGATGGTTTCCTGGACCAATATGTCGAGGAACCAACCAGAGATCAGGCCATCTTAGACTGGGTATTATGTAACGAGAAATGATTAATTAACAATCTTGTTGTACGAGGCCCCTTGGGTCGGAGCGATCATAATATGATAGAATTCTTCATTAAGATGGAGAATGAAGTTGCTGACTCAGAGACTGGGGTCCTGAATTTAAATAAAGGAAACTACGATGGTCTGAGGTGCACATTGGGTAGGATTGATTGGGGAATGTCACTCAAAGGGTTGACGGTGGATAGTCAATGGCAAACATTCAAAGACCGCATGGATGAACTACAGAATTTGTTCATCCCAGTTTGGCATAAAAATAAAACAAAAAAGGTGACTCAACCGTGGCTAACAAGGGAAATTAGGGATAGCATAAGATCCAAGGAGAGGACATATAAATTGGCCAGAAAAAGCTGTAAACCTGAGGATTGGGAGCAGTTTAGGATTCAACAAAGGAGGACAAAGGTATTAATTAAGATGGGGAAAATAGAATATGAGAGTAAGCTTTCAGGGAACATAAAAACTGACTGTAAAAGCTTTTATAGATATGTGAAGAGAAAAAGATTGGTGAAGTCAAGCGTTGGTCCCTTGCAGTCAGAATCAGGGGAATTTATAACGGGGAACAAAGAAATGGCAGACCAATTAAATATATATTTTGGTTCTGTCTTCACAAAGGAGGACACAAATAACCTCCCAGAGATGTCAGGGAACATAGGGTCTGATGAAAGGGAGGAACTGAAAGAAATCAGTATTTGTAGGGAAATGGTGTTAAGGAAATTGATAGGATTGAAGGCCGATAAATCCCCAGGGCCTGATAATCTACATCCTAGGGTACTTAAGGAAGTGGCCCTAGAAATAGTAGATGCATTGCTGATCATCTTCCAACATTCGATGGAATCTGGAACAGTACCCATTAGGGTAGCTAATGTTACCCCACTATTCAAAAAAGGTGGTAGAGAGAAAATGGGGAATTACAGACCGTAAGCCTGACATCGGTAGTGGGGAAAATGCTAGAGTCCATTATTAAAGATGTAATAGCAGAGCACTTGGAAAACAGTGACAGGATCGGACAAAGTCAACATGGATTTACAAAGGGTAAATCGTGCTTGACTAATCTACTGGAATTTTTTGAGGATGTAACTGGTAAAATAGATAAGGGAGAACCAGTGGATGTGGTGTATTTGGACTTTCAGAAGGCTTTCGATAAGGTCCAGCATAAGAGATTAGCGTGTAAAATTAAGGCACATGGGATTGGGGCAATGTACTGACTTGGATAGAGAACTGGTTGGCAGACAGAAAGCAAAGAGTTGGAAAAAATGGGTCCTTTTCCGAGTGGCAGGCAGTGACTAGTGGGGTACCGCAGGGATCGGTCCTTGGACCCCAGCTATTCACAATATACATTAATGATCTAGACAAGGGAACTAGATGTAATATCTCCAAATTTGCAGACGACACATAGCTGGGTGGGCGTGTGTGCCGTGAGGAGGATGCCGAGAAACTCCAGAATGATTTGGACAGGTTGGGTGATTGGGCAGAAGCATGGCAGATGCAATATAACGTGGTTAAATGTGAGGTTATCCACTTTGGTAGCAAAAACAGGAAGGCAGATTATTATCTGAATGGCAATAGATTGGGAGAAGGGGAAGTGCAACGAGACCTGGGTGTCCTTGTGCACCAGTCGCTGAAGGTAAGCATGCAGGTGCAGCAGGCGGTTAAGGCGGCAAATGGTATGTTGGCCTTCGTAGCGAATGGGTTTGAGTACAGGAACAAGGATGTCTTGCTGCAGTTGTACAAGGCCTTGGTGAGACCACATCTTGAGTATTGTGTGCAGTTTTGGTCGCCTTATCTGAGGAAGGATGTTCTTGCCATGGAGGGAGTTCAGCGAAGATTCACCAGGCTGATACCTGGGATGGCAGGAATGACGTACGAGAAGAGATTGGATCGATTGGGCTTGTACTCGCTGGAGTTTAGAAGAATGAGAGGGGATCTCATCGAAACTTATAAAATTCTAACAGGACTAGTCAGACTAGATGCTGGAAGGATGTTCCCGATGGTCGGGGAGTCCAGAACCAGGGGTCACAGTCTAATGATAAGGGGTAGGCCATTTAGGACAGAAATGAGGAGGAATTTCTTCACCCAGAAGGCAGTAAAACCAATTCATTAAATATATTCAAGAAGGAGTTGGAAATATTTCTCAAGGCTAAAGGGATCAAGGGGTATGGGGAGAAAGCAGGGACCGGGTACTGAATTTGGATGATCAGCCATGATCGCACTGAATGGCGGAGCAGGCTCGAGGGGCCGAATGGCCTACTCCTGCTCCTATCTTCTATGATCAAATTAACCAATTAATAACCGTGCTCCACCCAATTTTTTTTTTTTTTTTACTTTTGTTTTCTTCCTCCCTAAGGATAATCCTGCATCATGCTGTATTCATGAGAGCACCCCTGTGCTCGCTGACCTAGAATGGCTCCCAGTCCAACAAAGCCTCAGATTTAAAATTGTTTACCTTATGTTCAAATCCCTTCACGACCTCGCTCCTCCCATCTCTGTCACCTCCTCCAACCCTCCGAGAACTCTGCGTTCCTCCAATTCTGGCCTCTTGTGCATTCCCTATTTCCTTCGCCTTCAGCTGCCAAGGTCCTAAGCTCTGGAATTCACACCCTAAACCTCTCTGCCCTTCTGCCTCTCCCTCCTCCTTTAAGACACTTTTTAAAACCTAACTCTTTGAGTAAGCTGTTTAAATATCTCCAGTGTCAAATTTTGTTGGATAACGCTCCTGTGAAGTGCCTTGCGACATTTTACAACATTAAAGGCGGTTTATAAATGCAAGTTCTTGTTGTTGTTGGGATGTATTGCTTCAAGGTGTCTGCTGATGCTGCTCTCCATCATGCCATGAGAAGGTGCATGGAAAAACCATTTCATTACCAATGCAAATGTGCTTAATTTTTTTTCCAAGTCACCAAAGTAGTTCTGATCTTCAATGAACAAAATCTATAATTCTTCATAGATTTATGACTCACACATTGCAAACCACTAAATAAGGTTTCAATAAAAAGGAAACTACTCACTCGATAAAGTAGACTTCTCCATTTTCAGTAAATGCCATTTCCAAGTTGTCAGGCAAAGGGCCAAGGTCGTCTATTGTGTGATCTGAGTTCTGTACTGGTTGCTGAGGCAGCTCTGTGCTATGGGTATTGGAGCTGTTGAGGTTGTTGTACAGAGGTGCCGCTTCTTTGGGGGCTTGTGTGTTTTGCTCGTCTTGTTCACTAGAATCTAAAAACAACCAGCCGAATATTAAAGTCAGAAAAAACCCTCATTCCTACTGTTTACTTCTGGAATACTAAAGTATTTGCGGGTCATGTGACTGGGCAGTTAATATTTTAGCAGACTAAAAACACAGTAAATGTTCAATTTTCAAGTGCAAAAAAACCCATTTGAAAAGAATATATATTCTAAATGGCATCTATGAACAAAGTCCATAATATTGAACTTGCCAAAAACATTTTTCCATTTTCATTCAAATGCATTAACAAACAGCCCCAGGTAATCACTTAAATGCATTAAACAAATCAACAGTCTGAGAGTTAATTCACAGAAGAACCTCTGAATTTGTAGGTGATACATTATATCATCAGAGGTAAAAAAAATTCTTCTCAACAAAGCAGCACAGACAGGGTGAGGGAGATGTGCCAGGACATTCACCAGAGACCTCCATTTTGTCCAGTGATTGGTGAGTATGTGGTATTCAACAACTCATCTGCATTCCCAAATTAAATTTCAGGAAACATTCATTGCAACAGAGATTACTGTGGATAAATACCTTCCCTAATATTTATATTCTGAAATACTTAGACCATCCCTTTGAAAAACAATTCCCCAGAAGAAAGTACACAACATGGAACTCAAATAAAAACTTTTATTGATTGCAATGTCTCCTATTAAAATAGTCATAATTCTCATCTTATTTACAAAGAGATTATTTTAAATGCCTCTGTACTCTTTAGCTTGGCCAACAGCATTGGCAGCAGGTTCCCTGATTTACATATATACACAATTGATTACTTAATTTAGTAGATAGAGCACATCGTGTGCTGCAATGCAGTTATACTGCCAAATGATTATGTAATGTACTCTCAGTCTTGACAATTAAAGATATGTTTATGAAAAATTAAGCCATCAGGAATGCTGATCTTTACTTATCATTGAAAGGGGAAAAAAAAGACGTATATTGATTTAGCACCTTATCACATGTCTCAAAAATATCTCAAAGCACTTCATGTTACAGTAAATAACTTTAAAATGCAGTGTCTGTTGTTATGTACACACACAGTAGCCATTTTGTTTGCAGCAAGGTTCCACAAACAACAATAAGATAAACGACTGATAAATCTGTTATTTGGTGTGTTGGTTGAGGAATGTAGACTTTGTGCTCCTTCAAAAAGTGCTATGGGATTTTAACATGCACTCAAATCACTGGAATAGGCAGAAAAGGACTCAGTCTGACATCTCATCTGAAGGACAGCATTCTGAAAATGGAGAAGTCGCTCAATACTACAGTGGAGTATCAGCCTGGATTATATGTACAAATCTACAACAACTCGCATTTATATAGTGCGTTTAACATAGGAAAATGTCCCAATTTGCTTCATAGAAGCGTAAAGAAAAAAACTAACGCCTAGCCAAAGGCGGCGATATTAGGAGGAGATGACCAAATTCCTGGTTGAACAAGTGGATTTTAAGGAGGGTCTTAAAGGAGGAGAGAGATGGCGAAGTGAAAGGGTTTAGACAGGGAATTTCAGACGACGGGGGGGCCTAGGTGGCTGAAGGCATGGCCACCAATGGTGCAGTGAAATGGTGGGGAGATTAAAAAGAGGCCAGACGTTTGAGGAATGGAGAGTTCAGGGGGGTTATAAGGCTGGAGGAGGTTACAGAGATAGGTAAGGGTGAGGCCATGAAGGGATTTAAAAATAAATACGAGAATTTTAAATCTGAGACTTTGGAGGACTGGGTGAGCAGGACCTGGTGTGGGATCAGATAGAGACAGTAGAGGTTTGGCTGAGCTGAAGTTTATAGAGGTTGGAGGATAGGCAGGAGAGTATTGGAATAGTCAAGCCCGAGGTGACTAAAGCATGGATAGAAGTTTCAGCACTAGATGAGGTAAGGCAGTGGCAGTAGCAGAGGCAGGATCTTTGTGATGGAGAGGATATGGGTTCAGAGGATGCCAAGGTTGCCAGCCTGTCTGGTTGAGCCTGAGACAGTTGCCGGGGAAGGGACTGGGACCAGTGGCAAGGGTACGGAATTTGTGACAGGGGCTGAAGACAATGGCTTTGGGTTTTACCAATGTTTAGTTGGAAAAAATTGCAGCTCATGCGAGACTGGATGTTGAACAAGCAGTCTGACAGCACAGAAGCAATGGGAAAGTAGGGTGCCATCATGTGAAAGCTGACCCCATGTCTGCAGATGATGTTGCCAAGGGGCAGCCTGTAGGTGAGGAAAAGGTGGGGATCAAGGACAGGTCCTCTGGGGAAACTATGGAGGTAATGGTGCAATGGCAAATCTAGACGTTAGTTTGCGCCCAATTCCTGAAGTCAGAAGTGAGAAGACTACCAAGCTGATAACTGTACAATCTGTTTTTATCTTTCTATGATAGTTTTTTTTAATTCATTCACGGGATGTGGGCGTCGCTGGAAAGGCCAGCATTTATTGCCCATCCCTAATTGCCCTTGAGAAGATGGTGGCCTTCTTAAATCGCTGCAGTGAGGTGAAGGTTTGGTACAACTAAGTGGCTTGCTAGGCTATTTCAGAGGGCAGTTAATAGTCAACCTGTGTCTCATATAGGTCAGACCGGGTAAGGACGGCAGATTTCCTTCCCTAAATGGGTTTTTATGACAATCCGGTAGCTTTTTAATTCCAGATTTATTTAATTAACTGAATTTAAATTCCTCAGCTGTCGTGGTGGGATTTGAACTTAAGGTAATTAGTCCCGGTCTCTAGATTACTAGCCCAGTAACGTAACCATTATGCTATCGTACCGTCTCTCATAATTGGTTCTACAATATGTTTTAGCAATGTACTGCAGATTTCAAAATAAACCATAATTTATGTCTTCTTTCCATCTTGTTCTAAATCTGTCAAAACAAGCTCTAATGCATGGAATTGTCCATTACTACAATTTTGTTTTACACATTTTTGTTAGGCTGGGTGATGAGATCTCCAGGAAGCCGTCAGTTTACCTGTAAAACTACTGTTCATTTCAGGGTTTTCCTCATCATCTTCATTTTCTGGTTGCTCTATTCCAGCGTTTTGCATATCATTGTATGACTTGCTTCGTTTTGGAGTCGGCTTTGAGCCAGACTGAGGACCTCGCAAAGCATCACTGGTAATTACTTGCTCGCTGAGTGGCTGGCTTGGAGGTTTGGGTGTTCCATAATAGTTACCTAGGCAACAGGAACAAATTTCCATGTTAAATTCAGAAATGGAGATAATTTGTTAAAAGCTGAGCTCGCATTAATTGTTTTCCTCTGAATAGCTTTGAAAGACATATTCTTTCCTTCTTTTAATCAAAGGGACACCATCTTTGTTCAGCTTTCAGCATCCACATGTATTAAAAGAACCATACATTCATTTACTTTGCAATATTTGCTGCTCACTCATTTAGCATCTGCATTGTCCTCTCTGGTTTCCACAAAAATCTTACACTTCATTTCTTCAGACAGTACAATATTTTGATCTGCAATTTTGCACTCTTAAAAAAAAATAATATCGACATATTCTGTGATGAACACTCACACATTTTCAGTTTTTAATATTTTTCAAAGAATTAAAGTGCACAACATCAAAAGCCCAGTCAGATATGTTCTGTGTGCAAGGAATTTTAATCTCAAAGACTTTGAGCCCCTCGTCTATCTAATGCTCAAGGTATTCTGCCACTGCGTTTACTCCTTCGTGCACTGCAATTGAAAAACAACCTTTGTTTGGGGCTAATTCCAGCTCTTGACAGGAGCTTTTGTCAACAGGATTAGGACCTGTTGTGTCAGCCTTGTTAGAGTCTTAGAATCGAGAGAGGGGTTGGAGGTAGGAAAACATTTAGAAACCCATATTGATCCAAGGTGATGTATAAGGAAATTTAGGTAGGATATATAGAACTGTGAAGCTGATATCAATTAGATGATGCCCAACAATTGGACCCATCCTTTGCACAACTAATGTCTGCTGGAGGAGGGGGGGGGGCATGGGGATGGAGCAAGAAACAAGTCAATTTATGCACAATGTCAGTGCCTTCAGGGTGCAAAGGTGACAGTTGTATCCAAGAAAGCTGGCAGCAGCTCAAACAAAGGTGACAGCTTCCCTGTGACCAATATCCTCAGGGATCATTGCATCAGCCTCAGGAGGTGGCTGGCTAGATTTGTGGAATATGGCAATGTCCTTGTAAATGTTGGTGGCGTCTTTGGGAGAGGAAGGTTGCATCCTCAGCGATGGTGACAGTTGCCCTGGAGGTGTTGTAGTTAGTGAGAAGGCGGCCTTGTGGAAGACTGTGGCATGTTCATGGATGACATTCCTGGGACTTCAAAGATAATGGAGCCTGGCACTGGCCCTGTGGAGATGGTTTATAATAATCACGGAATATGGCAGCATCATAACTGTACCATTCTATTCATTTAATTAACTTATCAGGTAGTTATTTATATAGTTGAAGACAGTGATACAACCAAAATAAAAAATATTGTTTATTTGTATTGCTTGCCAAAAAGACAAAATTCAAAATAAAACCCTAAAAGGATATCAAATCACTGGAGAACAGTTCAAGCAAAAACTCTGTTGCCTCTATTTGCATTGAACAGTATAAATGTTCTGGAAAAACAAACTAAATTTGCCACTAGTAAACAAGCATATTACCTTAGATTAAAACAGCTTTATGAATGCTTTTCTACCACTAGCCCTTTCCCAGATTCTAATATGCCAAAAAGGCTGACTCCACTGCTCTTAATCTTGTTGACAAAAGCTCCTGTCAGGAGTTGGCATATTTGGACAGATCTTTGAGGCAGATAAGAAGCGGCTGAAGCTTAAAAGGATGTGCTGTCCTATAATGTAGTAACTTCTCTCACGTACATCCCACAAACAAGCTTAAGGTATCGACAGTCCTTATCGTGGAAGAAGAATGGTGCAATGCCTGAGACGACTTTGAGATAGGGGAAGTAAAACAAACGCTCATCAGCCCACCCAGCCTAATACACACCTGGTTCCAGATCTGCTCGATGCCAAGTTAGCCAGTCTCAGTTAGCAAGGTGATGAGAATAGAAATTGGAAAGCAGCAGCTTCAGCCTAAAGAGTGGGAGGGAAACTGAACAAAGGAGGACACAAATAACCTCCCAGAGATGCCGGGGAACATAGGGTCTGATGAAAGGGTGGAACTGAAAGAAATCAGTATTTGTAGGGAAATGGCGTTAGGAAAATTGATGGGACTGAAGGCCGATAAATCCCCAGGGCCTGATAATCTACATCCTAGGGTACTTAAGGAAGTGGCCCTAGAAATAGTAGATGCATTGCTGGTCATCTTCCAGAACTCGATAGACTCTGGAACAGTACCCATGGATTGGAGGGTAGCTAATGTTACCCCACTATTCAAAAAAGGTGAGAGAAAAAGCGGGGAATTATAGACCGGTAAGCCTGACATCGGTAGTGGGGAAAATGCTAGAGTCCATTATAAAAGATGTAATCGCAGAGCACTTGGAAAGCAGTGACAGGATCGGACAAAGTCAACATGGATTTACAAAAGATAAATCATGCTTGACTAATCTACTGGAATTTTTTGAGGATGTAACCGGTAAAATAGATAAGGGAGAACCAGTGGATATGGTGCATTTGGACTTTCAGGAGGCTTTCGATAAGGTCCCGCATAAGAGATTAGCGTGCAAAATTAAGGCACATGGGATTGGGGGCAAGGTATTGACTTGGATAGAGAACTGGTTGGCGGATAGAAAGCAAAGAGTTGGAATAAATGGGTCTTTTTCCGAGTGGCAGGCAGTGACTAGTGGGGTACCGCAAGGATCGGTCCTAGGACCCCAGCTGTTCACAATATATATTAATGATCTGGATGAGGGAATTGGATGTAATATCTCCAAATTTGCAGATGACACAAAGCTGGGTGGGAGGGTATGCTTTGAGGAGGATGTCGTGAAACTCCAGTATGATTTGGACAGGTTGGGTGATTGGGCAGAAACATGGCAAATGCACTATAATGTGGATAAATGTGAGGTTATCCACTTTGGTGGCAAAAACAGGAAGGCAGATTATTATTTGAATGGCAATAGATTGGGAGAAGGGGAAGTGCAAAGAGACCTGGGTGTTCTTGTGCACCAGTCGCTGAAGGTAAGCATGCAGGTGCAGCAGGCGGTTAAGAAGGCAAATGGTATGTTGGCCTTCATAGCAAGAGGGTTCGAGTACAGGAACAAGGATGTCTTACTGCAGTTGTACAGGGCCTTGGTGAGACCGCACCTGGAGTATTGTGTGCAGTTTTGGTCGCCTTACCTGAGGAAGGACGTTCTTGCCATGGAAGGAGTGCAGCGAAGATTCACCAGGCTGATACCTGGGATGGCAGGAATGATGTACGAGGAGAGATTGTGTCGATTGGGCTTATACTCACTGGAGTTTAGAAGATTGAGAGGGGATCTCATCGAAACCTATAAAATTCTGTCAGGCCTGGACAGACTAGATGCAGGAAGGATGTTTCTGATGGCCGGGGAGTCCAGAACCAGGGGTCACAGTCTAAGGATAAGGGGTAAGCCATTTAGGACTGAAATGAGGAGGAATTTCTTCCCCAGAGAGTGGTGAACCTGTGGAATTCTCTGCCACAGAGGGCAGTGGAGGCCAGTTCATTAAATATATTCAAGAAGGAGTTGGATATATTTCTTAAGGCTAAAGGGATCAAGGGATATGGGGAGAAGGCAGGGACAGGGTACTGAATTTGGATGATCAGCCATGATCGCATTGAATGGCGGAGCAGGCTCGAGGGGCCGAATGGCCTACTCCTGCTCCTATCTTCTATGTTTCCATGTTTCTATGAACTTAGTTCCCATTCCTAATAGCTATCCCTGATGGAAGTGTTCCAGCGAGGCCAATATCACATTTTGCTCAGTTGCTTCCAAGGTCAAATCACCTGCTGATACATTCTGTTCAGGAACAAGCGTGAAGTATAGCCGAAAGGGTAATGTAAAGGAGGCATGCTGCTGCCCATGGAACCATACCCCAGTATGAGCCACTGCCTTCATGAGAGGTGGGAGCTAACACATGAACCCACTTGCCTTCATTAATTCATTATTAACATTTCTCAACCAGCTGCTGATTAAACACCAACAGAATACTGGAATTCTGAGTACAGTCCAAATCCTTAGTAACCCTGAGTTTAAAATTGCTTTGCTTCATGCCTACTTTTAGTTTCGATAAGAATGAAAGTACACTATTACATTTTCGCAAAAGGTACAGGCATATACTATGTCTGAATTCTGTAACTACAGCATTTAAATATCATTTATATTTTTATAACATTTTTTAAAATGTATTCCTTGCTAGATACAAAGTCCAGGTTATGAAATTGCACGAGATATAAATCTGTCACATGAAAAGATTATCAGGTAAGATTTTTCTGCCTTTTCTTGTGTATGGTGATATTTTGACCTAATTTTCTTAAGGAGTCAGTAAGTGTCATATGGTATGTTTGTGAGAGAATTGGGGATTGTTTTCAAGCCTAACTTCTACAACAAAATTTGGAACATTTTGTTTTCCTTCCAAGACCAACCTCACACCTAGGGCTGGATTTTTCCAACCTGGGCGGGTCCGTGACGGGCGACGTCTGTGGTGTTTGGGGACCCCACATCTGTCTCGATCCCGGCCTCAAACAACATTTTCCATTGATTGGGCTTGTTAAGCCCACCCTGCGAGGCTCCCGGCCAATTAATACGAAGCAGGTCTGATGATGTCATTTGATTCGGTGTCCTTAAAGGGACTATGTCCACAATCATTTTGCCATTTGTGCTGTCAGTGTTCTGCAGCATTGAGGTGCTGCAAACACTGACAAGCACTGCACAAAAGGTGCACAGCTGCACCCAGGCTCTCCCATGACTCCCTCCATATGCTTATGGAGGGAGTCACAACACGCAGAGTGGTTCTCTTTCATTCCGATGGGTGGAAGAGACCTCCCCAGGAGACCAACACAGCCTGGTTGCACATTGCACAAGAGGGCACAAGCAGGGATGTCGTCAGGAGGACCTGGCCGCATTGGCGCAAACCTTTCAGTGATCCCAGTAGATCACAAAATGTTTCTGCATAGCCACACTCCGCCTCATCCTGCTGTGCCACTCATCACATCCCCATCACTCTGCCTTCCCTACCCTACTCCTGCACATCCTTACTCATGCCAACTTACCTTGCACCTCCACCCATCCCTCTCTATCTACATTATCACTTCCCCATCTCACTAGCCACCCCTCATACTCACCCTCATCCTTGTCCAATCATACCAACTAACAATACACAAGGGTAGGCAGTTCAGTGTTATCGCCAATGTTCATTTAAAGTTTCTGTTAATGTGGTGTCAAACATTTAAATCTTTATTTTCAACACTTTGCCTTCTTGGACAGATCTGTGTGCACCTTTGGAGCTGGCTTTGTGAGTTGCAATGAATGGCGAGACATAAACGGTACCCCCAGCAATGGTGATGAGTGTGAGAGGAATGGCTTGGGCATTGTAGGGATGCTTTATGGTGTTGGTGTGGGGTGGTGCCAACCTGGCGCATAATGTGGCAGCCAGGCTGTACAGCGTCAGGTGAAGTAAATCAGGCCATGGTGAAACCATCCCTGGCCTCCCAGGCAGCAATGTGGCCTGGTGCTGATGCAGTGTCCTGTGCAGCATCAGGTTATTGCAGAGAAAGTTGGTGCTGTTGTTGGTGCTGCTGGTGTGCCTGGTGATGTTGTTGTTGGGGCTGATCGTGGTGGAATTCTGAGGACCAAGATGAAATTTTTCAAGGGCACCGAAGCTGATGGAATAGATGGCAGCTGAAGTTGAGATGACAGAAGCGATCTGTCAATGGTGAGAGAGGTTGCTCCAAGGAGGTGACACTGGATACAGAGTTTGCTCCAAACACTTCAAACCTCCATAAAGCTGAAAAGTCTATTCCAAATCCTGATGGCTTCAGCTTCCACGATTGGAAAGTGAACAGCTGTGAAATGGTAGCTTTTATACCACTTTTGCAGCTGTCAACTATTCACAGCAATGGAGAGTCATTGAGAACCCGACACACTTACCCGACGTGATCCCTGAGCACCGGGAACCTCGTAAAAAACATGGAAAAATTGTTAGGACCTGGTAAAATGCTGCTTATATACCTTTAAGCAGCTTCTTAAGTATCTCAATTGCCTGACCCGCCACTTAGTGCCAGGTCTGCAAACCCACAGGCAGAGCCGGCACTTGGGAAATTAACAAGGAGGCGAGTTCCACCCCACTGTCAATCAATGTCATTTTGACAGCAGACCCGTCTCCGAACCTCTGAGCACCGGCAGAATTCAGCCCCTAGTGTGGCATATTGTGTACAGTATCACACTTTAGGAAGGATGTGAAGGCCCGTGAGAGGTTGCAGAGATTTACCAGAATGGTTCCAGGGATGAGGGATCTTAGCTACAAGGACAGGTTGGAGAAGCTGGATTTGTTTTCATTAGAGCAAAGGAGGTTGAGGGATGATTTGATAGAGGTGTACAAGATTATGACAGGTTTGGATAGGCTAGACAGGGAAATGCTGTTCCCACTAGTTGATGGTACAAGAACTAGGGGACACAGATTTAAGGTTTTTGACAAGAGATACAGGGGGGATGTGAGGAAAAACTTTTTTACACAGCGAGTGATGAGGACCTGGAACTCGCTGCCGATGGAAGTGGTGGAAGTGGAAACACTCAATGTTTTCAAGGGGAGACTGGATAGGCACTTGAGGGAAATAAACTTGCAGGGCTACGGGGATAGAGCGGGGAAATGGGACTGATTGGATTGCTCTACAGAGAGCCGGCACGGACTCGATGGGCCGAATGGCCTCCTTCTGTGCTGTAACTTACTCTACAAGCAGAATCATCTGAGGGAAGTATCCAGAAATGTAATGAAAAAAAAACTGTAAATGATTGTATTGAGTGCAAGATGATTTTGAAAGGAACAGGAATTCAACGAAATATATTACACACCAAGAGAATGAGTTTAACAGCTCCAAAACTGGATGCCAATTATAATTGTTATTGCACATTAGCAACAAATTTGTTCAATGACCAACTCCAGATGCTGTGTCATGTACCCTTAATTTTAAGTGGTTTCTATATAGATCTGTCATACTCTGAATCAAATACTAATTTGAATATGCATTGTCAAATTACTGAGAATTGTAACTGGTATACCGTATACAAATCGTAGAGTGGAGCAATGGAAATGAAAATTGGGTGGTTTCTATACCGTGTGGGCAACCTGTTCTGCCAAGTAAGGTGAAAATTACCCCCAGTGTATTGTCCATGAGTTGTTTCGAATTAATTTTTTGTTCCTCTCCTGAGGTACCAGTGAAGATCACACATTTTGCTGCTACACGCAGCTCTTGGTGCTGTTCGCCTTGGATCTGGCACTTAATTAAGAATACACATTTAGAACAAACTGTGAAGGACTGCTGTGGAAAGACAGAAATGTGGCAGGCCAGCACTTTCCAACAGAGGCTCCCAGTGAATTGATTTCACTGCAGACCTGGTCTGCTGCTGCTGCTGCAGTGGGAAATAGGCAGCAGCAGATTCCAGAAAGAGCAAAATCCAACATTAGTCCAAGGCCACTGGAAGCATCCCTGTGCAGCAGAATTGACTAACATGAAATTCAGGGCTGCAAATAGCACATTAAAAAGGTCACAACTGTCCTAGCTTCTGTTACGTTGTTTGTCCTATTTTCTTCTTGCTGAATAATTGCATGTGAAATGTGCACTTTTAGTGTTTAGCACAAATCATGCCTCGTGAAAAGTAAAATGAGGAGCGTGAAAAAGAATGAAGAGAGACCAATACATGACAGCAGGTGTCAAGTTATCATCAATAGGGAATACTTGCACTTCTTTCCCAACAAAAAGTTACTTTGTCAAACCAATATCCATGGAACTGCATCTTCAGGAAAGAAAAAGGGAGCAAAGAAATGGGGGAAAGCAAGTGTGATTTATTTGAAAGTGAATAAAATACGGGACTTTTGTTAAAAAGTTCTACCTCCCCAATTAAAATGAAGTCGGTCTCTGACCCACCCAGTTTTGCCTCTCATGAGATCATTCGAAGGATATATGCAACAGTGAGCTTGTTGCATTGTTACCTGTCCACACTTTACCTGAGAAATGGAAACAAAACACAGGTGGGAAGGAATGAACTCGGCCACAAGAAGTTTCAATGACAACCTGGCGAGGTAGCATGAATGCTGCTTTCCTTTTAAATACTTTTCTTTTTTAAGGAGGGAAGCCTCAGGCTACAGGACGATATAGATGGGTTGGTCAGATGGGCAGAACAGTGGCAAATGGAATTTAACCCTGAAAAGTGTGAGGTGATGCATTTTGGGAGGACTAACAAGGCAAGGGAATACACAATGAATGGTAGGACCCTTAAAGGACAGAGGATCAGAGGGACCTTGGTGTGCATGTACATAGATCCCTGAAGGCAGCAGGACAAGTAGATAAAGGTGGTTAAAAAGGCATATGGGATACTTATATTCTATGCCTCGGCCAATGAAGGCAAGAGCAGGGAGGTTATGATGGAGCTGTACAAAACGCTAGTTAGGCCACAGCTGGAATACTCTGTGCAGTTCTGGTCGCCACACTATAGGAAGGATGTGATTGCATTAGAGAGGGTGCAGAGGAGATTCACCAGGATTTTATCTGGCTGGTGCGCTTCAGCTATGAAGAGAGACTGGACAGGCTGGGGTTGTTTTCCTTAGAGCAGAGAAAGCTGAGGGAGGACCTGATTGAGGTGTACAAAATTATGAGGGGCATAGATAGGGTAGATAGAAAGGAACTTTTCCCCTTAGTAGAGGGGTCAATAACTAGGGGGCATAGTTTCAAGGTAAGGGTTTAGAGGGGATTTGAGGAAAACATTTTCACCCAGAGGGTGTTTGGAATCTGGAACTCACTGCCCGAAAGGGTGGTAGAGGCAGGAACCCTCACAACATTCAGGAAGCATTTAGATGAGCACTTGAAACGCCATAGCATACAAGGCTACGGACCAAGTGCTGGAAAATGGGATTAGAATAGACAGGGCTTGATGGCTGGCGTGGACACGATGGGCCGAAGGGCCTCTTTCTGTGCTGTATAACTCTATGACTATTTTAACCAACAGATTATAGAACTGTATTAAAATGTATGTTTGCGGACTGCTACCACCATCAATTACCGTGTCCCATTGCTTGAACTCCAGTACAGCCAACTCTTGGTGAAGTCGGGGGGGGCGGCGCGCGGGGGTGAGAGAGGTTTCAGTTTTGTTAGTAATTCAGTTATTCACATTTTGTTAGAAACCCAGTCTGAACCTGAAAAACCTGAATCAAAACAAAACCTGATGAGCATTTGTGCTCAGCTTTTAGTCGGGAGCTAAGTTTCCCAATCAGTTGGGTACAATGGAGAAGAGGGAAAACTGACCATAGAGGTAATCCTTTATTTAATGCCCATGTAAACTTCTGAACAATATTAATTGCATCCCTAGTGACGTACAGTGAGAGTGGAATGGACCAGCCCATGAACATTTTCAGGATGAAGTAAACATCTAATTAGTAAAGGGCTGCTGCATGTTATTTATTGTGCTGGAACATGGCCAGAATCACTGTGCTTTCCACAGTACAAGTATACAATACGGCATTCAAATTAAGACTTCACTCTACATATAAATTCATATTTTAAATTATATGAACCGCTCAATTGGAAATTAATTCCTTGCATATTTCCATATGTGATGTAGCTGTGTTCTGCTAAATAGCTAACCTGTCACCATATTTGGTAATATAGAATGGATAGCTAGCTGGCTTCAAGAAAGAAAGCAGAGAGTAGGGGTAAAAGGTAGCTATTCACAGTGGCAGAAGGTGGATAGTGGTATTCCACAAGGATCAGTGCTGGGACCACTGTTGTTCACAATTAACAGTAATGATTTAGACTTTGGAATAAAAAGCACAATTTCTAAATTTGCGGATGACACCAAATTGGGGGGGGGGGGGCGGGTGGCGGTAGTCAATACTGAGGAGGACTGCAACAAATTACAGGAGGACATTAATAAACTTGCCGAATGGGCATATAATTGGCAAATGAAGTTCAACACAGATAAATGTGAGGTATTACATTTTGGTAGGAGAAATAGGGAGGTCACTTATTACTTGGCGGGTGCGGTAGAGAAACAACGGAATCTCAGAGTACAAATACATACATCACTAAAAGTTGCAACACAGGTTAGCATGGCCATAAAAAAGCAAACCAAGCACTAGGGTTTATTTCTAGAGGGATAGAAGTGAAAAATAGGGAAGTTATGCTAAACCTGTATCGAACCTTGGTTAGGCCACATTTAGAGTACTGCGTACCGTTCTGGTCACCATATTATAAAAAGGATATAGAGGCACTGGAGAGGGTGCAGATAGGATTTACAAGGATGATACCAGAAATGCGAGGGCATACATATCAGGAAAGGATGAACAGGCTGGGTCTCTTTCTCTTGAAAAAAGAAAGCCGAGTAGTGACCTAATTGAGGTCTTTAAAATTACAAAAGGTTTTGATGGAGTGGATACAGAGAGTGTTTCCACTTGTAGGGAAGAGCATAACTAAAGACCATCAATATAAGATAATCACCAAGAAATCAAATAGGGAACTCAGAAGAAACTTCTTTACCCAAAGAGTGGTGAGAATGTGGAACTCGCTACCACAGGAAGTGGTTGAAGCGAATACTGTAGATGCATTTAAGGGGAGGCTAGACAAGCACATGAGGGAGAAGGGAATAGAGGGTTATGCTGATCGATTTAGATGAGGAAAGATGGGAGGAGGTTCGAGTGAGCATAAACGCCAGCATGGACTGGTTGTGCCGAATGGCCTGTTTCTGTGCCATATATCCTATGTAATCCGATGTAACATCAAAGCACAAATACCTGCTTTTGACACCGCTGTAGTATTATTGAAAATGATATTCATTTGGTGAAATATTAGCCCTGTCAAAACTACTGATTTAAAATTGCCAGAAATGACTTTAGAAAATCAATATAAATAGGAGTATTTGCTCATAATATTCCAAACAATGTTCAAACAAAACATAAAAGCCATACAAGTGAGATAATAATGCCAGAGTAAGCTTTGAGAGAAGTTGAAAACAAGAGATTGAAGTCACCAGTGACATTAATAGACAAAGGCTACGTGGGAAATGGTCCCATGGAAAATAAAGCTCATTCTGGCCTTTACGGTTAGCCCTGGTGTGTAGAAGATAATTATTTAAGTATAAAAGGTTTACCTTCATATGTTCCAACTTCTAGAAGAGTCCCACTCTCCTCAAGGTCAAAGAACTCCTTTCCTGTGAGAAAGTTGTAGTCAACACCAGGAACTTCCCCGTCTCGAGGTGGCCGAGTTGTGCCTTGAGGGGAAAAAATACAAGGAATTTTAAATGTTTTTCTGTCGGAGAATTTTTGGACACATTTTGCCCTTTTTCTGGATTTACATATGCTTCTTCTTTGCCCACCTGACCCAGGACCACACAGAATAGCCTCCTCAACTTGTTTGAAAAAGTGACACCTCAAGTGGACTGTGGAAACTACTCTATCCATCTCATATTTGAAGATTCCCCACTGCTCATCCTTCCTCCTGTTTGCTACCTTTTATGCCCAGTTAAATTGGGCCAGATCCCTTCTTATCTTACCACAATTTCTATCTTTTTAGTCCAGCACCCTTATCTTTGACTTTTTTTATGCTTTGCTGCTTCCACATTAAATGTAACCAAGATTTTTTAATTTTTTAAATTTGTTTATGGGATGTGGGCGTCACTGGCAAGGCCAGCATTTATTGCCCATCCCTAATTGCCCTTGAGAAGGTGGTGGTGAGCCACCTTCTTGAACCACTGCAGTCCGTGTGGTGAAGTTACTCCCACAGTGCTGTTAGGGAGGGAGTTCCAGGATTTTGACCCAGCGACGATGAAGGATCGGCAGTCAGGATGGTGTGTGACTTGGAGGGGAACTTGGAGGTGGCGGTGTTCC
This sequence comes from Somniosus microcephalus, assembly GCF_052327205.1. Lineage (NCBI taxonomy): Eukaryota > Metazoa > Chordata > Chondrichthyes > Squaliformes > Somniosidae > Somniosus > Somniosus microcephalus. The sequence continues at coordinate 183,877,347 of NC_140997.1, read as the reverse complement.
CATGCGCCTCCTGCCCTTATCCTTCTAGGTGGAAGAGGTCGCGGGTTTGGGAGGTGCTGCCGAAGAAGCCTTGGTGAGTTGATGCAGTGCATCTTGTAGATGGTACACACTGCAGTCACGGTACGCTTGTGGTGGAGGGAGTGAATGTTTAAGGTGGTGGATGGGGTGCCAGTCAAGCGGGCTGCTTTGTCCGGGATAGTGTCGAGCTTCTTGAGTGCTGTTGGAGCTGCACTCATCCAGGCAATTGGAGAGTAGTCCATCACACTCCTTACTTGTGCATTGTAGATGGTGGAAAGGCTTTGGGGAGTCAAAAGGTGAGACACTCGCTGCAGAATACCTAGCCTCTGACCTGCTCTTGTTGCCACAGTATTTATGTGGCTGGTCCAGTTACGTTTCTGGTCAATAGTGACCCCCAGGATGTTGATGGTGGGGGATTCGGCGATGGTAATGCCGTTGAATGTAAAGGAGCAGTGGTTAGACTCTCACTTGTTGGAGATAGTCATTGCCTGGCACTTGTGTGGCGCGAATGTTACCTGCCACTTATCAGCGCAAGCCTGAACGTTGTCCAGGTCTTGCTGCATGCGGGCATGGACTGCTTCATCATCTGAGGAGTTGTGAATGGCACTGTGCAGTCATCAGCAAACATCCCCATTTCTGACCTTATGTTGGAGGGAAGGTCATTGATGAAGCAGCTGAAGATGGTTGAGCCTAGGAGACTGCCGTAAGGAACTCCTGCAGCAATGTCCTGGGGCTGTGATGATTGACCTTCAACCACCACAACCATCTTCCTTTGTGCTGGGTATGACTCCAGCCAGTGGAGATTTTTCCCCCGATTCCCACTGACCTCAGTTTTACGAGGGCTCCTTGATGCCACACTCAGTCAAATGCTGCTTTATGTCTAGGGCAGTCACTCTCACCTCACCTCTGGAATTCAGCTCCTTTGTCCATGTTTGGACCAAGACTGTAATGAGGTCGGGAGCCGAGTGGTCTTGGCGGAACCCAAATTGGACATCAGTGAGCAGATTATTGGTGAGTAAGTGTCACTTGATAGCACTGTCGATGACACCTTCCATCACTTTGCTGACGATTGAGAGTAGACTGATGGGGCGGTAATTGGCCATATTGGATTTGTCCTACTTTTTGTGGACAGGACATACAGCTGGGCAGTTTTCCACATTGTCGGATAGATGCCAGTGTTGTAGCTGTACTGGAACAGCTTGGCTAGATATGCGCCTAGTTCTGGAGCACAGGTCTTCAGCACGATAGCCAGGATGTTGTCGGGGCCCATAGCCTTTACTGTATCTAGTGTGCTCAGCCGTTTCTTGATATCACGTGGAGTTAATCGAATTGGCTGAAGACTGGCTTCTGTGATAGTGGGGACCTCAGGAGGAGGCACTTCTGGCTAAAGATTGTTGCAAATGCTTCAGCTTTGCCTTTTGCACTCACGTGCTGGGCTCCACCATCATTGAGGATGGGGATATTCATAGAGCCGCCTCCTCCAGTTAGTTGTTTAATGGTCCACCACCATTCATGACTGGATGTGGCAGGACTGCAGAGCTTTGATCTGATCCATTGATTGTGGGATCGCTTAGCCCTGTCTATAGCTTGCTGCTCCACTTTTTAGCATGCATGTTGTCCTGTGTTGCAGCTTGCCCAGGTTGGCACCTCATTCTTAGGTACGCGTGGTGCTGCTCCTGGCATACTCTTCTACAATCCTTATTGAACCAGGGTTGGTCCCCTGGCTTGATGGTAATGGTAGAGTGAGGGATATGCCGGGCCATGAGGTTACAGATTGTGGTGGAATACAATTCTGCTGCTGCTGATGGCCCACAGCATCAAATGGATGCCCAGTTTTGAGCTGCTAGATCTGTTCTGAATCTATCCCATTTAGCATGGGGGTAGTGCCACACAACACAATGGAGGGTGTCCTCAGTGTGAAGACAAGACTTTGTCTCCACAATGACTGTGCGGTGGTCACTGCTACCAATACTCTCATGGACAGATGCATCTGCAACAGGTAGATTGGTGAGGACGAGGTCAAGTAGGTTTTAGCTCATGTTGGTTCTCTCACCACCTGTCATAGGCCCAGACTGGTAGCTATGTCCTTCAGAACTCGGCCAGCTCGGTCAGTAGGGATGCTACCAAGCCACTCTTGTGATGGGCATTGAAGTCCCCTACCCATAGTACATTCTGTGCCCTTGCTACTCTCAGTGCTTCTTCCAAGTGGTGTTCAACATGGAGAAGTACTGATTCATCAGCTGAGGGAGGGCGGTAGGTGGTAATCAGCAGCAGGTTTCCTTGCCCATGCTTGACCTGAAGCCATAACTTACCATGGGGTCCAGAGTCAACGTTGAGGACTCCCAGGGCCACTCCACCCCGACTGTATACCACTGTGCCGTCACCCCTGGTGGGTCTGTCCTGCCGGTGGGACAGGACATACCCAGGGATGGTGATGGAGGAGTTTGGGGCATTGGCTGAAAGGTATGATTATGTGAGCATGACGATGTCAGGCTGTTGCTTGACTTGTCTGTGGGACAGCTCTCCAAATTTTGGCACAAGTCCCCAGATGTTGGTGAGGAGGACTTTGCAGGGTCAACTGGGCTGGATGTGCCGTTGCTGTGTCCATAGCTGGTGGAGAGATCGATGTGGGTGGTCTGTCCAGTTTTATTCTTATTATTGTGTTTCGTAGCAGTGTGTTACAACTGAGTTGTAGTCACTATTTCCTAATTGATTTCCTATTCTCATCAGTTATTTGTCCCACTTCAGTTCCCAGAACTAAATCAAGCAATGCTTCTTTCCTGGATAGACTAGAAATTTACTGATCCAGGAATCAATCCTGGTGCTAAAATGAGTTCTCCATTTTTGACTACATTGAATATCTTTATCCCAGTTCATTTTGGGACAGTTAAAATCATCCAATATTATTACCCTGTTGTTCTTAGATGTCTCTCTGAACTGCCTTACAAATCTCCCCCCTATCTTAAATCCGCTGCTTGGTGGCCTGTAACATGCTGAGAATATTATTTCCATTTCTGTTCCTTGCTCCACCCATATAGACTGTGGGGGGAAAAATCGGGTTGTTTTGCGCCTCCCGTTAGGGTGCTACGGGGCGCAAAGCAACTAGCGCCTGGGCACGGCGCTGCCCACGCCTCCCGCGAAATTCAGCAGGTGGTTAGTGGCGGTGCTAACCAGTAGCGCCCCGCGGTGCTGCGATGACGTCATTGCCGTGCGCAGCGCCCCGGCCGCAATCTTCGGGAGCGCCCCCTGACTTACCACCAAACACTATGTCCGACGGGGTCAGGGGACCTTCCTACAGCCGGGGAGGTGCAATTTAAAGGCGAGGTGCGGGCCAGCCATTTTTGTTGTTGGCCACCCGCCAGCACCTGCCTGCGCTCCTGTCCCCGGCCTCCTGAACGCCCCCCAACCACCACCCCCCCCGCCAAACGGAGTGCCGTCTGCGCTCCAAGAGCCCGACACTTCTCTTGAGTGCCAGGCTCTTTTGCCGGCACTCCCGATCCCCGGAGGCCTAGCTGGTCCCCGGGTCGCACTGCGCAAGGCCCCTCCCCTTTAAGAAGGGGAGGAAGGCCTGCAGTACCGTGGCACATAGCGCCGTGATATTGACTCGCAGCGCCCCAAGAGGGATGCGGGCGCTTCCAGTAGTGCCATGCTTCCCTCTTGGGACGCAATCACTCAAATTCCGCCGCGGGGGCGCTAAAAGTAGCACCCTGGCGAAGTTAGCACCCCAATTCTTAGCCCCATTATCTCAACACAACTCCCAAAACATACTTTTGTAGCACCTCATTGGGTCTTACAATAATTCAGTCTTGAAACATTCAAGCACTAGATGATAGCACTCTGAAACAGCAATAAATGATCAACTACTGCACATTGATATCTACAAAAATTGCTCTTAAGAAACAGATTTCCAATCTCAGGGCAGCATCATCAGACTGCTTTTTTTCTATGGAAGGCCTGCACAAGAAGGCTCTTCAATCAATTATAATGCGATCTCCAATAGAAGGCTTCTGCATGTCAGGCATTGTGCTGGATTTCTATTGAATGTAGACTTCGTTACAACATATAGAATGCTTGGCCCTAGTTGACCGCACGATATGAAGGCGAGGTCAATATAAAACAGAGAATATAAAATTAAGTCTGATGTTGAGTTTTTAAAAAAAAATCAATCTATTAGCATTTTTTAAATGTTTTATACATATATTTTTATATTGTGAAACTGTACAAAAAAAACCACAATTTTATTTCTAAAAGTCAAGGTTCTGTGTTTAGAAACTCTTGTGCAGACAATTTACTCCACAAAAAGTTCTACAGATGTCTGTAAACTAATGTCTGTCCTTGTAATAGTAAATTAGAACAGAATATTCTTGGAAGGTAAAATAGTTTCCATGGGGGGGGGAAAGACTGGAACTGAAAGTCAGCTCTACCGGATTATCAAATGGCTGCACTGTATAATTTACAGGGAGATTTATTTGGAGAGAAGGGCAACAGCACTGAAATTCACAGCTGTACCAGGGTTCACTTCCGTTGTTCAAAGTTATCGTTCGCAACACAGTTCTTGAATTTAATTGAGCATTATATCTCACAGCACAACTGCAAGAAATTATTCTGCAACAGTGCAGCCCTGGTTTGCTGTAGAGCCCACGTGATTTAGATTGGACAGCAACCAGAACAACAGAAAAACAATTCTGCCTGTGCAGTTCTTTTAAAGTTGCACCTTAATGGATGAGGGAGGGTCCATGGCAGTGAATGCAAAACCACTTTGCTCGTCTGTCGAGACAGGCTGAGTCACTAAGCAGACAATATGGCCCGCCTGTCTCTGTCGACAAGGTCCTCAATATTTATGTCGCCATCAGTGCTACAGAAACCGTCTCTTTTGGTGGTGTGCAAACTATCTGAAGGCAGGGCAGCCATCTTGTTTACTCTACCTTGCTGTTGTGATAGCAGGACTGCTGTTGGCAAAGTAAATGAACTGTAAGTAAGTCATGGCATGCCACCTTGTGACAGGACTGATCACTGATAGCTAGATTTCCAAAGAAAGGTGTCAAGGTTACTTAAATTGCCAGTCTCTCACTTCACCACAGCTGACTCGAAGACACTGTAACCATTCTTGCTGACTTTTCTGAAGCTCCACTCCTAATGACTGTGTGCCTGCCCTGTTACACCTGCCTATGCCGTTGATGTCAGTGGTTAGTTCTTGCTCATATGGAGCTGGAGTTGGAAGGTTTTGCAATGAAAGGTAAACCCACCTAATTTCAATGTTTCGATTTTGCTTTGAGCAGCTGGACTGCAGATTAACTATTTTATTCCCCCAGGACCTCACTTGTGTTGGAGCTGAATAAAAGCAGCATTGAAAGTAAAAGCTTTCAATTTACCTTTTTCAATTACAATTTTCAGCATTTTTCGCTGCACCAAATCAATTGCCGTGACTATAACCCAGCAATATCAAACTGTGGCTTCATTCAATTCAACGGAAAATAAAGGGACTTCTCAGTAAATCACAAAGCTACAATTCTGTGCTTAGGTTGTTGAAAGTTCTGGCCACCATTTAGAGAAAAGAGGCACAAAATTTGGTAGCGCCCTGTTTAGGGGTGGTAACACTGGCGAGGCGGGACATCCTGCGCCTGGCGAGAAAGTCCCGCCCGGCCGTGAAATTCACCTTACCGCCCGGCCCAGAAAGTGGAGCGCATTGTCGGGCACTCCACTTCCTGGTGGGGCGGTAACCGAGGCGATGTCGGGGTGCGATTGGCAGCGCTCCACGGAGGGCTGCCATGTTTCAATGCCCCTCCCCTTCAGTTAAAGGGGAGGGCCGCTGTGCACTCTGCAGGGCCTCCGATGGCTCCAACTAGGCCACCTGGGCGGCGTGGTGCCTCGGCAGCAGTGCCGGGCTGTGCGATGGTGGCTAGGACCACGCCGCGGCGCACCACGGAGGGCCGACCTGGAGTTCGGCCAAAAAAAGAAAATGGCGGCATGGGTCACGCCGCACCTCCCCTTTAACTACCGCCCTGCGAGTGGAGGTCGGCCCGGCTCACGACTCGCGAAGCTGGCGCTGACACCGCCCACAGCAGCCTTGTGGAGCACAGCCGAATTTCTGCCGCGGGGCGCTAAGGGGCCGGCGCACATGGCGATGATGTCATTGGCGGAGGCGCGGCGGCCTGGGGCTCTACCGGCGGGGGCGCTGCGCATTCGGGTAGTGCCTCAGCAACGCCCCACCAAATTTCGCGGGTGGCGCATTTTTCGCCCCCTTGGCAATAACCCCATTGCGCCCCATTAGCGCCCCCTGGAGGCGCTAACGGCAGGTGCAAAGGGGCCGAATTTCACCCCAAGGTCTCAAAATTCCAATACTGGACGGGAATGCAATTTTTTTGTTAAATTACCCTATTATCCTGTTTCAGTGTCAGCTGTTGCTCAGTTGGTAGCACTCTCGCCCGAGTCAGAAGGTTGTGGGTTCAATCCCACTCCAGAGCTTGAGCATAAAATCTAGGCTGACACTCCAGTGCAGTACTGAAGGTGAGCTGCACAGTCAGAGGTGCCATCTTTCGGATGAGACGTTAAACCGAGGCCCCATCTGCTCTCTCAGGTGGACGTAAAAGATCCCATGGCACTATTTAAAGAAGAGCAGGGGAGTTATCCCCGGTGTCCTGGTCAACATTTATTCCTCAATCAACATCACAAAAACAGATTATCTGGTCATTATCACATAGCTGTTTGTGAAAGCTTGCTGTGCGCGAATTGGCTGCCGCGGTTCCTACATTACAACAGTGTCTACACTTCAAAAGTATTTAATTGGCTGTAAAGGTGGTCGTGAAAGGCGCTATATAACTGCAAGTCTGTCTGTCTTCTTTCTTTTCAATTTGAGGATACCTTTCGTACTTTAGATCTTTCAGAAGCAGTAATCTTGTTTTTAGGGTTTTGCACCCACAAATCTGACTTTTGTCCATCTCAGGTTGTTTGGAGGTCAGGTACAGTGTAAAGCACCATAGTTGGACTATCAGGTCTGACACTAATTATCTGTTTCCATGGAAATAGGATTAGGCTGTTGAGCAGTGGAAAGGAAGGAAAGATGCACAATCATGAAGATACAGCATCCCTGAATAGGTAAGCAGCCACAATGACAGGACAGGCAATTAAGCAGCATTGCTTCTGTTTAAGTGCCTGCCACACTTCTGAGGAATAACAGAAAAAGAAAACATATGATAATAATTTCTACCTCTACTGATTGAGTTAATCTTGAATTTAGCTTTAAAAATCTTTTTTTTTTAAATGCACTGAGATTTGATGGATACAATTGAAGCACAGATCCTGCAGTAATGGAGGGGAGAAGTGGCATAAATGTTTCAGAAGGTACTGTCCAAAAAACAAACTATATTAAACATTTGTCTGGAGGTCATGTACATTTGTGATGGGTACTGCATGTGCAGATGAACTCCCAAAGCAACCGGCACATCATGGTACATCCAGTTTTTAAACTGTTAAGACTGCTTTGTGTCTGGGGAGGGAAAAATCCAGACAGAGAACAAAGAAATAATCCCAAGTACCCTTGCTAAACATAGCAGCAGGGAGGCCAAAGCTGAGCGTGGGCCCTCTCTGCGCGTGCCTACTGTAGTCAAGCTTGATGCCCTGGAATGTGCAGGTCATTCTTGAGAAAGGCAGCCTCGCATCTGACCAATTGTTGAGTTGCAACATTCAATGGAGCAGAAAAGAAAGGCACATCTACCCTCATGTAGAAGGACGATAAGCTTACAACTGGACACACGCCTGACAGATGGCATTTCACGTGGTTTTCATAAACCATCTGCGAATTCAACAATGACACTAACCGACAACGTAAATGCATTCAGGCCAGTCATACAAATCTCTGCATCAGGTGAAAATTTGCAAGATATCTATCAATTTTTTTTGTTATTATAACAAGTGCTACAATAGATATATATGACTACAGTGAAAGAGAAGGGAAATGAGATTTTACTAGATTGCTCCAGTGGGAGAGTGAGCATTGGAACAATGGACCATATAGGCCCAGAAATTCGGGTCTCCACGGGTGAGTACGCACGGGGTACTCACCCGTAGGCCCGATGGAAGTGCTGGTTTCCTGCCTGCACTGCGCATGCGCGGGAAACCGGCACTTCCGTTCCTCTGAACGAAGAGGTTCAGAGGTCGAACGCGTGCGCGGGGGAGGCTGCACGTGTGCATCAAACTTCGTTTTTTTTTTATAACAGGTTTTCCCGGGAGGGTAAGCCTGCAGAATTTAGAAATAAAATACTTTAAAGCAAGTTAAGTTTAATTTTAGCCCCGTTAGAAAATAAAATTATTTTTTTCAAAAATTTAAATTATTGTTTAAAATAGTTACTTCATGTAATTTATAGTTTATTTAAAAAATGTGATTTAAAAAAAAAATTATTTGAAGATTTAGTGCTATTTTGGGGCCATAGTATTTATAAGTCTTGACAGCACTTCCTGTCAGACTTATGAATGGAGCATTCCCTGCTCCGATTGGCTGCCCATGGCCCACGTGATCCCAGGGCACGCATCGAACTGTGCCCCTGGGATACGCAAGCACTGCGCGCCGGCAGCTGGACCAGGCCCCGGCTCGGAATTCCACGGGAGCCCAGAGCTCAACGGCCGGCGCGGGAAGCCCCCGACCCGAATTTCTGGGCCTATCCCTTGTCTCTGCTGCTCTCAAGCCAGATATCAATACGTTCCTGAGAGCAGCCTGCCTTTATTTGCCTTCAGCTTTTTCCCATTTTCCTTTGTGAATGCGCCTTGCCTCCCTTCCCAATTTTGCCTCAATGGCAGCTGAAGTCTTGCTGCCTTTCTTAGTCAGGGAATGATGTTCAACATAAAACCTTTGACCCGAAACGTCGACTCTATTTTCTCTCCACGGATGTTGCCTGGCCTGCTGAGTTTTTCCAGCATTTTCTGTTGTTATTTCGGATTTCCAACATCCTCAGTATTTTGCTATCGTAATGATGTTCAACAGTCTGTGTGCGTATTGTGCGGGGTGAGGGGGAGAGGGGTGTTACAATTTTATGATGCAATGCCATACAACACTGACTGTGATTAGGAGTTTGCATGCCAAAACACTGCCTCATTTGACCATCTTAGAAATTTTACACATGCTTTTTACCCCCCATTTTTGCACATCTGCAAAGAAATCAAAAAATAAATACCATGCAATTAATTTTCTTTCTAATCCATTTTCCACAGAACACTTCCCTTCTAAGATTGTGGTTACTTGGTAGAATCAAATAAGATTCAATTGCTTTTAGCGATGTGCTGAACAATGAGAGAGATTAATTTAAAACATTTCTTACAAAGTCATACACATTCATAAACAATGACTAAGCCAGCCTATATAAGCACAGAGACAGTACAGATCACACAGTCTCATGACATTTGTAAAATATAAATGGCTTCCATCCCTAAAGTAACATTGAATAGTCTTCTTGTTCCCTGGACAGCTTCTATCTCAAAGATAGTTTCTCCTACTTTGTCGGATTGATGTCAATGGCAAGAGTCCCTTGGAAGCAAGCCCACAAAGTAAATGAATGCAGCCACCATCATAGGATGCACCAAAGTATCCTTGTGAAGGCTTTCTAAGGGTGTTTCTGATGGCTAGGTATTACTGGCAGAACTTGCGCTGACTGGGTCGGATCACTTAACTGAGAGTACGTCAATGCTTCTGCAATTGCTGACTTTCTCCAGTCATTATGGAAAGATCGAGCTGAATGAATCTGTCACAGAATGTGAATGGAGCAGATTCAGCAGTATGGAAACTGAGTTATATTGTGGAACCACATCCACTTACTTCAGTCATTAAGTTACAATATTGTATCTTTACGAATATTACATAGAATATACAACACAGAAACAGGCCATTCGGCCCAACCAGTCCATGCCAGCATTTATGTTCACTCAAGCCTCCTCCCATCTTTCCTCATCTAACTCTATTAGCATAACCCTCTATTCCCTTCTCCCTCATATGTTTATCTAGCTTCCCCTTAAATGCATCTGTACTATTCGCCTCAACCACTCCCTGTTGTAGTGTGATCCACCTTCTCACCACTCTTGACATGTACCTTTAAGAGAAGAACTGATTCTATACTGCAGTACCGGCAGTGACGACCTCTGTATATAAAGCCATAGCAGGCTTCTGTACTTCAGTCTTAAGTTACCCTCTGTTCAGTAAATACCCGTTATTATTGTTCTCCTGCAGTCCGTGTATTATTTATACTCGGACACTACATTGGCGATGAACAGGTTCAAACTCACCTGCATCACCTCACGGGGATCTTTCCCTGAGAAGAAACTTCCTGGAGGTCGAAGTCAGAACAACGGGCGTCGACCGCGGGCAACTGCCCAAGGATCCATCGGAGTTCGGAGAGTTGCAGGAGAGGCTGTGGAGAGCTGGGCTTGGCTCCCCAGTCAAGGTGTTCCAGCAAATCGTGCTGATAGCAGGTAGTGCGCTGACCCTTCCGGACTGTGGCGGGCTCAAGCTCGATCGAGCGGCTCTGCAAAGGGGCCGTGCAGCGTCGTCGGGAGGAAAAGAGAGAGGGTGGAGCGCACAGGGCGCGGTCGGTGCTCAAGAACCGGGCAGCGTAGCGAAAATAAAACAAGGGGAAGGAAAAGTGAGACGCGCCGAAGCCGCGGGTCGCCGCCATTACCCTGCAGAACGCTAGGAGCAGCGTGGCAGCAAGGGGAAGAAGGAAAAGCGCGGGAGGCGCCATTTTATTCCATTGGGGAAGAAGGAAAAGCGCGGGAGGCGCCATTTTAATCCATTGGTGAAGAAGAAAAAGCACGGGAGGCGCCATTTTAAATAACCCAAGATGCTGAAAAGTGGCAGTATCACTGCTTTCGACAACGAGGTAGAAGACTGGACCACGTATGTGGAAAGAATTGAAGTGTACTGCAAGGCAAATGAGGTGGCCGATGGAAAGAAGGCGTCGGTATTATTAAATTTGATGGGCGCGAGAACGTACGGCCCATTGCGGAATTTAATTACCCCAGCTAAACCAATGGAGAAAAGTTTTGAAGAGATTGTTAATATCTTACAGGAACACCTAAACCCTACACCGCTGCTGCTAGCAGAAAGATTCAAGTTCCATAAAAGAAACCAGCACAAAGATGAGAGCAATGCTGACTATCTTACGGAACTACGCAAGTTATCGAAGCACTGCCAGTTCGGAGCAGGACTGGCAGACACCTTACGGGATAAGTTTGTCTGCGGGCTCCAGAGTGAAGGAACCCAGAAACGACTACTTTCGGAAAAGGACCGGACGCTAGAACAGGCTTTCAGCGTGGCAGTATCCTACGAAGCAGCAGCACGGGGAGCTGCGGAAATACAACAGAAACCACAAGAATACAGCGCTAACGAAATGGCGTATGGAGCAGAAAAGTGTAATCGCTGCGGCAGAACAACCCATGATCAGAAGGACTGCTGGTTTAAGGACAAAGTATGCAGGCAATGTGGGAAAATGGGACACATAGCAAGAGTCTGCAGGTCGGGAAAAAAACACCAACACTACAAGAACTACTAAGGAAAAGTACAAGAAAGTAAAGAAATTGACAGACAGTAGTTCGGAAGATCAGGAGTGTGATAAGGACTCCGGAACCAGGAGACTAAGTTGTCTAAAGTTACACGTGATTGCAAAGGAGGAACACCGAACCATTTGGGTCACCCTCATGATAGCAGGGTCCCCAGTAAAGATGGAATTGGACACAGGATCAGCCATAACTGTCATGAATCGACGAGACTATGAGCGGCTATTCTCACACATACCCTTGAAGGACACGTCCATTGTATTGAAGACATACACGGGGCAAAAAGTCTACCCCAGAGGAAAAATAAGGGTGCCAGTTGAATACAACGGCAAGGAAACACAGAAACTGTATCTATATATACTACCAGATGGAGGACCACCATTATTGGGACGTGAATGGATCTGAAAAATACAATTGGATTGGCATTCCATTCAGGCGCTAACTGTGACTGATAAAAAGGATGATGACGTCACACCTGGACGACTGTCAAAAATTCTAACTGACGCGAAAGAGGTGTTCCAACAAGGACTTGGGACTCTAAAAGGAGTAACGGCAACGATAAAAATCGAAGATAACGCAAACCCAAAATTTTTTTAAGGCCAGACCGGTACCTTACACGATCCGCCCAGCCGTTGAAGCAGAGCTGGAGAGTCTGGAGCATTCGGGTGTGCTGTCTAAGGTGGACTGGAGCAAGTGGGCCACACCCATCATTCCTGTAATGAAGAAATCATTGAGCAGCACGCCTGGGGAACCGAAGAAGGTTCGCATCTGTGGGGACTTCAAGGTAACTGTGAACCCAGTCCTGCACACAGTACAATATCCACTTCCACGCATAGAAGATATTTTCGCCTCACTATCTGGAGGGAAACGTTTTACAAAGATTGATCTGGCCCAAGCGTATCTACAAATGGAGGTGGAAGAAGCATCTAGGAAATACCTCACGATAAACACTCAAAGGCCTCTACCAGTACAATCGACTGGTATTCAGGGTAGCATCAGCCCCGACTATTTGGCAGAAGGCGATGGAACAAGTCCTGCAAGGGATCCCGGGGACCCAGTGTTATTTGGACGAAATACTGGTTACGGGCGAAAATGACAGTGAACACCTTGCGAACCTGGAGCAGGTGCTCACGAGATTACAGGAATATGGGCTACGAGCCAACCGCCCCAAATGCGAGTTCTTCAGGAGACAAATCTCGTATTGTGGCCACATGATTGATGAGGAAGGGTTGCATAAGTCGCCGGACAAGATTGAGGCTGTGGTCAAGGCTCCAGCACCGGAAAATGTGTCGTAACTGAGGTCGTTCCTCGGGTTGGTGAACTACTACCATAAGTTCTTGCCGAATTTATCTACAATTCTGCACCCACTGAACGCCCTACTGCAAACTGGAGTAACATGGAAATGGAGTGATGAGTGTAAGCGTGCCTTTCAGAAATGTAAATGCCTAATCACTTCAAAAGAAGTATTGGCCCACTACAATCCAACACTACCGATTCGGTTAGCATGTGATGCGTCTCCCTACGGTATCGGAGCGGTGCTGTCACACAAATTCCTTGACGGTTCAGAGAGGCCAATAGCCTTTGCGTCGTGCTCGGTAACCTCAGCCGAGCGTAACTACGCCCAGATTGACAGGGAGGCCCTCAGCCTGGTGTGGGGGGTGAAGAAGTTCAATCACTATCTGCACGGGCAGAAATTCACCCTACTGACTGATCATCAGCCCCTGGTCTCCATTTTTAACCCAAAGAAGGGCGTTCCGGTGATGACGGCGCAACGGTTGCAAAGATGGTCACTTTTTCTAGGGGCACATCAGTACGACATAGAGTACAAGGGTACGAAACAGCATGGAAACGCTGATGGGCTGTCGCGCCTACCGTTGCCTACAATATAGGAAGCACCTGCGGTGGACCCTGTTGAGATATTCCATGCGACCATAGTCGAATGTCTACCTGTTACAAACTCAAGTATAGAGAAGGAAACCCGAAATGACCAGACACTCTCTCGGGTCTATGATTTGACGGTGAAGGGATGGCCAGCACATGGCGACTCACTGTTGCCAGCATTCTCGCCAAGGAGAGAACAGCTGTCAGTGTGCCGGGGGACCTTGATGTGTGGATCCCAAGTGGTAATTCCACCCAAGTTGAGAGATAGAGTGCTCAATGAGCTTCATGAGGGTCATCTGGGAGGGGTAAAAATGAAGAGCCTAGCCAGGGCGTTTGTGTGGTGGCCGGGAATCGATAAAGAAATCGAGGATATGACCAAGAGATGCACAGGATGCCAGAAGGTCCAAAACGCTCCACCACAGGCCCCGCTACATCCATGGGAGTGGCCCTCATCTCCATGGCAACGGGTACACATTGATTTTGCTGGTCCATTTATGGACTCAATGTTCCTAATCGCTGTGGACGCCCATTCGAAATGGCCAGAGGTCATCAAAATGTCCTCCACCACCACGGAGAAAACTATTGCAGTCCTACGGACCATCTTCGCCAGGAATGGCTTGCCAGAACAGATTTGCTCCGACAATGGGCCACAGTTTGTGTCCGAGGATTTCCGGAGGTTTCTGAGGAATAATGGGGTGAAACATTACACATCTGCCCCATATCATCCAGCCACAAATGGATTGGCTGAGAGGTTTGTTCAGACCTTTAAAAAGGCAATAAAGGCAATGCATAATGACGACATACCACTACAACACAAGGTGGATAATTTCTTGTTTGCTTAGCGGAATGCGACACATGCAGTCACCAACCAAGCTCCAGCCATAATGTTCTTCAACCGAAGGCTAAGATGTCGCCTGGATTTGCTCAAACCAAACATAAGACGAGATGTTGAGGATAAGCAATTCCAGCACATAAATGAGAAGCCAACCAGGAGCTTCAAGATAGGGCAACCAGTCTTGGCCCGCGCCTACCGAACAGAAAAATGGCAGCCAGGAACAATATGCACACAGCAGGGACCACTAATGTACACAGTGGACATTGGAGAGAGCATCGTGAGACGCCATGCTGACCAGATTCTAGAGTTACAGGAACAAGCCAAACCCATACCACGAGGAGGTGCACCTGGTAATCAACCCGAAGTACAGATTGCGTCTACCTCAGAAGCAGTGGTATTGGAAGCTGACGAACCAACCAATGACAATGAGCCAGAATCAACTCCGCCGCAAGAACAGGATACTCGAGAAAGGCGCTATCCAGTCAGGATCAGGAAGCCTCCTCAAAGACTGAACTTATAAATTATTATTTCAGTTGATGTGTGTAGTACAGAGAAAATTGTAATTGTAATTAGTTATTATTTAGCTGTTAAATGAATGTTATGGACTGTTTATCTAAAAGGGGAGGAATTGTTGTGTATGTACCTTTAAGAGAAGAACTGATTCTATACTGCAGTACCAGCAGTGACCACCCCTGTACATAAAGCCACAGCAGGCTTCTGTACCGATAGGGTGGGATATGTGTTGGTGTAGGGGTTACGGGGATCGGGTGGTATATGTGTCGGTGCAGGCTCGGTGGGCCGAAATGGCCTCTATCTGCACTGTGGGGTTTCTGTGATTCTGTGACTTCAGTCTTAAGTTACCCTCTGTTCCAGCATTTCTGGCTGTGCAGCTGCCTCAGTCAGCAGGAGGAGAAGGAGCAGCCAAACCAGGAGAGTGGAAAGTGGTGGTCTCCTGACCAGGAAGAGGAGGATATCGATAGACCACCACCACCTCCACCTCCACCATCATCACAGCAACTGAAGTGCCTGGAGAGAGAGGACAGAGGAGGAGAAGGAGAAGGGAGGCCAGCAACAACACCAACCAGGCGAGAGGCCTTTCCATTACTGCCTCCCCAAATTGGCCTCCACTTCAGGAGAGGGAGAGAGGGGAGAGAAACAACCAACAACCACCAACTGTTTGGAAGGAGGGAAGAACAACATCATCTTTCAGGTGGGTGTTATTTGGTGCACTCTCCCAAAGACTTTGTATTTTAGGTGGGGGGAGAAAAGAAGAAACAAGGCCGGATCATCAAGGGGTGTCTGTGTGTGTGTGTGTGTGTGTGTGTGTGTGTGGCTCTTGTTAAAAATTAGGCCACACACACCACTAATAAGCACCCCTTCAATTGCCTGACCTGGGACAGCTGGAGCTGCCTAGGTGAAGTCCAATTACATCGTTAAAACCTGGTGTGGGACTGAGCCTGGGGCATCTCCAGCTTTCCCAGGTGAAGACATCTTCTCCCCCTGCCAGAAGACCACCTTCAAAGACTTTAAATTCCCATCGGAGAGTGCACCCCTGCCAACACCCACCATCCTGAGTGGCAACCCTGCCTTTGCAGCCTCCCTCCTTCCCACCCCCCCCTCTCTCTCTCTCTTTGTCTCTCTCTGCCTATTTCTCTGAGGCACCTCAATTTCATCTTTTTTTTATTAATTGCCTATTGAGCAGAGGGGAGAAGGCCCCTCTCCCAATTTCAATCAATAAGGGGAGAGGTGTGTCTTCATTTTAAACAGCTCCCTCTGCTCAATAGAGGACCAAAAAATACCTGAGGCCATTAACACCTTTAGGCCTGTGACTTGGGGTGAGTGTAGCCCTTATAAAAACACCCCATAATGGCGACTGCATCTTCGCCGGTGGCGGGGCCAGCCAGGACTAATGCGGGAGTGGCAGCCACAACCACAGCTGCTCCTGCTGCTCCGTCACCTTTTAAACTTATGACAAAAAAGCTTGGGGTGAAGAGCTACACTCACCCCACAATGACCATTGAGGCCTGCGTTAAAGCCATGGCTGGGGTTGTCGGCCCCTCAGCCATCGTCGCGGCCTCAAAAATGTACGGGAAGGCTGTGTTCTTCCTGGGGTCGGAGCGGGCGGTGTCCCTGGCCATCGCCAAGGGGCTCACCGTGGGCGGGACCTTCCTGCCGGTGGATCCTCTCAAGGCCACCGCGCAGAGGATCGTCATCTCGAACGTCCCGCCCTATGTTCCTGGTGAGCTCCTCCTCCCCCATTTATGCCAACTTGGGGAGGTGAGGTCGGGGATTACGCCCATCCCGCTCGGCTTCCGGGAAGCCAGCCTTCGCCACGTCGTCTCCTTCCGACGCCAGCTGTTTATCCAGCTGGCGCGTGAGGAGGACACCGACGGAGCGTTCGTCGTCCACCACGAGGGGACCGCCTATCGCGTCTTCTGGACGTTGGACGGTGTGCGGTGCCACGCCTGCAAGGAAGTGGGGCACATCCGGAAAAACTGCCCCGCCTCCAAGGCCGCCGGATCATCTCGTGCGGCCGAGGCTGGCGCCGCCGCCGCTCCCCCCCCCGGATCTGCCCGCGCGTCGGCAACGTCTGATGCGCGGTCGACGTCGGGGGCCGATGCCACCAGGACCTCCGGCGGGGGGGGAGGGAGCGTGCCTGGCTGGAAAGAAGGCGCGGCAGAAAAATAAACACCTTAGGGCGGGTCCCCCCGTGGATGGCCAGCCCTTGCCCCTTGCGCCCCTTACACCAGCGCTCCTCGCGGAGTTAATCGGGGTAGACGCGAGTGGGAGGGGCCTCGTGCCCGAGCCTGTGGCCGCAACCGCCGCAGCAGTAACGCCAATACCTGCGGCCGGGCTCGGGCCCGAGGAACCCGACAAACCTGCTCCGCCGGAGGGAGCAGAGGAGGAGGCCCCTGCAGACATGGAGGTCTCCCTCGCTCCCTCCGTGCTAAAAAGGCGGCGCGACCCCCTGGAAGAGGAGGAGGACCGGGAGGAGGAAGGTCCCTCCGAGCAGGTGGAGTCGTCGCCCGCCGCGGGTACTGCGCACCCCCCCCCCCAAGCTGTCGTCATCACCAGCGATCGGCAGGGGTCGCCTGTCCCTAGGGAGGCTGAGGCAGATATGTCTGTCCGGCACGTGACTCCCGGGGATGGGGACAAGACCCTGCCCGTGGGGGGGGGGGGTCGCGGAACAACCCGCGGCTATTGACATTTTATCGGTGCCGTTACCCCTCGCTGGGTCGGGCGGCCTGGGGTCTGGGTCGGGCGAGCTCGAGGAAAATGAGCTCGCCCAATGCGACCCGGACATCTCCCAGGGGCTGCTCGTCCCAGTGGAGGTTTTAATTGAAAACACCCCATCCGCTGGGTCGGAGGCTGGTGGCGGGGAGGAGGATGGCCCCCTGGCTGCGTCTCTGGTGCCGGACGTACTGGAGGAGCTGGGATTTGTTCTCTCCCTGGTTTCTCCGGTCGTTCCGACATCTGGGGCGGAGGGGAGCTCTGAACCGCCGCCGTCTTCTGGCCCGGCACCCCTAGAGGAGCCCAGGGAGAAATCCTCTGCCGCCGATCCTGGGGGTGGGATCCGGGCGGAGGTAGGGCTGGCTGGTGCGGCCGAGCCGTTCGCTTCGCACTGCGCGGCGGACGGGTCGGCCACTGGTGACGACCCCCTGGAGGAGGATGGGGACTCGGTGATGGGCACGGAGGACGATTCGGAATCCAGCGCCGATGAGGCGATGGATGACCTCGTGCCCCTTGCCGAGTCTCCCCTCATTCCCGTAAGGGAACTCCGGGATTTTATGGCCACGTGCCGGGGTCGGCAAAATAAGATCCGGCTGGCCCTCGAAAGGTGGTCGGAGCTGGCGCTGCTCATAGTGTCCGTCCACGCCGCCGTTAAAATCATGGGCGCGGACGAGGGCGTGGACCCGCTCGAGCTGCGTCGGCTCAGAACGTTTCTCACTGGGCTGCTGAGGAAGTGGTGGCTGACCAGCGGCTGCGCTCCCTCCCCCCGTTAGGTCTAGGTAGAGGTTGCACTGTGCTTCTGACATGAAGATAACCATAGCCAGCCTCAACATCAACGGCAGCAGGGAAGCGCGCCGCAGATTCAACAACTTCTCGGTCCTTCGGGACGGGAAGTATGCGGTGTGTTTCCTGCAAGAAACCCACACCGTTCCGGGAGACGAAGCCACATGGCTCCTGGAGTGGCAAGGAGGGGTCAGCATGAGTCACTTCTCCAACAATTCTAGCGGAGTGGCTATCTTGCTGGCCCCGCATTTTCAGCTGGAGATCTTGGGGGTCAAGGAGCACGTGCCGGGCCGCTTGCTCCAGGTCACTGTTCACCTGGGGGGCGTGCCGCTTCATCTAGTGAACGTGTATGCCCCTCAGACTGGTGCGCAGCAAGTGCGCTTCTTCGAAGAAGTGTCCGCTCTTTTGGGCTCCGTCGACGTGGGCGAGTGCGTCATCCTCGGGGGGGATTTTAACTGCACCCTCGAGGCGAGGGACCGTTCGGGTCCCCCGCGAAGCCCGGCGGTGATGGAGAAGTTGAGGGACATGGTCGGGTCCTTCGACTTGGTGGACGTCTGGCGAAATCTCCACCCCGACTCCAGCGCCTTCACTAGCGTGAGGTCTGGGGGAGGAAGGTCCAGAATCGACCGCCTCTACATTTCCCGGGCGTACGTCTCCTGCATTCTGGCGGCTTCCATGGGGCCGGTGCCGTGCACAGACCACCACCTGGTGTGGGCGGAGCTCACTCCGCTGCGCGCGTGGGGGGGGTCCGCGTACTGGCATTTTAACAACCGGCTGCTGGAGGACGCGCGGTTCCGGGATTAGTTTCGTCGGTTCTGGGCCGACTGAAGAAGGAAGCAGGGGGGCTTCCCCTCCTTGAGGCTATGGTGGGACGTGGGCAAGGCTCACATCCGTCTCTTCTGTCAGGAGTACGCGAAGGGGTCGACCAAGAGGCGGGAGGCCCGGGTCGGGCAGTTGGAGGAGGTGGTGCTCGACCTGGAGTCCCGTCTCGGTCAGGTCGTCGAGGACCCGGCCCTGCGGAAGGTGTACGAAGAGAAGAAGGGCGCGCTGAAGGACCTGCAGCTCGTCGGGTCCCGAGGCGCATACATGAGGTCGTGATTCCAGCTCCTGCGGGACCTGGACCGCGGCTCCCCCTTCTTCTACTCGCTGGAAAAAAGACGGGGGGTCCATAAGCAGCTCTTGGGGCTGCTGGCCGACGACGGATCACTGGTCTCGGATCCGGAGGGAATCAGCACGGAGACCTGCGCCTATTACGGGGCTCTGTTCTCTCCGGATCTGTCCAGCGAGGATGCGCGCAGAGTTTTGTGGGAGGACCTGCTGAAGGTCAGCCCGGAGGGCACCGAAAAATTGGACGCTCCGCTAAGCCTGGCGGAGCTGACCGGCGCCCTCCGCCAGCTCTCTAGGGGAAAGTCCCCAGGGCTGGACAGGCTGACCGTGGAGTTCCACAGGGCGTTCTGGGACGTCTTGTGGGGTGACTACGCGCGGGTCCTGGGGGAAAGTTTGGCGACCGGGGAGATGCCCCTCTCTTGGCGCAGGGCGGTCATTGTCCTGCTGCCTAAGAAGGGCGATCTCCGCCTCCTTAAGAACTGGCGCCCGGTCTCCCTCCTCAGCACGGACTATAAAATCTTTGCCAGGGCCACGTCTGCTCGCCTTGGCACAGTGCTGGCCCACATGATCCACCCCGACCAGTCCTACACGGTCCCAGGCCGGACCATCCACGATAACATCCATCTGGTCCGGGACCTGGTCCACCACTCCCAGAGGGCTGGTCTGTCGGTCGCCTTCCTTTCCCTGGATCAGGAGAAGGCGTTCGACAGGGTCGATCACGAGTATCTCTTCGGGACTCTGCGCGCATTCGGGTTCGGGACGCATTTCGTTGCCCGGATCCGACTTCTGTACGCCGCCGCGGAGTGTCTGATTAAAGTTAACGGGTCCTTGACGGCGCCCCTTCGCTTCGGGAGGGGGGTGCGTCAGGGATGCCCCATGTCCGGTCAGTTATAAGCCATTTGCGTGGAGCCTTTCCTGCGCCTCTTGCGGAAGAGGTTGACGGGACTGGCTCTGCAAGGGCCGGGCGTGGAGGTGGTCCACTCGGCTTACGCCGATGACGTGCTCCTCACGGTCACGGATCCCGCTGACTTGCGGAGGATGCGGGAATGCCAGCAGATTTACTCAGACGCATCCTCCGCCAAGATCAACTGGGAGAAATGTTCCGGACTCCTGGTGGGTCAGTGGCGGGTGGACTCCCTGCCGGAGGAGTTCAGGCCTTTCGCCTGGAGCACCACGCACCTCCTCTATTTGGGAGTCTACCTTAGCCTTGCCGAGGACGCCTGGCCGGTGAACTGGCAAGAGCTGGAGGCCAAAGTCACCGCTCGCCTCGGACGCTGGACAGGACTGCTCCGAGTGTTGTCCTACAGGGGTCGAGCGCTGGTCATAAACCAGCTGGTGGCCGCCATGTTGTGGTACCGGTTGGTCACTTTGATCCCTCCCCCTGCGTTTGTCGCCAAGATGCAGAAGAAGCTCATCGACTTCTTCTGGGACAAAAGGAAGCACTGGGTCTCTGCCGCGGTTCTGTGTCTCCCGCTTAGGGAGGGCGGTCAGGCGCTGGTGTGCCTTCGCACCCAGGCTGCAACTTTCCGTCTTCAGACGCTGCAGAGATACCTGTACGTCGAGAATCCTCCAAGATGGTGTGCGCTGGCGACGTTTTTCTTCCACCAGCTGCACGGCCCCAATTAAGACACGCAGCTCCTGTTCGCGAAAGTGGGCGGCAGGCGTGCCGGCCTGCGGGAGCTGCCTGTCTTCTACCAGGAACTGCTATGGGTTTGGAACTACGTCACTTCCAGGCGGAGCTCTCCCCCGTCAGGAGCGGCGGCTCTCCTTCGGGAGCCGCTGCTCAGGAATCCGCACCTCCACGAACGCAGGTTCGGGCGGCTGGCGGAGGGCAGGGCTGTGCTTGGCAAGGTGACCAGAGTCGGGGACCTGCTCGATGGCGGAGGAGCGGGCTGGATGGCGCCGGAGGAGCTGGTGCGGCGCCTGTCCTGGGCCAATGTCCGGCTCGCGGTCGAAGCCATCGAATCGGTGAAAGCGGCACTGGGCCCCGACTCCACTAGGTGTATCGAGGCGGCTCAAGCACGTGGGGCGATCACATCCGAGCTTACCCCCGTTCGGACGGAATTCCTCATCGGCGCCCGGCCCCGAAACTCCCCTCGGGAACCGGCGCCTCACAACTTGAGCCGTCTCGAGGAAATACCCTCCGTGCCTTTTCATTCCGCGCGGAGGGGTTTCCTGTACGGGCTGCTCCTGCACACTCTCCACTTTGCCATCTTCGTCTACCGTCCGGACACGCCTTGGCGTGGCGTCTTGCTGACTGGCGGTGGCGGAGGTCCCCAATGGAGGGCTCTCTACGCGGGAGTCCTCCCTTGTTCCATCGGGGACTTGGCCTGGAGGGTGTTGCACGGAGCGGTCCCGTGCAATAAGGTTTTAAGTAGGTTCACGGACTCCCAGGCCGCCTGCATTTTTTGCGGCCTGGAGGAGTCCGTGTTTCACGTTTATATGGGGTGAGAGAGGTTGCAGCCCCTCTTTCACTACTTGAAGGGGCTGCTCCTCGATTTTTGGTTGCACTTCAGTCCCACGCTCTTGATCTACGGTCACCCGGTGCGGAGGGGAGCGGACAGGTTGGAGGACCTCCTTGTGGGCCTGCTCCTGGGCCTGGCTAAAAGAGCCATCAATTGGTCCAGGCAGCGGGCGGTCGAGGGGGTCGTCCAGCCGGATTGCCTGCCTCTCTTCCGCGGCCATGTTCGCGCCCGGGTGGCCCTGGAGCTGGAGCACACGGTGTCCGCCGGCGCGCTTGAGTATTTCCGCGACCGGTGGGCGCCGCGGGGACTGGGGTGCATTGTCAACCCGGAAAACCAAATTTTAATTTGATTTGTTAAGATTTAGTTGAACTTTTGTTTATTTACAGTCCAATTGGGGTTTTTTTTGGGTCCAAATAAAAGAGTACCCTCTGTTCAGTAAATACCTGTTATTATTGTTCTCCTGCAGTCCGTGTATTATTTATACTCGGACACTACATCAGGCACCTCAAAGCACTGGAGAGGTACCACCCACGCTGCCTCCGCAAGATCCTGCAAATCCATTGGCAGGATAGGCGCATCAACATCAGTGTTCTTGCTCAGGCCAACATCCCCAGCATCGAAGCTCTGACCACGCTCAATCAGCTCCGATGGACGGGTCACATTGTCCGCATGCCTGATACGAGACTCCCAAAACAAGCGCTCTACTTGGAGCTCCGGCACGGCAAGAGAGCCCCAGGTGGGCAGACGAAATGCTTCAAGGACACCCTCAAAGCCTCCTTGAAAAAGTGCAACATCCCCACCGACACCTGGGAATCCCTGGCCCAAGACCGCACAAAGTGGAGGAGATGCATCCAGGAAGGCGCCGAACACCTCGAGTCTCTTCGTCGGGAGCAAGCGGAAGCCAAGCGCAGGCAGCACAAGTCAACCCAAGCACCCCACCCACCCGCCCCTTCAACCACCGTCTGCCCCACCTGTGACAGAGACTGTAGGTCCCGCATTGGACTAATCAGTCAACTGCGAGCTCATTTTTAATGTGGAAGCAAGTCATCCTCGGTTCCGAGGGACTGCCTAAGAAGACGACTCTTTGGGTAAAGAAGTTTCTTCTGAATTCCCTATTTGATTTCTTGGTGACTATCTTATTTGATGGCCTC
The DNA here is from genome assembly GCF_052327205.1 of Somniosus microcephalus. Classification (NCBI taxonomy): domain Eukaryota; kingdom Metazoa; phylum Chordata; class Chondrichthyes; order Squaliformes; family Somniosidae; genus Somniosus; species Somniosus microcephalus. The sequence goes on along the minus strand of NC_140997.1, from coordinate 183,854,338 downwards.
TAGTTTTGCCCTTCCCCACAAGTGGAAACACTCGCTGTGTGTCTACTCTATCAAAACCTTTCGTAATTTTAAAAACCTCTATTAGGTAACCCTTCAGTCTTCTCTTTTCAAGGGAAATGAGACCCAGCCTGTTCATCCTTTCCTGCTGGTATAACCTTACAGTTCTGGTATCATCCTTGTAAATCCTTTTTGCATGCTCTGGTATTCCCTGCCTAAACCCCTCTGCCTCGCTACCTCCCTTTCATCCATTAAGACGTTCCTTAAAACCTACCTCTTTGACCAAGCTTTCGGTCACCTGTCCTAATTCCTCCTTATGTGGCTCGGTGTCAAAATTTCTTTTTGTCTTCTAATACTTCTGTGAAGCGCCTTGGGACATTTTACTATGTTAAAGGTGCTATAAAAATACAAGTTGTTGTTGCCACTTTCAATCTGTACTGTGCAGCTCATTTGCATTTTAAGCTCACTTGAACAGTTTATTTAGTATGTTGTAGGAGTCTGTGCACTCCTAACAAAAACACTGAACTAAACTGGTAGTTAACAAACTTAGTTTAATGCACTGAAAGTATTACAAAACAAAAACGCAGGAGAAACTCCAAACAGGTCTGTACACTAGCTCACTCCACGAGGACTAACTGGAAACGCCCTCCAACCCTGACGTCATCACGTTTCCCGCCGTTGGGAACGTCATGTGACCCACGTGATGACGTCATCGCGTCAGATCGCGATTTTATCGATCCTGCGCTGTTTAAACAGGGCAAACATTAAAAGGTAACAATAATGATTAAAGACAATTGTACAAGTTACTGTGAGAGTCTCTTTGGTGGCTTTGCCACAATGTGACTGTGCAGACACATTACAAGCAGAAGTAAACAATATATTAGTTGTCACTGGAAAAAATGGTATATGGGTCAGAGCAGCCTTCAATTTGTGAGTTCAAAACTTGATTAGGGATGAATGATGGAAATTTATAACTAGCTGACAGCTGCAGGTTAGCTTGCACTGTGACAAAATGGCAGCCTATGTGATGAAGGACACATTCAATCTCATCATAGCTGACATCTTACATAATCAATTCATAACCAATTCACAATCAAGTTGAACTCGGCATGAAAGCAGCGATTGCAAGAAATGCTGAGAGATTACAGCACTGGGATTTTTTTTGAGGCAGATTTCCTGCCACAATCTAACAGCACTCGGCCTGGGAGAGCACGAGACAGGAAAACCTAAGTAACTGGTCCGAGTGGTTGGCAACCTCGGAAATTGAGACATCTGACTCCTTACTGGAAGACCAGCACTCCACAGCAGGACTGACTTCAGCAAACAAAAAAGACTCTTGTGGCTTAAGTCGGGACAGGCCATCGTTTATGTGTCCATATGGCGATTAATATTCTGTCTATTGTACATCTGCAAATGTTCTAATAATGCCAAAGAGTGATTTTCTGGCACTTTTTCCCACAATTTTGTATGGCACAAACTGGAAATAAAAATAAAAATAAGCAACTATATGAATAAGGCCATGTGTGACTGTATAAATATAAATATATATTCTCACCAGTATATTATCTCAGTGCTACACTGAATTAGTGCTTCCATTACAACGATAAAGAAGAAACAGTTTGCAGAAAGACTGAAGGCCTCTTTACAAAAGAACCAAAGAATTAGGAGCAGGAGTCGGCCACACGGCCCTCGAGCCCGCTCTGCCATTCAATAAGATCATCGCTGATCTTCGACCTCAACTCCACTTACCCACCCGATCTCCATCTCCCTTGATTTACTCATTTTCTAATCGGTTTAACATAATTGCTAGTCATCTAATCAGAATTAAAATACTGTTATTTGGACTTTATTTTAAAGCTTCCACACACACTGGAAGGAATAAAATATAAAATTGAACTCTGCACTCATGTGAATGGGTGGGAAGAAGGTCAATCAAATTCAGCTAACTTGAGTTCTTGACTGTTTTGGTCAGATTTGAATTATTTTCTAAAGTTAAATGAAATATTTAATTACTACAGCTGCAAACCTAAAAAATGTGGCTTTATCACAAGATCACAAAATAGATACAAATTAAGAAGTGTCATCAACTTGTGCAAGAAAAATCTACAGTCCATCACAGAACACATCTGTGTCGAATGATTCTGGAGCACCTGCTTCCCACTACTGTACTTAGAAGTCCATTCCACATCCACTATGTGTCAAGTTTGCTGTTCACTACTTTGAACCTGTGCACTCTCCCCGTCCCAATATCATGCTTTAATGTGAAGTAATATTCCAGATTTACCTTTTATATACTGTTTGCTATTTTATACACCTCTATGATGTCCTCTCCCCATTGCCTCCTATCAAGGCTGAATAGCTGAAGTTTCTTCAGCCTCTTGTTGTAACTAAGATCTCTGATAATACCTCAGGAAAAGCCACGAACGAGCTGCTACAAAGTGCAGGATGGTTTATCCAGGCTGACAAAGACAGAAACTGTGCATCTTTGAGATCTGAGAAAATCAGACCGGATGGTCACAGGTTGTGACTTTGATGACCTCTTTTATTTAAATCCAACTATATTTTGGGAATAATGACTTTGCAATACATTGGAAGACATGTTCCTCAGACTTTAATCTTGATTTTGAATAATGTTTGGGTTTTTTCAGGATCATGGATGCATATACACAAAATCTGACAAAAATGCCATTTTACTTTTGGAATAAGAGTGTGTGTTTTTAAAGGAAGGCTCCTCTCAGAGGCTGATTATTCTTCTCACCAGGTGCGAGTGGGTGCACTTAATCTGGTTCCTACAAAAGCAAGAAAATGACTGTCAGAATTAAAGGAAGTTTTGTTCAATTGGTCTCTCTGTAGGAAGTACTTGAATGCTTGTTGATTGTTTATTTTGTAGTTATGTATGGCCTGTTCAAGATGAAGGTCTGGCGCAGATTCGAGAACAGTGAACAGCACATGCTCCTGTTTTAAAATGTTTCGAGCCTCTCTCCAGTCTGCCCCAGGATTTCAGCCTTTCCTGTATTTCTCAGCCACCTCCACCATTTTCTGACACAGCACAATAAGAGATCAACTGGGGTCAAATCCAACATCTGCTAAAACAAGATAGCTAAGGCAATAATTATCTGCATAATACAAATGGAGGTCATGTTTAGACTGCCAGCTAAATAATGCAAATTTAAATAGAAGTCAAAATGCAGATTTGAATTCCACAACATTTGAATGGTAAAACACAATTTTCCATCTGTAGTAGGCAAATTCATGCAATATGCTCACCTAAGCTTAGCACAGCCAAAATTCATGAGGTTTCGATAGTGCACAATATCTCTGCTACCTTGTGCAAGAAACTAATTTTCAACTACTGCGGCAGGTGTTCTCAGTTACAGCCCTCGCAAACATGGGAAATCATCGACCAATTCAGAGGTGGCGAACAGACCACGCTGGCTAACAGTGGGCTTCAACATCTGTCGCCCAAGTGTGGCTCTTTCCACTTTTAATTCGATTGGCTGCGCTGCAGCTGAACTGATGCTGGCGTGACCTGCTGCTGCCAGTTGTAGATTGGGGGGCTTCAACAAATCCGTGCTGCACTGAGAGTAGCATCATGGAGTGAGGACCGCAAGGTGGCATTTTGTGAGGAGCAGAGGGCAGCACATTCTCGGAGGCATGAAGCTACATTTCAACAAGACAGCGACCTATGTTTTGTGAGAAGCACAAAGCATGGTTGAGTGGCTAGTGGAACCAAGAGAGGGAGATGCAAACAAAATGGTCAGAAAAACATAGCCACTTCAGTGCTATAAGTGGTGAATCTTCGGAATTCTCTACCCCAGAGGGCTGTGGAGGCTCAGTCATTGGGTATATTCAAAACAGAAGTCGACAGATTTCTGACTAGTAAGGGCATCAAGGGATATGGCAATAAGGCCAGTGAATGGAGTTGAGGCAGAAGATCAGCCATGATCATATTGAATGGCGGAGCAAGCTCGAAGAGCCGAATGGCCGACTCCTGCTCCTATTTCTTATGTTCTTATAAATATGAAAAACCAATTATGAAAAAAAAAGTTGCTCCATTAGAGAATTGTTACCGTTATATGATTTAGGCTGTTCATCCTGCAAGACTTGGTCCTAATAATGCACTGTGGGGTTTCAGGCTTAGAACAGATGTAATTCACCTTCAGACTTGATAAGTCAAAATATGGATCTTTTGATGGAATGACATTCTACACAGCGCTGAAACTTTTGAGATGTCAATTTTTAAAAATTGGATTCCTTTTGGGGGTTGGGGGGGGGGGGAACTGGAATTGAGGAGAAACTTTCTGTGCAGTGAATATTTAATAAAATGTGAGGTATGGACAGCTGTGGTCCTATCCCAGTCTGATGGAATTACACCGAGAAACTCTCCTTCGAATAGAGGTGAGGGAAGAAGAAAACAAATGGGGTGAAATTACGCAAGATGCGCCATGCGAGTGTTTTAATTGTTGGTGCTGCACTGAAATCTCTCGGCAATGGAGTCTGGGGCCCCGGGTGTGAAATGTGAGTGTTTTAAATGCTCTGTAGAGTAAAGACTCACTCTTGGTGTCACTCTGCCAAGACTGTAATGCAAAAGGGCATAAAAATTTGTCAGATACAATTTCTGGCTCTGACGCTTTGAAAAATTGGCCAGCCCAGCAACCAGCTGTTAGGAGAATCCTTACTTTCAAACAGACTTTGTTGATTTCTATCTTTAAAATGTTGTGACTTAGAAACAAAAGCATAGAAAACAATGAAATAATGGCACATTTTATTGTTTAAATAAAATAGTATTATCTCCAGAATCAGCAGAACATATTACATTTGTAGGTTGAATTTACATCTTGGCTCGTGGGTGAAATTCTAGTTATGGTGAAGTGTGCTGCTGTGAAGCACAATGAGATGATTTACTGTGTTAAAGGTGCTGTATAAATGCAAGTTGTTGTTGCTGTCAATTGACCTAGCCTCAACAGCTCTTTGGGGGAGAGTTCCAGATTTCCACTACCTTTTGTGTGAAGAAGTGCTTCCTGACATCACCCCGGAACAGCCTAGCTCTAATTTGAAGGTTATACCCCCTTGTTCTGGACTCCCCCACCAGAGGAAATAGTTTGTCTCTATCTACCATATCAAATCCGTTAATCATCTTAAACACCTCAATTAGATCACCCCTTAATCTATGCTCAAGGGAATACACACCTAATCTATGCAACTGGATCTGAAACTCTTTTGTCTTGTTGCCCCAGTGAAATTTAAAAACACGGTTAAGGTTTCCCTAGGTGGAGCTAAATGTTGCCCTTTTGAGATTCTAAAGCACCTAGGTAGCTTCACTGGCCACCTCAAATTAGTTTTGGGAATGAGGGGAGAAGAAAGAGGTAGTGGTAGTGATAAAGTGTTCCACGTTTTCCTCATCTACTTGGTCACTGTGAACCATCCTTTTCCTGCTTGTAACTGATGAAACCAGAGTGTGCTGAAAATTTTAATTAACAATGGAACCCTATAGCAGGCAGGTGTCACCTCCAAAAATAAATCACTTTACAAGGACAATTCAATTGATATTTCTAGCATTACTTTTGTGATACCGACGGGTATTTCCTTGTTTTCATTTATAGCAGTGACTAGGGGCTGATCCCTGGCATTTGAAGCATTTCATGAAACATGAGAACAATCAACACTTCACTTTGAGCAAGGTGGGCCTTCTCCCTTCAGTCTAGGTGTAAGTGCAGTATACATGGCTTTGCAATCAATGCATAGACTGACGTGTTAGACATTATGCTAGCAACACATGCTATCTAATCAGAAAGAAAGAACAAAAGAAAAAAAGCATAGAAGGAAAGAAAGAAGGATTGATTTATCGAGTGCCTTATAATGTTTCTCAAAAAATCTTAAAGCATTTCACATGCAGTGAACAAACATGGCAGCCATTTTGTAGACAGTAAGATCCCATAAAACAACAATGAGAATAATTATTTGTTGAGCTGTTTCTGGTAGTGATTGATAGGAAAATGCTAACCATGATACCTGCTCTTCTTCTAATACTGCCATGGAACTTTTAATGTTCATTGAGCTACCAGGTAGCCAGACAGGATCTTGGTTAAGCATTTTGTCTGCTGGAGAGCACCTCAGACAATGCACAGTACTGTACTGGGCTAACAGCCTAGTTTATGCACTCAAATCCTGGAGTGAAAATCCAACACACAGCGCAAAACTTGATTAGATTATCAAACTTTCAGAGAACAAAGCTCATGTATCCAAAATTTAATGAGATCATGAAAATACCTGACCAACATGATATGGCTTCCCTACTTCTTCCTGCATCACTAAACAGCATTATAAGTTTAGTAGAGTGCTATTAACCTTAGGACAGCCTGAAGTGCTATGTCCCAAATGTCAGGAATTTTAAATTGCAAATGTATTAACTTCATTTTTATATGTAAAATTTGTATCTGCATTTCACTGAAGAAATAACTTAACCTGATTATGGATTTCAATGGGAAGCCCACATTTAAAATCTCCTCACGTTGAAGGTGAACAATTTGTGCCTATAAATTAGAGCTGCAATTGATCACTGGATAGTTGAAATATATTGCACACAATTCCTACAGCACTTGTCTCGCCCTCCCCCATCTTCTACAATGAACAAAATAGGTCTGTATCTGGTGTATAATTTCCCTTACAGAAGAAAAAGAGTTGGAAATCTGAACGCTGTTATTAGGTAACAATGAGCCACGTCACTATTAACAGGTGATTGCTGTACTTTCCCCATTCATAATCTGAAAGGAACTTCCTAGTAACTGCAGCGAACCTATGTCCCTCAACAGCCTTTCCCAATGCACCACCTTAAATGCATTAGTTCTGTAAATAAGATTGTTAGTAAACACTCCAAAATCATAGTAATCTCACACTAAAAAATATAAATATACTGTCCTGAATTTTAAAAAAATGTAAAACATGAAATGTTTATTCTTAATTCTCTATATTTTTCATAAGACTAAAAAAATGTTTTTTTTAGTATTTTCGTTGTTCGAATAAAAATTTAGAAAAAATAGCAATCACCATACGTGTAGTAATATTCATTCCTGCAAAGTAGTAACAGTTTCTTGGCTTGAATATTACAATCAATATTTTGTTTCTTTTAACCTTGTCAGCCACTTGCAATTAATCAAGCACTCTGGGTCTGGCCCTCACAGCTCCTCGCTTTCATTAATCCCAGGAGGTATTTTACCACCTGCCAGAGATGAGGAGGCTGGAACCAAACACAGCCTTCAGACTGGCTACTGAAAACCCCAAACTCGTTTTCTATCAACACCTGTTAAACTAATTCCTTTCCCCGAATACGAAATGGAAGTGGTTTGACATAGATTAGCAATTTAGTTTAATGCGCTTTAGATTTAAACACTATCACTGAAAGTAGCCTTGAGTTCAGGAGCAGCACTGCAACATAAACAAAGCTTTGTAACTGCTTCAAGAGGTGTTTTTTTTTTATTAGCACCACTGAAGGCACATTGGCATTGGCAGTAAATGTGATCAGCTACCTCTGGTGGTACTAACTACTTCAGGGCACAAGGAGCACCTCAGGCCTGTAGCGCCTTTCCCCCTCCTGGAGCAAATTCGGTGGCCCTTTGTAGGTGTTTGAACCTCCGTTGTCGCTGGTGCTCTGGAATCTGCCTGCAGTGTAAACGGTGAGTAACCCAGAGCTCCGAGGATCGCAGAATAAGTGGATCGGCTCTGCAATATAAATGGGGCAGAAGTCCCTGCCGAACGCCATTGTTTTAAATCTTTATCAATACTCTGAAATTTTCCAGATCAAGTGGGTTTTTTTTAAAGCTGCTATTACCTACGATACAATGGGGCAACTGGAGCAACAGAAGAATCATAGGTACAGATTCACTGAGCTCCAACCAAAGATCAATCTTCCTACATTTCAAAAGGCTCCGATAATACCAGAAGCTGACACTGAATTAAAATGGATATATAACTACCAGGTCAAAACAAATTGGTCATAATGCTGATGCTTACATTAAGCCCAGGAAACAAAGACTTTCAAAATGCTTGTTTTCTGGGGACTAATGGGTTAACAGACATGCACCATCTCAGCAAGAACAAAGTCTACAGTTCAGACTATTCCTATTATTTGTATCAAATGAACGTTGGCACTGACAAATCTAATTTTGCTTCCTGCAATACAGAACTTAAAAAGATTTTTGCCCATACAATAAAATGTAACGAGCTCCAGCAATAGATTAAACCCCATACAATCTGAATCACACAATGATATCTTACCCTCAGCACAATGTTAATACAATGACGAATGCTATGAAGCAGGGCTAGGTGTATAAATATTCTTCTAACACTCCAAAGGTTAGAGATGAAACACTAATCATCAAATCAACAGCTATTTGCTCCCAGCCTCAACATCAATCGTCAGTTGCTGTCGACTAACTCCCAAGCACTGCAGACAAATGGGAGCGTCACTGCCGAGCAACAGCACCTCTGCAATCCGCTGCAATTCAAACAATCACCTAATGGTGCTTTTAAGTTGCCTAAAACCAGTTCATAGTGTTTTGACCTGAATTCCACCTCTTAAGCCCTTCCACAGTGCATCCACACAGTATGCCAGAATTTTAAACATATCTTCCCAGGCATACTGTAATTTCAAATGGAACTGTGGCCACTACATTAGCTTTCACCACTTTCTGTAACTGAAAACAAGAGGGGGAAAAAAAAATCACATTTCAGAATTTAATCAGCTTACAATCCTACAATAAAACTATATTTGTAATCCAGTGTGTTTTTGAATTATTTGGAATGGGCCCACCACTGAATGCCTGAGGGCTGGCTTCTTTTGCTGACACTCTACAATAAGCTGTCTCCTAGTCCAAGGACAAGGCATTACCAAGTGTAGAATGACTTCTTAAAGGGGCACTGTCTTCATTGAAGTGATCAGCAAACCTTTCTTTTCCCCTCCGGTGTTTGCTACACATTGTAAAGCAACAATGTAATTTGTGTCAAAATGAGTCCCAAAGCCATCCCGATAAAAAATAACACATGGCCATCCCACACAACTCAGTGATCAAGAAGACAGCAACAATAACATTTTCAAATACAGCTTCTGCGCGCGGAAAAATCAAGCAAAACCGAAAGAATGCCAAGTCTCTAGAGGCCTGCAGTTAAAATTTGTCGATTCTGGGATGGGCAGTGCAATAGATTTACCAATTATTCTGGTGAACAGGAGGCAATACGCAAAGGGGAAAAACATTCAAAATTTAGGCTCTTCAAGGGTTAACAGTTTCCAACCTCACAAAACAATAGCTTGTACTATCAGCTGGCTGGACAAAAGATTTGTTGGCAGCACAACATGCAAAATCAGCAGCAAAGTTTCCTTGACCAAGTCAACTGGTAGCAGTGTTTCTTTATTCCATGAAATCACGATATCTACAAAAAGATGTACCTGAATTTGTATTTGATTAGGAGCCTATTTTCTGCAAAGCCTGGTTTAATATTTTATGAGGGAGCTCTGCAGGGTATGGAGCTCGTTGCTGAGTGGTTGAACCGCTGAACGGATTCTGAATGCTGAATGCTAGCTGCAGTTTTGAAAAGACCCAACACAACAGCATTAACTCAAATCTTCCCCTCGGTTCCTTTATCGAGTGCGAATATTGGCAGCAGCATCCAGAAAAACAAAGTGTGCTGCTCTCTCCTTACAGAACAACGCCACAATTTACAGAGGTAATATCGTAGGCATTAACATCCAGAAGTAAAAGTAAATAGTTCACATTCATAAATTCACTTTCATTCTTTTACAAGCTGACAGTTTGATCATGAATGGAGTATATATTAAGCCATGTTGCTGAAAGTTAAATGCCTAATGACAACAGTGCCTCCACAATTCACCCTCATACTACAAGCACAAAGATATACTTGCTTCCTATTGAACAATACCTTATTTTGGATCCCCGCCTACGGAGCGAACTCTACAGCACCCCATATACTCTGGTTCCATAACATCTTACAGTCTGAAAAGCATCAATTCAGCTTAATGGGTTTGTCAGCGTTGTCAGCATCCGCTGTCTGGGAACCTGGTTTCTAAGGTGCAGTGTACCAACGGCTGCCGGCGCTTTCGAACCAGGACTCTTAACACAATGGAGCTGAAACACAAAAGGCCAGCCATTCACACTCTCCAATTCTCCATATTTCCAGCTGAGCCCCAGCTTTATTGAAATGCTGCTTTAAAAAAAACCTAGAGGCTGAAATCCGAAGCCTAATTAATTGTAAAAACATCTACTCCAACAGAAACTTAAGGTTCAAACCAAATTCTTCAACTGGAGGAAACACAATCCAAAAAAGAGGTGATTTTAATTTAAAGACACTCTCCGCCTGTGGAGGCCCAGCAGCAAAAAGGGACAACACACATCCTACCTTTCTCAGCAGGAACCATCAGTCCTGGGATAATCATCTGGAAAATGCAGCTGGTCTATAGACAGATGTCAAACAGCAGTAAGACCAGGATCAAGCTTAAATTAATTCACCATTAGAGCCAGGTTCACAATAAAGAATGCCACTACTTTAAAAAAAAAACAGTTTAACCACAATACAACACACATTAATCTTTTTCTTTCCCAAGCTGTATGCCAGAAAGAGGACTTCACACAGTAGCAGCCATTCTCCTCATAAACTGTATTCCACACATGAACCACAGCAACGGACATTTGTCACCAAAGAGGAATCATTTCAATAAACAACATCCTCATTAAAATCTGTAGCTTGTTCCACCAAGACAAAGAGATAGCACATACTGTAATTCCTGGTCGGGCTTTTCAGCAGCTATCGCGAGCTGATCTACATGCATCTAAACAAGTACTTACCAACAGCTGCTCCTTTTATAATGCCCACAGGCACAGCAAATGATTTCTTCCACTCAGATCCAACTCAATGAATGCTATTCACACTCGTTTTCTCCTCTGATTCTACTGCACCCTCCTCCCTCTCTCCCCTGCTGTCTATCCGCCCACCTCCACATGGTCTTTAGACAAACAAGGCACTTGCATCACCCAGAAAAGGGCCATGTGACCCTGATAATCAACACTGAAAAGCAAATGATGAGACGCTGCAGGATTAGCTCAAAATCAGATTGGAGGAGGCTGGACAGCACAGCACAAGTATCGGAGTGTGGCATTACCATTGCTGATTTCAGGTTAGTTTAGGGGATGCTTCTCCTTTCAGCCACCACTCCCACTTCACAGGAGGACTCACTATGGTGGTATATAAAAGCAAACAGATCCAGCACTCTCAAACTGATTCGCCACCGAACCTGAAACTTGATTGTATTTCAGTTGCTCTGTCTGGACTTCAGCAGGATTAACACACTGGGCTAAGTGATGTAGCAGCATTGCTCTTCAACTTCCAGTTTTTATAATATATTGTAGGGTAATCTTGTTTAATCAATAGGTAATACTTTAGACTTTTATGTTTAATATTATTTAACAAGATGCACAACTGAGGATTCCTGTCTACAGCACATAGCAGATAAAGCATACAGGTGTCAAAGGTTATAACATGGCAAAATGAATTCCACTGGTTGTACATAATACCTATTGGATAGCTTGTAGGCTTTTTGCCCAACAAACAATGAATCACTTTCAAAAATGCTTTATTGACACTCAACACTTTTTCTGCCAAATTTCTCCCCTCCCTTCTTCTGAAGACCTGCTGGGGTGCAGTTTCACAGCCTTTGGTACCTCACTAAAGCAACCATTTTTCACATAGAAGCCCAGACAGTGAATGTCAGTCGGTCATTCAGTCATGGGGAAACATCAGAGCCGAACCTGGTTCTGTCTTCATTCCATGTCCACAACTGTAGTTCCAGCAAGGATTGGTGGATAGCAATCAAGAGGCCCTAAATTTCCTCTCCCCTCATCGCAGGGCCAACTGTAGCCACCCTGGCTGAGAACAGGTAACTCAGCACAGACTGTGGATCAAACCTGCAGCTTTCCCAATCTGTGCTGCTCAGCAATTCACTGCCTTAATCAACTAAAGGCACCAAGTTGGTCACCGACATCAGCATTAACTTTGATTGACAGTCAGCATTCAGTTAAAGGGTTAAAGGCAGGGAGGAACACACATGTAGTTTAAGAGTTCAGCTGTTCATACTAGGGACAATAATAAAGAAGCTGGACTAGTGCCCATTAATAGTAAGGCCCATTCCCGGCTCCAGCTCCCCAGCTTCCTTGCAGATGTGACTTCAGTTGCGCTCCTTCAGCACGACTTGCCAAAGAACAAACCATGTTGCTCATACGCGGCCAGATCCAGGAATCACGCAAAGGTTTGCAGGATCTTTCCCAAATTCTCAGGCAAAATATAAAATTTGAAGCAGCTGAACCCAGCATTATTTTACACGTACATTATTTTTCATTACTGGTATCTTTTAAAGGTTTCTAGCTCCCTCCATTGGAGCTTTTGCTTTTTTAAGCAGAATTAAAAATAAAATGAAAAACGCACAAGGATTCAAAAGTTCGATACTACACCATTTAAACCTGAAGTGTTACCTTTCCCTTCAATACTTATATTACATTTAAATGCGTTTCTTTGCAGTCTCTATTTCTCATGTCATCCATCAGACTTATTTTTCTTTTAAATTCTTATCATTCATAATTACTTTTTTCTAAGGTGATTTGCTCTAAAAGATTCTTCTCCCTACATGTATCCTTTTGTTACTCTTGTTCAATCCTCTTTTAAGTGTTTGCACCCTCACAAGCTGAGTGAATAAACGCAGTGTGTGTAATACTGAGCCATTAAAATCAGGAAGGTCCCAGGTTCAATCTCAATCTGTGCTGAATCAACTGATTATAGCCAAGGCAGTGATGGTAGTGCTAAAACTGGGGTCAAAACCATGGGTTATGGAGGGAAAATATACAGACAACTAGAGTTCCTACCCTGCTGTAAATTGTTGTCTAATCACCCTTGCCTTTAAGGTGTATGTGTATGAGCATGGGCATGAGCATTGGGTGAAGTCAGGATTAGGCTTAGCTGCAATTAGGCTTTCGGTAAAGTCTGTGGGTTGTTTAGTTAATTAATACACAGACTCCAAGAGTAACTTAAAACAGGACTTTACTATTCGAAGGTCAGGGCGAATCTGCCCAATAACTCCTGGCACAACACTTATATACTGGTGTGGTCACCGTCGGTATTACCGTATACAGAAGCCAAACAAAGTAGTGCCACACCTAAAATAGTTCTCTTAAAGGTGAATGGTTACATACAATAGTTCTCTTAAAGGTAGACGGGTACATACACTACAATCCTCCCTTTTTAGCTTACAACATACTTATTCCCCATTAAACATAACATAAAATCAACTTCATGTAAAACAATTCACAGATATAGTCTCTGCGGGAAACAGTTCACAGATTCAGTCTCTGCGGGAACAGTTCACAGATTCAGTCTCTGGTCTTGACTCGGTCCGAACAACATCTCTGTGGTGTAGCCGGTTCACATTTCTAGCGTGACTCATCCAATAGTCTTTCCCTTGGCTTAACAGCTTGAACTTCCGTCCTGCTGAACCAGCAGTGCTGACTTTTACAAACAGCTGGACTGCCTTGGTAATTTTTCCTACTTTCCAACTGATTTGGCCCCCTTCGTGGGGCCCACGTGCATGATCTGATAGAAGTGATAATGATTTAGATGGTTATCGTCTTCTGCTTCGTCTTTTTCTTTTCTGCTTCTTGGAGACTCTTGGGGCTCCCTTATCCGCTGCCAGCTGTAGCGCCACCATCTCCCTATGTTCCTTAGACTTTAAGTGCTTCATCCTGATTTCTGCACTTTGGGAGTTTTCATCACAAGCTGGGCAGACCAAGTCATCGTAATATTCCGTGTCACTCAACAGGTCATGGTAATATTCGGTGTCGTCCTGAGCTAGTCTAGCGAGAGGGCCTGCTACTTCTTCCGTACCCAACTGGACGTTAGCCGACTGTTGTTCCCTCCCTAGACATCTTTCCTGAAGAGACTTCTTCATGCGTTCATATTCATCCCGCTCTTCCTGGGTTTCCTGCAAATCCTTCACTAATGACCTCGTTTGTGATTTCAACACTTCCCCTTCCCTCGGGGATTGATTGATCAGGCTATTCAATCCTTCTACTGGAGCAGCTGTTTCAACATTCTGCTGTTCACATTGACGTGATTCAGCATACTTTTGGCATCCCTGTAAAATCTGTGTTGCAACCTCAGCTATTTCCATAACTTTTGAGAGCTCCGAACTCCTTCCCTTTGAAGATTGAAGCTCGTGTTCAGATTGTTCCCATTGTAGAGTCTTGTCCTTCAGCATATGAAGGAGTTGGCTGACCGTTAACTCTTCCACGGGAACACTGTGGGTCAGAGTCTTCTCCATTTCATCCACCTTTTCCTCCAATGCTTTCACCTTTTCCTCTTGTACTTTGGCTTCCAGCGCTCGGAGAAGTTGCGCCTTGATGCTCTCTAGCTCATGTTCAGAGGCCATTCTTACAGTCTCTGTGTTTCTTACAGTTCCCTTTTCTTCCACTGAACGGATTCCCAGTTGAATCTGTTCTTCAAGTTGTTGAATCTCGGTCATTGCTGCCCCATATTTGTCTTGGGTTTCCTTTAATATTTTTATGAGTTCTTGTACATCTTGTCTTTCATGTTCTGCCATGTCTTTCACCTCTAATTTCTCATCTATGGATGGAACTTCTACCGATGAGTCTGTCTTGGCCTTGAGCTCATCAAGAATTCCCTGCAGCCTTTGGACTTCTTGCTCATGTTCAACCTTCAGTTGCTCATATGCTTCCACTGAAACTAGCTTTTCGGAGGTTGCCGAGTTAACCCCTTCCAGAATTGTAGCCTGGGCCTGTTCATACTGTTCTTTCAACTTCTCACACTCTGCTTGTAACGAGTCGTAGAGAAGAACTGGAATAAAATCCTGGCTTCCTGAAGATTCCTCTTCATTTGCTTCTTCCTGCAAATATTCTAACTCCTGAACAGCATAAGGGAGATGTGATCGGTAATTGGTCACGATGGCTCTATGGTCGCTCTCTGCTTGAGCTAGCTGCTTCTGTTGTCTTTCCAGATTCTCCCATTCGGTGTCATAGAACTTTTTCATTGTTTTCATCTCTTGTACGAGACGGTAACTCAATTGTTCTAATTGTTGTCGTAATTTGAAATAAGTTTGAGTCCGAGCTCGGTGTTCTTCCGTCATGGATATGTCCGTAACTTGAACAGGCTCAGAATTTTCTGTCAAACTAGGTTGTCGTTGTTCGGTGGAGTTCTGCTCTGAAACTTTGTTCTTCTCTGGAGCATAAGCCTTTATGCATGCCTTCGTTTTTCCAACCTTCGTCGGCAAGTCCATTTCAGCCTTGTCTTTCATATTTGGGTTGGTCTTATCGTCATCCATTTCAGAATCTGAGCTGATTGTCTGCACCGAGTCCTCACTCGTTATGGCTTTTAGATAGTGCCATTCCATGTCTATTTTCTTGATCCACTCCCGTCCTAGAAGTGGTGGTCCTCCCTCATGTAGTACGTATAAGTTCATTCTTGGGTGTTCTTTACCCCTATCTCTCACTTTGACTCTTATCTTTCCCATGGGGTATACTTTATGCCCCGTGTATGTCTGCAATACGAACTTGGTATCTCTTAAGGGTATATGTGAGAATAGCCGGTGGTAATCCCTTCGATTTATGACTGATAGAGCTGATCCAGTGTCCAACTCCATTTTCACTTGGATTCCAGCTATTTTTAGCATGACCCAGATAGTTTGTAGGTCAGCTTCCTTACTCACATTGTGAATTCTCAGACTACCCAGCTCCTGGCCGTTTGGGTCTGAGTCTGAATTCTGTTCGTCTGAACTCTTCTCAGCCACCTTGTGTACCTTGTTGTACTTTTCCTGTGATGGCTTCCTTTGGTTGTTGGTCTTCTTCCCTGACCGGCATACCTTAGCTATGTGACCCAGTTTGCCACATTTCCTACATTCCTGGTTCTTAAACCAGCATTGGTTCTGGCCGTGTGTTGTCTTCCCACAACGATAGCATTTTGTTGTTGTCGAAGTAATTTGATCCACACTTAGTGCTGCTGTCTTTAGCTGCATTTCCGCAGTTCCCTTCGCTGCGGCTTCGTGCGATGCTGCAATAAGGACAGCCCTGTCAAGTGTAAGGTCGTTCTCTTCGAGTAGTCGCTTTTGCGTTCCTTCCTTTGCCAACCCGCACACGAACTTGTCTCGCAATGCCTCTGTCAGATTCCCTCCAAACTGGCAGTATTTCGCTAGTCTACGCAGTTCGACCAAGTATTCTGCGTTGCTTTCGTCTTTCCGTTGCGTTCTCGCATAGAATTTGAATCGTTCCGCCAACGTCAACGGTGTGGGGTTCAAGTGATCCTTCAGAACAGCCACAATATCATCGAAAGTCTGATCCGCCGGTTTAGCTGGTGATAGTAGATGCTTCAAGAGCCCGTATGTCTTCGCGCCCATCGAGTTTAGCAAGGTTATAGCTTTGTCATCTTCTTCTATTTTATTGGCCTCACAATAGATCTCGATGCGTTCCACGTACGTGGCCCAGTCTTCTACGTCGGCATTAAAATCGTTGATGTTACCACGCTTAGGCATCTTCCTCTCTTTCTGATAACACCCCGAATTATTTCTTTAACTTATTTTTTTTTTCTAAGATGGCGGTTTTCCCGCGAAAATGGCAGTTTCCCGCGCTTATCTTCTCTCCCCGCCCACTTCAAAGGCGGTTTCCCGCTTCTGTCTTCTTCCCCGCCTAATGGCGGCTTCCCGCGTTTCTTCCCTAGCGGGAGGGGTACACTTTCCCCCACAGGCGACGGCCGCTGGCTTTCAGGTTCACAGCCTGCGCGTCAGCTTCAGGGCTTTCCCTTTTCTCGGCAGAGCAACCGGCGCTGGGTACACCCCGTTGACGGCGAACAGGTTCAGCCGCTGGGCTGGCTCTCGCTCAGTTCCCCTTGCTCGGGCTCGGTCTCTCTCCCGCTCTCTCGGCTCTACCGGCGCTGGGTACACCCCGTTGACGGAGAACAGTTTCAGCCGCTGGACTGGCTCTCGCGCAGTCTCCCTTGGTCGGCTCTGCCTCTCCCGCTCGCTCGGCTCCCAAACGCCTCTCCCAGCCGTCTCGCAGTCCGGTGCTTCCCTCCCCGGCTGCGGCTGAGTTTATCTCTTCCCGCGCCTACGCTCCCGGTCGCAGCGCTTCGTGGCTTCGGTCGCTGCCCGGCTTTTCCCGCCGGTCGCGGTCTAGCTGTCTCACGACGCCGTTGCGTCCCCCAGCCTGTCTGTACCGCGGCTTCCTTGCTCCACGCTGCCCCAGTCTCAGCGCCTCTGGGCCCGACTTCTTTCCCCCTCGACCGTGGTTGAGTGCACCGCCCTTATCCTCCGGTTATTCTTTTTACTTTCCCTTACTCACAGTCACCGTGGCCGCCTTGCTTCTCGTGCTGATCGGCTCACTCCTCACCGTGGCAGAAGGGACAGTCAATGCCTGTTGCTGATGGAAGCCTTTGTCTCTAAATTCTTCCTCCTTTCTAGTTCTGCAGCCTCGAGTTTTTTCCCAGCAGAACGACGAGGGCGGTTGCCTCTTCTCGACGCTCGTTAACTGTTTCGGACGTATTGTTGCCGCAGGGTACGATCGGACTCGTCGCCACTGTAAAGTCTGTGGGTTGTTTAGTTAATTAATGCACAGACTCCAAGGAGTAACTTAAAACAGGACTTTACTATTCGAAGGTCAGGGCGAATCTGCCCAATAACTCCTGGCACAACACTTATATACTGGTGTGGTCACCGTCGGTATTACCGTATACAGAAGCCAAACAAAGTAGTGCCACACCTAAAATAGTTCTCTTAAAGGTGAATGGTTACATACAATAGTTCTCTTAAAGGTAGACGGGTACATACACTACACTTTCCAACTCTGGTTAGACATATTCCTGGATGGCTGATCACGTGACATTTAATCACGTGACATTTTCTAGGCTCACACATGAAGAATGGCCACTCAGGGGTGGTTGGCACTGTGCCCCAGTGAGTCAGTGCCAGGCAATCTGTACCCCAGAGTCAGTGCCAGGCAATCTATGTCCCAGAGAGAGTCAGTGCCAGACAATCTGTACCCCAGAGTCAGTGCCAGGCAATCTGCACCCCCGTGAGAGTCAGTGCCAGGCAATCTGCACCCCCGTGAGAGTCAGTGCCAGGCAATCTGTACCCCAGAGTCAGTGCCAGGCAATCTGTACCCCAGAGTCAGTGCCAGGCAATCTGTACCCCAGAGTCAGTGCCAGGCAATCTATGCCCCAGAGAGAGTCAGTGCCAGGCAATCTGTACCCCAGAGTCAGTGCCAGACAATCTGTACCCCAGAGTCAGTGCCAGGCAATCTGCACCCCGTGAGAATCAGTGCCAGACAATCTGTACCCGAGAGAGAGTTAGTGCCAGGCAATCTATACCCGAAAGTCAGTGCCAGGCAATCTGTACCCCAGAGTCAATGCCAGGCAATCTGTACCCCAGAGAGAGTCAGTGCCAGGCAATCTATGCCCCAGAGAGAGTCAGTGCCAGACAATCTGTACCCCAGAGAGAGTCAGTGCCAGACAATCTGTACCCCAGAGTCAATGCCAGGCAATCTGTACCCCAGAGAGAGTCAGTGCCAGATAATCTGTACCCCAGAGAGAGTCAGTGCCAGACAATCTGTACCCCAGAGAGAGTCAGTGCCAGACAATCTGTACCCCAGAGAGAGTCAGTGCCAGGCAATCTGTACCCCAGAGTCCGTGCCAGGCAATCTATGCCCCAGAGAGAGTCAGGGCCAGGCAATCTGTACCCCAGAGTCAGTGCCAGGCAATCTATGCCCCAGAGAGAGTCAGGGCCAGGCAATCTGTACCCCAGAGTCAGGGCCAGGCAATCTGTACCCCAGAGTCAGTGCCAGGCAATCTGTACCCCAGAGAGAGTCAATGCCAGGCAATCTGTACCCCAGAGAGAGTCAATGCCAGGCAATCTGTACCCGAGAGAGTCAGTGCCAGACAATCTGTACCCCAGAGAGAGTCAGTGCCAGACAATCTGTACCCCAGAGAGAGTCAGTGCCAGGCAATCTATGCCCCAGAGAGAGTCAGTGCCAGGCAATCTGTACCCCAGAGTCAGTGCCAGACAATCTGTACCCCAAAGTCAGTGCCAGACAATCTGTACCCGAGAGAGTCAGTGCCAGACAATCTGTACCCCAGAGTCAGTGCCAGACAATCTGTACCCCCGTGAGAGTCAGTGCCAGGCAATCTGTACCCGAGAGAGTCAGTGCCAGACAATCTGTACCCCAGAGTCAGTGCCAGACAATCTGTACCCCCGTGAGAGTCAGTGCCAGGCAATCTGTACCCGAGAGAGTCAGTGCCAGACAATCTGTACCCCAGAGAGAGTCAGTGCCAGGCAATCTATGCCCAAGAGAGAGTCAGTGCCAGGCAATCTGTACCCCCGTGAGAGTCAGTGCCAGGCAATCTATGCCCAAGAGAGAGTCAGTGCCAGGCAATCTGTACCCCAGAGAGAGTCAGTGCCAGGCAAATCATACCCGTGAGAGTCACGGGGAGGTTGGCACTGCCTTGGTGAGGTTGAGGAACAGCCTGTCGATGTGTAAGCCAGTGAACAGGTCGACTCACACCAGCCCACTTGCTTGCCAATGAAGTAGCGCTACATCCCCCCATTGGCACGTTGCTTGGCCCCCACTTTTAGACTTCCTGCAGGCAAAGCTCAGAATCTTTAAACTCAAGTTAAAGTGTGCAGGCGCGAAGCACGAATGTGAAGTAGTTTTCTGCCTGGCTGCTAGCTACAGTGCCTGGGATCTTCTTTTCCAGGAGGTTTTGCAATCCTAGCTGTGATGCCACTGTGGATGAATCACCTACTGACACACTGTATAGACGTAAATGCACACTGTATAGACATAAATGCAAAGAATGGCCACAATGTGAAGGACGGTGGGGGTATATATTCAAGTCACTGCGCATGCCCCCTCCATTTGTAATCTGTTCCCTGCCACCTCTGATTTCTGGTTTCTCCTTTCCCATCTGCAGTTTGCTTTCCCCCTCTTTCAAGAATGTGCCACAGAAAACAATGGTGCCACATCTCATCTTCTCGGAGCCTGGTTTTGGGGCAATAGCAAAATGGCAGAAACCGGTAAATCCAGTGGAAATCGGTTATGCCAGATTTCCATTGGTTAAAGGCCAGCCCTTCTGCTCGAACGCTGGGCAGACATTTGAAGCTCCTGAACATGTGCAGGGACAGTAAAGGTCAGCTGTGGCCTTGACTGCACCTTCTTGCAGGCATGCTGCAGTGCTGACCTATGGGATGGTGCTGTGGGGTAGTACAGAAGAGAACCTTCCCCACAAGCACCTCGGCCAGCACAACCTTAACTTCAGCCAAGTGCTAGGCTCCAGTGTCACTTGCCTGTAGATTTGTGCCCACACCTATGGATCCCTTTATTTTCATCGTGGCCTGTAACTTGTTCATCCCCCACCTCTTTTGCTTTGGCAAAGGCTGTTGATGGGTTGAGATGTCTTTTAAAGCTCTAGAGAAGCTTTCTAATTTTTTGTTCCCTGCCCCAGTGACATGCCCCTTTAATTGTCCCTATACATTTAAAAATGTGACTTCCACATAGTTTTCCTCTCCTACTGGTAGTGCCATTCCTAGGCCCATCTGAGTTTACACCTGGAGTCATGAATAATTATGTAAATAAAGATTACACCAGAAAATTGAGTGCTATTAGCACTTGAGAACAAGGTGGATCTTAAAGCAGTGCAAACCAAATTAGAAATGTTTTACACCTGAAGATGAAAACTGCTCCCAATGTTATAGTGTCAACATATAAAATGGCAGCATGTCCTAAGCAGAACATAGCGCATGGAGAATACTTCAGGTAAAAAGTCCCTGCTGTCTCCTGTGGCTCCCCTCCTCTGTAAAAAGACCTGTTCCAGTCTTTCACAATTGGCTGCAGCACCATTGGTTTTACAGAACTGTGCCATCTACATAGAAGCATAGGAACAGGAGTAGGCCATTCAGTCCCTTGAGCCTGTACAATTCAATCATGGCTGATCTGTACTCTCAACTCCATTTATCTGCCTTTGCTCCGTATCCCTTGACGGCCTTACCCAACAAAAATCTATCGATCTTAGTCTTGAAATTATCAACTGACCCAGTATCCACAGTCTTCTGGGGAAGAGAATTCCAGATTTCTACTACGCTTTGTGTGAAGATGTACTTCCTGATTTCACTCCTGAATGGCCAAGCTCTAACTTTATTATGCCCCCTTGTTCTGGAATCCCCTACCGGAGGAAATAGTTTCTCTGTATTGACCCTATCAAATCCTTTTATCATTTTAAATACCTTGATTAGATCACCCCTCAAACTTCTACACTTAAGGAAATACAAGCCAAGTTTATGCAACCTGTCATCATAATTTAACACTTGAAGCTCTGGTATCGTTCTGGTGAATCTGCACTGCACCCCCTCCAAGGCCAATATAGAAACATAGAAGATAGGAGCAGGAGTAGGCCATTCGGCCCCTCGAGCCTGCTCCGCCATTCAATGAGATCATGGCTGATCATCCAAATTCAGTACCCTGTCCCTGATTTCTCCCCATACTCCTTGATCCCTTTAGCCTTAAGAAACATATCCAACTCCTTCTTGAATATATTTAATGAATTGGCCTCAACTGCCTTCTGTGGTAGAGAATTCCACAGGTTCACCACTCTCTGGGTGAAGAAATTCCTCCTCATCTCAGTCCTAAATGGCTTACCCCTTATCTTTAGACTGTGACCCCTGGTTCTGGACTTCCCTACCATTGGGAACATCCTTCCTGCATCTAGTCCTGTTAGAATTTTATAAGTTTCAATGAGATCCCCTCTCATTCTTCTGAACTCCAGCGAGTATAAGCCCAATCTCTCCTCATACGTCATTCCTGCCATCCCAGGTATCAGTCTGGTGAATCTTCGCTGCACTCCCTCCATGGCAAGAGCATCCTTCCTCAGATAAGGTGACCAAAACTGCACACAATACTCAAGGTGTGGTCTCACCAAGGCCTTGTACAACTGCAGCAAGACATCCTTCCTGATGTGCAGTGCCTAGAACTGACCATAATACTCCAGTTGGGGTCTGACCAAGGCTCTGTACAACTGAAGCACAACTACTTCCCTTGGAATTCCACCCCCCTTGAGATAAAGGCCAGTATTCCATTAACCTATTTGACAGTTTAAGATACCTTTATTACATGGTGGAGACTGGGCTACAATATGTTAGAAAGTTGGAATGATGGGGAATACTCCATTGCCACAGTTACATAGCCACAATGCAATGATGCTTTACAGAGCACAGGCTCACGGGGGCCAGATTAACACTGAATAAGGAGAGACCTGCCTGAGTAAAAGGCATCTGAAGGGGGTGAGAAACTTGTTTTTAAAACATTTTAGTAGTTTTAAGTGAGCTACATGGAGAATGGTTGTGTAGTGTACGACGAGGCAGCAACACAGGGTTAACAGACAGCATCAAACTTCAAGGGGCAGTGGTTTTTGTAGATCATTATTACACTCCATAAGTCACTCACTTCAACCAACCTATTTATTAGATGATACAGTACAAATATTATTGCCTGTTGCGAGCTGTATGATGGGATGTGTCAAAGGTCTGCTACTGCCGGTTAGGAACGTGTCCACCAGAGGGCTGGGTGTAAAAGACAGTTGAAGCCATGTGACAGCATGATGGAAATTATGAAAATGATAATAAATTGCCTCATGCGACAACAAGAGCCAGTGATATATGAACAGCTTTCGTTACACTTACTGAAACTAACACTAAGACAATATAGGCTGAGCTGTAATATCCCAGCTCAAAGAAATTTAGCAGTTGTCGTAACATTAATTATTTATACCAACATATCATATAATCAGAATTAATTTGTGAATGGCAAATACAAAACTAGACCCGCTTCAGCAATGTTTGAAAATTTGGTATAACACATTATTAATTTAGAATACACAAAGGGGAGAAAGATTTCGCTGCGTTGTTCTCACACTTGGAGTCATGGTAAGGCTCACCTCTTCATTTATAGCCGTGCGGGATTCCAAAGGTGCCATCACCAATGGCGGCTCCACCAGATCCATCAAACCACTGCCAAGTGATGTCGCTGATCTGAACTTACTCAAGAATTTATTTAAGAAGTTAAGAGCTTTTAAATAAAGCAGTGATGAATTATAGCAATTTATTGCACACCTAATGCATTGTCATTCTGCAATGGTTTCAAGACACAAATGAGATAATATAACTGCAGTACATGTGCTCAATAATGAATGAAGTTTCCCATTTTCTGAATAATCTCAATGAGAATTACAAAGCTTCAGACAGAAAGATGTGCCTTTGGTGGCACTAAACTAAATGTTTCAGAGTCAGTGATTACTGATGATTAGTAATGCACATTACATTATTTAACTGCCTATTTATAGCTCGGTTACAGGTGAAGCTGGATTACTTAATGTTGACAATTAATTATTCCTCTCCTTCCACTCTTGGGGAGGACGTAATATTTGAAGCATTTGACAAAGGGGTTGTCGGAAGATAATTTAGGGTGATGTGTGTGGACCACAACTGTATGGTGATGTAATTATTTATTTGTTATCTTATCTTTCTCTATATTTATTAGAAAAAAACCTTTGACTATTTAAAAACAACATAGTTCTGTACTTACAGGTTTACTGAAATATTAATTGTACTGGTGTAACAGCTTAAATATTTATTTGTAACAAGCATTACATTAAACTAATAGTTGAAGCAATATAGCAATGAAGCATTCCATACTGCTTTATTGCAGATGTAGCAATGTGGTTGACTCTTAACTGCCCGCTGAAATGGCCGAGCAAGGCACTCAGTTGTAAAAATCCACGACGAAAAACAAGAATAATAAAACTGGACGGACCACCCGGCATCAACCTCAGCACCAGCTACGGACACGACAACGGTACACCCAGCCCAGTCGACCCTGCAAAGTCCTCCTCACCAACATCTGGGGACTTGTGCCAAAATTGGGAAAGCTGTCCCACAGACTAGTCAAGCAACAGCCTGACATAGTCATACTCACAGAATCATACCTTTCAGCCAATGTCCCAAACTGCTCCATCACCATCCCTGGGTATGTCCTGTCCCACCGGCTGGACAGACCCACCAGGGGTGGCGGCACAGTGGTATACAGTCGGGAAGGTGTGGCCCTGGGAGTCCTCAACTTTGACTCTGGACCCCATGGAAACTCATGGCTTCAGGTCAAGCATGGGCAAGGAT
This sequence comes from Somniosus microcephalus, assembly GCF_052327205.1. NCBI lineage: Eukaryota > Metazoa > Chordata > Chondrichthyes > Squaliformes > Somniosidae > Somniosus > Somniosus microcephalus. The sequence continues at coordinate 183,830,070 of NC_140997.1, read as the reverse complement.
ACCTCCTGCTGATTACTGCCTACCGCCCTCCCTGAGCTGAAGAATCAGTACTCCTCCATGTTGAATACCACTTGGAAGAAGCACTGAGAGTAGCAAGGGCACAGAATGTACTCTGGGTGGGGGGCTTTAATCCCATCACCAAGAGTGGCTTGGTAGCACCACTACTGACCGAGCTGGCTGAGTCCTAAAAGACGTATCTGCCAGTCTGGACCTGCGACAGGTGAGGAGAGAACTAACACGAGGGAAAAACCTACTTGACCTCGTCCTCATCAATCTACCCGTCGCTGATGCATCTGTCCATGACAGTAGTGGTAGCAGTGACCACCACACAGTCATTGTGGAGACAAAGTCTCGTCTTCATAATCAGGAGACCCTCCATCGTGTTGTGTGGCACTACCACCATGCTAAATGGGATCGATTCCGAACAGAACTAGCAGTTCAAAACTGGGCATCCAAGAGGCACCGTGGGCCATCAGCTGCAGCAGAATTGTATTCCACTACAATCTGTAACCTCATGGCCCGGCATATCCCTCACCCTACCATTCCCATGAAGCCAGGGGACCAACCCTGGTTCAATAAGGAGTGTAGAAGAGCATGCTAGGAGATGAACCAGGCGTACCTAAAAATATGGTACCAACCTTGGGAAGTTGCAACACAGGACTACATGCTTGCTAAAAAGCAGAAGCAGCAAGCTATAGACAGAGCTAAGCAATCCCACAATCAACAGATCAGATCAAAGCTCTGCAGTCCTGCCACATCCAGTCGTGAATGGTGGTGGACCATTAAACAACTAACGGGAGGAGGAGGCTCCATGAATATCCCCATCCTCAATGATGGTGGAGCCCAGCACGTGAGTGCAAAAGACAAAGCTGAAGCGTTTGCAACCATCTTCAGCCAGAAGTGCTGAGTGCATGATCCATATCGGCCTCCTCCTGAGGTCTCCACCACCACAGAAGTCAGTCTTCAGCCAATTCGATTCACTCCACGTGATATCAAGAAAAGGGCAGAGCGCACTGGGTACAGCAAAAGCTATGGACCACGACAACATCCCGGCTGTTGTGCTGAAGACTTGTGCTCCAGAACTAGTCGTACCTCTAGCCAAGCTGTTCCAGTACAGCTACAACACTGGCATCTATCCGACAATGTGGAAAACTGCCCAGGTATGTCCTGTCCACAAAAAGCAGGACAAATCCAATCCAGCCAATTACCGCCCCATCAGTCTACTCTCAATCATCAGCAAAGTGATGGAAGGTGTCGTCGTCAGTGCTATCATGCAGCACTTACTCACCAATAACCTGCTCACTGATGCCCAGTTTGGGTTCCGCCAAGACCACTCTGCTCCAGACCTCATTACAGCCTTGTTCCAAACCTGGACAAAATAGTTAAATTCCAGAGGTAAGGTGAGGTGAGATTGACTGCCCTTGACATCAAGGCAGCATTTGACCAAGTGTGGCATCAAGGAGCCCTAGTAAAACTGAAGTCAATGGGAATTGGGGGGCAAAACTCTCCACTGGCTGGAGTCATACCTAGCACAAAGGAAGATGGTTGTGGTAGTTGGAGGTCAATGAGCTCAGTCCCAGGACATCGCTGCAGGAGTTCCTCGGGGAAATGTCCTAGGCCTAACCATCTTTAGCTGCTTCATCACTGACCTTCCCTCCATCATAAGGTCAGAAGTGGGGATGTTCGCTGAGGACTGCACAGTGTTCAGTGCCATTCGCAACTCCTCAGATAATGAAGCAGTCCATGCCTGCATGCAGCAAGACCTGGACGACATTCAGGCTTGGGCTGATAAGTGGCAGGTAACATTCGCACCAGGCAATGACTACCTCCAACAAGCGAGAGTCTAACCACCTCCCCTTGACATTCAATAGCATTACCATCGCCAAATCCCACATCAATATCTTGGGGATCACCATTTACCATAAACTTAATTGGACCAGCCACATAAATAATATGGCAACAAGAGCAGGTCAGAGCCTGGGTATTCTGCGGCAAGTGTCTCACCTCCTGATTCCCCAAAGTCTTTAAACTATCTACAATGCACAAGTCAAGAGTGTGATGGAATACTCTCCACTTGCCTGGATGAGTGCAGCTCCAACAACACCTGGGACCATCCAAAACAAAGCAGCCCGCTTGATTGGCAACCCATCCACCACCTTAAACATTCACTCCCTCCACCACCAGCGTACCGTGGCTGCAGTGTGTACCATCTACAAGATGCACTGCAGCAACTCGTCAAGGCTTCTTCGGCAGCACCTCCCAAACCTGCGACCTCTTCCACCTAGAAGGACAAGGGCAGCAGGTGAATGGGAACATCACCACCTCCAAGTTCCCCTCCAAGTCACACACCATCCTGACTTTGAAGTATATCGTCATTCCTTCATCGTCACTGGGTCAAAATCATGGAACTGCCTCCCTAATTGCACTGTGGGAGTACCTTTACCACACAGACTGCAGCGGTTCAAGAAGGTGGCTCATCACCACCTTCTCAAGGGCAATTAGGGATGGGCAATAAATGCTGGCCTTGCCAGCGACGCCCAGATCCCATAAACTAATAAAAAAACTTCAAATGATGTGTTCGCAAATTAAATACATTGGCCCAAAAATTCGGGTCAGGGGCTTCCCGTGGGTGTAAGCCCCCAACCTGCACTTACCTTGTGCGCCGGCCGTTGAGCTGTGGGCCCCGTGGAATTCCGATCCGGGGCCTGGTCCAGTTGTCGGCGCGCAGTGCTTGCGTATCCCAGGGGCGCAGTTAGTGCTGTCAAGACTTATAAATACTACGGCCCCAAAACAGCACTAAATCTTCAAATAAATTTTTTTTAAATCACATTTTTTAAGTAAACTATAAATTACATGAAATAACTATTTTAAACAATAATTTAAATTTTTGAAAAAAATAATTTTATTTTCTAACGGGGCTAAAAAGAAACTTACCTTGCTTTAAAGTATTTAAAAATAATAAACCTGTGGAAAAAATGTTTTAATTTTAATTAATTCACCACTTACCTTGTAAAAAGCAGGCCTTACGACTGCTTTTTACATTTCTAACTTCTGGAGACTTACCCTCCCGGGAAAACCTGTAAAAAAAAAACGAAGTTCGATGCGCACGCGCAGCCCCTCCTGCGCACGCGTTCAACCTCTGAACCCCTTCGTTCAGAGGAATGGAAGTGCCGGTTTCCCGCGCATGCGCAGTGCATGCAGGAAACCGGCACTTCCACTGGGCCTACGGGTGAGTACCCCGTGCGTACTCACCCGTGGAGACCCGAATTTCTGGGCCATAATATTCCTACTTTGCAAGTGCTGGGAAGGACCCTGAATGAAAAGCTACATTTAACAAAATGGAATATTGTTTCTTTTTAAACATAAATCCTTGTTTGTCATCAATGACATCCTCTGTGACTGCACCATTGGTTGTTGTCCATCCTCAACCTCTCTGCTTCGTTTAACATTGTTGAACACGCCATTGGCTATTATGTGGTCCTTTTTCACAGCACTGTATTTCTAAGTTCTATTCTATCTAACTTAATGTAGCCATTTTATCTGCTCACACAGATTGTCTTCTCACTGCCCTTGCCTGCACAGACACCAGTGCTGTCTCCCATGATTCAGTCTCCTATACTTTATCGTCGATATGCTATGCCTTGGGGAGGTCACCTGCAAACAAGGGGTAAACTTTGACTTGTATGTTGATGACACCCAAGCCAACCTCTCCAGCACCAGCACTAGCTCTAAGGCTGCTGCCATATTCTCTGACTGCCTGATGGACAGTATGCCATCAATGAGTCAAAAATTTCTTCAGCTCAATGTCGCCAAAATCAAAGCAATCCTTTTTGGTTTTCAACAGTCCCAACTCTGCCTCTGGCTCCATTCATCACCTTGGCTGAACTAGGTAGTGTGTGACCTCAGCATTGTACTTAGCCCTGTGGTGACCTTCCTCCCCAATGTCCAGTCACCAAGACTGCATTTTTCTACCCTGGAACATTGCCTGCTTGTGCCCCAACATCTCTTCTTCTTACACCAAAGCACTGATCCCCACTTTCTATTATCTCTACAAGTTTCCCTCCAAGTTCCACACCTTTCCCACTTAGATGTATATCACCAGTCCTTCACCAGTTATCCACCCTATCTCCTCCTCAGCATCCTCCTCTCCCTATTGTAAAGCACTCGGAGATGCTCCTCTATAAAAGGGGCACTATGAAAATATAAATTCTCATCATTGCTGCTGCTGCAGCAATTCACAATTTCCAAAACCCACCTTGAAGTGCATGCACTGGAGACAAGGGAGTCAGTAGAGCTGGTCAGCGACAGGAGTGATGGCGTGCAGGACCTTAGTTGAGAAAAGATTTGGGGCTCAGAGTCCAACTGCTCCTCAGACAAACTGAATGACATAATGGCTAAGAGATAATCGCTGGGTCAGCAGAAAACCAATCTGGAGAACAGCATGGAATCTAACACTCCTGCTCACACAATCTTCAGTTCAGTCACTCGGTTATAAACTGGCACAGTGTGGGTGATTGCTAAGAGTTACTTCTAAATTTCTGAAATGTCTGAAGCACCAGTTATGAATCAGAAATCACCATTTACATTAAAAACAATCTTAGGAATTATAATTTGTTCAAGTAGTTTGTGGAATGGCCCTGCCACGATTGATTCAGTAGTTGCCAATGGAATTGCTGATATTTGGTCTGTGGGACACACGCTTCATTATAAGTACCTGCAGTACCTGTTACTCCTGTAGGTGACACTGTGGTAAGAATTTTCAATGTTAAAGGTGTCACACAACTGTTATTTCATAATTAGAGTATATTATCCTGAGATTGTGCAAACCAGCCATTGGATTCCCATGAACTGTTCAAATGCTGTTCTAAAAAATGTTTTTGTCGGCCACTTGTTAGTTGTGCATTTTAATGCTTTCATTTAATTTATGCTTGAAGACCACAGCCTCTCTCAAAATGCTGGGTTTAGTCTTGATATTTTTGCCAGAGCTGAATTTGGATTGTACAGTCTGAGCACGTGTAGTGTACCTAATTCCTCAGAATGCATCAGTACTGTTCAGTTAGCTCTAGTAGTGTAATATTTTTCATTAGCTCCTAGCAATTTCTGCTCAGTTGCCTTTCTTCAAATAATTTAGAAAAATAAGAGGGGACATTTTAAAAGTTCTACTGAGGTAAAATTTATAGATTGAAAACAGAGAGGCTGCGTGTGTGTGTCCTGTGCAAGAGAGAAAGAGAGAGAGTGAGAGAGAGGAAATGACACTGTTTTTATTAAACACCTGTTGTAGCTTTGGTTTTATGTTCTATAAACTTTCAAAAATGCATTAAAATGAGGGAGGGAGGGGCAGAAGATGACTAGGGTCAGAAAGAAAAAAAGAAAGAGAAAGAGGTGAGAGTGTGCTTTCTTCATTTCATGTTGAGTGAAAACAGTTGAATTTTGAAGCCAACTGATTATCCACCTGACATTTAGAAAAGGTCAAAGTTAATAACTTGCATCTCAGACAGAAATTCTAATACCTGTGAGGCAGAGGGAGAAAAAAGACAGAAAGAGAAGGACACAAATAAACAAACACTTTTTTCCTCTTTCTACTTTAGTTTATTTTTTATACGGTGAATTTTGAAAGCAAACAAATGTCTCTGAGGGAAACGGATGGGACAGGAAGGTAGGCGAGGAAGGAGCAGGGGACAAAGGAGAAGGAAAAAAAGAGGATGGAAAAGGAAGAGGAGGAGGGGAAGAGAGCAGGGGAAGGGGAAAAGAGCAGGGGAAGGGAAAGGGGAAATGAAAAAAGTTGGAGAGGAGGAGGGAGAAGAGGGGGCAGAGAGGAGTAGAGAAGAGATGAGGAGCGGTGAAGAGGAGGAAGAGGGAAAGGGAGCGAGGAAGAGGAGGAGGGGAAGGGAGAGAAACTGTTTGAGGCTGCATGGGCCTCTGGCATCTCAGCACCTATCCTTGGGGAGAGTGAATGAGAGTGGGGGGAGTGTGGATGAAAGCTTAAAAGAAGTGACTAACAGTGGAGCAACAAGGAAGGGACCATAGAGGTTTTGAGTGCATAATTCAAAGATGAAGTGGTAGAAGTAGTGATGGGGGCAGGAGATGATAGGAAGGTGAAAGGATAGCAATGGGAGTGAGGGGAGTCACAAGTGACTGGATTGCAGGGTGGGTGGGAAGGTGGTGGGAAGAGAGCCACTGGGGGCCACACTCTCCCAGAAACCCCCAACCCAACTGCTGCCTGCAGCCATGGGTGGCTCCTTTCCCTGCCACACAAGCAACACCACCCACCACCACCCACCTAAAAGAAAATAGGTAAAAGCAGAAAAGAGAACAAATTAGGACAGAAGCACAAAGAGTTAACAGAAAGGAAGTGAAAGAGAGACATCAAAGATATGAGAGAATAACCATATGCTCCAGCTTACCACATGCAATGCCACAGGAGATAGACTAGTAGAGACTTTAAAATTGATAATTGATAAACGTTTTTTAAATAATAGATTAACTGAGCATTGTGTCTACCCATCTCAGACTGCCATTTTGGAGCTGAGTCAGCTTGGGGAGTTCTTCATGCACCTTCCCATAAATCCCTGCTGTCTGATCCCACTTCTCTGTCGGTGGCCGACAGGTACAAAATCACCACGTTGTTTATTTTTGGAGGAACGAGAAGATGCCCAAATGTTTTAAGATATATAAATGAAAACCCTGGAGATTTTAAGAAAACACACCAATAAAACCTGATTAAAGACAGGTTTGCACAGGACGCCTTTAATCCAAGACATGCCTTAGCGCAGAAATGAAAGAAAAGAGCAGGATTACTAAGTTTGTGGGAAGGAGTAGCAGCTAAGTATAGGAAGAGCTGGAACAGGATCATCTTACCACATTGAACGGGAAGGTGAGAGAATCAGTTGCACTTCCTGCTGCTTTGCCTTAAACTCCAGATTCCCCAGAGACACAGGCTGATCGATGAAACAGGTGAAACGTTATCTTAACAAAAGATAACCACGCTGAAAGCGGAGTAATTCTGCAGCTTGCAGACACAACAACAGGGTCGTAACTACATTCACTGTGTCAAATCATAATTACTAATAGTGTGAAGAGAAAGAATGAACACAGATGCGCTTAGGAAATCTTTTATAATAACCTACTAGTAACAAACTAGAAAATGACAACCTTACACAACTACTAAAGCAGGAGATACAAAAAGGCATGTTCAATGCTCATTAGATTCAATATAGATGCTTACCAATGAGACTTTTAATACCCACAAAGTAATTTTCATAATTAGTTTCCACGGTGTCATCTTGTTCTCACGAGTGTCAGGGAATGCATGTTTTTTTTTGTTAGTGGAGGACCTGAACAGTCTATTTAAATACATGCAGATGCTGACAACCACTGATCGATTAAAAAGAAAAATTCACTGACGCAGAGTTCCAATTCTCAAGTCAATGCATTTTCTGCAGCTGATTTCTGGAATGAATGAGAGAGAGATTTTCAACAGTTGCAAATGGATTTAAATTATAAAGAGATTAAAGTGGGAGATAGAAAAACAACTACTATATAGGCACAAAGACCAAAGTTGCTGCATTTGCTGATTGCGCTGATGAATGTAATGGGCTTGAGCACAGAGCCTTTCCAACTCAAAATGCATAGTGTTCAGATGGAAACACCTTCAGCCAGCCAATATATTTCTGAAATATGTGCACGAAGCCCAACTATACAATGCAGGATTAAGTGCGAGACCTAGATGTGAAACCGTAAAGGATTAGCAAACAGAATGAGATTTCAAATCCAAAGGATACTAGAATATTCCAAACTAAAGAAAAAATTCAGACAGTATTAGAAGATTTGCATAGTTTTAGTGAAGGGGTTTGCATGTGAAACAGGCTTGGGCAAATGTCAGGCTACCAATCATACTGCTGTCGTGACCCTAATGATTCATCTGAAACCACAGACATGTTACTATAAATTACCGATTCTTTGTTACCATGACAAAGCAGTTCCAATTTTTATTGCACTACTTAGTGCATATTAATATACTGCAACCCACTGGTGCACTCCTAGGAATCCTGAAATTATACATTATTGATTTGGCTGCTCAGACCTGAATGACTAATATTTTGTACGGTAATTAATGGCTGCCCTAATGTGCAGCACTTGGTCAGTGGAAGAAATGCAAACTCTGCAGGCTTTAAAACCTAACAATAAGGTTTCGTCATTCTGATGTCACGTATATAAGGTGCATTTAAGAAAAAAATAGCATTGATTGTAAGACAGGGTAACAATTGAAAATTCTTGATAACGCAATTGCGGTTAAATAACAAAAGGCCTTTTTGCTAAGCTGTCATAAATACACATACATAGACACACATAGCCTATTCAATGTAATAATGACCATTACCAGCCAACGCCACCTGGTACATCACAACAACATACTTTACAATTTATTGATAGAACATATTGATTTCTTCAGACTGCAATCGTGCATCTTTTCTTCTTTTACAATATCTCATCCACTACTTTGACAAGGCTTTCAAAAATGCAAACGGAAAAAAAAAGAAAAATTGTGGAATGCAGTTCATTAAAATTTAGCTGGGCAACCCAACCTGCATTGCGGAGAGAACACAATGCAAGCGCCACGCTTCCTCCTGAATTTATTTCAAAGCCCTTTTGTTCCGAAAGCATCTGGACCTGATCTCAGCCTATTCGTGTCTGTTGACCTTCTTTCAATGCTGCACATCACCACTGAAGTGAAAAGAAGGTCCCAGTGTGCTGCTGGGCCTCATGTAAAGCCTGCGAGATGAATTAAAAGCACCACAAGCCATCTGTTCCCTAAGACAGGCTACTGCTAAACAAGTTCTCTACTCATGCACAACCCCAAGCTGCTAAACCTCACTAACTGCACAGCATTCATCACCGTTGCACTGATTGCACAAAAAGCTTCATATTGCCACAGCTCGCAATTTAAAACAAATGAAAATGGCATAAAACGCACATATATACCTACAGTTGCCAGAATCCTACGAAATTCAAAACCTGCAAGGGGAATTAATCCTCTTTATGTGCGATCGTGTCTCAAACCTTTCAGAGTAATGCTGTGTAGCCCTGCAGTACCGAGTGCTGAGGGATGACAGAAGCAGGGGTTTACTTACATCAGGGTTGCTGCCACATAACAAAAGATTTCAGGGAAGAATAATCTTCCGGCAGCTGACGGTGCAAAAGGGAGAAGCGCAGCAGCCTCGCTTTTAGATCATTCATGACATTTCTAGTACATGACAACAAAGCCCATCTGCACAGAATTTGGGGACTTGCAGAGTAAAAATGACATGCCAAAACAGTCCTCAAATTTGGAACAAGTGTTTAAGAAGCAGCTGTTCATGTAAAAAAAAATATATATGGCTGTATAAAATGAGGGAAAGATCTTTTTAAATATTACATATAAAATCAATCTTTTGTAGATTGATAGGTAGGAATGACTTACAAGACAAAAATGTAATCTTGGGATTCAGACTACTGTAATGAACTATGACAGAAAGTCAAGCACTTTATAGAAACCATCCCAACCTCAAAATTGGGCAATTCGCCCCCCCACCCCTGCTGCCGCCATCTTGCTTTCCCCATTCACCACGAGGAGTCGGCTGATCTTAGCCAAGGGCAGATTCAATAATGTCCTGTGACCAATCGACTGAATGTAGAGCTCTTGGGAAAGGGACCATCTAGCAGCTGTGCCAAGAACTGACAAAGTTAATCTTACAAAGATTGCATTTTACAGGTTTTGGGGAAAAAGATCAGTTTGATCATTTCTGACATGTTTAACTCGGAGTTTGGAATGTTTTGCAACTTACCTACATTATCAATAATAACTTCAAAATATTTCATAAGCTTCTAAATAGTAATGAGAATTATTTTCATGTTTGGAATTTTTTTGAATGAAGGTAAAATTTAACTAGATAGATTTGGAGTCAAATTTCTGACTTGCAGTCGAGAGTCCAATCTCTTCACCCACTAAAGAAAGAAAAAACTAACTAGTGTTTATGTAGCACTTTTCATGATCTCAGGATGTCCCAAAGTGCTTCACAGTCAATGAATACTTTTGAAGTGCAGCCACTGTTCTAATGTAGGAAAATTAGAGCTAGCAGGCAGGTGCATCCATTCCTTGAATCCCTCCAACCGACAATAGATCACTTCTGTTTACAGCAGTCCTACTCATATACATGAGAAAACAGCAACAGTAATTTTTGTATCCATAGTGGATGAAAACTAGATCCGTGCAACATTAGAAGTTCCAGATGTCGAACTGAAAATAACATTTAAACTGATCACTAGTCGGGCAGGTCATTAGAATTCTCAGCTTGTACAGAAACCAGGATTCAATTGCATCTCTCCACAAGCCTTGTACTACAATTGAATTGAATTTGTTGGAAACTAAATGGCGCTTCCTGAAAGGTGCACGATGTAGGCTGCACTCATCAATGTACAGGAGTGCTGTGGAAATTATAACCATGTGTTGGACCCAGTAAATAAAACACAGATGTAGAATTGGCTTATGTAGAAACAGTCTGTACTGTATATTTTTAGTATCCTCACTTTAAGCAGAATTTAATCAATATAAGCAATACAATCAGAATTAAAAGCCCTATCTACATACAGTGGAACCTTTATTATTCATCACAACAATACAAGTATTGAAATGTAATCATTTCTTTTACTGTAAGCTCCAACAGTAGGCGTTTCACTGAACCGAATGGATCAGGTCTCAGATTTGGTCATCGGCCTGTGCCGAGTTGGCTATTTGCAGCTGGGATAACAATAGGGAGGTGTTATAATGGCTTCAGAGTCCCTAGACTGCAGGGGAGGAGAACGTCAGTCAGGGGTCCTGCTCCTAGTCCCTGCCCTTGCTGGATAGATTGGTTAGGTGAAGAAAGAATCGGGCTTGGCTGTGTCAAGTGAACTGCCAATATTCAGTATCTATATTCACACATGAAGATGCTTGAATGGGATATTAGAGAGCTATTAGAATTGCCCAGCTGGAATCAGTGCTTCAGTAAAAAAAGGGAAACAATTGGGCTGAGTGGGAGGAAAGAGATGTCTAAAGTGAACATATTGAGCTGAATCATTATTAATCACCCATTCTTACTTAAAGCAGCAATGTTAACCTGTAATTAACATTCCATCATGTAGAGACAGGAGTTAGATAGTTCCCTCTAAACACAGAACCTGAATCGCTCATCAGCTCTATTTTTGCAGCAGAGTTTAAACTTCAATATTGCGCAATTTGCAAACTCATGCTGTTGACGTCTGACCCCAAGTTCTAGCTTCATGATTGTCAAGATTATGGGTCAAAAAGTGGGAGGGAGCATCACTTGCGTACATCACTTGTGTACATATGCACATCATTTTTGCACACAAGGCACTGTTTTCAGAGGATGGCATACTGAGTGCATCCAGATTGTACACTCCCATCCTTGCCAACTATCACTGGCTGCCTAAATTGCAGCATATCAATTTCAAGGTCCTTATCCTTCTTTTCAAATCTCTCCACACTCTTGCCCATTCCAACTGGAGTGATTTCCTCCAACTGTGAATTCCAGCATGCACCCTTACTTCATTAATTCTGGTTACTGTTTCCTTCTCATTCTGTTCTACCATCAGCCAAACCGTCAGTCACTATGCACCTGCACTCTGGAACTCTCTCAAACTATTTTGCCTTGCCATTTCTATCAAAGGCCTTAACAACCTGTCTCTTTAACTGTGCATCCAGTCCCCCGTTTCATTCCCTTTCGCCCACTCGGTATTTTCTATCTCCTCACTGTTAAGTGTGTTGAGACATTCTGAATGTGGGACACCTTACAAATATAAGCTGTTGTTTATATCCTATCTCATTGTTAGTAGAATTTCAGTCAGGAGTAATGGCGAGTAAGTGAAATTTAAATGCAAGTGCACTGCAGCAATTTTCTCTACTAGGATCTTGGTAAAGCATAATTTTGGATGTGTGAAATTTTCATATCGTGTCCATTTGAATCTCAGAATCTGTGCTTTGGTGGAAATAATTTGAGATGTTAAAGTATGAACATTATACAAATTTATTGTCTTAAGTTGTGTTCAGTGCCATTCACAACTCCTCAGATAATGAAGCAGTCTATGCCCGCATGCAACAAGACCTGGACGACGTTCAGGCTTGGGCTGATAAGTGGCAGGTAACATTCACGCCATACAAGTGCCAGGCAATGGCTATCTCCAACAAGCGAGAGTCTAACCACCGTCCCTTGACATTCAACGGCATTACCATCGCCGAATCCCCCACCATCAACACCCTGGGGGTCACCATTGACCAGAAACTTAACTGGACCGGCCACATAAATACTGTGGCTACAAGAGCAGGTCAGAAGCTAGGTATTCTGCGACGAGTGTCTCACCTCCTGACTCCCCAAAGCACAAGTAAGGAGTGTGATGAAATACTCTCCACTTGCCTGGATGAGTGCAGCTCCAACAACACTCAAGAAGCTCGACACCATCCAGGACAAAGCAGTCCGCTTGATTGGCACCCCATCCATCACCTTAAACATTCGCTCCCTCCACCACCGGCATACGTGGCTGCAGTCTACAAGATGCACTGCAGCAACTCACCAAGGCTTCTTCGGCAGCACCTCCCAGACCCGCGACCTCTTCCACCTAGAAGGACAAGGGCAGCAGACGCATGGGAACACCACCACCTCCAAGTTCCCCTCCAAGTCACACACCATCCTGATCCTGATCGCCGATCCTTCATCGTCGCTGGGTCAATATCCTGGAACTCCCTCCCTAACAGCACTGTGGGAGTACCTTCACCACACGGACTGCAGCGGTTCAAGACGGCGGCTCACCACCACCATCTCAAGGGTAATTAGGGATGGGCAATAAATGCTGGCCTTGCCAGCGACGCCCACATCCCATAAACGAATGTTTTTAAAGTACAACTTTTCCTATAGTTTATTGGTACCAATGTATTAAAATAAGCCCTTGGACAACATTGTACCTGCTTGTAAAGGAAATTTTAGTATATCCCAACTCTGGGGTAATTCATTCAAGTCCTATAATTACTCAGTGATCCAACAAAGTGTAATATTGTCAATTTAAAGCACACAGTGTAACTTAAGGATCTGTAGTGTAAATTCATAACAATTGAAAAAACACAATTATAATAATTACAGGACTATATCACGCTCATGCCTGAATTCTGAAAAAAAATGTTCGCTTCATAATTTCATTGGCTTTGGTAACTGGAAACTGTATCTTTTCAAGTTTCCCCTCAATATTACACATTGGTTTGCAAAACTGTTCAGTCGGGTTTGTCTCAAACCTTATCAATCGTACCAGTAAATTGAGGCCTAGAGGTGTAACTGAATTACTTCAAAATATCAAAATAATTTAACAAAAAACAAAGCGACTTTTCTGAAATGAGGCTTAATGAACTCATTAGCAAGTGTGTGAAGATCCAGCACTGCACTCTTGATTGCTGCTGCTTTTTATTACTGCTACTTCCTGCTGAGAGCCCAGATCACCACTTCTGCTTTTGGAATGCAAAACACATGCGTCAGGGAACAAAGGCTACACCTTTTGGTTCTCGAGTGCCATTTGTCACCCGCTGCAGTGATCGCTCGCCTTCCGAAATCACCTCTTCAGACTGCCAGCTGCACCAACATTTCCAGTGACAGAAAAGGCAGCGCTGGGACTGACTGGCCTTTAAATCACTTGAAAACTGTACTTTTCAAAAATACAGTACAAGATTTAATAATCCAACCACATTCGCCATTGGCCAAGCCAACTGGATTTGCAAGTCACGTGCACTCTGGAAATAGCAAATGTTATGTGTAATATACATCCAGGGCTCCACATTAATTCCCCAGGCCTACAGCAGCAATCATGTTATTAGACAAAGCAGCATTATCTTATATTTCAATTCATAAAAAGTAAATGCTTCATGTATTTTATCATTTACCCTTGTTCTTAACTTTAAATAAGCATTACATATGCATCAGCGTGTTACCTTAATTGCTGAAACGACATACATCAGATCACAAAGGATTTCTCGAACATAAACCCATACATAGGTTTTAACAAAATGCCCCCCAGCATAACATTAACCTATTTTTATGATTTTTGGTTATTTTGTTCCTTTGTACAATAATAAAGTCCTATGAATGTGTAGCATTCAATGGCTAAATGCTACTGTTATTTAATGAAGAATTTCAAGAAACAACTGAAATTATATATTGCTGAACAAAGAGCTCAAAAGTAAGAATCAAACAGAACCCATATTGTTTGTCTGCAGCCCTCACCATGCTGAATAAGAGGCTCTGAGCTCGGAAAGAACTACTCTGAAGGGCAGTTAAGAAAAACGTAAAAAATAACACTCCACTCAATGACTCCAGAACTGCAGCAACATCCGGCTTAATTTATCATTTATAACAAGTAATATAAAACACAGATTTTTCAAATTAATCTAGCAACTTTGTCCTTCATGTATTATGTGGTAACTCAGGCAATCCAATTGAGAAGATTAATCTTTCCCATAGCCTTAATATAGTGCCCCATGTGGTTCACCGCCAGGTCTTACCAAAGTGTGAAGTTACAATATGAAACTTAGAAATAATATTTCCCTACCACCAGTTGAGAATTGGAAAAATATTTCCCCCCCCCCGCCCTCTCCAACCACACAAATTTATAAACACACAATAAAAATAAGCTCCCAAAAATCCCCATATGGCTCCATAAGTAAATGTAACCAATGCTATGATGGACTATATAAACCCAAAAGGTGGCAGGACTATCTCTGCTGAGTTAGCCCCTCTTAGTTAGGGCAGTGGTTGGATGTTACGATGATCTAGAGAGGGGAGGGACACACATACACCTGCCAGGGTTCTCTGCTCATAATCAGTGTCCATTGCCCCTTCACTTGTGCACCACTATGTTACTCAGGTGAAATGACAGGTGGCATCAGGCTGAGGTGTGCGAGTTTCCACAGTCAGACAACCTGCTGACAATCACTAGCCATGCTCACATATGAAAAGGCAAACTTCAGTATCAATGGGCTACTGGCACTCATGGAAGCTTTTCTCAAATCAGGAAGAGAGAGAAAAAATTAACAACATGCCCAGTTGAAAGTTCTGTTTTCTTTATTCCCTCCTTGAAAGAAAAGGAATGTTAGGTTTCTGGAATCATCCATGCCAACCACCAGTATTTTAAGCTGACAGGCAGCATTTCAATCCATCTGTGAAGTCTGTAAGCTTTTCACAAGAATCATCATTTTTTATTCACTGGGATTGGAGGTTGTCAGTATCAACAGTCACATCATTTGGAGGCAGGATGGAGCCTATCAGATGGGTTGGAGAACAGGACCCAACGTCGTTCGAACCATCAGATGAGCTGGAGAGACGGTTATTCAAACTAGCCAGATCAACTGGAGGGCAGCACTGAGGACTGCCAATCAAATCATTTGGAGGGTGGGATTGAACTGCATTAGAAATCCACAAATCAGTAGCAGGATACGACCAGAGGATGTCGGAATCGATGAGACCATATTTTCTCCCATTGTCAGTTGTGCAGGAACTTGAGGCAGAAAAAAATAGCTGCTGGCTTCTGAGAGTCAAAGTCATTGGTGTGTGTTGAGAAGAAATGCATTTGCATTTTTACAGCACCTCAGGCATTCCCAAAGGATTTATAATCAATGGATTATTTTAGAAGTTCAGCAACTATTGGTATGTCAGCAAACACAGCAGCTAATATGCATACAGCAAGCTCCCAAAAAACAGCAAATGAGGTGAATGGCTGCGATAGCAAAATACTGCGGATGCTGGAAATCCAAAATAACAACAGAAAATGCTGGAAAAACTCAGCAGGCCAGGCAACATCCGTGGAGAGAGAAATAGAGTCAACGTTTCGGGTTGAAACCCTTCTACAGAACTGAGAGAAAAGGCAGGAAATGAAACAAAAGGCAGTTTGGGGGCTGGGAAATGGGGGAGGGGATGAAAGAAGAGACATTAAGAGATATTCAAGGTGAGACGAGATGGTAACAGGACAGGTAAAGAAACAAACAATGGCTCTAGATGAAGTGTGAAATGCGCTGGCAGAGTGAAAGTCAGCTGCCATTTGGGAGAGAGAGAGAAACAGGGAAAAGTCACAAACCAAAAGTGTGGATAAAAAATATAAAAATGTAATAGGGGCCAAGGTTATGATCTGAAGTTGTTGAACTTGATATTGAGTCCGGAAGGCTGTAAAGTGCCTAATCGGAAGATGAGGGGCTGTTCCTTGAGATGAATGGCTAGTTCATCTATTTTCAGATAGCGTTGCTTGAAGGAGGAAAGCTAGTACATCACACAGAGAGAAACCTTCTTTGAATAGTGTCAGAAGCTCCTTTATGTTCACCTGAGTAGGCAGGCAGACAGCCTCGGTTTAACATCTCATGTGAAAGGCAATGCAGCACTCCCTTAGTACTGCACAGAAAATGAGCATGGATTATGTGTTCAAGTCTGAAGCTGGGTTTGAACACACTTAGGTTTTTCAGTCTTTGCTATCCATCTTTATTCTAGATTTTTCAGTTCTTGTAACACACTCGTAGGTGAGCCTCAACTCTCTGCCTTTCAGAATGTCTAGCAAATAAACTTGCAAGAAATGTAAAAACAGATTGTAAGAGCTTCTACAAGTATGTAAAAAGGATGAGAGTAGCAAAAGTAAGTGCTGGTCCTTAAAAGGCTGAGACAGGTGAAATTATAATGGGGAATAAGGAAATGGCAGAGACTTTGAACAAATATTTTGTATCTGTCTTCACAGTAGAAGACACAAAAAGCATAGCAAAAATAGTGGGGAACCAAGGGGCTAATAAGAGTGAGGAACTTAAAGTAATTAATATCAGTAGAGAAAAAGTACTTCAGAAACTAATGGGCCAAAAACTGACAAATCCCCTGGACCTGGTGACCTACTGACAGGGTAGATAAAGGGGAACCAGTAGATGTAGTATATTTGGATTTCCAAAAGGCATTCAATAAGGTGCCACATAAAAGGTTGTTACGCATGATAAGGGCTCATGAGCTTGGGGGCAATATATTATCATGGATAGAAGATTGGTTAACATACAGAAAACAGAGAATAGGGATAAGCGGGTCATTTTCCAGTTGGCAGGCCTTAACTAGTGGGGTGCTGCAAGGATCAGTGCTTGGGTCTCAGTATTTACAACCTATATTAATGACTTAGGTGAAGGGACTGAGTGCAATGTATCCAAGTTTGCTGATGATATAAAGCTAGGTGGGAAAGTAAGCTGTGAGGAGGACAGAGAGAGCCTGCAAAGGGATATAGATAGACTAAGTGAGTGGGCAATAAGGTGGCAGATGGAGTATAATGTAGGGAAATATGAGGTTATTCACTTTGGTAGGAAGACTAGAAAAACAGAATATTTTTTAAATGGTGAGAAACTATGAAATGTTGGTGTTCAGAGAGATTTAGGTACAGGAAACACAGAAAGTTAGTATGCAGGTACAGCAAGCAATTAGGAAGACAAATGGCATGTTGGCCTTTATTGCTAGAGGGTTGGAGTACAAGAGTAAGGAAGTCTTGCTATAATGGAGACCACACCTGGAGTACTGTGCACAATTTTGGTCTCCTTATCTGAGAAAGGACAGACATGCCTTAGAGGCAGTGCAACAAAGGTTCACTAGATTGATTCCTGGGATGAGAGGGTTGTCCTATGAGGAGAGATTGAGTAGATTGGGCCTATACTCTCTAGAGTTTAGAAAAACCAGAAGTGATCTCATTGAAACATATAAGATTGTGAGGAGGATTGACAGGTTAGATGCCGATAGGTTGTTTCCCCTGGCTGGAGATTCTAGAACTAGGGGACATGATCTCAGTGTAAGGGGTCGGCCATTTAAGACTGAGATGAGGAGGAATTTCTTCACTCACAGGGTTATGAATCTTTGGAAATCTCCACCCGAAAGGGCTGTGGATGCTGAGTCATTGAGAAAATTCAAGGCTGAGATAGATAGATTTTTGGACTCTAGGGGAATCAGGGTAGATAAAGGGGAACCAGTAGATGTAGTATATTTGGATTTCCAAAAGGCATTCAATAAGGTGCCACATAAAAGGTTATTACACAAGATTAGAGCTCATGGGGTTGAGGGTAATATAGTAGCATGGATAGAGGATTGATTAACGGACAGAAAACAGAGAGTATGGATAAACAAATCTTTTTCAGGTTGGCAGACTGTAACGAGTGGGGTGCCGCAAGGATCAGTGTTGGGGCCTCTGCTATTTACAATCTATATTAATGACCTAGATGAAGGGGCCGAGTGTAATGTATCCAAGTTTGCTGATGATACAAAGCTAGGTGGGACATTAAGCTGTGAGGAGAACACAGAGTCTGCAAAGGGCGATAGATAGATTAAGTGAGTGGGCAGTAAGGTGGCAGATGGAGTATAATGTAGGGAAATGTTAGGTTATTCACTTTGGTAGGAAGAATAGAAAAACGGAATATTTTTTAAATGGTGAGAAACTTTCAAATGTTGGTGTTGAGAGAGATTTGGGTGTCCTCTTGCAAGAAACACAGAAAGCTAGCATGCAGGTACAGCAAGCAACAAAGAAGGCAAATGGCATGTTGGCCTTTATTGCAAGGGGGTTGGAGTATGAGAGTAAGGAAGTCTTGCTACAATTGTACAGAGCCTTGGTAAGACCACACCTGGAGTACTGTGCAGTTTTGGTCTCCTTATGTAAGGAAGGATAAACTTGCCTTGGAGGCGGTGCAACGTAGGTTCACTAGATTGATTCCTGGGATGAGAGGGCTGTCCTATGATGAGAGATTGTGCAGAATGGGCCTATACTCTCTGGAGTTTAGAAGAATGAGAGGTGATCTCATTGAAACATACAGATTCTGAAGGGGATTGACAGGGTAGATGCTGAGAGGTTGTTTCCCCTGGCAGGAGTGTCTAGAACTAGGGGGCATAGTCTCAGGATAAGGGATAGGCCATTTAAGACTGAGATGAGGAGGAATTTCTTCACTCAGTGGGTTGTGAATCTTTGGAATTCTTTGCTCCAGAGGACTGTGGATGCTGAGTCTTTGATTATATTCAAGGCTGAGATAGATAGATTTTTGGACTCATGGGGAATCAAGGGATATGGAGATCGGGCGGGAAAGTGGATTTGAGGTCGATGATCAGCCATGATCTTTTGAATGGCGGAGCAGGCTCGAGGGGCCGTATGGTCTACTCCTGCTCCTATTTCCTATGTTCTATGTCTTCACTGGCCTTACTACCTATGTAAATGTTCAGTAATGTGCCTGGAATAATAGAGAAACCTGGTCTATTAATTATTTATAAACAACTGGAATTATTCTTACACCTCGACCGGACCTATTCTGATAAAGGATAACAGGCACGTCAGACCTCACTCTTTTATGTCGTGACATTCTAAAGTGAGAGGTACCAACTGCTAATGGTCTGAAGTTGGGTTTAGAGCAGTGAGCCAGTTGACCCCTGTGCCAGGCACTTGTAAACATGGATTATTAAATTTGAGTGACCAGGGTCATACATTATTTCAAAAACTTGTTGGAACTTACTTTGAGTCATTGCTCGAAAAGTCATAGTCATGAGTCCTAAACATGCAAATGTATTAATCAAGCAATAACAAGTGAACAGTATGCAGAACTACATCGAAATAAATTTTAGCATTTGCTTTTCTCTCTTCAGCTCCCCTATGTCATTCTCCAATCCCCAACTGAAAATGCAGGAAGATGGATTTTTCTTCGGTTTCTTGCCAAAAATAATTTGCAACAAGCTTGTAGGTGAAATGTACAGCAGTGGGAGGCTTGTAAAGCAGTAGGTGGCATGTGGTGCAATTTGGATAGACTCTCCAACTATTTATTATTCCTTGTGCAGAAGCATCTCACTTTCAATCCATACCTCTACCAGACAGCCTGACAGAGATAGAGAATCGAGTTACAAATCTGAAGCGTACCAAATAAGTCTCATTTTCCTGATGCACCGAGTCTTCGCTCTTCGATCTTGGTGGTGCCCTCTAATATGGACCTTGGATCCTCACCTAAGCTTCCAGTTTTAGTTTTTTTTAAACCAAATTGTAACAAAAAAACACTGTACCATTGGAAAGAGTTTTCTTTAAAAGTAATTGCTGGTTCTCAGTTGACAACAAAAATAACTCAAGTTGACAGAGACATCACATCACACCAGGCACAACTACCTCCAAAAACAGTGAGAAGACGAGTCAACAGGATCTCACTAATCAAAATAACACTTCCCCAACAAAGCAACAATAACCCACCAGCTGATGGCACTGCTGCAATTCCAAATATGATAATTACAGAAAATAATTTAAAATTAGTATACATACTAGATTGGAGAAATGCAGCATATTTACTATACACAACCATATGACTTCTTCAGCAATGACTCAAGATAAAATACAATGGCCTTTTAATATAATCCTCATCCCATGTAACTCAAATTTACTAATCCGTTTCTAGAAGAGACAAGGGGCACATGGCTCCAAACCCAACAATCGTAACATGCTTCATTTATGCCCAGGTCTAATAACAAGACTAACTTACTTCAAGCAATAGGGTTCAACCATC
Organism: Somniosus microcephalus; assembly: GCF_052327205.1. Taxonomy (NCBI): domain Eukaryota; kingdom Metazoa; phylum Chordata; class Chondrichthyes; order Squaliformes; family Somniosidae; genus Somniosus; species Somniosus microcephalus. Next base: position 183,809,480 of record NC_140997.1, on the reverse strand, counting down.
CTACAAATTAGAGAATTTAAAGCATGTACACATACCATATTGACTTCCATTCAGGAAATCCACTTGAACAAATGCAAGCAGGATCAACTCAGCAGAGTTTGGATGGTTCAAGAGATTTTGCTTTGATTCCCTCAATTGCAGGGTAGTTGAATTCCAAGGAGCGGAATTCATATTAAGAAGGACATACTGCTGGGAAGCAACTAAACCATGTGCACATGCATGCAAGATTGTATTGGAGGATACAGAATAAACCCATTTTTTTTAATTTTGGGGGCCGAAAATACACTTTTTTGACCACGTCTGACATAAATCGTGCCATTCATGTAGAAATGACTTATGAAATATATACTGGGTGGCCTGCTGGTGGCGCTGTCCAGGGAGAGTATAAATACTTGGGCACGGACCCAGCTTGCTCAGGGACATTTTGTAAACAGGAACTAGTGAAGGATAACTAGACTTCCATGTTGTGAAACAGTCGATTAAAGCCTTGTTTAATACTCTGACCAAGTGCCTGGTAGTTTTATTACGTCAAATTCATTGTGGGTAACATTTGGCTCCAAAAGTACAAGATGGCAAATTGTACAAGGAAAAAGGAACAAGGGCAGTCATTCGCCAATGAAGGTCATGAGGCTCCAAGGAAATTATATTATATTATTATAACATTGGTGTTAAAATAGTGGTCAGAACTATATGATACTAATACCACCAACAGGTTTCCATGTTTAAAATGGTATAGTGATATAGCTAGAAATAAGTGTCAAGAAATACGTTTTTATCGTGTTAATGGATAGTGCAATGTATGTGACTCAGCCCGATCTAGTTTTTGGTCCATATTAGTGGGACATAATCGGTCATATGAAATAGTACCCACATCAGAAAATGTGTAAATACAAAAAGTTTACACCAAAATCCAAGATTTGCAAGAAGTATAAAAAACCTAATATTTTTGGGAGAGCATGACCCCACAGACCCCCAAGAATGATGTACAATATACCCACTTCTACAACTTCTAGTACTTCACTGTCTAGATTCATCGAACGAAAACATACCCGAATTTTAAAAACAATCCTTATGTTCCTCATTCCCTCTATCTGATGGTCCAATTACTCAATGGAGTGAGTAACTGTAGTCATCAAAATTCCCAATCTGGCAGATCAATATAGTGTTATCTCAGCACCAAGCTAGTAAGTGTCTGATATTTAATGCACTGTTAGGATTTTGGGTGCTTTTGCAGTGTTATCATGTTCGGTGGTCTGATGACAATTTCTACAAGTGGACTGAATCCATCCGCTACTGAAACCGATATCCATGCCTCTATCACCTCCAGATTCCACTATTCCAGTGTTCTCCTGGCCAGCCTCCCATCCTCCACCCTCTGTAAACTTCAGCTCATCCGAAACTCTGCTGCCCATATCCTAGCCTGCCCACCCATCACTACTGTCCTCACTAACCTACAGTGGCTCCTGGTCCCCTAATACATAACATTCTCATCCTGTGTTTTAATCCCTTTAGATCTCGCCCCTCCCTTCCCTGTAACCACCTCCAGTCCTACAGCACCCCCTCCCGAACTCTCACTTTTGCTGATTCTAGTCTATGGTGCATCCTGCCAACCTTCGCCCACTATTGGCATTCATTCCTTCAGCAGTCTAGGTCCCACACTATGGAATTTCCTCCCTAAACCCTTCTGCCTCTCCTTCGTTCAGAGCTTCCTAAATCCCAGCTCTTATGCCAAGGTTTTGGTCACTTGGGGCACTTGTTCTACATTAAAGTCGACAGATAAATGCGGGTTGTTGCTGCTGTTTACAATCTGCTCATGTCTAATAGGAAGAAATATTACAGTTGTATGCAGACTTGCAGTCTGATTTACAGGTGCACAGTCATACATAACTAGCAAGCTGCCCCCTTAAAAAGGGGATATTGTGAAAAGTTAAAGAGCTGTTATATCACTGAGAGGTCTTGAGTCAGTAGATTTATTAAGGTAAAGCCAGTAATCTAATACAGGAACATTGAGCTGCTGTTAAAAGGGGCATTTTCTTCTACTAATTGTGGCGGCTGAAGGGATACCAGTGCAAGATGAAGGATGGGGATGCCCTTTGATATCCTCATTGACATGTTATATGGAGGAGCACCACAAAATATTGCTCGCAAGGACAGTTAGACAGCACTTGAAGAAGAGGGTGGTAATGCAGAGGTACCCATCTGAGAGCATGTATGGACCAAGGTAGACATTCCAAGACCTCTCAGAGGTCACCCGGGAGATGTAAGTGAGGCCCAAGAAGAAATACAGGCTGATAGATCCAAGATCGGGTGCACAACTATTTTTGAGCACTGCCCATGTGTTTTGCTCATTTCCATGGGCCCCAGGAAAATTGCCTCTGATATGTACTTTGAAAGCTACCATATGATACTCTTTAAAAAAAAAAAAAAAAAACTACCCTAATTTTTACATAAGCAAAGAAGTAAATCATTGGCCCAGAAATTCAGGTCGGGGGCTTCCTGCGGGTGCAAGCCCCCGACCTGCACTTACCTTGCGCGCCGGCAGTTGAGCTCTGGGCTCCGGTGGAATTCCACTCCAGGGCCTGCTCCAATTCCTGGCGTGCTGTGCTTGCGTGTTCCAGGGGCGTAGCTAGTGCGATGCGTCCCCTGGGATCACGTGAGCCATGGGCAGCCACTCAGAGGAGGGAAAAGCCCATTCATAAGATTGACAGGAAGACCTGTCTAAACTTATGAATATACGGGCCCCAAAATAACAGTAAACCTTCAAATAATTTTTTTTTTTTTTTTTTAAATCACACTTTTTAAATAAACTATAAATTACATTAAATAACTATTTTAAACAATAATTTAAATTTTTGAAAAAAATAATTTTATAAAAAAACGGGGCTAAAAATAAACTTACCTTGCTTTAAAGTATTTAAAAATAATTAACCTGTGGAAAAAATGTTTTAATTTTAATTAATTGACCACTTACCTTTTAAAATGCAGGCCTTACGCCTGGTTTTTACATTTCTAAAATCTAAAGACTTACACTCACGGAAAAACCTGTAAAAAAAACGTAAGTTCAAAGCGCACGCGCAGACTCCCGCGCGCAAGCGTTCGACCTCTGAACCCCTTCGTTCAGAGGAACGGAAGTGCCGGTTTCCCGCACATGCGCAGTGCATGCAAAAAACCGGCACTTCCATCGGGTCCATGCGTGAGTACCCCGTGCGTACTCACGCGTTCGGACCCGAATTTCTGGGCCAATATAGAATCACCTTCATATCCCTTGTTTAGAAGAAGTGTTGGTATTTTTCAATATAGAATAGAGCAAACATTTCACAATTTACTCAAATACACAAAAAGTGCACTCCAGAAATGATGCCTCAGTCTCAATTAAAATGGGATGCTTTGTGTACTCAGAGGATCCTTAAACAGGATAAAGAAATCCAACACCAGCAACTTCTGGCTCTAAAATCTGAGCTGTATTTCAATCCAGTTGGGAATTAAACTCCCTTCCTATAATCCAGAATGCCTGTATCCTCCATAAACAAATCAATAATTGACCCATTGAAAACTTTAAGTAATTAGATGGTATGGTCTCTTTGGACCTAAAACCAGGAATTTGCATTCATCTACTCTAAATCAACCGAGAGTAAAAACTCCCAATGGAATATCAATTTCAAGTATTTCCCCTTTCACTCTGTAAATTAGGAAAGTGAAGCCTGACTCAAAACCCTGCCCCATTTTTTTTTTTTTTTTTTTAAAGAGGAGGTAGCAATACCTTCTGTGCTGAATATGCTTTTGTACCAGAGAAGTTAGTAGTCTACACAGTGTTATCAAATACATGGTAAAATATTCTGTCCATTTTGTGCTCTGTAAAAGGTTAAAGGCCACAAGATAATAACAAATGAGAAAGGTCATTCGGCCCATCTTAACTCATCCATCCAGAGAGATTTTAATGTCCCATCATTGTAGCATTCAATTGTTTCAAATAAATGCAGGATTTCGGCATTCATTTTTATTCCACATGTTGTTCACTTTGTGATAAATTAATTTTTCAATACAAGTCCTAAAATTACCTTTTACTAGTTCAAACCTGTGTTTTCTTGTTCTACTCCCACAGTTTAATTTAAATTAATAATCTGGATCAACTTTTCTGCTAACCCTAACCATGGCTTTGTTACCTCTAGACTTGACTATTCCAACGCATTCCCATTTTCCACCCTCCATAAACTTAAGCGCATCCAAAACTCTGCTGCCCGCATCCTAACTCACACCAAGTCCCGTTCACCCATCACCCCTGTGCTCACTGAACTGCATTGGCTTCCTGTTGAACAACACCTCGATTTTAAAATTCTCATTTTTGTTTTCAAATCCCTCCATAGCCTTGCCCTTCCCTATCTCTACAACCCTCCAAGATATCTGCGCTCCTCTAATTCTGGACTCTTGTGCATCCCTGATTTTAATCGCTCTCCCATTGGTGGCCATGCCTTCAGCTGCCTAAGTCCCAAGCTCTGAAATTCCCTCCCTAAACCTCTGTCTCTCTTTCCTCCTTTAAGACGCTCCTTAAAACCTACCTTTTTGACCAAGCTTTTGGTCATCTGCCCTAATATCTCCTTATGTGGCTTGGTGTCAAATTTTATTTGATAATGCTCCTGTGAAGCACCTTGGGTTGTTGTTGTTTATAGACCTCTACAAGATCCTTTCTCAGACCTCGCCTTTCTAGGTTGAAAAGCTCAAGTTTCTCTAATCTTTTCTCATAACTCTGACCCGATACTAGGGATCAGCCTAATAGCTCTTCTTTGCACTACCTCAAACACTTGAATGTCTCTCTCATTTCTGGGCAACCAGAACTGGATGCAGTCATCAAGATGCAGTCTGACGAGAGGACAATAAAGTTTGATCATCATCTCCTCAGACTTGTAATCTACTGTTTTTGCTGTTGTAGTTCAACATCCCTCGAGCTTTGTTGATTACTGCTCTGCATTGGTTGCACATGTTTAGTGTCAAGTTTACTCCCACCCCCCGCCCATGCCCCACACTTACACAGCTACCCTTCGGATAGTTTCTTACGCATTCCCAGAGTTTAATCCCAATACACACGGCTTTAAATTTCATTAATAGCCTTTTGTGTGGAACTTTATCAAAGCCTTTTGTGTGTAACGCAATTGGATGAGCCCAGTTGAAAATCATTATGTTTGATAATGGACTTTGAGATTAGACATCGCTCATCAAGAATGACCAAACTGGCTCCATTCATCTAAACACATGAAAGGAAGAGAGGAAGAAAGAACAAGCAAACTTGAATTTATGTAAATGTCTTGCCACAACCCAAAACTCTGTGAAACCAAGGGATAATTTTGAAGCGCAGCCACTTATTACATAGGCAAATGCAGCAGCCAACCAGCAAGTAAATAATTAACCAGTTAATCTGTTTTTGTTGGTATTAGCTAAGGGAAGAACATTGACTAGGACAGCGGGAAACCCCTTTGCTCTTCTTACAGTAGTGCCATGGGACCTTTTATGCCTACTTAATTAAACAGATTAAGCCTCAGTTTAACATCTCAATTGAAAGATGGCACCTCCAACAATGCAGCATGCCCTCAGTACTGCAATGAAGTGTCAGCCTCAGATTATGCATTTAACTTTGTAGTGGAGGTTGAACACACAGCCATCTGACACAGAGGCACAACTGCTGCTAAGTGAACCATGTTGACACTGAAGGACAAGAAAAGACCATGAGACCCATCAAGCCTGCTCCATCCAGTCAATAATGCAACCTTGCACATTGTACCCCCCATCCTCTGCCAAAGTGCCTGCGAAGAAAAACAAAATAGAAAAACCTGCCTAAAAGTCAGGGGAAACTCAAGAAATTCCTCTGACTCCCTAACGCAATTAAGCGAAGTTCCAGGAAACCATGGTTGTCAGTAACTCATCAGTTTGCCCCAGTGTTTGATACATCTAACCTAAATCTTAAGCACCAAAGGACTTTATAGGCATAACCTTTAGTTCTGCCCTCCATATCCATTGCAAGTAACCTATATAATAAAGTATCCAATCACCTCATCATTTTAAAAACTCCAATCAAATGCCCCCTCCCCCACCCAAGCCCATGTTTCTCTTGAAACCTAGCTTCTTAACTAAGAGCTCTGGTGTTCTTCTAGTTGCCCTTTGCTGCACCTTCTCCAGTGTCTTGATATCCTTCAACATGTGTGGTCCAAAATTGGGTATAATAGACCCAATTTTAACCTGGGGTAAAGGGCGAGCATGGGGCCTGCGTGGCAAGCGGCAGGCTTCCCCCACTCGCTGCGCTGAGACCCAGGCTATTTTAACCCCAGGGTCTCATTACAATATCCCAGGAATGATTCCTGCCCAAACCTGGTGGGAATGACGTTCAGGCCAGCGGGCAGAAGCAGAAAATCGCATGGCTGCGTACCATTGCCCAGGATCCAATGAAGTGATCCCCGGCAGTCAGAGAACTATGTCGAGGAGGTTGACGGGGATTGTTATCGGGGCAGTGGAAGCAGCCCAGAACAAAGGAGTCCCAAGGTATATTTATGGAGCACTGCTGCTCCTCCTGGCCCACAAGGAACTTAAAAAAATGAAAGTAACTTATCCTTATTGATCCTCTTCTGGGCCTGCTCCATATGGTGCCTCACTGAACACGCAACTGCCATTTAAAATCTATTACGTCCGAATTACGTCAATGGGGCCCAACTTTTGAATATTTATGAGGCAACAGCCTCACAGACCTCCTGAAACCAGAGAGTTAAAATTACAGCTAGTGTGGGGCGCCATGCCAGATGTTGTCTCTATTTTAACCCCACCGCATGCCTTATTCTTGTTGGGCGTGGGGGGAATGTTAAAATTGGCCCTAATAAAGTATGTATTTCATTTATATAGTGCCTTTCATGACCTCAAGACATCTGTGGTAAACCACTGTTTGTATTCCACTGTGTACATGCCTGGACATGCCTCGGCTGACTCCTCCCACAAGTCCTAGTATAAAGGTGACTGCTCCCCAGCCCCTTTGTATTCTGGACCGGTCGACCACTCGAGGCAGATCTTCATTCTTTTGTTAATAAAAGCCTTTAGTTACTCTCTTAACTCTCAGTCTTTTATGAGTAATTGATAGCGCATCAACATCCAAAAGTGTTTTACAGCCAACGAAGTACTGTTCAAAAGTAGTCACTACTCTAATGTAGGATTCCAAATAATATTCCAAGTGCAGATATGCCAGAGCATTTCATAGCCTAAGTATTATCAATCTATAGGACAGAGCAAGAGAAAGACCTATATTCTCAAACTCAACAAAAGAGCAATGTTGCATACCCAGATGAACTTTAAACAAATGATAGTACATGAGGTCTAGACATAACTAGAGTTTTCTAACCTATATGTGTGAGTGCATTTAAATGACATGTCACAAACAGGCCCATTCGTCTAACTTATCTAAATTGGCTTACAATGCACATTTTGAATCATCTGTAAATTTGAGAAAATTACTGGTCAAGTCCCTCTGTAGATTATGAAAATGATAAACGATAATGGATCGAGCACAGAGCCCTGAGGAACACCGCTCGTAACCAGATCCCAATTAAATCCACCCCCATTTAAATCCACCCCCATTAATAACAAATCTCTGCTTATGCAATTTCATCTAACAACTTAGAATAACTGTCCTAACTGTGATATATTTTTTTTTCTCAAAGCTATCTATATGGTATTTTATCAAGTACACATCAGCTGTATGATAATTGATCTACCATTTTAGTCACTTCTTCAAAGAACTCAATCAGGCTAGGAAGGCAGAATTAACATTTTATAAATCCATGTTGGGTATCCCAAATAACCACCAACCTACCAAGTAATCATAGATCACAACCCATATATATCATATATATATATTGGAACAGCTCCCCGACTACCAAAGTCAAATTCATGGGCTTACAATTTCCAGGGTCAGATTTCTTCCCTATCTTAAATAATTTGACCTTTGTTGCTCATCAGTGGACAACAGCTGCATATTAATATCATATGTACAAATATTGCTCCTCATCCGCATCTGGATATACATCTTGACTATAAGCCCACAGATTTGCCAAAACAATACTTCATTTTTACAAAAATATGCCAATGTATTTCACAATATAACCATGTGGAAAAACTACTTTTTGGGGGAAATTTCACTTTACACAAATCAATGCTACTGTGGCGGAACCACCAGAGGATTACGGACAATTGTATATAATTCCTTTTACAGCAATGTAGTACAGCTGGGGGCTGCACCTTTAATGTATCTGTTAACTGTACTAGGGCTTCTTTCCTGTACTCCGCGTGATGGCGTCATGCCGTCCGTCACGTGATCTCTCAACGGCGGGAAGAACGTGATGACGTCATGACGTCAGAGCTCAGAACCTTCTAGCAGTAGAGCTCGGAACCTTCTAGCAGTTGAGCTCGGAACCTGCTAGCAGTTTCCAGAGAGGCTTTCAAGCAGACCAGACCTATTTGCATTGTATCCTAGTTTCCTGTACAGCTTCGTTTGTTCATTAAATTTTATTGTTTTTGATTTTCTGAGTCGATCTCAATTCTTCGGCTAGGAACCCCAGTTCCTACACTACTACTTTTATTGAATCACCAATTTATCCAGGAAGAACCTTTGTTTACCAGCTGTTACCAGTGTATGATGAACTGTATGGCCTAATGACTGATCGAAAATTTACCATGGCATGGAAACAATTGAATAAATTTATGCCACTATTCAATATTTTTACAATGTAACATTATGTGGAGTGAGGATGATGGAAATTCTTTGATCCAGATTGATCAACACAATGGAAAATCAAGGAAAAGTCCTGTCCTATTCTCAGCCACAGATTTCAAATGTATATGTCATGTTGAAGCTAGACTTTAATAAGGGGAGCTAGTTGACCAAGTTGCTCAGAAATTTCGATGCTCTTCCAAAAGACAACAAAATGCATACATACATCGACACTGATGAAATTCTGGTTTAGACTTTTATCTAATATACCTTAATGGTAAGGCAAAGTCCAAGGGCTTCAGCACAGAAGAATCTTCTTCCCTTAATTGGCAATCTTTCTAGAGGTAATAGTAGTGTTATGATCTACCATGGTAGATCTTGAACATTTATTCTGTCCCTTCCAATGACCAATGTCTGGAGCAATACTTTGCAGTTCTTTGCCAACAGGTCCAGTTGAGAGGCAAAGTTCCAAGAGGCAGAGATTTGAGGGTTCAGTTTAAAAATTAGAGCAATTAAGATCATCATGGCTTTCAAATATTTTTGAGGACCCTGGTAATCAGGAGCAAAGGAAAGAATATAGACATTGGAAATTCTTTCCAAGCATGTTTTTGAACATTTCACAGACAGGGTTAAAAGTATTCACAAACCAATTCGTCACCTTAACCGTAACTGCTGTGCTACTCCAAGGAACCACAACTACAACTCCCACTCTCCATTCCTCTGACTCCAGACTCTTGTGCATCTCCCCTTTCTTCTCCTCACTATTGTTGACCATGCTTTCAGCTGCCTCGACCCCATACCCTGGAATTCCCTTCCTAAATTCCCCTGCCTCTTCACCTAGTACTCCTCCTCCAAGGCCTTCCTTAAAACCCACTTCTTGGACCAAATATTTGTTCACCCCATCTAAAAATCTCCTTTTTCTGCTTGGCGCCATTTTCTCCTTATGCCTGTGTGATGCATCTTGGGATATTTTTCTACGTTAAAGGAGCTACATAAATCCTGTCACGTTTTGAGATTTTTGATCATTACTTCCTTCATGGGAATACTGAGTTACGTTTAAGTATCCTGTTTTAAAAGCCAGATGAGCCTGTTTGTGAAATGTGGCAGCTCACCATCTATTTCAACCTGATACAATGAAGGTCAATTTTTGTCACCCCAGATCGATTAAGTCAAGACGTCCCTTATTCATTCTGAGATTAACAGGAGATGTTTTGTTTAAACCTGCGCCCAGCAAGAAGGGTGGTGGGTGGTAGTGGGTTTGATTTGTAGACCTGCTGGCAAATCACTGAACAGGGATAAAGTCAGAGGAACATCCTTCCCATTGGCTGTTGCAAGGAGTAAAGGGACAAAGAAACACATGGGCAGTCAGTCGGGTTTTTAAACAAAAGACTGAGTTCCTGGCTTAGGCCCACAGCTGGAAGCTAAAATGCAGGAGGTCTGTTTTTGCAGTTATAACTTGTTTAAAAAGAAAAGTATTGCCAAAAACAAGTCAGCCAGTCCACAAAAGGGACAGGGTGCCTAATGTATTATTTATTCCCATTTTGCTAGGAGAGAGGTGCGATTGAGTGAAGAAAGCAGGATTTGCTGTGACTGTTACTGTGTACAGTCAGTCTTACTTCCTGTCTGTAAAATATAGCAGCTTAACAATTTTTTTTCTGGCCACATCCTAAGTGTTTCTCATTCTGCCTTTGGAAAGATTGAGGAAGCGCACGAGAAAGACACGATATCCAACTCAGATGACAAGGTGGTTCTATTGTTACACCTTTGAGTTACATTATCATATAATTGGATATTGGGCAATATAAGCACACTTGCGAATGCAAGATATCTGGAATGTTTACAGGGATAGCCAGAACCACTGCACCCTAGAAAATATCTAAGGCAAGACCCTAAACTTGCAACAATAATCTCTAACTGAGGTGAGCATATAACCTTCTCCTGGCTCTCTGCTAATGCCATTCTGAAGTACACAACAGCAGCTTGTCAATCACTTACCTTCCAATTTCCCCTCCCCTTATAAGAGGCATCTCAACAAGGCCCAGTTGCTTCCCACATCAGCACATCTGTTGCTGACATTTGTCCTTTTAGTTCCAGACTAGTTTAAAAAGGAATCTTTTTGTGAAGGGAACAGCAGAAGTAAAATAAAATGTACCAAGAAGGACCAAAATCATCACAGTACCACAAAATTATGTGATTTAAATTAAAAGCTAAAAGGCAAGCAGTTTCTGGAGTTATACATACAAGGCACAGCATGTCGATAAAGGTTGTCTCGTATTATCTGTTGCAGTTCGTGATCTGCTGATCCTTTCTGAAATCTCTGACTAAGATAGTGCCGTAGGTCTTTGTTTAGTTTGCTTCCTGCAATAAAATAAACATTTAGTTAGTCGAAAGCACAACTTTTAGTTACCGAAGACTATTATCATATACCACTATTTGTACTTGACTTACTCATAGGACCCTGATGTGCATTTAACAGTCAAGATTTCAACATGAATGGTTACTTTGGATCAAAGTATCAACAGCCTTGAGATGCTCAGTTAACACAATAAATGGAAATAAAACATGACCAGGATTTTTAAAAAATAATAAATTTTCTAAAATCACCTCTGAAGTGCTTTATTTCACAAAACGTAGTCAAGTTAAAATTTACAGATGATCACTCTGATAGAAAATGTTAAGAATCCACACAGTATACTTACTGAATCATATTGAAAATAAAAGGGTTAGCCCACTTTGAAGAGTGACCACACGCCCAGAAGCTTGAATCAAAGGACTGATGGTGCATTAGTACCCTGTATATTTATCTAATTGATAGATTGATAGAGAGGCTAATGGATAGAGAGGCGAATGAAGAAAAAAAATTCTGATCTCATGGCTGAGAGACAGGAGCTCATTGCATGGGAATATTGAGTATGAAATAAGACACTCTAGAAGATATTGACAAATATATTTAAAAAAATCTTAAATCATGTTTTAAGAACATAAGAAATAGGAGCAGGAGTAGACCATACGGTCCCTCGAGTCTGCTCCGCCATTCAATAAGATCATGGCTGATCTTCGACCTCAGCTCCACTTTCCTGCCTGATCTCCATATCCCTTGACTCCCCATGAGTCCAAAAATCTATCTATCTCAGCCTTGAATTTAAATGGCCTACCCCTTATCCTGAGACTATGCCCCCTAGTTCTAGACACTCCAGCCAAGGGAAACAACCTCTCAGCATCTACCCTGTCAATCCCCTTCAGAATCTTGTATGTTTCAATGAGATCACCTCTCATTCTTCTAAACTCCAGAGAGTATAGGCCCATTCTACACAATCTCTCATCATAGGACAGCCCCCTCATCCCAGGAATCAATCTAGTGAACCTTCATTGCACTGCCGCCAAGGCAAGTATAACCTTCCTTAGATAAGGAGACCAAAAATGTGCACAGTACTCCAAGTGTGGTCTCACCAAGGCCCTGTACAATTCTAGCAAGACTTCCTTACTCTTATACTCCATCCCCCTTGCAATAAAGGCCAACATGCCATTTACCTTCCTTGTTGCTTGCTGTACCTGCATGCTAGCTTTTGCTGTTTCTTGCACGAGGTCACCCAAATCTCTCTCAACACCAACATTTGAAAGTTTCTCACCATGTAAAAAATATTCGGTTTTTCTATTCTTCCTACCAAAGTGAATAACCTCACATTTCCCTACATTATACTCCATCTGCCACCTTACTGCCCACTCACTTAGTCTATCTATATCCCTTTGTGTTCTCCTCACAGCTTACTGTCCCACCTAGCTTTGTATCGTCAGCAAACTTGGATACATTACACTCGGTCCCTTCATCTAGGTCATTAATATAGATTGTAAATAGCGGAGGCCCCAGCACTGATCCTTGTGGCACCCCACTATACATCGTGGTAACTGCACACTGCAAAATATTTGTTGATATGAATATTATTTAACAAGTAATATAGGTCAATGTTAATTTTTATGTTGATTGTTAATAGCTTAAGATCCCACCCCCCACAAAATTGTTCCATTTGTGCGATAAAATTAGGTGTTCCAGGGAGCTCACATATCATGTGACTTCTAATGCATCTGGATTACTTGGGATTTGTTGAAATATTGTTCGTGACAATGTAAAAATAAAATAATTCTTAAGAACCACAGTTCCATTTCTAAGCAAATATAACAAGTATGAGACTCTATTCAGCTCGAACTGTACTAGTAAGTCAATTAGAAGGAAGGAATCAGGCAAAAGTCTCCAAACAGCTGGCTCACTCAATTCTCTAATACAGTACATGTTAAGTTGCATCCTTCCTTTCAGTTGCAGTTTCTGCTATTGTTTGAATCTGAATTTTCAGTCTTTTTGGTTCTTTACAGTTTGCAAAAGAAAATAATCACTTCTCCACTGCTACTGCTGTCATTCATCTGCTCAAAGTAGCTGCTGGTTGACTTCCCGTCATGTCTCAAGGGTGTGATCAATCCATTTTGAATGTACAGCCGTCAACTACAATGCAAGCATTGCATTTCTAAATGCTATGATCAAACACCTGTATTAAAAATCTTGTATCTGTGTGCACTTACTGTCTACAAAACCTAATTTCCTGCTGTCAACTTTTCCCATTATGAATGTAAATATGGAACTTGCCTATGCAAGTGGCTCAGTGGGTAGCAGCCTTGCCTCTGAGTCAGAAGGTTGTGGGTTCAAGTCCCACTCCAGAGACATGAGCACGAAAAATCTAGGCTGACACTCCAATGCAGTACTGCACTGTCGGAGGTGCCGTCTTTCGGATGTGATATTAAACTGAGGCCCTATCTGTTCTCTCAAGTGGACATAAAAGATCCAATGGTACTATTTCGAAGAAGAGCAGGGGAGTTATCCCCGGTGTCCTGGCTAATACTTATCCCTCGATCAACATCACAAAAAAACAGATTATTTGGTTGTGGGACCTTGCTGAGCGTAAACTGGCTGCCTCGTCTCCTACATTACAATAGTGACTACACTTGAAAAGTACTTCATTGTAAAACGCTGTGGGACGTCTTGAGGTTGTGAAAGATGCTATATAAATGCCAGTCTTTCTTTCTTTATGGAAACTTGTCATGTTGTAATTACATCCTTCCACCAGTGGTAGCAACGTAGTGTCTCAGTTTTGCATCTCCCAACTCCTTAGCCTGTAGCACAGAGAAACTCCTACGCTCCAATCAACTTCAATTCTAAATCTAAGTATTATGCAAAATAAAGGCAGACTGTATGAATTTAAAACGGGGATTGAATTATGTCTGTTCACCCTGGTCCAATTATCTCCTGCTTCACCTGCAGATTACAGTTGGCCTTGACTGCTTGTGTGCAAGGCCATGGGCGATAAACAGAATTCGAATATACTAGTTTATGAAAATAATTGTTTATGCAACAAATATTGAAAGTTAAACATTTGGATGAGTGCAAAAAATTTTTTTGAACTTCAGGAAATACAAAACATGAACGATTCATGATATCCTCAGTTTCCGTTCCACAGCTAATCTGTCATTACATGAAACTAGGTGAACTGTAAGAGGTTGGTTTGTATAATGGGAACTGCTGGTGCAGAGTCAGGAAGAATTATAGCTGCCAGCTCTGATGTTTTATGGGGTTGTATGTTATCTCCTCCCACTAATGGTAATCAGTTCTCACAAATTTCCTAAAAAGGCACAAGGCGTGGGAAATGCAACTCTCCTATTGTTGCAAAGCAGCCATGTATCAGATTATTCCCTCTTTTCAGTCTGTCCCAGAGCTCACTGTAATTAAAACATTGCCAACACATTGAAAATTACCACATTTAAAGCATCTGCTTCATTGAACACAATTCTTTCATCTCCACTATTTGCCCGAAATATAACTTTCTTCCAAATCATGATAAATTGTCACCAACATAAGCTTGCTACAACTCAGAAGTATAAAATAATGCCAACATTGGAGAGAACTGGAAATCGTGTCACTGGGGAATTTCACACTGTAGCATTTTGAATATTGTTACAGCACAAACTGGCCTTGCACAATGAATGCCCATCTAACTGCATTTTAAACTCTCAGCCACAATCTACCAGAAATGGAATTGTTGCATCTAGCTGCCAATAGGTTCCAGATGCAGTACATCACAACATGCATCTCATTATTGAAGCATCGTCAAGGTAAACAAAAACAAAAAGCTGCTCTAGTGCTCGCCGAAAAGCCAATGAAGCCTGGTGTGACGCAGATGCCATGAAAGATTTTACATTGCTGCCCAGGTAATGTTCTTGCACTGAAGCCAGTCAGCTATTAAATGATGCAGGGACCGAGTGTAAATTACAGGGCAACTGGCAGGCAGTCTGCTGCAACAACAAAAGAATCCTCTGCACAACCACAGCAAACGCCTGGACAGGCTCCTCAATCAGAACCACCATATTTAATGTGCACCAGTTGAAAGAGTTACAGTTACAGCTCAATCATAATCACATTTCCACGGCAGTATGCGCGCAAGGTTCAGGCGCAAGCTCACTTCTTGACTCTGGGCAATTGCAGAAGCACTAATCAAAATATAAAAATTCTACAATGAACAGGGGAGACGCATAAAATTGTTTTTAAAACTTCTACCGCAGGTACTTGAGGAAGAGGAATATAAAAAAATCACTAAGTTCAGATCTCCAAGAATTCAGTTTTGCTGAATTGCTTGATGTCACAGAATCACAGAAATCACAGAAACCCCACAGTGCAGATAGAGGCCATTTCGGCCCATCGAGCCTGCACCGACACATATCCCACCGGATCCCCGTAACCCCTACACCAACACATATCCCACCCTATCCCCGTAACCCCACGTATTTAATCCCCCTAACACTAAGGGTCAATTTATCATAGCCAATCAACCTAACCCGCACATCTTTGGACTGTGGGAGGAAACCGGAGCACCCGGAGGAAACCCACGCAAACACGGGGAGAATATGCAAACTCCACACAGTCACCCGAGGCCGGATTCGAACCCGGGTCTCTGGCGCTGTGAGGCAACAGTGCTAACCACTATGCCACCGTGCTGCCAGTCAGCCAGTTAATATGGGCATTGTCCATCTCAGAGCACAAATGATACCTGAAATGGGAGATTTTAGTAACAAGGTCTTTTGGTAATCAATAAAGATCTGTAGAGCTCAACTCAAGTACTGTTCAAGGAACTGCTACGCAGTGCATGTAAAGTAAATCTTTAACAGAGGTAACGGTCAGTGTGGTTGAATGGCTCAGAGTACAACAGGCAGCTATGTTCCCACGACATTTTGTTTCCACAGTATAGATCAGGAATAGGTTTGTAACCTGCTGGGTAGGTGATTGACACCTGCTGTTAATGATTTAAAAATCACAAATAATATGACATGAAGGAGGAAACCCCTAAAGTCACATTGCCAAAAAATTATCCTGAATCTTTATGAAAAACTGTCCAATAGAATATAACACAAAAAGCTATCCTGGAATCATTAACAGATTAATATAGCAACTGTAACAGTTTGTGAAAAATAGCAGTTATTACCTATGCTTGGTTAGCTATCTTGGAACCAAATCAGTGCAGGGACATTGAAGGACAATATTACTATATTTACAAATTAAGGACTACAAAAGAAAATAGATATTGCAAGAGGAACTTTTTTTTTTAAACTAAAAGGGCAATAAGTATGTGGAACAGATTACTGGCCCAGATGGCAGAAAAGAAACTTTAATGAGTTTCACAAAGGAACGAGACAGGTTCTGGTCAACAAAAGGGATTCAGAATTATTAGAAATGCACCAAAGGAGTACTGTGGATAACTGGCTAGAGGGACCAAAGGTCTTCTCTTGCCTGAAACTATTACAATGTTACTATGTTTATCCCTGAATATGTAGGCCATTTGAGAGTATGCTACTTCTCCATGGATAATGAATGCAGAAAATAGAGGCCGTGAGATATATTTTTAATGCCTAATGAGTTCAAAATTATGTAGATCCATTCTAATATTCCACACGTTGAGGCTGTTACTAACTAGTTTAAAGACTTCATCTAAATATTATCAAACAGTACCAGTTTGCCAATGTAAAGAAAGTGTAATGACACAACGTTCTGTCTGCATTAGTACAAATGCTACATAAACTGGCCCAAGAGTTAATGGAGATGTCATATTCTCTTCTTTGCCCATATATAAATGGTAGTACTCAAGGAGGTTCCAGGATCACTCAAGATAGGCTGCATGTGTATATGAATCTATTTCCTCAGCATATGCCAGTACTTTAAAGAAAGGAAGGATGACAAGAAGAATAAAATTGTTCTAGTGTACTGTCTGGTTTAAACCCAATTATTATAATACACCAAATTAATCATGACAGATCTTGTAATTTATATGCATTTTAAGATACTAATGATAATCCTGCTGTCTTCTGAAGGAAGCACCTAATAGTTGCTCTGCAATCAGACAATTGAAATACTAGTCACATAAGGGTCATTCAGTAATTAACTATTTGTCAACCACATGCATCCATCAACAGAAAGTGATTGACAAAAATCATATGACAATAATCGGAGTACAGTGAGTGATTACAGATTGCACAATGGTATCCACTACAATAGACTGGCCATATTTTCTAAACCGAATCAGGGGACACACAGGGTGGGAGCAGAGCAAGGAAGCCAGGACAGAAAATGTAGGTTGCGCAGTGTAGCAAGGCAAAACATTTTAGCAGCCTATATTTTAACAGTTGCACATATACACTACAAATACAAAACAAATGTGCATATAAATACCGCGGATGTGACGTCACTCTGTTGAAGCACATTCAAACACCTGAACCCTTGCCAGTGACTGATGTCACACCTGACCCCTCTCTCCCCCCACCACCCCCTACCCCGTGACTGAAGTCACACCTGACACATTTCTCCCCCAACCACCCCCCACCCCGTAACTGAAGTCACACCTAACCTCTTTCTCCCCTCACCACCCCCTACCCCGTGACTGAAGTCACACCTGACCCCTCGCCGCCGCCCCCCCCGCCCCATCCCGGTGACTGAGGTCACACCTGACTCCTCTTCGCCCCCCACCCCCGCCCCGCTCCTCCTGGTGACTGAGGTCACACCTGAACCTAGACACTGTGATGGGAGGGGATTAGTCTGCCCCCCAGCCTGGCCCTCCCCCACGCACTTCCGGCAGCAAAAATCCAGCAGCACGAGATCAGACGGGAACTCAGAAACAACAACAGCCGGCACATGCGCAAAAAGACGCCTGGTCGCACATGTGCAGTGAGTCACTCTGGTCATTGCACAAGTTGTTGTTTAATTTAGCCTTAGAGCTGGCGGGGTGGGTACACTCACTGTCCAAGGGTACACCGAGGATGAGCTTCGTGAACCGGGGACATTGTTTGCCCGGGGACACGACACCTCATCCGGGGACTGTCCCCGGAAAACGGGGTCGTATATTCACCTTATACTACAACAGCTGGCCAAGGCAATAGTTATGGCTGCTGATGGAACTCGGATTTTGGCTTCACCTTTTCCTATTAGGTCCACTTGACTATTTTACTTTATTCTTTCCTTCACATGACCATTTTCATCAAAATATATTTAATAGGATGTGTTTTCATGAGGTTAATTCATCCATACATTGTTAACCATTAAATTGTTTGCAAAGTCAGGGCAACCTTTTGAGCCTAAAGGTGTAAACAATGCAGTTAATTCAATGTTTATATCTAATGATATGTCCCTTGCTTTTGCCAAATGGTTATCGACAGTATTCGCGGATGGGACCAATGTTCCCTCTCATTTTTTTTTGGGTGCGTGGTCTCCTTAGCGGGCTGCGTGGCCCAATCAAAATTTTGCGCATGTGCGAAATCCCCCATTTAGGAACCGGCAAGTGGTCTGTGTGCGGCCACGCAACTTAGCGAGCACATTGAGTGGGACCTGATTGTGAATAACGCTTTTAAGCACTTAACCTAATATCAACGGGATAAGGAAGTCAACATAAAGTGGTCTTTGAAAGCTTGATTGCAATATTGCTCATTATGATAAATTTAAGAAAAGCAAATTCACCATACTATCAGAGCTATAGGTGACTACCACAGCAGGAGGTCAGGCTTCTGAGGCATTGGGGCTTCTAAAAAAAACAAAAATATGTTGAGACTTGTAGTTTATTATTAAATGCATACATAAAATAGTACGGTTTCAAATTGCAATTAGGGAAATTTCTGGACTATACCCTCTAGTAAGGTACTGTATATCTAACTTACATATGGGTTTCAGCCAGCTGTATCGCTGAGAGGTCACAATTTTTCTCTGCTAATGGTGACCAATGCATACAAGTGGCTGCATAATCATCAGACCATGGCAGCAAATTCAGTGGGAAAGGTTTGTCCTAAAAGGGTCTTAGTTTGTTTCAATTCTTGTGTTCAAACGCCAATTAAGTCAAAAAGTTGCTTGATGGCTAGGCGAGTTTACAAATGCAGTCTACATTTGCGGATTCGTGAACGACATCCAATTCTAACCTCTCCGATTGCTGAGCCATTATGGAAAATATATGGAGGAAGTAGCAAACGTTCAGACATTAGCACTTCACCTTACAAAGTTTGAGATGTGTCAGGCTCTCAGCCTGTTGGTTTATGGCAAGGAAATGTTTATAGCGTGAAAGGAAAGGAATCCAATGGCATAAATCACAGTCCTGGCTGCTCAGCTTTACTTCAGTCAGGGTTTCTGAACTCTGTGGATGAACTCCAATTTACATCATTGAGGTTTTAACATCTTGAAGGTCTACCACAAAACAAACCTGACTGTTTCACCCAAAAGTCATGCTACTTATCAGATTCCAAGAAATGTGTTCTAAAAGGCATGTTAACCTCCTCTAGACTGATTCTAATTTTGCTTTAGCGTTCTGTCAATTCAGTATTTTGTTGTATCATTTGGCGTCTCTATAGCTGTAAGTTAATCCATCTATGAGAAGTCACACAACACCAGGTTATAGTCCAACAGCTTTATTTGAAATCACAAGCTTTTGGAGCGCTGCCTCACCTGACGAAGGAGCAGCGCTCCGAAAGCTTGTGATTTCAAATAAAGCTGTTGGACTATAACCTGGTGTTGTGTGACTTCTCACATTTGTCCAACCCAGTCCAACACCAGCATCTCCACATCATTAATCCATCCAAGTAGTTTTAACCAATACGTATTGGTCCGTCAGTGTGGTATTTTGCGGGAGACAAGAGAATGTTGTGAGAATCCCATGTGATCTCCAGTGAATAATATTCCATGATTAGCAGTTCTTTATTAACTCTAGGCACACTAATCTGTACATGGTACGTATAAGGACACAGGTTCTGGTTCATAGGGGACTCAGCCTGCTTATGGAATACAAGGTAAAAGTGCTGGAGACAACCTAAACTGCAACAATACATTCAAGTAAACCTGATTAACTTTGGTTGAGCTCTGATACTCCCAGGTTCATGGAACATTTGTGGCAGCTATATCTCTACTTTAAAAGTATGTTAATCCTTTTAATGTATTGTGTGATCTCCATTGCTGTTGTACAGAGGAAAATTTCAGTTGCTGCAACACTCAACACAATGCTCATTGTTGCTAAACGAATCCCCCTGTGTTTTGTCAGCTGATAAAATGAACTATGTATTTCCTCTTTTCAAAGCTACAAACCAAGGCAATGCAAACACTCGTCAACCTTTTCAGGAGGCTCTTGGCATATCAAAACACAAATCAATTGTAATAAATAGCTGTCGAAATTCTTATAATTGGCCCAGACACACTTTTGTTAATGTGACATAGCTAAATGGCATGTGGGTGTGTATGAAGAATAATTAGACGTTAGCATTTATCACAAGTCTGAAAAATAATGTGAGCTGTACTTCGCCGAGCATTTAGATTGTTACTCAGCGCTGCATTACATGAGCAGCAGGGCTGCTGCTGCCAATGTGTACGTCATATTCTTCCGTTATGTAACACATAACGCTGCAGTACCAGAACACCAGACTTCATCTGATCTAAACCACATCTCTAAAAACACCTTGCTGTGGTAAAATATTCCAGTCTATTTTTATCCCTTTCAGCAGTCAACTAGGGATGCTCTTGCACATCTATAGCAACTGATTCAAGGACTGCATTGGGAAAGGCCTAAAAATATGTTGACCTTTCAAATGGGGAATAGTGTACAAGACCTGTGAGAGCGGGGCTTGAACCTACGATCTCCCGATCCAGAGGTGACAGCACTACTACTGAGCCAATACTGACACTTGAGCATGGAATAGGATTCACAAGACACTTTTTTGTAAAGACATTGTGGGAGAATAACCCTGGTAGCAATATCTGATTTTTTAATGGAGCTATCTGGACTCCACCCAGTTTCTCATTTCGACTGGGTCCCATATATTTGGTAATACAAAGGTAAAAATATCTTGACATCTAGAAAACTATCTTTCCAAGCCAGTTATTCTGTAGTAATTTTTCACATTTACCATGTTTGGGTTAAGCAAATGGTGGCCCTCATGTTTAACATTCATACAAGGGCACAGTGATGGAGAGCAATCCAGTAGGTTCAGCTTACCAGTCCGACATGCAGAACAACAGAATCCAAATAAGATGAAAACAGGGGTTATGCTATGTGCAATGTGCTACAGGGTAAACAAAATAAATCCCAGCAGCATTAAATTAGAGTAGCATGCATATTGAGAGAAGGGAGGAGTTAAAGGAAGCTTGAAATAAGTCAGAGATTTGCCTTGATAGCTGAAACAGTTTCAAGCAGAGGGTTCCAGAAATGATTGATTGCTAGTCGGTGCTGAAGCATAGGTAGAATAATCATTAATAATGAAAGAGTCGGATATTAAGCCAGGGGTAAGGAGTAAAGTAGTCTTGAGGGATCAATGACACAGCTGTTTATGAATTTTAAAGCAGTTCAATAGGTGGAGCGAGTAGATGAGAAAGTGAATCGATACTAGAATTTAAACATTTGGCAGCTGGTCTGGCGTTTTTTTAAAACATTGATAATATCCAAACAAAAGAAATTTTAAAGAATTTGTAGCAGTCTTTCAAAACCTCCTATGTTATCAAAAGATGAAATAAAATAAAGTGCCGCTCAAAATATATACATATGCATTGGCATTTATAAATAAATCGAATTTTCTGTAAGGCCGAGAATTTTAAACATGAGAATGAAATGAGGAGACTGTTTATCCCATTTAGCTCCTCTAGTCATTTCCTTCCCCAATTGTTATGAAGTCCAAGTATCCCAAGTCTCTTCCCATAACTATAGTTTCCCATCCCTGGCATCATCTTGCTGAATCTATGCTACATGCTCTCTTTGGTTTTAATGTCCATTCTATATTGGGGTGCTCAAAACTGCACAGTGGCCTAACCAATGTTTTGTATAAATTCATCATTACTTCTTTATTTTTGTACTGTATGGCTCTAATTAAAAACATACACAATTGTATTGGCCTTTTTTTATGGCTTTGAAACCTTTGGTGTCTCTGTTCATCCATGTCCTTCAATGTCTTTCCATTAAGTGTATATTCCCATTCCTTGTTTTTTATACCAAAATACAATACCTCAGGCTTCTCCATTTTAAGTTACATCTGCCACCTCTTTGCCTATTGCACAATTTTTAATTTTTTGAATTAAACAGGCCACTTCACTGTTTGCCAAACCTCCTATTTTTATATTGTCAGCAAATTTTGAGATTGTATTCCTGACAACCAAGTCCAAATCCACTGTTTATATAGAGAACAAAACTGGGCCCACCACTGGCTCCCTGGGTACACCACTTCCAACACATCGCCAGTCCCATCGTGTTCTGTTTGTCAACCAACTTTTAATCCATGTTGCTACATTTCTTCTTATACCATACATCTGAATTTTTCTGACATGTTTCTTGTGTGACATCTTCTCCAGTGCCTTCATAAAATCTATATACACCATATCGGCCACATTCTCTTTATCGATCACTTCTTCAAAAAAAATTCTTAGTAAATTTGTCAGTGGCATTTTATCTCCATGACAAGGTGATAGTCAATACATGAAACTGGCTAGTCTTCTTTGTTGGGGCCATAGCCTGTGTTCAGAAACTAATTCGATCAAAATTCACTTGGTAGCTTGGTAGTCACTTCAAAATGCTAATTTAGGCGAGTCTGCAGACAGGAGGAAAGTAGGCAAATTCATTACTTGCAAGGGCTGATCCATCAGAGGGCAAAAGACAGTTAAAGTCACCTGTGACAATGAAGAGCACCCTTTGGCACCCTCTGCCTTAGCTGCTCAGCCTGCATTTCAAATCAATATACTTGTGAAGCTGGAGTCTGATCACATCACCCATAGAACCATGTAAGTTTACAGCACAGAAGGAGGCTATTCAGTGCAGTGCGTTTCAGCCAGCTCTTCATTAGAGTAATCCAAACTAATTGCACTGCCCTGCTCTCTCCTCATGTTCCTCTGCTTCAAATGTTATTCCATTTCCCCTTAAAAGGTGCAATGGTCTCAACTAATCTCCATGGCAAAGCATTCTATGCTCCAACAACTCTTTGGATAAAGAAGTGTCTCCTCCATTCTTAGTGATAATTTTACAGAGATGACTCCCCACATCACGGACTCCCCAGCCAGAGGAAATAGTCTTACTCTATTCACCCTATCATAACCTGTATAAATATTGCGTTGGGAAGTCTCTAAAAGACCATTTCATTCCAAAGTTATTGCATAATTTGAACTATGTAATAAATATGTTCTAAAGAGGATACTTTAATCCCTTTGGGCTTATTCCATTGTTACTGTTTTCTTTTATCCTTTTACCATCAGTAACTTGCTGTGTCTTACTGCCTCTGATGGCCTGCTATGGCATTTCCAACAATTTATTTTGGTTTTAATTATCCAACTTGTAAATAAGCCTATTAATTTTAGCCTAAACCTAAAGGTTCAAATGTGTGGTATTTATCACCTATCAAATTAAGCAAGAGAACATAGTCAGTCTCTGGTGCAACATACCATGGCTAAAGGGTAATTGTTAAACCTAGGCACTCTAACCCACTCATGACACACATGAGAGTTCAGGTTTCGGTTCAGAGAAGGCTTGATCTCTTATGGAAGCTGCCTTTTTGATGTGAATTCAAGTTAAAAAAAAATGTTGCTCCTCCAGCAGTAACAATCACTGGATAAGTGTAGAACATCATGGGAAGAAGTTGGAGGGCTGGTGAAAGGTCAGGAATTCCCACACATAACGTGTGGAGCATGATCTGCTGCTCAGGCATGAAGAGAGAGACCTGATGGTGTTTGTGCACAAACCGTTGAAGGTGGCAGGGCAGGTTGAGTAGGTGGTTAAAAAAGTATAGAGGATCCTGGGCTTCATAAATAAAGGCGGAGAGTACAAAAGCAAGAAAGTTATGATGAACCTTTATAAAAACACTGATCTGACCTCAACTGGAGTATTTTGTCCAATTTTGGACACCGCACTTTAGGAAGGATGTAAAGGCCTTAGAGAGGGTGCAGAAAAGATTTGCAAGAATGGTTCCAGGGATGAAGGACTTCAGTTACGTGGATAGACTGGAGAAGCTAAGGTTGTTCTCCTTAGAGCAGAGAAAGTTGAGAGGAGATTTGATAGAGGTGTTCAAAATCATGAGGGGTCTAGAAAGAGTAGATAGAGAGAGAAACTGTTCCCGTTGGTGGAAGGGTCAAGAACGGGAGGACACAGATTTAAGGTGATTGGCAAAAGAACCAAAGGCAACATGAGGAAAAACTTTTTTACGCAGTGAGTGGTTATGATCTGGAATGCACTGCCTGAAAGGGTGGTGGAGGCAGATTCAATCATGGTTTTCAAAAGGGAATTGGATAAGTACCTGAAGGAAAAAAAATTGCAGGGCTACGAGGAAAGGGCGGGGGAGTGGGACTAGCAGAGAGCTAGCATGGGCTGAATGGCCTCCTTATGTGCTGTAACCATTCTATGATTCTAACAATTTCCGGAGGCAGTGAAAACATTAGTTTCTGAGTAAATCTAAATGATAATAAATCTCTTCCTGCAATAAGATATCTGCTTGACAGCTGATGTGAACAGTAAGCTGAATAAAATGAGTTCCAGTAATAAACTGAGATTCAGCATCTCCAAGAACTGACATGCAACTAGTACAGTCCCTGGAAGATCTGCCATTTCATTATGAATCTGAACATAGTAAGCACTCAATAAATTAAGCTCATTTTGCTACAGCCAGCTTGAAATTTAAGAGGATTTATACAGTCAAGCTATCTGGATGTATGAATGAGCGTAGAATTAAAATTTGGTTTCCCTTATAATTAGCGTGAAATGCATCAGTAGTTGCTATTTTTCCTCCGAGGTGGTGGCTGGTGCTCGCTATGATCTGTCTGTATTTAGAGCCACACTAATTATGAAGCAAGGTGTTACAGAGGTTTAATGTACTTGGGCATGGGATGGTCAAGAGGGATTCATGCCTCCAATTTGCAGTAACATGGAAACATAGAAACATAGATGATAGGAGCAGGAGTAGGCCATTCAGCCCCCTCGAGCCTGTTCCGCCATTTAATGAGATCATGGCTGATTATCCAAATTCAGTACCCTGTCCCTGCTTTCTCCCCATATCCCTTGATCCTTTTAGCCTTCAGAAATATATCTAACTCCTTCTTGAATATATTTAATGAATTGGCCTCACTTCTGTGGTAGAGAACTCCACAGGTTCACCACTCTCTGGGTGAAGAAATTCGTCCTAATCTCTGTCCTAAATGCTTACCCCTTATCTTTAGACTGTGACCTCTGGTTCTGGACTCCCCCGCCATTGGGGACATCCTTCCTACATCTAGTCTGCCTAGCCCTGTTAGAATTTTATAAGTTTCAATAAGATCCCCTCTCATTCTTCTAAACTCCAGTGAGTATAAGCCCAATTGACCCAATCTCTCCTCATACGTCATTCCTGCCATCCCAGGTATCAGTTTGGTGAATCTTCGCTGCACTCCCTCCATGGCAAGAACATCCTTCCTCAGACAAGGCGACCAAAACTGCACACAATACTCAAGGTGTGGTCTCACCAAGACCCTGCACAACTGCAGCAAGACATCCTTGCTCCTGTACTTGAATCCTCTCGCTATGAAGGCCAACATACCATTTGCCTTTTTAACCGCCTGCTGCACCTGCATGCTTACCTTCAGCGACTGGTGCACAAGGACACCCATGTGATAATAATCTGCCTTCCTGTTTTTGCCACCAAAGTGGATAACCTTGCATTTATCCACATTATACTGCATCTGCCCAATCACCCAACCTGTCCAAATCATGCTGGAGTTTCTCTGCATCCTCCTCACAGCACATACGCCCACCCAGCTTTGTGTCGTCTGCAAACTTGGAGATATTACATCTAGTTCCCTCGTCTAGATCATTAATATATATTGTGAATAGCTGGGGTCCTAGCACTGATCCCTGCGGTACCCCACTAGTCACTATCTGCCACTCGGAAAAAGACCCGTTTATTCCAACTCTTGGCTTCCTGTCTGCCAACCAGTTCTCTATCCAAGTCAGTACCTTACCCCCAATTCCATGTGCTTTAACTTTACACGCTAATCTCTTATGCGGGACCTTATCGAAAGCCTTCTGAAAGTCCAAATACACCACATCCACTGGTTCTCCCTTATCTGTTCGACCAGTTACATCTTCAAAAAATTCCAGTAGATTAGTCAAGCATGATTTACCTTTTGTAAATCCATGTTGACTTTGTCTGATCCTGTCACTGTTTTCCAAGTGCTCTGCTATTACATCTTTTACAATGGGCTCTAGCATTTTCCCCACCACCGATGTCAGGCTTACCGGTCTATAATTCCCCGTCTTATCTCTACCACCTTTTTTGAATAGTGGGGTTACATTAGCTACCCTCCAATTCATGGGAACTGTTCCAGAGTCTATAGAATTTTGGAAGATGACCAGCAATGCATCTACTATTTCTAGGGCCACTTCCTTAAGTACCCTAGGATGTAGATTATCAGGCCCTGTGAATTTATCGGCCTTCAATCCCGTCAGTTTCCCCAACACCATTTCCCTACAAATACTGATTTCATTCAGTTCCTCCCTCTCATTAGACCCTATGTTCCCCGACATCTCTGGGAGTTTATTTGTGTTCTCCTTTGTGAAGACAGAACCAAAGTATGTATTTAATTGGTCTGCCATTTCTTTGTTCCCCATTATAAATTCCCCTGATTCTGACTGCAAGGGACCTATGCTTGACTTCACCAATCGTTTTCTCTTCACATATCTATAGAAGCTTTTACAGTCAGTTTTTATGTTCCCTGCAAGCTTACTCTCATACTCTATTTTCCCCCTCTTAATTAATCCCTTTGTCCTCCTTTGCTGAATCCTAAACTGCTCCCAATCCTCAGGTTTGCTGCTTTTTCTGGCCAGTTTATATGTAAGATGGTGCATTAAAACAGATAATTTTAAACAGATAGGAAAGAGATGGACGACTGAGAAAGAAAAGAATAGCCCATGTCACTCCCAATGCAATTCCTATCCTAGCCTCTGATCATAGACCAGCAATGTCAGCGGCCTGTGGACATGTCATCAAACCATCCTCTAAGCTGGGTATTCAATATGCAAAAAGAAAAATTGTTAAAGCCTTGATAAACTGGATATGCTTTATTTTCACACCTCTCATCAGCATCAAGTACTCCACAGTTAAATACAACATAACCTAGATGCAAGATAAAAACCCCTCAACACTACCCAATCTGCACAAACCTTCCAAGGGAAGATTTTCTCTGTACACAGTGCGTAACAAGATTGTTAGTCACCTCACAAAAAGCACCTTGATCCAGTGCTGTGCCAGCTCCATTCCTCACTTACTCTATCAAACCAAATTAAAGCAACACTCCGAGCTAGATTGTGATGTGAACGCTCAACTAGAAAGAATAAAAACAGAAAATGTTCAAAATACACAGCAGGTCCGCCAGCATTTGTAAAGATAAAGACAAGTTAACATTTAAGGCATTGACCCTTCCAGCTGTTCTGGCAAAGTGTCCACACCAAACACCCAAAACGTTAACCTGTCTTTTCTCTTTTCAGATGCTGATGGCCTGCTATGGCATTTCCAACATTTTGTTTTTAATTTCACTTTTCTAACATTTGTAGTTTCCCTCTTTTCATCATAATTACTAGCAACATGGTGTGGACTTGCTTTGTTTTTCTTCCTACAAGCAGCACTTAAACTTCTCCATAATGAATTTCAGCTTCCACGGTTGTGCCCGCTTACATATTTTATTGAACTCATTTTGTATTTCTTATGTATTTTACCTCCTCAGACTCGACTGTCCCTCGAAAGCTGCTTTTATAACAGCGCTGTTTTAATTTGGACCCAGGGTGCTGGCATTTACAGCCTTACAGTAGTAAATCTGGCCCTTTTATCTTGACAGTGGAATCAGTCTTAGACCCAGGAAAAATGGTGTCTCCTATCCCGCTGCCATTATAAGAGGGCTGGCAGTGAATGAGATTTGGTTGTGTAAATAGTGGAAACTGGCTGACTGATGCTGGTCCCCTGGAATTCAAACTAAAAACAACAAGTAAGCAAGCAGTTTTATTTTGGCTTTGTCTATGAATCTGATCAGTTTGCATTGAGCTTCCAAATCTTAAGTCATTAATATAAATTAGAAAACAGTAGGACTCCAAGCACTGATCGGCTCCCATCCCTAAATAATTCCTCCAACAAGTTACTGCTACTTCCTACTCTTCAGTCAATTTCTTACCCGTTCACAGGTTTTACCCTGAATCCCCACTGCTTGAAGCTTAAGTAGCAACTTTTCATGTCGAACTTTGCCAAATATTTTTTGAAAGTCAAGATATACCACGTCAGAAGGTTTTCTGCCATATACTTTGGATGTCACCTTCCCAAAAAAAGTCAAGGAGGTTAGTCAAACAGAATCTTACTCTTCTGTAAAGCAAAATACTGCAGATGCTGGAAATCTGAAATAAAAACAGAAAAATGCTGGAAATACTCAGCAGGTCAGGCAGCATCTGTGGAGAGAGAAACAGAGTTAATGTTTCAGGTCGATGACCCTTCGTCACAACTGGAAAAAGCTGGAGATGTAACAGATTTTAAGCAAGTATAGGGAAAGGGGGGAGGGGAGGAAAGAACAAAAGGGAAGGTCTGTGATTGGATGGAAAGTGGGAGAGATTAAGAGACAAAAGGGATGATGGTGCAAGGCAAGAGGAGATGGTAATGGGACAAGTTAAGAAACAAAAGATGACTCTAGATGAAGTGTAAATGGCGATGGCAGAATGATCGGCAGCTGCCTTGTGAGAGAGAGAAAAAGAGAGATGGGGCAGAGGTTATGGTCTGAAATTGTTGAACTCGATGTTGAGTCCAGAAGGCTGTAAAGTGCCTAATCTCCCTTTCCCTGCCTCTACACTTGATTAAAAACTTGTTAAATCTCCAACTTTTTCCAGTTCTGGCGAAGGGTCATCAACCTGAAACATTAACTCTGTTTCTCTCTCCACAGATGCTGCCTGACCTGCTGAGTATTTCCAGCATTTTCTGTTATAATTCCATGTTATTCCTGTTTACTAGGTTATTATGTTAAGGTAATCCTCAAGAATCCTTCAAGCTTTCAGTTTGAGATGGACATTAACTAAAGTACCAGAGCCGTAAAGGCAGTCAGGCCTAGAAATTCGGTGGGTTGCGCCACCAGTTAGCGCCTAAAGAGGGCACTCAGTGGCTTTAGCGCCACTGGCCACGCCTCCTGCGATATTTAGCTGGGGCGCTAATGGCGGCGTTAGCCTGTTGCGTTGTGCTGCGCCGCCACCAATGACGTAATCGGTGTGCGCAGCGCCCCGATCGCGCTATTTGGTAGCGCCCGCCTCTGTAGCGCCGTTCGCAAATCGCACCCGGTTCACGGGGCCTACCTGTGGCGGGAGTGGCGCAAATTAAGGTGGAGGTGCGGGGCGGCCATTTTTTTCGGCGGCCGTCTGCCAGCACCTCCGTCCCCGGCCTCCTGACCTCCCCCCGCGGCAGTGCCGGCTGTTTTCCGAGAGCCCGGCACTTCTCCTCGGTACCGGGCTCTTTTGCCGGCACTCGCGATCTCTGATCGTGCTGGTGCAGGCCCCTCCCCCTTAAGAATGGGAGGAAGGCCTGCAGTACCGCAGCGGCACGTTGCGCTGCGATATTCAGTTTCAGCGCCCTAAGAGGGACGTGAGGCGCCTCAAGCAGTGCCCGTGTCCCTCTTGGGGCGCACAAGCTGGATTTCTGGTGGTCGCAACTGCTCCGATCGCAGCGGTAATTCCGGCGCCCAGGCGAGCTGGGCGCCCCGTTTGCGGCTCCACCGAATTTCTCCCCCTCAGTGTTCTAACATACTCCTTCCCTCCAGGTTTAATGCCACAACATCGGCACATTGTCATTTTACAGAAATTGAAGGAGGATTTGTGATTTTCTTAAATGTTATAAAATTAAGCATTAAGGGATAACTACCGAGGCTATTTTGAACAAAGAGTCAGACTCCTGTTATTGAGGTGTTCGGACTTCCGACAGCACCAAGAAGCCGAGTAGTGGCAGTTTGGAGAACTACCCCCACTGACTAACTCGGCCACCGCGGGAGACTTGGACTTGGCAACATTGCCAGTTATTGAGGTGTTGTTTTCGGAGTATGAATTTTGCCGGTTAAGAGAGAATTCCGGATATTTAGGTGCTGTTTAAACGAGAGTTTTCTGTACATGAAAAATTTCAAATATCAAACCTGAACAATGCATCCATTAGAGAAAAATGGAAACCTACAATGGGCTCCCAGCTTATGTGATCTAACCCCTTTATGCTGGAGGTGTATGGCAGCTCAAATTCTATGCACCTAAGTGTATACACTGGTGTTTTT
The DNA here is from genome assembly GCF_052327205.1 of Somniosus microcephalus. Lineage (NCBI taxonomy): Eukaryota > Metazoa > Chordata > Chondrichthyes > Squaliformes > Somniosidae > Somniosus > Somniosus microcephalus. The sequence continues at coordinate 183,778,911 of NC_140997.1, read as the reverse complement.
AACGAAGCAAATTAAAAAAAGCAGCTCGTCTTATCTCTGGCATTCCTTAAATTGTTTAATAATACATTATTTGGACACAATTTCTTTGGACTAGCACAGAGTCTCTGGGAAATGTAATCACAATGAATTAACAGAGCATTAACTACTGGCAATTATTTTATTACTGAAGACCTTCCAGTACACAAGCATCAGAGGAAAAAAACAGGAGCAAAATCTGTTTCTTAGGCCAGCATGCAAGTAGTGGGCTGATCAATAACAAGTAGTTAAATGAACGGTTGCACAAAAAGAAACATTTCAGATTATTTTTTAGCTGCTGTTAAAGCATTACGTATGAGGTTTTCTTCCACATATTTTAAAAAATACACAACTAAACTTAAGAAAACCACATTCTCAAAGATTAATAGATTTGGTTTGATTTTCCTGAAAAATACCATTACAGGCTTGACATAAAACTGAAAACTGGTTTTCTTTGGGTATCTAAGGCCAGCATGGTCTTCCATGGTGAATCAATTTTAATGCTGTCTTCAGTTGTAATAAAAAATCTAGTGGCAATTAATTTCTAAGATAATGCTCTTTCTCGAAAGAAATAATAGCCTGGACTAAACAGCTTGCAGCAATAATACCAACACTAGTTTATCCAGCGCTGCAGAAATTGCTATTAAGGATGCTACAGCCTCTATGCTGCTGTGATCCAGTGTCATTTACCCCATACAGATTCAGAGCAGCCCCATCCAACCATTAAACATTTACAACATGTAGTTTCTTTCTGGGTCGCTCAATTTTACTCTTTTTATTCCCTTAATCTGAGGTACACAAGTCCATGTGGCTCCAGGCTAACGCACTTCAAAGAATCGCCAAATGATCTGTGTTTAGATAATTATCAAAGAATTCCAATGAGTTTAATATTTAATATTATTCAGAGTTTGACTGTATTTCACAGGCTTACTCTGTTCAGATGATTTTTTTCTGCCCTATACAAATACATTAATATGAAATCCCCCAAATAAAATTCATTATATACAGCACTGATATCTTTACCAAATGAAGATTTTATTCACTCTGGTTCCGAAGGCTTTTTTATATGGCAAATCTTACATAATCATTTCCAGATCGGATTGTATTTTCTCTTTGCTGTTCAGCTACTTGTAGTAACAGGCCAGCAGGGAGCACAGCAGATTCAATGGGCCAGAAATTCCAGGCCAGAAGCGTGAGTACGGTCGGCTTACTCAAGCTTCTGGCCGTTGGAAATGCCGGCGTTCAGCATGAACAGCGCATGCGGGGAACGCCGGCATTTCCAGACCTCGAGCGCGTGCGACTGCACAGGCAGCGCTTGCGCAGTGAACTTCGTGGATTTCATTCATGAAATCCGTGAGGTTAGGTCCTTAGAAGTTACACTGAAAAAAAGCAAGTGTAAAGTGGTTCATTGGCTGCGGAGGAAGATATATTTTATCGTGGAGCTTTTGAAATGCAATATTTTTGTTTGGGAAAGGGAGGGAAGTTATTTTAAGAAATTTTAAGTAAGTTTTAAAGTTAATTTTTTTTTTTTTTAAAAAGGGTTTTCAGAACGGTAGGTAGAAGGAGCAATTGTGGCTGTGTGAATGGAATGTGAGAATGAGTTATGTATGTATGTCCACATATATTCCTTTACGTATATGTATGTATGTTTTATATTCCTTTACTATGAATGTATGTTTTTAATTATGATTTTCCAATAAGTTACTTTCTCTGAAAGTCATAATTAAATAATACATTCATACACATAAGTAAAGGAATATATACATAACACGCAAAGGAATATATACAGACACACATACTTTCAGAAGCTCCACGATAAGAAATATCTTCCTCCGCAGCCTCTGTAGCAACTGCACCCATGCTTTTTTCATGTGTAAGTTGTAATGACTGGACCTCACTGAAAGCATTAATGAAAGCGGCGAATTATACTGCGCACGCGCTGCATGTGCAGTCGCACGCGTTCTGCCTCTGAACCCCTTCGTTCAGAGGACAGGAAATGCCGGTTTTCCCCACATGCACTGTGCATGCTGAAAACCGGCATTTCATCCGGCCAGATGTGTAAGTACCCCGACCGTACTAGCGCATTTGGAAGGGAATTATTGGGCCAACATTTTACATGTCAATAAAATAAAAAATTTAACACTTGCACGACTTGCCCCCTCGCATCTGCGACTGAGGGTCCAAGGAGGTGCATTGCGCAAAAGGTCATCATCGTACGTATCCTCACACTGTTCCCTTTGGGGAACTGTATGAAGTGGTGGAAGGATTTATGGCCGTGATTAACGCTCAATCCGTGACCGTAACCATCTTTGAACCAGCCATTAGGGTGGTTAGTCCTATGGCGGGAGGGTTTTATGGGCTCCCACAACCCATCTGAGGGGGGGGGGGTGCCACCAACACCCACGGACGCAAGTATCCCGCTGGATGTCCACCCAGAATTTAAAGTTGGAGCTCCGACTCCACTTGCCGGGACTGTCTGGAGTGGGGTTCAAAACCCTACTCCTTCTGGCCCAGCGGCGGGGATGCTTACTGCTACGCAAAAGGCCCACTCCGCACAAAAGGTGACACCCATACGTTTCCTGCGCCTTTTCCCTCCCCGTGACTGGAGCCCTATGCTGCCATTTCACGTTGCTAATCGGATTGGGCGTTTGTCATAGCGGTAGGATCCCCGCCGCTGGGCCAGATCAGGGTAGGGTTTCGAACCCCGCTCCAGACAGTCCCGGCAAGTGGAGTCGGAGCTCCGGCTCTAAATTCTGGGTTGACATCCAGTGGGATATTTGCGTCCGTGGGTGTGGGTGGCCCCCCCTCCTTGTATAGCTTGTGGGAGCCCGTAAAACCCTCCCACCATAGGACTAACCGCCCTAATGGCTGGTTCAAAGATGGTTACGGTCACGGAATGAGCGTTAATCACGGCCATAAATCCTTCCACCACTTCATACAGTTCCCCAAAGGGAACAGTGTGAAAACACGTATGACGACGACATTGCTAAATAAATAAATGGAATTAAAAAAATTCTTTTAGGGCTTTTAGAAGTCTTTAAATTGCTTTAATTCTCTTTAAAACTACTTCAGATTACTCAAAATAATGTAAACATTTTAAAAAGTTTATAAAAGTTACCAAAATCTTCAAAAAACTTCCAAAAACCTATTTAAACTGCTGCTTTGCATGTAAAAAAGCAAAGCAGCTTGACAGAAACATTGGGGGCGTGTCCAGTGAAACTGAGACCTCAAGGGGCGTGTCTCACTTACACTGCACGCTCCTGGGTCCGCGCTGGCTGCACTCCTGGGCGGCGTGACGTCATACGCTGCCCGGGAATGTGCTTTCTATTTCTCCAAGTTCAGGCGTCCCAGAAGCTGATCGGCAGGAGCGCGGGGTAAGTGCAAATACGGGGCTTGCACGCGCTGCAAGCCCCGTTCTGGAATTTCTGGCCCAATACTGCAGAGGCATTGCTCTGCACAGTGCAAAATAAAACAGCCTCAACAGGAAAATGGAGCTTCAGAGGGCTGAAGAATCAAGCTTAATCTGTAAAAGAATTTGTATCGAAAGAGTCATTTCTACAGTGGACTATTGTATCCAATTACTGTTGGGTTGGAACAGTTTGAAGAATCTTCTACATACAGAAAACTATTAAAACTGGTTTCTTATGAATATATATGCCATGAATTGCATTCATTAATTTCCAACTGCTCCTAAAAGCTGATAGCTAATTCTGGATGAACCCCACTTATCCTCATTAATGTTAGTGTTGCCCTTATGGTGATCAGAAATGTACAATAATCAAACAGATGTACATGATCATCCAACTGTGAGATTGATCAGCCAGAGGTGCCAACCTGGGGAAGCTGCAACACAGGACGACATGCATGCTAAAAAGCAGAAGCAGCATGCTATACACAGGACTAAGCAATCCCACAATCAACAGATCAGATCAAAGCTCTGCAGTCCTGCCACATCCAGTCGTGAATGGTGGTGGACCATTAAACAACTAACAGGAGGAGGAGGCGCCATGAATATCCTCATCCTCAATGATGGTGGCGCCCAGCACGTGAGTGCAAAAGACAAGACTGAAGTGTTTGCAACCATCTTCAGCCAGAAGTGCCGAGTGGATGATCCATATCGGCCTCCTCTTCCTGAGGTTCCCACCATCACAGAAGCCAGTTTTCAGCCAATTCGATTCACTCCACGTGATATCAAGAAACAGCTCAGCGCACTGGATACAGCAAAGGCTATGGGCCCTGACAACATCTCGGCTATCGTGCTGAAGACTTGTGCTCCAGAACTAGTTGCACCTCTAGCCAAGCTGTTCCAGTATAGCTACAACACTGGCATTTATCCGACAATGTGGAAAACTGCCCAGTGTGTCCTGTCCACAAAAAGCAGGACAAATCCAATCCGGCCAATTACCACCCCATCAGTCTACTCTCAATCATCAGCAAAGTGATGAAAGGTGTCATCGACAGTGCTATCAAGCAGCACTTACTCACCAATAACCTGCTCACTGATGCCCAGTTTGGGTTCCGCCAAGACCACGCGGCTCCCGAGCTCATTACAGCCTTAGTCCAAACATGGACAAAGGAGCTAAATTCCAGAGGTGAGGTGAGAGTGACAGCTCTTGACATCAAAGCAGTATTTGACCGAGAGTGGCATGAAGGAGCCCTAATAAAACTGAAGTCAATCGGCATCGGGCAGGGGAAACTCTCCACTGGCTGGAGTCATACCTAACACAAAGGAAGATGGTTGTGGTGATTGAAGGTCAATCATCACAGCCCCAGGACATCGCTGCAGGAGTTCCTCAGCACAGTGTCCTAGGACCAACCATCTTCAGCTGCTTCATCAATGACTTTCCCTCCAACATAAGGTCAGAAATGGGGATGTTCACTGATGACTGCACAGTGTTCAGTGCCATTCACAACTCCTCAGGTAATGAAGCAGTCCATGCCCATATGCAACAAGACCTGGACGACGTTCATGCTAGGGCCGATAAGTGGCAGGTAATATTTGTGCCACAGAAGTGCCAGGCAATGACTATCTCCAACAAGCGAGAGTCTAACCACTGCCCCTTGACATTCAATGGCATTACCATCGCCAAATCCTCCACCCTCAACATCCTGGGGGTCACCATTGAACAGAAACTTAACTGGACCAGCCACATAAATACTGTGGCAACAAGAGCAGGTCAGAGGCTAGGTATTCTGCGGCGAGTGTCTCACCTCCTGACTCCCCAAAGCCTTTCCACCATCTACAAGGCACAAGTCAGGAGTATGATAGAATATTCTCCACTTGCCTGGATGAGTGCAGCTCCTACAGCACTCAAGAAGCTCGACATCATACAGGACAAAGCAGCCCACTTGATTGGCACCACATCTACCACCTTAAACATTCACTCCCTCCACCACCGGCGTACCGTGGTTGCAGTGTGTACCATCTGCAAGATGCACTGCAGCAACTCACCACGGTTTCTTCGGCAGCACCTCCCAAACCCGCGACCTCTTCTACCTAGAAGGACAACGGTAGCAGGCGCATGGGAACACCACCACCTCCAAGTTCCCCTCCAAGTCACACACCATCCTGACTTAGAAGTGTATCGCCGATCCTTCATTGTCGCTGGGTCAAAATCCTGGAACACCCTACCCAACAGCACTGTGGGAGTACCTTCACCACACGGACTGCAGCGGTTCAAGAAGGTGGCTCACCACCAACTTCTCAAGGGCAATTAGGGATGGGCAATAAATGCTGGCCTTGCCAGCGATGCCCACATCCCATAAACGAATAAAAATTAAGATAGGTCAGACAGAGTAAAAGAACTAGGAAGGTAGTGCAGGAGTCCCCTGGGGCCATCTCCCTCTCCAACAGATTTTCCATTTTGGATACTGCTGGGGGAGATGGTTTCTTAGGGGAATGCAGCAAGAGCCAAGTCCACGGCACTATGAGTAGCTCAGCTGTACAGGAGGGGAGGAAAACATATAAACATAGCAGATAGGAGCAGGAGTAGGCCATTCGGCCCCTCGAGCCTGCTCCGCCATTCAATGAGATCATGGCTGATCATCCAAATTCAGTACCCCGTTCCTGCCTTCTCCCCATATCCCTTGATCCCTTTAGCCTTAAGAAATATATCCAACTCCTTCTTGAATATATTTAATGAATTGGCCTCCACTGCCTTCTGTGGTAGAGAATTCCACAGGTTCACCACTCTCTGGGTGAAGAAACTCCTCCTCATCTCAGTCCTAAATGGCTTACCCCTTATCCTTAGACTATGACCCCTAGTTCTGGACTCCCCGACCATCAGGAACATCCTTCCTGCATCTAGTCTGTCCAGGCCTGACAAAATTTTGTAGGTTTCGATGAGATCCCCTCTCAAACTTCTAAACTCCAGTGAGTACAAGCCCAATTGATGCAATCTCTCCTCATACGTCATTCCTGCCATCCCAGGTATTAGCCTGGTGAATCTTCGCTGCACTCCTTCCATGGCAAGAACATCCTTCCTCAGATAAGGCGACTAAAACTGCACACAATATTCAAGGTGCGGTCTCACCAAGGCCCTGTACAACTGCAGCAAGACATCCTTGTTCCTGTACTCGAACCGTCTTGCTACGAAGGCCAACATACCATTTGCCTTCTTAACCGCCTGCTACACCTGCATGCTTACCTTCAGCGACTGGTGCACAAGAACACCCAGGTCTCTTTGCACTTCCCCTTCTCCCAATCTATTGCCATTCAAATAATAATCTGCCTTCCTGTTTTTGCCACCAAAGTGGATAACCTCACATTTATCCACATTATAGTGCATTTGCCATGTTTCTGCCCAATCACCCAACCTGTCCAAATCGTACTGGAGTTTCACAACATCCTCCTCACAGCATACCCTCCCAGACCAATAGTGATAGGGGATTCTATCGTAAGGGGAACAGATAGACGTTTCTGTGGCCGCAGACGTGACTCCAGGATGGTATGTTGCCTCCCTGGTGCCAAGGTCAAGGGTGTCACTGAACGGCTGCAGGGCATTCTGAGGGGGGAGGGCGAACAGTCAGAGGTCGTGGTTCACATTGGTACCAACGACATGGATAGAAAGAGGGATGAGGTCCTGCAAGAAGAATTTAGGGAGCTAGGTAGCAGATTAAAAAACAGGACCTCAAAAGGTTGTAATCTCTGGATTACTCCCAGTGCCATGTGCTAGTGAGTATAGGAATAGAAGGATAGAGCAGATGAATGCGTGGCTAAAGAGTTGGTGCCAGAGGCAGGGCTTTAATTTCCTGGATCACTGGGTCTGCTTCTGGGGAAGGTGGGAGCTGTACAAGTCGGACAGGTTGCACCTGAACCGGAATGGGACCAACATCCTTGTAGGGAGGTTTGCTAGTACTATTGGGGGTGTTTAAACTAACTTGGCAGGGGGATGGGATATGGAGTGGAGCTATAGTAGGGGGTGATGCACAGCCAAATATAGAGGAAAAAACAAGTCAGCCTGGAAGGCAGAGCAAATATGTAACGGCACAAGGGAGTATGGCAAGGCTGGATGGCATTTATTTTAATGCAAGGAGTCTTGCGAGTAAGGCAGATGAATTGAAGTTGTTGATGAACACATGGGAGTGTAGCGGTACCACCGAGTGTCCCTTACTTATTATACATAATTCCCTTTAACTTTAACTATGTTTATATGCAGTTTGCATGTACGGGGCGTTGCCCCTTTAAGAACGCGACCTAACGCAATGACGTCACGTCGCGCATCACGTGACTCACCCAAACGCGGGCTAACGCGATGACGTCACATCGCGCATCACGTGACTCACCTAAACGCGAGCCGGCCCAGCTCGGCCTCCCGCTCCCGCGGCTTCGGCTGCAATGGCCGGCTGCAGTGCCGGGAGAACGTGATGATGTCATCGCGCCATTCACGTGACTGCCCAAGCGCGGGAAAACGCGATGACGTCATCATGCAATCCACGGGACTGCCGAGTCAGTCCTCGTGGTGTCCCCACTGGGGAAAGACCTGTTCCACGACACTCCTGCATCGTTCTACGTTGTTTGCTGTATTTCATCTAATTCAACATTAAAATCCTGTTTGTTGTTCTTCCGAGTCAAGCTCCGTTATTTGTTAGGAATAAGCTTATTCCTACAGGAGTATGATATTGTTGCTATCACAGAGACATGGTTGAGGGAGGGGCAGGACTGACAGCTCAATATTCCGGGGTTTCTAATCTTCAGGTGAGACAGTGGGGGGTGTAAAAGAGGAGGGGGTGTCGCAATATTAATCAAGGAGTTAATTACTGCTGCAAGGAGGGATGATATCTTAGCAGGTTCCTCCAATGAGGCCATATGGGTAGAACCTAAAAACAAAAGGGGGGCAAGAACTTTGCTGGGAGTGTACTATAGGCCCCCAAACAGTCAGGGGAAGAAAGAGGAACAGATATGTAGGCAAATCTCAGAGAAGTGTAGAAATAATAGGGTAATAATAGTAGGGGATTTCAACTTCCCCAATATTAACTGGGATAGTCAGAGTGTCAAAGGCTTAGAGGGTGCGGAATTCTTAAAATGCATCCAGGAAAACTTTTTGAGCCAGCATGTAGAAAGTCCTACAAGAGAGGGGGTGGTACTGGATCTTATTCTAGGGAATATAGCTGGGCAAGTGGTAGAAGTGTCAGCAGGAGAGCATTTTGGTGACAGTGACCATAATTCGGTGAGATTTAAGGTCATCATGGAAAAGGACAAAGATGGACCAGAAATAAAGGTTCTTAATTGGGGGAAAGCCGATTTTAATAAGATAAGGCAGGATCTGGCCAAAATGGACTGGGATCAGCTACTTGTCGGAAAATCCACATCAGAGCAATGGGAGTCTTGCAGAAAGAAAATAGAGAGAGTACAATGCCAACATGTTCCCGTAAAGGTCAAGGGTGGGACCAACAAGCCCAGGGAACCCTGGCTGTCAAGGGACATACAAGAATGGATTAGGAAAAAAAGGGAGGCTTTTGGCAGATACAAAGGACTAAAAACAGTGGAAGCCCTAGAGGAGTATAGAAAGTGCAGGGTGGGTACTTAAAAAAGAAATTAGGAGAGCGAAGAGAGGGCATGAAAAAACACAGGAAAATCCCAAGGTGTTTTATAAGTATACTAGCAAAAGTGCCCGGCGGTGCCGAGGCTTTTTCGAAGGCATGTTGTTGTTGAGAGAGAGAGAGAGAGAGCGACTTGGGGGGGGGGGGGGGGGGAGAAAGAGAGAGAGAGAGTGCGACTGGGGGGGGGGGGGGAAAGAGAGAGAGCGACTGGGGGGTAGAGAGAGAGCGACTGGGGGGTAGAGAGAGAGCGACTGGGGGGAAGAGAGAGACTGGGGGGAAGAGAGGGCGGGTGGGGGGGAAGAGAGGGCGGGTGGGGGGGAAGAGAGGGCGGGGGGAGGGGAAGAGAGGGCGGGGGAGGGGAAGAGAGGGCGGGGGGAGGCGAAGAGAGGGCGGGGGGAGGGGAAGAGAGGGGAAGGGAGGGGGAGGGGAAGGGGAAGGGGGGAGGGGAAGGGAGGGAGGGGAGGGGAGGGGAGGGGGGGGAAGGGGAGGGGGGGGAGGGAAGGGGGGGGAAGGGGGGGGAAGGGAGGGGGGAAGGGCGGGCGGGGGGGAGGGGAAGGGCGGGCGGGGGGGAGGGGAAGGGCGGGCGGGGGGGAGGGCGGGCGGGGGGGAGGGGGGGAAGGGCGGGCGGGGGGGAAGGGCGGGCGGGGGGGGAAGGGATGGGGGAAAGGGAGGGGGGGAAGGAAGGGGGGGGAAGGGAGGGGGGGAAGGGAGGGGGGAAGGAAGGGAGGGCGGGGGGAAGGGAGGGGGGAAAGGGAGGGGGGGAAGGGAGGGGGGGAGGGGGGGAAGGGAGGGCGGGGGGAAGGGGGGGAAGGGAGGGCGGGGGGAAGGGGGGGAAGGGAGGGCGGGGGGGAAGGGGGGGAAGGGAGGGCGGGGGGGAAGGGAGGGCGGGGGGGAAGGGGGGGGAAGGGAGGGGGGAAGGGAGGGCGGGGGGAAGGGAGGGCGGGGGGGAGGGGGGAAGGGAGGGCGGGGGGAGGGGGGGAAGGGCGGGGAGAAGGGATGGGGAAAGGGAGGGGGGAAGGAAGGGAGGGGGGGAAGGGAGGGGGGAAGGGAGGGGGGGAGGGAGGGGGGAAGGGAGGGGGGGAAGGGAGGGGGGAAGGGAGGGAAGGAAGGGAGGGGGGAAGGGAGGGGGGAAGGGAGGGGGGGAAGGGAGGGGGGGAAGGGAGGGGGGGAAGGGAGGGGGGAAGGGAGGGGGGGAAGGGAGGGCGGGGGGAGGGGGGAAGGGAGGGCGGGGGGAGGGGGGAAGGGAGGGCGGGGGGGAGGGGGGAAGGGAGGGAGGTCGGGGGGGAGGAAGGGGAAGGGGAAGGGGGGAGGAAGGGGAAGGTGGGGAGGGGAGAGGGGAAGAAGGGGGAGGGGAAGGGGGAGGGGGAGGGGGGGAAGGGAGGGGGAGGGAGGGCTTGAGGCTGAGAGACGGCCACGGCCACGCCCGGTTGCCGGGGTAACCCTGCCGCGCCGCCCCGCCCCGCACTCCCGAGAGCCCCGCTCTCGAAGCCGCAGCCGCCCCGCCCCGCACTCCCGAGAGCCCCGCTCTCCAAGCCCCAGCTGGCCCGCACTCCCGTTGCCGGGGTAACCCGATCCGCACTCTCGAGAGCCCTGCCCCCCCCCCCCCCCGCCCGAGCCGAGCGCGGAACAGAGTGTCACCTGCTCCTGCTGCGCGCGCACCCTGACCCTCGTGGCTGACGCCGTTGCCCCGGGTAACGTGACACGGGGCGGCGGGTGAGCAGCTTAGCAGCAGCCCAGTTACCTAGCTCGGGCCTGGCTGGGCAAGAAAGGCCCAGGCTTTCAGGCCTAAGAAAAAAACGGGCAAAGGTAGGAAAAAGAATGTTTAGGTTAGATAAAATATTTACAAATGAGTGATTTATTTTAAAAGAATTTAATAAATTGAATTTTATTTTGCTGGAAATGTATATTTGAAAAGAAAGACGCAGAAAGCAGGAAAAAGAATGGAAGCAAGATGGCGGCTACTCACCTCGGTTCAGAACGATAAGGCCCGCCCACACACGCACTGATTGGTCGACCGTCAGGTCACCAAAGCGTAGGATTGGTCAATCGTCCCGTCACTCGACCGTAGGAGGGCCCGGCCGCACGCGGCAGCAAGCCGCCGTACAAGTGGTCGACCTCGAGGTCACTCTGTCGCTAATGAGCGGATAATGCGATGCTAATGAGCGGAATGTTGAAGGTTTTTCGGATACCGCGGGCGCGATTTTAGCCCGGCCGAAACGTAAATACGCTTAAAACCGTCTCGGAAGCGTAAGCTTTCTTTGGAGGTAACGCGCGCGTAGGTACGCCCTGTAACTTTCGAGCGCATAGCCCGCCAGACGCACACGCGATGACAGACAGACAGACAGAAGGACAGATGTACCGATTTATATATATAGATTAAGGGCAAGATGATAACCAGGGAAAGAGTAGGGCCCATTAGGGACCAAAGTGGCAATCTGTGTGTAGAGCCGGAAGATGTAGGTGAGGTTTTAAATGAATATTTTGCATCTGTGTTCACTATGGAGAAGGATGATGTAGGCATAGAAATCAGGCAGGGGGATTGTGATGTACTTGAACAAATTAATATTGAGAGGGAGGAGGTACTAGCGGTTTTAGCGGGCTTAAAAGTGGATAAATCCCCAGGCCCTGACAGGATGTATCCCAGGCTGCTGTGTGAGGCAAGGGAGGAGATTGCAGGGGCTCTGACACAAATTTTCAGAACCTCTCTGGCCACAGGAGATGTGCCAGAGGACTGGAGAACAGCTAACGTAGTACCCTGTACCATTATTCAAGAAGGGTAGTAGGGATAAACCAGGGAATTACAGGTCAGTGAGCCTAACATCAGTGGTAGGGAAATTATTGGAAAAAAGTCTGAAGGACAGAATTAGTCTCCACTTGGGCAGGCAGGGATTAATCTGGGATAGTCAACATGGCTTTGTCAGGGGGAGATCATGTCTGACCAATTTGATTGAATTTTTCGAGGGGGTGACTAGGTGTGTGGATGTGGGTAGTGCAGTTGTTGTAGTCTACATCGACTTCAGTAAGGCACTTGACAAAGTCCCACATGGGAGACTGGTCAAGAAGGTAAGAGCCCATGGGATCCAGGGCAATTTGGCACGTTGGTTCCAAAATTGACTTAGTGGCAGGAGGCAGAGGGTGATGGTCAACGGTTGTTTTTGTGACTGGAAGCCTGTGTCCAGTGGTGTACCACAGGGATCGGTGCTGGGTCTTTTGCTGTTTGTCGTGTACATTAATGATTTAGATATGAATGTAGGAGGTATGATCAGTAAGTTTGCAGATGACACAAAAATTGGTGGAGTGGTAAAGAGCGAGGAGGGAAGCCTCAGGCTACAGGACGATACAGACGGGATGGTTAGATGGGCAGAACAGTGGCAAATGGAATTTAACCCTGAAAAGTGTGAGGTGATGCATTTTGGGAGGACGAACAAGGCAAGGGAATACACAATGAATGGTAGGATCCTAGGAAGGACAGAGGATCAGAGGGACCTTGGTGTGCATGTACATAGATCCTTGAAGGCAGCAGGACAGGTAGGTAAGATGGTTGAAAAGGCATATGGGATACTTGGCTTCATTGGCCGAGGCATAGAATATAAGAGCAGGGAGGTTATGATGGAGCTGTACAAAACGCTAGTTAGGCTACAGTTGGAATACTGTGTGCAGTTCTGGTCGCCACACTATAGGAGGGATGTGATTGCATTGGAGAGGGTGCAGAGGATGTTACCTGGGCTGGAGAACTTCAGCTATGAAGAGAGATTGGACAGGCTGGGGTTGTTTTCCTTAGAGCAGAGAAGGCTGAGGGGGGATCTGATTGAGGTGTACAAAATTATGAGGGGCATAGATAGGGTAGCTAGAAAGGAACTTTTCCCCTTAGTAGAGGGGTCAATAACAAGGGGGCATAGTTTCAAGGTAAGGGGCAGGAGGTTTAGAGGGGATTTGAGGAAAAACGTTTTCACCCAGAGGGTGTTTGGAATCTGAAACTCACTGCCTGAAAGGGTGGTAGAGGCAGGAACCCTCACAACATTCAAGAAGCATTTAGATGAGCACTTGAAACGCCATAGCATACAAAGCTACGGACCAAGTGCTGGAAAATGGGATTCGAATAGACAGGGCTTGATGGCCGGCGTGGACACGATGGGCCGAAGGGCCTCTTTCTGTGCTGTATAACTCTATGACTCTATGACATGAGACAAAGCCACATTCAGTTTTCAGGTAGCTGACACGAAAGAAAGAACAAACTTGCATTTTTAAAGCGCCTTCTATGATTTTTGAAGTGCAGTCGCTATTGTAATAGAAAAGAGGACGCAATGACATCAGCACGTGACCTAAGCAAGAACATGCAATACCACAGAATCTGTAACATTTGGCCATGTGTTGGCATCCAGCTCATGGGAACAATTTACATTTACTGGTGTTTTAAAATCAAACATATCTGATCAGTTGAAAGAGGCAGTTTTCACATTTTGGGCCTGCAATCAGTCAACAAAAAATGCTCAATATGAGCGAGTAGTTTAATCAATCCTTGGGTTTATTAAGTCATAAATGAGTGGTTGAAAGGCTTAAAAGTAATGAAGAAACAAAGTTCTCGCACTTTCAGGCCTGAAGCAACAGTTCTCTGGATAAAGTACACTGAAGGGCAAGCTCAGCTGCTCAGTGTGATTTATTAATTATTATTTATTATTAATGCACCGCACCACTGAAGGACTTCCTCTGAATATTTGCCCACACACCAGGATTTGGATTTCACCCAAGTGATCAGGGGAGCTACCATGCTCAATGCACAACATACCCAGAAGGAAATTTGAAAGCAAATCAACCAGCAACATTCCAGAATCTAGTTATAACATGCTGTTGATAAGGCCTGGCAACTGGTTGCCTACCTACCCTCTCAGCTTGCACAATGGAATGAGAAAAATGATACTGGGATAATACAATGGGAGAGAGGAAGGGTAATAAGAACTCTACATTTGAAGGAAGATAAAGATTGTTCATGTACAACTTTCAGCACTTAACAGTAACCAAAGGGTATTAAGTGATATTTATGAATCAGTTATTACTGAAAATCTTGAACTTTAGTGGCGTAAACCAAGGTGCCAGGCTTAGCTCAGTGGTTACAATCTTGCCTCTGGGTTTCAAACCCCACTCCAGAAACTTGAACACAGAATCTCGGTTGACACCTTCAGTGCAGTACTGAGGGAGTGCAGCACTGTCAGAGGTGCCGTCTTTTGGATAAGATGTTAACATGAGACCCCATCTGTCCTCTTTGAAGGATGTAAAAGATCCCATGGCACGTTTTGAAGAAAAGCAAAGGAGTTCTCAAGGTGTCCTGGACAACATTTAGCCCTCAACCAATATCGCCACAATAGACCGATGTCCCAGCAAGGAGCTCTCAACAGAGGAGAGATGGGGAGAAAATTGAAAGAAAAATAAGTGTAATTCTTCCCTGAGCTTATTAATGTACATGACTTTTTAAATCCTGGACACCATAGTAATCAATAAGGACAACTAATTGGCCGTGTTCAGTTTGTACCAATCGCTCATTTCTAAGTGTCTACTTCATCATCGACACGCATTTGCTCAGTTTATTGGGTTTTTCTAGAAGCCAATTAAAAAATACATTTTATAACTAAAACAGTTTATTTAATGTACATTTTCACAAAATATCCCGAGTAGTTCCTTAATGATCATTCTAGATTTAATTATTCTTTCTGCAACAATTGTATAAACGCTCAGGGAATTAAATTGAAGCAATGGAAGTCTATCTTGAATACTGACGTGCATAGTTTTTATTTAAATTGCTCTAACAAAACCAGAACATTTTTCCAAATAATTAGAAAACTCAAATCCCTTGCACTCAGCTTTTAAACAATTGAGCTTAACCTTGTATATCAACTGTAAGCAACAACATTTCATTTTCTTTGTCAATAGGGCTGTCTCTGAATGTAGTCACCAGTCAGCGCTAGCACTGCATAACGCTGCATCAAAGGATGCTGTTACTAGACAAAAACCACACTTTCATTGTAAGCATTGAGCATTCCCAGGTATTGCACAGCAATGTAAGGCTCGTTCTGCTTTATCACAACAGTGAAGGAAAAGACACCTCTCTGCACTGCATTTATCCCACAGGCAAAATCATGCAGCTATTACGAGTTTGCCCATGAAATAAATGTAACGCATGGTGGAATATCTAGCCAAATGCATCTTAGCCCCAGTTACAGAAATGTAACCTCCCACTCCCACCAAGCCACATTTTATTGCACCGATACACGTGTTTCCATATCTCACACTCGTCCCCCTTCTTGCTCTGAATGCCAATTTTGTGCTAATCTAAGGCAGTGTTGCACCTAGGTTGCAACAGGCACTAGCAACTGGATTCAAACTTCCCAAATTAATTTCACATTGGGCTCCAAGAGAAGGAACATTTATTCTAATGGTCCAAGTTGAATTGGGGTGAAAAGTTATCGGGGGTAGGCGGGAATGTGGAGTAATCGGATCAGCCATGATCTTATTGAATGGCGGAGCAGGCTCGAAGGGCCGAGTGGCCTACTCCTGCTCCTAATTTGTATGTAGCTAGGTTCCAGAGGTTACATCAAAATTACAACAAGGAAATAAGCCATTCTACCCAACTAGTCCATGCTGATGTTAATCAACAGCATCACCAAACCTTTTGAGCATTCTTAATCCAGAGTCTGCATAACGGATTTTAAGAAACCCCAAACAGCGAAATTATGTAACAGATTACTTATTTTTAGTACCACAGCAATATTTCAATATGTACCAAAAACAGAAAGGCAGATTAGAAAAAGTTTACTAATAATCATCAATGGGCTTCAGTAGCAAATTTGCTTGTGTGGCATGCTGCAGAAATAAGATTTGTTTAACTAATTGAAAGCTCTCAACTCATAATCTGGGTAGACATTCTAGTGCAGTGTTGAGGGAATGCTGCAATGTGCCCTCCTTCAGATGAAATGTTAAACTGAAGCCTGTCTGCTGCATCAGGTCATTGCGATCCCCTGGCTAGATTCAAAGAGCTAAGAATTCTTTCAGTATCCTTGCCAATAGTCCTCCTTCAATCAATATCACCAACACAGTAGACCAACTGGTCAGTCATCTGATTGCTATTTGGGGGACTTAGCTGGCACAGAAAGACATACCAACTATATAGTCATTATGATTGAAAGTTATTTATTATGTGAAGCATTTTGGGGTGTTTTGTAATAAAGCACTGTACAAATCCATGCATTATATTATTTTGGATCTCAGTTGTAGCCCAATTAGATTATATGCATATCAAGCTATGCATGAAAAATCTAACACAATGTCAAAAGTAGGGCAGTTCAAACCAAGTACTCAAACAGGAGGCTTCTTTAAACAGTGAGCACCAATGTCGTTGGCCCAACCTTCCCATCTCCATGAGTACACACTACACTGTTCAGTTAGGAGGAACGATAACATCCCGTACCGTTTATATTCATGGCCACTGATCTTTCTTACATGACCCCTGCTATAGCAATGTAGGAAAACTCCCCTCCTTCAAAGTGGCTTCTCCTTCCTCTCACTCCCCCTCCAGGCAACCTGAGCAAAACTGGTGAAGCTGAACACAAAAGATCAGCAATTCAGATCTTCAAATCCTGAGTCGTAAGCCATAGAAACTGGATAACCTTAAAAGTTATTTTGTACAGTGATTCAAAATAATTTCAACCAGCACCAGATTGCAGAAGCAATTGGACAGAACACAGCTACTCTCAATACAAATTAATTGCAGAATTAGAAACGAGATATTATGATTTTCACAAAGAGCATATGTGCGCATTGACTGTAATGCAGCATTAAAGCTAACTATGTGAATTTGATTATGGAGAATATGGAGTGGGATCTGTGGGTTTTCCCCACATCAGCACCACATCTTATTGGACTGCAGAGCTGCAGCCCAGTAGAAAATGGTTTGTGGCAAACTTGTTCTGTGCCATGCTGTACAAAGTAAACCATGAAAGAAATTCAAATCTGCAAATTTCAATTACCATTTGTGATTATATAGTCCTTTATGATTTGGACAGGTTTGGTGATTGGGCAGATGCATGGCAAATGCAGTATAATGTGGATAAATATGTGAGGTTATCCACTTCGGTGGCAAAAACAGGAAGACAGATTATTATCTGAACGCCAATAGATTGGGGAAAGGGGAAGTGCAATGAGACTTGGGTGTCCTTGTGCACCAGTCGCTGAAGGTAAGCATGCAGGTGCAGCAGGCGGTTAAGAAGGTAAATGGTATGTTGGCCTTCATTGCGAGAAGATTCGAGTACAGGAGCAAGGATGTCTTGTTGCAGTTGTACAGGGCCTTGGTGAGACCACACCTTGAGTATTGTGTGCAGTTTTGGTCGCCTTATCTGAGGAAGGATGTCCTTGCCATGGAGGGAGTGCAGCGAAGATTCACCAAACTGATACCTGGGATGGAAGGAATGACGTATGAGATTGGATCGATTAGGCTTATATTCGCTAGAGTTTAGAAGAATGAGAGGGAATCTCATTGAAACGTATAAAATTCTAACAGGACTAGACAGACTAGATGCAGGAAGGATGTTCCCGATGGCCAGGGAGTACAGAACCAGGGGTCACAGTCTAAGGATAAGGGGTAAGCCATTTAGGACAGAGATTAGGAGGAATTTCTTCACCCAGAGAGTGGTGAACCTGTGGAATTCTCTACCACAGAAGGCAGTTGAGGCAAATTCATTACATATATTCAAGAAGGAGTTAGATATATTTCTTAAGACTAAAGGGATCAAGGGATATGGGGAGAAAGCAGGGACAGGGTACTGAATTTGGATGATCAGCCATGATCTCATTACATGGCGGAGCAGGCTCGAGGGGCCGAATGGCCTACTCCTGCTCCTATCTTCTATGTTTCTAATAACCACAATGCCCTTTAAATATCATTCTTCCAGGTCTAAAATTTTGAATGTAAAGAATTTATCCTGCTCTCTTTAGATCATACATCAGTTTGCTAGACCAGGTGGTGACAGATGACCTGCTCCCCAGGCTTCTTGAGTTGGCCCTTAGAAGAAAAAAGCAGGTGTGGAGCATGTGGGAAAAATCTCATACAACACTCTTCCCTTCCTCGAACTGAACCATTATATCAAAATAAAATGCCATCTGTACTCCAATCAGCTTTGTCAACATCCAGTAATTTTTACCTTCCAATTATTTTTTTTTGGTGATTTAAAAAAAAATGTTTATTACAGTAAGGAATTTGCTGGTTAATGCAATACTTGCTCCATTTTCAGCACCTAGTGTCTGAACCCAACATTCTCAAGTCAGGTAAAATGCAGCTAGATGTAAAACCTGCTCTACTCTGCTTCAACACTAAGACCGGCCTACTGGAAAAGGTTTATTGAACTCCCAAATTTTTCATTCTTCGCTCATTTAATGTTATCTCCCCAGTGTTTTCTTCACCCCTCTCACTTCCTGAAGCCCCTGGCCTGTGCACAAGTGGTGACATCCCCCCTGTACCTCATCCAAGTGGCTATTCTTCATGCATAAGCCTAAACAGTGTCTGCGGCAGGCTATTTGACCATAAAGAGCATTTTGTCCAAGACTTAATACATGTGGAACCTTACCCTGGCACAAACCATAAGACAGCATTGTAACCAAACTGAACCCATCTGCATATTCTTCAGCACGGGTCAATGAATAATGATCAGGAACAGAAAATCTGGTTTACTTTTTTCCCCTACTCAGCCCAGGGTACTGGAACAAATTATGGTGCCACAACTGCTATCTTGTCTGAGTGCAGCTTACTCATCATAGATCAGCGATTGGTCTTGGGACCTTTCTGGTCTGTATGACTCATGCTGGGTACCTAGTCACTGAGCCATCTAGCAAGCTACCTTGTGCCGTCGGGGAAGCTACCTTAAAGCCTCTCCGAGTAAGACTGCCAATTTACTGCCAATCTATGGGCAGTTGTGTATTGTGGACCATGCATAGTAGGAACTGGATTGAGACTGGGCAAGCAGTGCATGCATAGGTGACAAAGACTTGAAAAAGTGCAACATCCCTACCGACACCTGGGAATCCCTGGCCCAAGACCGCACAAAGTGAAGGAGAAGCATCCGGGAAAGCGCCGAACACCTCGAGTCTCTTCGCCGGGAGCAAGCAGAAGCCAATTGCAAACAACGGAAGGAGCACACGGCAACCCAAGCACCCCACCCACCCGCCCCTTCAACCACCATCTGCCCCACCTGTGACAGAGACTGTAGGTCCCGCACTGGACTCAGCAGTCAGCTGAGGACTCATTTTCAGTGTGGAAGCAAGTCATCCTCGGTTCCGAGGGACTGCCTAAGAGAAGAGGTGACAAAGAAAAGGCTTTCATCCCACAGTCTAGGTAGGATTTAAGCACAGGTCTCAGAAGTAGTAAGATAACTTTGGATGTTATCCCTTTGTGCTCATCAGTCCTCCAGGTTTTAACTTCTATCTAAAATCAATTTTTAAAATAATACTTGTACTTTAAATGCATACCTCAAAATGGTGGCCCAGAATAAACATAAAAGTACAAAAAAAAAGCTGAAAGTTCAGTTCAACCAGACTGCTTCAGACAGGACAACATTTTTTTTTTGAAAAGTTGCTCTATCTACAGCTTTAAACTCTTAATAGCCATCCAATCTTTCAGGTTACTGCATTCTGACTACATACTTTATTAAACAGATTTACAACCATACTGGAGAGGCACACAGCCAGCACATTAACAATGTATTGAAAATATCTGCAGAAGCCACGTATTGACTGTTAGTGAGAGATCATTTATCAAAGCAGCATAATAAGCACAGCTGCTTCTATCAGTCTTCATGCACAAGGCCTTCAGCAGAAATGCTAGATTTATTTTTTTTTAAACATCTAGTAACTGGGGTCATTTTCCACAGTGATTGATCCTGCATTATACAAAGTGTGATGGCACAAGTGAGATAACAAAGTGTGTATAATGGTCCTCAAAGATATTGGGAAGGTACTGGAAAAAGATTATATAATTTAATTAATCACTTGAGTTCAGCTGTGTTTTCTTTAGTCATTGTTTAATTATTAGAACATTTAGAGTAGATGTGTGATAAAGGCTACTTTGTATGCCTAATATGATAAAGGTTTTAGGGCATACCAATGCTTAAATTACTACAGAATATAGAACTTGTACAATTAAAAACTGGAGGAAACTGATATTGCAAGAGGAAAGTAATTCATTATCTTCAATGCCTAAAGGGTAGCATTTTAATTAACAGAACAGCAATAATGTTGGACTGAAACAGTGGTGTCTTGATAAGCAACAACAAAACCTGCACCAATTTTAGGAAACTTTTTCCCTCCCTTACTTGCACCTTTTTGACCATTTGTCACAGGTTGCAACTAATTTGCTGCAAAATTAACTTGTGTATTGTGTGTGAGAAGAGATCAGAATTTGTGGACTGATCCAGAAAGGAAAAACAAAAATCACAGACATCTGACGTTCTCTGAGCAAGTCATCAGTATAGATTTGAGGCTGTAAGTTATTGTAATAATTCATAGTTGGTCAAAAAGTATTTTCCACGGAGGAGCAAAGGGGAAACTTTAACTTAATGGAGTTGTACAGTTACACTGAGAGCTAGAAAATTTGTGATTTGATACTCAGATCTACCCTTATTTTTATTTTATAAACACTCTCTCTGCTTTTACTAGACCCACAATTCCAGAATGAGGATTCCAAGAAGCGAGACATCATTTTGATAGAGCACCACAATAACATATATTTATATTAAAGAACACATACCACCATGATTTATGAAGCGCTTCAGAGAAAATGGCATCTACTGCAATGCATTCCAGCAGTTTTATAGTATTCAATTAAAAACATATACCAGCAGATGAGAAGTTTCTTTGAAAGAACAGACAATAAATTTGAGCTGAAAAATTCAATAACACTTTTCTTTTTCTCCAAATTTAGTCCCAAGCTTAGCTCCAGTCTATGTTTCCAATCTCCTATAGTCTATTAATACTTTGATTAATAAATTCTCTTGACAATACCCATACCTAGAAAAGATCCCATCTGTTGGATCAGCACCAGATAGATCATACTGAACCTTACAAACAATAAATAGTAGGCAATGGCTTATCATTTTAAATCACAAAGCTAAGTACAGATGAGTATGGCCATTTGGCCCATTGCACACATCTTTCCATACAAACCTGCAACCCCCATCACAATGTCTAACTGACAAGTTAATGAGTTTTTCCTCCACTACCTTACCCAGAAAACCATTCTGGGCATTAATCATTCTTTATATGGATAAGTGCTTCCCAATATCAGTCCTGATCTTGCCTTTTACTAGTTTGTACTTCTGATCACTTGCCCTGCTGCCGTGGTTTAATTTGAATTAGTGCAGCAGATTAACCTTTTCTATTCCACATAGCATGTTGCATATCTCAATAAGGTCCCCTCTCGTTCATCTCCTTTCGAGGCTGAAGAGTTCAGGTTTTCTGACCTTCCCTCATAACTCAGACACTGCGGATTAGCATTGTGGCCTTTCTGTCCAACCTTCCACAGCTTGGATGTTTGCCTTATACCTGGGTGGCCATAAATTAACATAGTGCTCAAGGTACAGCCTGAAAAAGAGCAGTGTAGAGCTTCCGCATGATGGTATTGCACTCTACATATTTGGCAATATAGTATTCTGTTCGCTTTTTGATTTGCTGAACAGTTAATGTAGTCTACGGTCACTCCCAAATCCCTAGTTAGTTACCACTTGTTAAGTATATCTCACATTCATTTTTCAATGTGTAAGACCTTGTACCTACTTGAATGGAGTTGCATCTGCCATCGTTCTGTCCAATTATTATTGCGCTCCTTACGTAATTTCTTAGCTGCTTTGTCAGACTCCATTACTCCCCTATTTTAGTATCATCTGTGAATTTGACCAACTTACTGCACTTCTGAATCCAGATCTTCTGTGTAGGCCAGAAACAGTAGAGGGCCACACCACCGGCCCTCAGGTATTCCGGTCAGTACATTTTCCTTGCTCACCATTGATCCCCTAACTAGTACACACTGCTTACTCTTTTTCAACCAATTCTTTATCCTCCTCCAATACTCACTGCATTAAGCCTGTGCAGCAACCTTTCATGTGGAACATTATTCACGGCTTTCTGGAAGTCTGTCTATTGCATCATGGGCTTTAGAACATCCATTTGGGTGTAATTTCCTCAAAAGGGTCAAGGATGTTTGATCATGCAAGATTTGCTCCTTCTGAAACTGTGTTGGCACTTCTCAATTTAATTCTAATGATCAATACACTTTTTTGACAATCACTAATCTAAGGTCAATGAGTCTATATTAGTTGCATAGATTTGTTTAAACATCTTTTTGAAAATAGGTACCATGTTTGCTTGTTTCCAGTAGACCCCCTCTACCACCCCGCACCGCCCCCTACTCCACGTTCACTGATGCCCTGTGGATGACTGTCAACACTTTGCAGATTGACCCCTAGCTTCATCTGAAGAGATTACTTGTCCCAATGTCTAAGGAATCTAAAACCTCCCTTCTATGTCATCTAGCCACAAGTTTATGTATATATAATCTGTTTCTACATGAATAGAACACGACCCTTTAAGTCTTGCACTGCTATCATCTCCATCTGTAAGATCTCCTACTACTCTATCGTATGTCATTGGTTCCTATGTGAACCACAATTTCTAGCATGTTTCCCTCACTTTTCATAAGTGGTGATCACTCTAACCTTAACCTGCACCAACATGATAAAACATATTCGGTCAGATGACCAAAAGCTTAGACAAAGAGGTTGGTTTTAAGGAGCGTCTTAAAGGAGGAGAGCGTTAGCGAGGCTGAGGGGTTTAGGGAGGGAATTCCAGAGCTTAAGGCCTAGGCAGCTGAAGACAGGGCTGCCAATGGTGGAGGTTTATTCAGGGAACAGCTAGATGTTATAAAGGAAGGATGTTTGAGTTGGTATTGTAGAAATTAAATGGCCTGAAAGGCCTTTTCATCCAAAATTATCTTGAGACCAACAGTTTAAGGTATACAGAAGCATGGGTTTAATGAGAAGCTGTACTTCTATAGGACTCTGCAACACAAACTTTTACAGCCTGATATCAACAGTACACATATTAAATGACACTCATAATCTGCTAATCAATTTGCTTCCAACTCTAATAATAGTAGTTAATTTAACAGCCGCACTTACATACTTATTATCAACCTCAATCTCTGAACACACAAAAGCATCCATCAACATCTGACCTGAATTCTATTTGTAAAGTATTTAACAGCCATTAAAATCAGCCCATTAGATAGATTAGTTACCACTTGTCAATCACAGGGTCTTTGCATGGCCACTCTTTTCATATTCAAAATTATACTGCATTTTAATGAATATGTTTCAATTCATAATTCGCAGAATTTAAGGCACTAGAAATCAAAGGTGAATTTAACCCATTATACTGTATAAGGTTCTACTTTTCACTGTTTCAGGTAGGAGACAAATTACTTGGTTAATATCAAAATGTCGTCGCGTTAAACAAAATGAATAGTGTTTGGCAATTAAATTCACTGTTAATATATCCCCCTGAAAACTGTTCATACAAGTACAAAAATCAAAAAATTGCTTCCCCGTGACAGAACTCGATCCAGTGACCAGTTACATGGATTGCTGGGATAGGCTGAGGAAACTTGGTGCAAGATTGCTATTGAAACCAACAGGCAGGGTATTGCTGACATCTGCCTGACTGCCACCCTCTAACCCTGCCCCCACCACCAAATGCCCAGATTTTGAGCTGTCAGTTTCTTTTTTGGTCTTTTTTTGAAGCTGTTGATCAACTATTGCTAGTTTTCTCGGCTGACATGTTGCGAGATTAGAACATTTGGCACACAGCTGTGTCAACGCATCATGTGTAAATGCCCCGATTTTAACTTGGGACAGGAATCAGGCAGACGGAGGGGGAGGCAAACCCTCACAAATAATACAGCGTGAGGCGCGAGCCACTTTGACTCCCAGGCCTCATTTACATATCAGGATGCAGACTCCCGCCTGTAGCCGACGGGAATGATATGACCGTCGGCAGGCGGGTGTTGAAATTCGTCATGGTCAGGCCGCTGCTGGAGATCGAGAAAAACTGAACTCGACAAGTTCAGTGAGGGTGGGGGGCAGATTGAGGGAGGGGTGAGAAGCCAGAGGAAGGGGAGGCTCAAGGTATCCTTATTGGCTAGGAAGCATACTCCTGCTCCTCATGGCCCACAAAGAACCTCTAAAATTTAAAACAAAAATCAACTTACCTAGGTCTCCTGTGGCCAGGGATGTTGCTTGCTGTCAGCTTTCACTGGCGGGTTTGACACTCGGCAGTCCCACATTTAAAATGGCTTGTACATCCCAATGACGTCATTGGGCTATGACTGACATTTAAGTTAGGCCTCCGCTCCTCTGTGGCAGAATTCAGGCTAGTTAAGATGGGAGGTTGGAAACGCAATGCGGAGCCCCCCCACCCCAACCCCTGCACTGTTGCTGCCAGGTGTGGGGGATTAAAATCAGGCCGAATATCTTACCATTTACTTAAAATACTGTCCATTCTGATGTGATGGTGAAAGATCACGAACTAGAAGGATGACAACAAAACTGAATTTTTTTTAATGGGTCAGGTGGTGCCAGATTGAGAGCTTCCTTTGGCTCTGGAATCAGCCACAATACTGGATCCTGATGTTTGGCAGGAAACAAGAAATAATGAATTATCACCTGATTGGGATGCCAAACTTGCACAGCAGAGAAATGTACTACAAATTTCAACAGAAAATTCCCTTGCGTTTGGGTTACCACCTAGAGGGAGTGAGAAGAAAAAGAAGCAAAACCCACAAAATATTTCCATGTTCTTGGACTAAAAAAGAAGTGCCCACAGTTAGCAGAAGTGCTCAATTCCAGCACAAAGACAACCCTGCACAGCTCAGTTGTCAACATGACCTGCAATGGCAGTCTACATCAGCACAAGCAACCAACAGTGCAGAGGTCACACAGCCTGCTGTTGAGGTAACTCACAATTGTTATCATAATTCTTAAAAAAAGAGAAAATGTTCTTCAGGAGCACATGACTGAAGCCTAAGAAACTCAAATTAAATGAAAGATTCCAAGTATCCCTTTGAGTGTTGAGTTCCTCTGGCAGTTGGCATCTTTAAGAACCACATCCGATACACAGCAATCAAGAATTTGAAACCATTAATTTCAGAGATGAATACATTCCTTTATGAGTTGCATGCTTTGTGCAAGTTATATCTGGAAAAAAATGGCTTGCATTTTGAAAGATTTAGAAATTCTTTCACAGTCTCCAAAGAGTTATCAAAGTGAATAATTAAAAAAAGGTGATCTTTTGATCCCATGGTAATTATCCCATTTGGTAGGTTCTGCTGACAGCTGTAATTGCCAATTAATTAGATCATGCACTTCAGAAGTACAGAAACACTTTACACTTTTCACACCTTGTCCTCCTTGCTTTATTGATGGGAGTTAGTGCTGCAATGTATGGCACACTCCAATCAGAATGGTACTCAATGAAAAAATGCAATCTCAAAGTTTCTTTTGGCTATGAATATATTGTACATAATACTACAAAAATAAATCCCGCCAACAGATATGCATATCATCAGGCACAGAGAAGGCTTTAGCGATTATCACTCCAAGAGACCCCAGCACAGTGGATCTAATTGATTTTAGTATCAGTTTTGCTCCAATAACGTAGTACTGATAAAAAAGGATACACAGAGGATATTTCCTGGACTGCAGAATGTTGAATATTATGTTTATTCTACAAGTGAAGCAGACAGCTTAAGTCATTCATGGAAGGGATATACATCATGCTCAAGGCCTCTGGTTTATAGTGGCCAATTAGGTCAAGTTCATTTTTTATTACATGAGATTCTGTGAATTTTTTACTGCCATTTTCAGAATTGCACTCTGCAATTCTGTCAAGATTTTAATTAAAACTAAAAAAAATCACCGTGATCACATTCCATTTCTTTCTCAGTGCTGTATTCATAAAAGTGTGTGTTATTTTACAGAGATTTGAAATCACACTCATTCCTCAATTTTCTCCGACTATAAAAGGGTAGTCAAAAAAAGGGTGGGGCCGATTAGGGACCAAAAAGGAGAAATTCTTCTGGAGGCAGGGGGCATGGCTTAGGTACTAAATGAGTACTTTGCATCTGTCTTCACTAGAGAAGAGGATGCTGCCAATGTAGCAGTAAAGGAGGAGGCAGTAGGGATATTGGATAGGATGAAGAGAGAGGTACTTAAAAGCTTGGCAGTCCTCAAAGTAGAAAATCACCCGGTTCGGATGGGAGGCATCCTAGGCTCTAGGCTATTGAGGAAAGGGTGGAAATTGCGGAGGCTCTAGCCACAATCTTCCAATCCACCTTGGATAGGGGTTGGTGCCAGAGGATTGGAGGATTCGAAATGTTACATCCCTGTTTAGAAGGGGAGAGGGATAAACCCAGAAACTACAGGCCAGTCAGTCAGTGGTGGAAAACTTTGAGACAATGGGGTCGATTTTCCCGAAGCTGTCGGGAAGAAGGCGGGACTACAACTTTCGGGTTTTAGTCCCGCCTACATCGACGTCCAGCCAATCCGTGTGATTTTCCCTTGATTGACCTTGTTGAGCCCGCCCAGCGGGCTCAGCAGGCCAATTAAGGGCCACCCGGCAACAGGTGACGTCACAGGCTGCAATCAAGAGTCCTTGACAGATGAAATATCAGTGTTTCACAGCTGTTTGAAGCTGTGAAACACTGACAGTCTGAGTTCTGACATGAATCCTTCTGCACAGACTCAGTTAGAACTCACACCGGCACTCAAAGCTGAAGGCTGTCACTTTTCACAGATCGCTGCCGTTCAGCTTTAAGTGCCGGCTGAGTGATGGGCTCCCGACGGCTACAGGAAGAAAGGCTGTGAAGGTAAGTACAGGTAAGTAAAAGTTCTTTACACACTTTAAACACATCAAACACACTTACCTTTGCACTCATGCACCCATCACTCACCTGAGCGCAGACATTGCAACCCCTCCAACTCCTTCAACCCGACGGCCCGCCTGCTCTAACCTGGCGTGGTTTGGAGCTGTCGGAAAACCCACACGAAACCCCTCAAAATAGGGATTAGACTAAAAACTGCCTGTTAGCTACCTGTTAACAGGCAGTTAATTGGCACTAATCCCTTCCCGCCTGGGGTCGGCGGGTCCCAGTGCGGGGCGGGTACCCGCTGCCTCTGAAAGTAGCGTGGGGCAGAGTTTTGGGCGGAATGGTGTCGGGACCCCCGAAATCGGGATTTCCCCCCCCCCCCCACATGCCTGAAACCCCGCCTGACGGCTCCACGAAAATCGACCCCAATAATCTGGGACAAAATTAATTGGTATTTGAAAAGTATGGGTTAATAAATGAAAGTCAGCATGGATTTGGTAAAGGTAAATCGTGTTTGACTAACTTGATCGAGTTCTTTGATGCAGTAATAGAGAGAGATGATGACAGTAGTGCGGTTGATGTGTATATGGGCTTTCAAAAGACGCTTGACAAAGTACCACATAATAGACTTGTTAGCAAAATTAAAGCCCATGGGATTAAAGGGACAGTGGCAGCATTGATACAAAATAGGCTAAGGAACAAAAAGCAAAGTGTAGTGGTGAACGGTCGTTTTTCAGACTGGAAGAAGTTATACAGTGGTGTTCCCCGGGGGTCGGTATTAGGAGCACTGCTCTTTTTATATATATATTAATTAATGACCTAGACTTGGGTATGCATGGCATAATTTCAAAGTTTGCAAATGATACGAAACTCAGAAATATAGTAAACAATGAGGAGGATAGGAACAGACTTCAGCAGAACATTGAAAGACTAGTGAAATGGGCAGACACATGGCAGATGAAATTTAACGCAGAGTAGTCTGAAGTGATACATTTTGGTAGGAAGAATGAAGAGAAGAAATATGAACTAAATGGTACAATTTTAAATGGGGTGCAGGAACAGGGAGACTGGGGGGTGTATGTACACAAATCTTTGAAAGTGGCAGGACAAGTTGAAAAGGCTGGTTTAAAAAAAGCATATGGGATCCTTGGCTTTATTAATAGAGGAACAGAGTGCAAAAGCAAGGAAGTTATGCTAAACATTTGTAAAACACTGGTTAGGCCTCAGCTGGAGTATTGCGTTCAATTTTGGGCACCACACTTTAGGAAGACTGTCAAGGCCTTGGAGAGAGTGCAGAAGAGATTTACTAGAATGGTACCAGGGATGAGGGACTTCAGTTATGTGGAGAAACTGGGGTTGTTCTCCTTTGAGCAGAGAGAGTTAAGAGGAGATTTGATAGAGGTGTTGAAAATCATGAATGATTTTGATAAAAGTACATCAGGAGAAATTGTTTCCAGTGGCAGATGGGTCAGTAACCAGAGGGCACAGATTCAAGGTGATTGGCAAAAGAAGCAGAGGCAACTTAAGGAAACATTTTTTTTTACACAACGAGCTGTTGTGATCTGGAATGCATTGCCTGAAAGGGTGGTGGAAGCAGATTCAATAGTAACTTTCAAAAGAGAATTCGATAAATACTCGAAGAGAAAAAACTTACAGGGCTACGGGGAAAGAGCAGGGGAGTGGGATTAATTGGATAGCTCTACCAAAGAGCTGGCACAGGCATGATGGGCCAAATGGCCACCTTCTGGGCTGTACCATTCTATGGTTCTATGAGTGGCTCAGTGGGTATAAACATCACCCATTTTGATACTGAGCCATGAAGACCAGGAAACTCTCAGATTTAATCCCCATTCTGTGGTGACTCGGCTAGGGCGGCAGTGGAAGCACTATAATTGGCCTCAGCACCCTTGAGCTAAATATTAGCTGGGGGTTTGTACCAGTCACCCTTGCTGGGAATGTGTGTGGATGTCACAAGATCAGTTACAATGAGCTTCCCTCTTCTCCCCACATAGCCAAATAGCCTGCCGACACTCACTGTCTAGATTCTCAAATGAAGAATAAGGAATGTATCGGAGAGCTGTCAGTGGCCTTCGAACTGCACCCAAGCATAAATTAGTGCCTTAGGAGGAGAAAATTGGGGAAAACTGTTCTGTTACATTCAAATTAATTGCTTCTGCACTTCCACTTATTTAAGGTAAATAAGACAACCTCAATTGAAATGTTAAATACAACATGTGCTACTGATGTAGAAAATCAGAAAATGTTTTGCTTGTCAATCTTCTTCCCCTCCCTTTTGATGCCGTTGACTCCTCACTGTTGCTTGGTTGCCTTCGAGTACGCCCACCACATGGCCATTAATTCATGTAAGGACCTTGATGTGAGCAGCCTATTTCATGGCGGAGTGCAACAAAGTTGAGTCCTGGCCAGTTTTCCTCTCCCTGACATTGAAGTGCTGAAGCCAATTGTAGAGCTCTTACTGGCACTCCAGTTGAGATCCGCTAACTCAACATGGACTGAGGGTTGAATTTGGGACCTTCCTGCCCTATACTGATCGGTAAGTGAATAAGATAGCCCAGCCAATCGAGAAGCATCACAGGCAATTTTAACTTTAGGGTAATTAATGTTTCCAAAATCTGTTATTTGTTTGCAAGCCAGAAATTTACCACAAGGATGTAGTTTGATGAAATATATAAAGTTGTCATTTCAACTGCAAAACACATATAATCTGCAGTAAACAAGGACAGCAACCAGTCCATGAAATTAAAAACACTGAATGAATTCACCATATGGAGCAGCTACTAAAACAGGAAATCAGGGATAATCATGGCTTCTTGTATGCAAGGCCTTTTGTATAACAAATGCTTTGTGCTATTGCTAAGGGGCCACTTCTAATTGCACTATTTTGCAATAATACAAAGGAACATTCTTGCTTACCTCGCCACCCTCCTCAGAACGTACTTTCAAAAAGAACATTGATTTCTCTATATATTTAAATATTATTTTAGAGCTTAACCCCCTCCCTGTAGAATAGTCTTTGCGCTCGTGAAAATGACGACAATTATTGGTGGCCCCTCAATTTCTAAACAAAAGATATGATTTCAGCAGGACTGCACTGCACCTCATTAGAGTCACTGTATTCATTTTGTTGACCTGTGGCAGTTCCACTGGGTGTCCCTTACTATGTATATACATAATTCCCTTTAACTTACCTCTGTATGTACATAACTTACCTGTTTGGGCCGTTGCCCCTTTAAGAACGCGGCGTAACGCACTGACGTCACGTCGCGCAACACACCGAGATGCGAGGCGAGCCGACCCAGCTCGGCCTTACATTCTCCCGACGGTCGCCGGCACAACTCGGCCTCCCGCTCCTGCGGTGGCCGCCGGCCCGGTTCGGCCTCCGGCGCCCGCGATGGCCACCGGCCCGGTTCGGCCACCCGCTCTCACGACTTCGGCCGCAACGGCCAGCCACAGCTACGCGCCGACACAACAGCGCAGGTCACAATTATAATGAGTTAGCATCTTTCCTTGACACACTGTGCAAGAAGGTGGCAAAATCCCAGCTGCAGCACATGGTGAATGCATGTGTGGAGGCTGGATATTCCCCAGGAGGGAAGCAGAGCCACCCTACTGCTCTTCAATACCCACCAGAACCAGGTCAGAAGTGGCATTGGCAGAAGCCAAGGAACAGGCTGTTTGCCAAGGATCTCAGCCAGTGAGTGGTCAGTATCGACCAGTGGAAATATGGATCTAGGATTCTGCCATTGTGATAAGGGAGCACTAATGTGGCTCTTCCCATCAGTGCTAAATGTAAAAGTACCTCATCAATATCCTGATTTAGGCAAAAATACTTTAAAAAAATATTACCGTGTAGTGGATGTCTACAATTTTATTCATAACTGAATTTATAGGAGTCATTACAGATTGGAGTTGAAAAACGGTTCTGATATATTTATGGAAAGGTGCAGTAGTAGCTGTTGCTCGAATTTACAAGCCTGTTTCATTGACCTTTTGACTTGGATGGAGTGAAAAGTGAGATTTGCTGATAAATTATAACCTACTTCATGAGGTGATCTAATCAAATCCCTGAACTAATAGAGATGTAGATTGTCACCTTGAATCACTTTATCCTTGAAATATGTTTTGTCTCCTGAACACTAGATTTAAATTAGTGCTGATACATTACAACAATATTTATTTTATCTCCTGTCTCAGCAGGTTTGACCTTACAGCACTCAGTACTATTTTTACATATTCCCAGTGTTGAATACGTCTGAATAAACATAATGTCATGTACTTTGCCTATTTACGGTGCCGTTTTCATTTCTTTCTACTCTCATCACTTTCAGACCACTTCAAAGGAATCAGCATAATCGGTGTTGTTCTGACAGATATTTCCACTGGTCTATAACTCTGCTGTTGGTGTAAGGAGATCGGATTTGAATTACATAAGCACTGAATACAAAAGTGACTATGGAATATGGGATGGCATTTTGTACATATGGCCAGGCAATTTTCCCCTTTTTCCACAGAGCAAATCAACTTAACAAGGTCAGGCAGAAAACAGTCAGGTATCAGGTGTGTAAAGGATGCCCACAAGGGGATCATTTACAAGTATTTCATTCCAATCTGAAGCCAGTCGAGAAACTTTTTCTTGGAAGGGGAGGCAACACTGTCCGAGTGTATCTTTCAAAAGGATTGCCTGCTATCAAGCATGCTTCACGTCAACAATGGGGTGTGTACAACAACAAAATGGCTGCTATGGTGCACAGGAGAAATTTTAAAATGTCATTCCAATGGCCCAGAAATGCGGGTCTCCATGGGTGAGTACGCATGGGGTGCTCACCCGTAAGCCCAATGGAAGTGCCGGTTTCCTGCATGCACTGCGCGGGATACCGGCACTTCCGTTCCCCTGAAAGGAGGGGTTAAGAGGTGTAAGTGCAGAAGAGGCAGTGCGTGCGCATTGAACTTACGTTTTTTTTTGCAGGTTTTCCCGGGAAGCTAAGTCTCCAGAAGTTAGACATGTAAAAAGCAGTCGTAAGGCCTGCTTTTTACAAGGTAAGTGGTGAATTAATTAAAATTAAAACATTTTTTCCACAGGTTTATTATTTTTAAATATTTAAAGAAAGGTAAGTTTATTTTTAGCCCCGTTAGAAAATTTTCAAAAATTTTCAAAAATTTAAATTATTGTTTAAAATAGTTGTTTCATGTAATTTATAGTTTATTTTAAAAATGTGATTTAAAAAATGTATTTGAAGATTTAGTGATGTTTTGGGGCTTATAGTATTTATAGGTTTGACAATGAAGCATTCCCTGCTACCATTGGCTCTCCATGGCCCACGTGATCCCAGGGGACGCATCGAACTAGCTGCGCCTCTGGGATACGCAAGCACTACGCGCCGGCAGTTGGAGGCGGCCCAGGATCGGAATCCCACGGGGGCCCACAGCTCAACAGCTGGCGCGGTAGTTAAGTGCAGGTCGGGGGCTTGCACCCACGGGAAGCCCCGACCCGAATTTATGGGCCATTATCAAAAGCAACCTAGAGCCTGGAAATATTAGTTTACTATGGCAACGTACCAAGCATACAGATGGACCAAATGCACCAAGGCATTATGATGGTGGTGGAGGGAGGGGAAAGACAGAATGGCCTAAATTGTAAACGTACTGTGCAAAGTGATATACCTATCAATTCGTCCAATGAAAAGCGACGAGTTAAGAAAGTAACTATAGGTTTTTATTGACTAAATAACAGAGCCCACCCTCGTGGGTGATCGGATCCAAGAAGGAGGAATACCAGCCAGTCGACCACCTTTATACCTGGGCAGGTAGGTGGAGCCATGGGCGGAGTCGGCAGTGGTCAGCCCAGGTATAGCAGCGTGACAAGAGGCGACCTCGTACAGTGATACAACAATGTGAACAGTGATAACTATAGGGAAACGATCTAACAGTGATAACTATAGTGTAACGATAGTGAACGGTAAAAGTGGTTTACCACATTCACCCCTTGTTTAGATTTGAGTCCGGCGGGGTGAAGTGTACTACCAGTTCTGGTATGTCAGTCTGTCCGGAGGCCTCGTAAGCCTGTCTGATCGTCGCAGCGGCGGTGTTGCGTTCTCCGGTGTTAATGCTGGCGTCTGCGAGGTAGGCGAAGGCTCTTGGGGTTCCGGCGTACCGTCTACCTGGGCTGGAATTGGGGGGGGTGGTGGGGGGGGGGTAGCGGTGGTGTCTCCGGAGTGCCCGAGGGTGCGAGGTCTCGTAAGGAGACTGTGTCCTCCCGCCCGTCTGGGTATGCCACGTAGGCGTACTGGGGGTTGGCGTGCAGGAGGTTCACCCTCTCGACCAGGGGGTCCGTTTTATGGGCCCTCACGTGCTTTCGCAGCAAGACAGGCCCCGGAGAGGTCAGCCAGGTTGGTAGCATGGTTCCCGTAGTCGACTTCCTGGGGAAAACAAACATTCGTTCATGGGGGGTGGCGTTAGTGGCAGTGCAAAGTAGTGACCGGGTGGAATGCAGCGCCGCCGGGAGGACCTCCTGCCAGCGAGAGGTTGGGAGGCCCTTAGACTTTCAGGCTAAGAGGACGGCCTTCCATACCGTCGCGTTCTCTCTTTCCACCTGGCCGTTCCCTCGGGGGTTGTAGCTGGTGGTCCTGCTAGTGGCGATGCCTCTCGCTAGTAGGAACTGACGGAGTTCCTCGCTCATGAAGGAGGCGCCCCGGTCACTATGTATATAGTTTGGGAACCCGAACAAGGCAAAGAGGTCGTTCAGGCATTTAACGACCGTGGTGCTGGTCATGTCTGGGCAGGGGAAGGCAAAGGGGAAACGGGAGTACTCATCAACAATGTTGAGGAAGTACACATTACGGTCAGAGGACGGGAGGGGCCCCTTAAAATCGATGCTCAAGTGCTCGAAGGGGCGGGTGGCCTTGATCAGGCTTGCTCTGTCCGGCCTAAAGAAGTGCGGTTTGCACTCGGCACAGGTCTGGCAGTTCCTGGTCATGGTCCTGACCTCCTCGATGGAGTAGGTCAGGTTGCGGGCCTTAATGAAGTGGTAAAGCCTGGTGACCCCGGGGTGGCAGAGGTTGTTGTGGAGGGTCTGAAGTCTATCAATTTGCGCGCTGGCGCATGTAATTCGCGATAGAGCGTCAGGGGGTTCGTTCAGCTTACCAGGCCGGTACAAGATATCATAATCGTAGGTGGATAGCTCGATTCTCCACCTCAAGATCTTGTCGTTCTTGATTTTACCCCTCAGCTTGTTATTAAACATAAAAGCGACCGAACGCTGGTCGGTGAGGAGGGTAAATCGCTTGCCTGCGAGGTAATGCCTCCAGCGGCGTACCGCCTCCACAATCGCCTGGGCCTCCTTCTCGACCGAAGAGTGTCGGATCTCAGGGCCCTGTAGGGTCCTTGAGAAGAAGGCCACCGGTCTCCCCTCCTGGTTGAGGGTAGCGGCTAGGGCGAAGTCGGATGCATCGCTCTCCACTTGGAAGGGGATGGACTCATCCACTGCGTGCATAGTGGCCTTAGCAATGTCTCCCCTGATGAGTGAGAAGGCCGCGCGCACTTCTTCCGTAAGGGGGAAGGAGGTGGACTTCATGAGGGGTCTGGCTTCGTCCGCATAATTCGGCACCCATTGGGCATAGTAGGCGAAGAGCCCCAGGGTTCTCTTCAGCGCCTTTGGACAGTGGGGAAGGGGTAGCTCCATGAGGGGACGCATTCTTTTGGGATCGGGGCCGATGATTCCGTTCTCTACTACGCAGCCGAGGATGGCAAGGCGCGAGGTGTTAAACACACATTTCTCCTTATTGTAGGTGAGGTTCAGCCGTTGGGCCGTACGGAGGAATCTTTCCAGATTAGCGTCATGGTCTTGCCGGTCGCGGCCGCAGATGGTGACGTTATCTAGATAGGGGAACGTGGCTTGCAGCCCGTTCTGGTCAACCATCCGGTCCATCTCCCTTTGGAAGACCGAAACCCCGTTGGTGACGCCGAAGGGGACCCTAAGGAAGTGGTAGAGGCGGCCATTCGCCTCGAAGGCGGTATACTGGCGGTCCTCGGGGCGGATAGGGAGTTGGTGGTAGGCCGACTTAAGGTCGATGGTAGAGAATACCCGGTATTGAGCAATCTGATTGACCATATCAGATATGCGGGGAAGGGGGTATGCGTCCAGCTGGGTGTACCGGTTTATGGTTTGGCTGTAGTCGATGACCAGGCGGTTTTTATTGCCGGTCTTAACGACTACAACCTGGGCACGCCAGGGGCTGCTGCTCCCCTCGATGATGCCCTCCTTCAGGAGACGCTGCACCTCAGAGCTAATGAAAGCTCTGTCCCCGGAGCTGTACCGCCTGCTCTTGGTAGCGACGGGTTTGCAGTCGGGGGTGAGGTTAGCGAACAGGGAAGGTGGCGGGACCTTGAGGGTGGATAGGCCGGTGTTACGCGGTGGGCGATTTAAAGGCTGCTGGTTGTCGACTGTGAGCGGGGGGAGGGGTCCACCATATGCTAGAGTGACGCTTTGGAGGTGGGATTGAAAATCCAGCCCTAGTCGGACGGCAGCGCATTGCTGGGGCAGGACGAGGAGTTTAAAGTTTTTATACTCCGTGCCCTTAACCGACAGGGTCACAACACAGTAGCCGCTGATGTCTGTGGCGTGGGACCTCGATGCCATCGAGATCCGGTTGCGCGTTGGCTGGACAGTGAGGGAGTAGTGGCTCACCGTGTCTGGATGTATGAAGCTCTCCGTGCTTCCGCTGTCGAACAGGCAGGTCGTGGCGTGACCGTCTACTTTGATGTCCATCATTGACTTGGACAGCTGATGCGGGCGAGCTTGGTCTAGTGTGACGGAGGCTAGTGTGTGGCTGAGCGGGTCGCTGTAGTCTGTAGGTGAAGCGGTCGTCAGGTCTGGAGGTAAGGTAGCGGTCGAGCGTGGTGGGTAAAATGGAGGCGCCCACGAGGTGGGGCAAAATGGTGGAGAAGATGGCTGCCCCCACAACCCACATGAGGCACTGCTGGCGTCGGTTGCCCGGATCAAAGATGGCCGCCCCCATTGCTCATCTGTGGCCTTGATAGAAGATGGCCGCCCCCACATTTCGCATGAGGCACTGCTGGCCTCTGCTGCTCTCCCTCTGCAGGCCTTCGCGAAGTGGCCTTTCTTCAGGCAGCTGGAGCACGTCGCGTTTTTGGCTGGGCAGCGTGACCTCGGGTGTTTCGCCTGCCCACAGAAGAAGCAGCCGGCGGCCCGGTCGCGGGGGTCCGAAGTCGCAGCCGGTACCGGGGGTGGCGGTCCCGATCGGGTCCGGGACGCCGACGCTGAGGTAGGTCCCGGGGGCGGCGCTACGAGGGGTATTGCGGTCGGGGTCGGGCCCGAGTCCCAGAGTCGCGAACTGTACCTGGAATACACCTCGAGGTCCCGCTGGGTCACTTCTAGGGAGTAGGCCAAGGCTGCAGCTGTGTTCAGGTCGAGGTCCTTTGATTCCAGCAGTCTCTGCCGTGAGTAGTCGGACCGAAGGCCTTTCACGAAGGCATCACGGATGTTATCTTCAGTGTTTTCTGCAGCCGATACTGCTTTAAAGTCACAGTCCCTGCCGAGTGTTCGTAGCGCCCGTAAAAATTCAGCTACAGACTCTCCTGGCTGTTGCGGGCGGGATCTTAGGAGGTGTCTGGCATACATGGAATTTACCGGGCTCCGGTACTGCTGTTTCAGTAGGTTGATAGTGGCCTCGTAAGTAGTAATGTCCTGGATGAGTGCGTATACTTTAGGGCTCGCTTGGGCGGTCAGAACTCTCAGTTTGGATCTCTGAGGGACGCCGGATTCTTCCAGGTAGGATTCGAAGCAGCACAGCCAGTGTTTGAAGTCGAGGGCTGCGTTTGTTGCTTGTGGGTTTAGAT
The DNA here is from genome assembly GCF_052327205.1 of Somniosus microcephalus. Lineage (NCBI taxonomy): Eukaryota > Metazoa > Chordata > Chondrichthyes > Squaliformes > Somniosidae > Somniosus > Somniosus microcephalus. Next base: position 183,742,025 of record NC_140997.1, on the reverse strand, counting down.
CCAGGTACGGTGGTTTGAGGGCTCGCAGCCAAGCCGGCTGCTGTGGCTGTTGTAGCTGGGTGTCTGGCTGGTCGTTTGGCTGCTCCGTTGACTGGTTGTTTGGCTGCTCAAGTGACGACATTTTAAAATTTAGTCAATAAAATTGATATACCTATCAATTCGTCCAGTGAAAAGCGACGAGTTAAGAAAGTAACTATAGGTTTTTATTGACGAAATAACAGAGCCCACCCTCGTGGGTGATCGGATCCAAGAAGGAGGAATACCAGCCAGTTGACCACCTTTATACCTGGGCAGGTAGGTGGAGCCATGGGCGGAGTCGGCAGTGGTCAGCCCAGGTATAGCAGCGTGACAAGAGGCGACCTCATACAGTGATACAACAATGTGAACAGTGATAACTATAGGGAAACGATCTAACAGTGATAACTATAGTGTAACGATAGTGAACGGTAAAAGTGGTTTACCACACAAAGTTTAAAAGAAATGCTTTATTTTGGCAGCTTATTTCTTAATTTTGTTTACCAACAGAGAATTTGCACCTTACTATGTGCTCTGCCCACGTTAACACAGAAAAGTGTGAAGTGATACATTTTGGTCAAAAGAATGAGGAGAGGAATTATAAACTAAATGGTACAATCCTAAAGGGGGTGCATGAACAGAGAGACCTGGGGGTATGTGTGCACAAATCGTTGAAGGTGGCAGGGCAGGTTGAGAAAGCAGTTAAAAAGGCTTACAGGATCCTGGGCTTCATAAATGGAGGTATAGAGTACAAAAGTGTGGTAATTATGATGAACCTATATAAAACACTCATTCGGCCCCAACTGGAGTACTTTGTCTAATTCTGGGTATCACACTTTAGGAAGGATGGGAAGGCCTTACAGAAGGTGCAAAAAATATTTATGAGAATGATTCCAGGAATGAGGAACTTCAGTTACGTTGATAGACTGGAGAAGCTGGGGTTGTTCTCCTTGGAGCAGAGAAGATTGAGAGGAGATTTGATAGAGGCGTTCAAAATCATGAGGGGTCTGGACAGAGTCGATAGAGAGAAACTGTTCCCATTGGCAGAAGGGTCGAGAACCAGAGGACACAGATTTAAGGTGATTGGCAAAAGAACCAAAGGTGACGTAAGAAAAAGCTTTTTTATGCAGCGAATGGTTAAGATCTGGAATGCACTGCCTGAAAGGATGGTGGAGGCAGACTCAATCTTATCTTTAAAAAGGGAGTTAGATAAGTATCTGAAGGAAAAAAAATTGCAGGGCTATAGGAAAGGGCGGGGAGTGGGACTAGCTTAGAGTCGGCACGGGCTTGACGGACCGAATGGCCTTCTTCCACGCTGTAACCATTCTGTGATTCTATTTACACATCATAAAAACATATTTCTTGTATCACAACTGTACTCACTAATAAAGCTCCAGCTCACAGAAAGAAAATATGTCCTTACATATTAAAACAAACACAAGTCCTCTCTTTTAAAAATAGCTTAAATGCGTGAAGATTGCAAAGCATTTTATCACAACAAAACTAGCTGTTTCAAATTTCAGCATGAAATTTTATTAAAATAAAAACTGGATAAATGAACGAAAACACGACACTGCCAACCCATTTAGAAAACAATACCAATATTAATTAATTTAATTAGCAGAACATTTATTCAGCGTAATAAAATCAGTGTACAATAACCTCCATCTGTTTTCATCTCATTTACATTCCCTGCAAAAGTCAAATCTTCGGACTTCAAAGATGTCCATAAAGGTGTTAGATTCTGCTGATAGCAATCAAAACAAAATAAATCCAACCTGTTATAATAGTTAAATGTAATGTTAATTAACTGTAACCAAAGTAAAAGTTGATACTGTTTTATAGAAGTCAGTCAACCTGAAGGCCCTGTGATTTACACTGATACCACAGTGACCTTACGCTGCGGACAATGAACTAGTATTCATCTGTTTATTGGGTCTCTCTCGTGATGTACTGAGCATATTTGATAGATACTACATTATGGGATAATGCATTGTTGCCAGAAAATGGCAGTCAAATGTAGGTTCCCATGATTCTTTGCTGTTTGAGAATATACCACTTAACCTGCACTTATCAATTCTTCATAAACTCAAAGGATTATAGGTTGCATCCTGAAAGAATCTTCATGATCCTTATATTATCCATTAAATCCCTCTCGACGTGAATGTGCATTTTTCTATATGCTAATTAAGGGTTAGTCAGGATCTGGTTCCTGAATATTTACAGCAAAATAATGAGCTGAGGTTTTTCTACCCGCAGGTCGACAAACAGCTCAAGGCAGTCAAACTGAGCAGGAGTTGTTCTTTTCACGTGAACCAACTTGAATAATGTGAATACTGAGACATTATGCAGAGACCCGTCTGCCCTCACAGGTGGGCAGAAAAGATCCCATGACACTATTCAAAGAAGAGCAGGGGAGTTCTCCGTGGAGTCCTGGCCAATATTTATCTCTCAACCAACATTGAAACAGATTTTCTGGTCATTCTCTCATTCCAGTTTGTGGAATTTTGCTGTGCGCAGATTGGCTGCTGCGTTCCTCTATATTACAACAGGGATTACATTGCAAAAGGATGCTTTGGGACATCCTGATGTAACGACAGGTGCTATATCAATGCAAGTCTTTCTTCCTTTCTTTCCGGAAGGCAACATGCCCATGCATGTGTACGATTTCCAAAGCTCTGGTAGTCTTCAGTCATCTCTCCCAAGTGGCCATTCTTCATGACAAACCCAGACAGTGAGGGTCAGTAGGCTATTTAACTGTGTAAGGCAACCCACCCGAGCCCAAGAACATTCTGATGGACATGTGTCCTTTCTAGCAGGAATGAATGGATATTGGTCCTTGTGAGCTATCTCCCACGCCCGAGTCCAGGAGCACTTGGACCAATTGTAACTGTTTTGCATTGAGGCAGCTATGATTGGTCAGCTGACTTGCCACAAAGGCAGGCCAGCCTTGGGACCAACCTGATCTGTAATAGCTCAGCATTGCACAATATGGTACATTTGTCCACTGAGTCATCAAAGGAAACCCAAGAATGGGAACCTGTATGAATGAAAATCACTGTTGCAGTACATCGGAACCACACTCCTGCATTCTGATCTTAGCACACTGCTGTAAAGTGGATGGACCAAATGCTACCCCATAGCAGGATTCAACACCGGCCTGCTGCTGCCTGCCTCCTAGCAACCAGCGCAGTTGCAAAGTGGTGAAGGTCTGGGATGAGGTCACTGGCCTGCACAACCCCAGGAGGCACTTGGTCTAGTGAGACTTCTAAAGGAAGGGGGGAAAAAAGGGAGGAAATAGAGGGATTTCATTACCTCAAAATTAAAAAAAAGACAATGATCTATTTTCACGCTGGAGGTGCAATACATTGTACGTTGATAAATGCTGCAAAGCAGTTATTATGAATTTGGCAACTGTGATTAGCTTGAAGCCAATGTGCCCTCTATTTTCTTCCTTGCAAATAATTAAGCAGAAGACATTCAGCACAGCAGTGCCTCTGGTCCTAGCTGCCAAAAGAGCTGTGTTTAGTAACACTAAAGATGGCAGCAGGCTGACTGAGCCCACCGTGACTTTACTATAAACAATGTTTTGACAGGAGCCAACAGCTGGATCCAAATCTGCTCCTGTCACAAAGATTGCATAATTCTCAGAACAATCAAATTCTCCAGGTCCTAGATATTTTTGTAAATGATTATATTTGCCTTGCTAACAAAGTCAAATGATCAAGTCATAAAAGCTTTAATTATAGTGAGATACCAGTGGTAAAGTCTATGCAGTGAAAAACATATCAGGAACGAAACAAGGGAGCTTATTTCTCAATACATTTGGGGGTTGACAGACTGTTACAGGCTTGATGATGAAAATATCAGTCTCCGCTGTAAAGAGATCTCTTATTAGTAAACAATAATGTCTTTGAATGTGCTACATAATGCTGCAGAATTACAAGCATATTTATTACACAAAATACTTGGGACTGATTTTTTTTTCTCACCGTTATTCTTTGCTCAAAGTTGTGAGTGGTTCAAAAATGAAATCATCACTCAGCTCAGCCACAATTCGATGCATTGATCCTACGTTAATATTCCCCAGGTTGTGATCCTCACGGTTATGCAGGGATCACACCCAAAAAGTGCCCTCCAGCGCTGACCCCTGCCCCCCCACCAGCACCAGAGTGGTTGACACTGAGGGAGCGCTGTACCGTCGGAGGTGCCGTCTTTCGGATGAGACGTTAAACCGAGGCCCTATCTGCTCTCAGGTGAGCGTGAAACATCCCATCCCATAGCACTATTTCAGAGAAGAGCAGGGAAGTTCTCCCCGGTGCTCTGCCCAATATTTATCCCTCAATCAAAATCACGAAAAAAACCAGATTATCTGGTCATTATCACATTGCTGTTTGTGGGAGCTTGCTGTGTGCAAATTGGTTGTTGCGTTTCCCACATTACAACAGTGCCTACACTTTAAAAATACTTCATTGGCTGTAAAGCGCTTTGGGACGTCCTGAGGTCATGGAAGGCGCAAAAGAAATGTAAGTCTTTTTTCTTGTAGAGATAGCAGTGTCAAAAGGAGAGCACAATAGCAAAATACTGCAGATGCTGGAAATCCGAAATAACAACAGAAAATGCTGGAAAAACTCAGCAGGCCAGGCAACATCCGTGGGGAGAAATTAGAGTCAACGTTTCGGGTCAAAACCCTTTATCAAGACTAAAGAGGCACAGGGAATGAAATAGATTAAGAAGCCAGGCTGGGAGAGAACAAAAGAGAAGAGACATTAAGAGGTATTCAAAACGAGACGAGATGGTGATAGGACTAGTGGAGACAAAAGACGGCCCTAGATTAGGTGTGAAATGCGCTGGCAAAATGGGAGACAGCTGCCATGTGGGAGAGAAAAAAAGAGGAAAGGGGGGGGGGAAACCAAAACAAAGGTGTGGATAAAAAAAAGTAAAAATGTAATAGGGGCCGAGGTTATGATCTGAAATTGTTGAACTCGATATCGAGTCCGGAAGGCTGTAAAGTGCCTAATCAGAAGATGAGGTGCTGTTCCTCGAGTTTACGTTGAGCTTCCGTGGAACAATGCAAGAGGCCAAGGACGGTGAGGTCCGAGTGGGAATGGGGCGGTGAATTAAAATGACAGGCGACCGGAAGCTCGGGGTCACCCTTACGAACAGAGGTGTTCCGCAAAGCGGTCACCCAATCTGCGTTTGGTCTCCCCAATGTAGAGGAGACCGCAAAAGGAGATCAAAAGGAGACCGCAAAAAAGATCAAAAGGAGAGCACCTCACTTGCAAACAGCACTTTGAGCAAATCTCTGGCATCTGCCTGCTTGAAACTCTGGTGTGCCTACCTACCCATAGCAAGGCCCTCACTCTGACCCTGACAAGCTTCCTTGACCTAGCTCCCGGGGAGGGAGAACAGCATGAGCTTGTGTTTCTGTGCGGTCACCTTTTGCAAAGTTCAAAACTGGACAGGGGCAAAGCTACAGGTGGGATCATAGCTTCAATTCTCTTATTTGTTTCGCTGATGATGAAAATTCATTGAAAACCTTACCAGCTAACACCTGAACATTACACATACAGGAATGGGAAAAAAAGTTCAATTTTAAACATTATACAGTTGTCTGGCTTTGGTTTTAGATATTTAGGGACACATCACGTGAAATCGGGACCATCCAGTACGTAACCAAACAGATAACAACTCTAATTGCACATCAAGAGAAATTAAGGCCTTTGTGTTTACAGCAACTTTCACTTTACAGTGCAAGTACATTCTGTTGTAGTTCACAGCGTCAACATAAAATGGTCCTGAAGAAATGTATTTTTTAATTCATGTCACTCAGTGCAATGCTTAAAATAAGGGAAGTCACAGCCACATTTTCATTAGATTTTAATGAAACCGTTTGACATAATCTGGTGTCTGTCCTCTGAAAAGTAGCCTCGCCCCTGGTAGAGTTCTTTTAGTTGATGCCAGTGCCAGATGTAACCAATCTGCTGTTTCAATGCAACGCTGCCCCCTATAAGGATTTTCCTCTGAGCAGCCAACACACTGATCACTATAAAATTAGCATCACCGTGGAAACCAAGATGATTACACTGCTAGAACTGCTCAAAAGCCCAGCATACTGCCACCCACTGGGTGCTTTTGTAAACAAATCTCCTTTTTACTTTTGTGATTAGGTTACATCAAGATGACAATGTTCAGAGGGAAATCAGCTGAAGCAGGCCTTTTCAAAACAGAACAACACCAAAGCTAATCACACAGTAAGCAAGATATAAATGATAGTATGACAGCCATACAAAGCTGAATACAACTGAAACAAATGACTCTGGGACTGAGGGAGGTTGTTAAGGGAATGTAGATTGAACCCAAGCTCTCAAAAATCTTCAGCTGCCTGCGGCTGTGCTCCAGTCACTACAATTGGCCTTAGCATCCCTGGACTAACAAAGACAAAAATCTACTAAACCTGATCATTGTCCAGTAACTCGCTAGAAAGTGTGTCCCTCTAAACGTCGAATGAGGGCACGATCAGGTTTAACTGCAACACCTCCTCCCAAACCGTCTCCCCCTCGGACATGGTCAAAACAACCTATCGACATTCACTGTCTAGGCTCACAGATGAAGAGCGAGGTACTCGAGGAAAGCTGGTGCCTCTGGAACAGTACAGTGGCATGAGTGAGTACCTTCATGATCACAGGGAACAAACTGACAGTAGGGAAATTAGTCAAGTTGGTTTGGTCACATGTCCAGTTAATGTTTAAACACCAGTTACCCCTGCACTGCACAGACGAATGCCAACTTTGCCTTTTCCAGAGGCATCAATCAATAATAATGAATACACATGGAAGTTTTTAAGCAATTCCCACATAAATAAATACGTAATGAACCTGTATTCCATTCTATTGTCTGGCTGTGACTATACTGAGTGCATCTAAAACAAGAATCAAATATCTTAAACTTATTTTGTATGATTATCGCCACCTATCAATATTTCATCATATTGTGGCAAAGCCACCAAAGAGACTCTCACAGTAACTTGTACAATTGTCTCTAATCATTAGTTACCTTTTAATGTTTGCCCTGTTTAAACAGCGCGGGATCAATAAAATCGCGATCTGACGCGATGACGTCATCACGTGGGTCACGTGACATTCCCAACGACGGGAAACGTGATGACGTCATGGTTGAAGGGCGTTTCCAGTTAGTCCTCGTGGAGTGAGCTAGTGTACAGACCTGTTTGGAGTTTCTCCTGCGTTTTTGTTTTGTAATACTTTCAGTGCATTAAACTAAGTTTGTTAACTACCAGTTTAGTTCACAGTGTTTTTGTTAGGAGTGCATAGACTCCTACATTGGTGACCCAGAGTCCTCGCGATCGTTTTTCGGGGTGGACACGGAACGCTGGCCAGTGATGGATGCCAACGCTGTGGCCTTGAAGCTCCCCCAATTCTGGGATCAACAGGCGGCCTCCTGGTTTGTGCAGGCCGAGGCGCAGTTTGAACTCTGCAACATCGTGCAGGACCAGACCCGATATTTATACGTGGTCTCCGCCCTCGATAGCTCGACGGCGTCGAGGATCATCAGCCTTCTGGAGAACCCCCCGAATGCTGACAAGTATGTAGCCATCAAGACTCGGCTGCTGCAGGTATTTGGCCTTACCAAGGCGGAGCGCGCTCGCCGCTTACTGACACTACCAGGGTTAGGTGACTCCAAACCCTCGGAACTAATGGGCCACATGCTGACGCTCCTGGGGTCCGAACCCCCATGTTTCCTGTTCCGCGAGCTGTTCCTTACGCAGCTGCCCGAACACGTCCAGGCAGCCCTCGCCAGATCGGACACCGCGGACTGCATCGCGCTTGCCGAAGAGGCGGATAAAATGTACGCGGTCCGGCAGCACTACTGCGCCATCGCGCAACGCCCTGCCCCGAGGGGCCTGGCCCCGGCGCCTCCGACGGCCGGTTACTGTTACTACCACACTCGTTTTGGCCCGAAGGCCCGCTGCTGCCGACCACTGTGTAGTTTCGTGCCCAGACTGTCGAACAGACCGCCGCGAGTCAAGAACACCGGATCCGGTGCGTCCCCCGCGGCCACGATGGTGATCGGCGACTCCGGGAAACTCATGTATTTAAACGACTCCATCTCGGGCCATCGTTTTCTGTGTGACACGGGGGCACAGTGCAGCATACTTCCCGCCTCGGTCCTCGACCTTCGGTTCGGCGGACGGGGTCCCCCCCTCCAAGCTGCCAATGGGGGTACGATCCGCACTTGCGGGAAACGACGGGTACAAGTCTGTTTCGGTGGCCAGCGCTTTACCTGGGATTTCGTCACCACTCAAATTTCGCAGGCCCTCTTGGGCGCCGACTTTTTAGGCGCCAACGGCCTGTTGGTGGATGTGAAAAATCGACGCCTCGTGCACGCCGCCACGCTCGACGGTATTTCAGGTGCGCACAGCACGGCTGCACTGCGCTTGGTCTCCTGCACGCAGCCACCTCCCGACAACTTCTCCCGCCTTCTCGGGGACTTCCCCAAGCTGACAAAGCCCACCTTTTCAGCTTCGACCGCCAAGCATCGGGTGGAGCATCATATTTCGACAACTGGCTCTCCCATCTACGCCATGGCGTGGCATTTGGAGCCCAGCAAGCTCGCGGCGGCGAAGGCGGAGTTCGCCGCGATGGAGAAGCTGGGGATTATTCGCCGGTCCAGTAGTCCCTGGTCTTCACCGCTCCACATCGTCCCAAAGCCCGGCGGGGGATGGCGGCCCTGTGGTGACTATCGTCACCTCAATGAGATAACGACGCCCGACCGTTACCCTATCCCCCACATACAAGATTTCTCTGCGCATTTGGTGGGAAGTCAATATTCTCAAAGGTCGACCTCGTCCGTGGGTACCATCAGGTCCCAGTGCACCCCCAGGATGTCGAAAAGACGGCGGTCATCACCCCTTTTGGACTTTTTGAATTCCTCCGCATGCCCTTTGGGCTTAAAAATGCGGTGCAGGCGTTCCAGCGCCTTATGGACTCTGTTCTGCGGGACCTCGATTTTTTGTTCGTCTACTTGGATGACATTCTGATTGCTAGCACCACAAAGGATGAACACCTCAAGCATCTCCGTGTCCTTTTTCAACGGCTTCAGCAGCACGGCCTCATTGTGAGCCCGGACAAATGTCGTTTCGGTCTGGCGCAGCTCGATTTTCTAGGCCACCACATAACTTCCGCAGGGGCAACGCCGCTTCGAGCTAAGGTGGAGGCGATCACGGCGTTCCCGAAGCCGCAATCCGTGAAAGCCTTACAGGAGTTCCTGGGGATGGTTAATTTTTACCTCCGGTTCGTCCCCAGGGCCGCACAGCTCATGCGGCCGTTCTACGAGGTCCTCAGGGGCAAGATGTGAAAGGAGCCCGTGGTTTGGTCGCAAGAAATGGGTCGCGCCTTCGAGGATACGAAGACCGCGCTCGCGAACGCGACGATGTTGGCACATCCCCTGCCAGGAGCTATCATCGCCCTCACGACAGACACGTCGGATTATGCTGTGGGGGCCGTCCAGGAGCAATGGGTCGACGGCGCATGGCAGCCTCTGGCATTTTTTAGCCGCCAGCTGCAACGGCACGAACGTCGATACAGTACTTTCGACAGGGAGCTGTTAGCTTTGTTTTTGGCCATCCGCCACTTCCGATTCCTCCTCGAAGGGTGCCGCTTCACTGCGTTTGTTGACCACAAACCCTTGACGTTCGCGATGGCCAAGACAGCTGAACCGTGGTCGGCTCGGCAACAACGGCAGCTCACTTACATCTCCGAGTTCACCACCGACGTCAGGCACGTGGCCAGCAAGGACAACGTCGTCGCTGATTGCCTCTCCCGCGCCGCCATCCAGGCCGTTCAATTAGGCATCGACTTCGCAAGAATGGCAGCCGACCAGGCTGCCGACCCGGAGACTCAGGCCTTTCGTTCTGTCCCCACCAGCCTCCAGATGTACCATTCCATGCGGCATGTACCACTCTACTCTGCGACGTTTCGTTGGGTGCAACCCGTTCGATTGTGCCGTCCACCTGGCGCCGAGGCGTTTTCGACGCCATACACGGGCTGTCGCATCCTGGAGTGCGGGCATCGCAGAAGCTGCTAGTCTCCAAATTCGTATGGAGAGGAATACGCAAAGACATCCGCGACTGGGCGAACACTTGTGTGGTTTGTCAACGGGCCATGGTGCAACGGCACGTCAGGGCCCCTCTGGCCACCTTCAAGGTACCGGAACGGCGTTTCGACCACATTCACGTTGACCTAGTGGGCCCACTTCCACCGTCCCGTGGTTTTACGCACCTTCTGACAATGGTGGATCGCACCATGAGTTGGCCGGAGGCGGTTCCCCTGACGTCCACCACCTCTGCGGATGCCGCGCGAGCCTTCATCTCATCATGGGTAGCCCGGTTTGGTGACCCTGCAGATATTTCATCAGATCGCGGGCCGCAATTTTCATCGGAACTATGGAATGAGGTAGCCTCAGTATTGGGCACTAAACTACACCGCACTACAGCTTATCACCCGCAAGCGAACGGCTTGTGCGAGCGGTTCCACCGTTCATTGAAGGCGTCGCTCAGGGCCAGCCTTCTGGATGCAGCACGGGTCGATAAACTGCCGTGGGTGATGCCAGGACTGCGCACGGTGCCGAAGGAAGATCTACAGTCGTCGGCCGCGGAAATGGTTTACGGTCAGCCACTTCGAGTTCCGGGCGAGTTCCTGCCGTCCCCTACGCGGCCGTGGTCTGCAGCGAGAGGCCCATCGGGACGCGGCTCAGTGTTTCCGCCCAGTTCCGACCTCGCAGCACGGTTTGCCTTCTTCCAACATCCCTGGGGAGCTGTCAAAGGCCAAGTTCGTCTTTGTGCACCAAGACGGCCATCGTACCCCGCTCGCACCTCCTTATGCAGGTCCGTTCCAGGTTCTACAGACTGGGGACAAGAGTTTTGTGATCGACGTCGGGGGCAAGCCTGATCACATCTCCGTTGATCACCTCAAACCTGCGCACCTGGACCTCGAACAGCCAGTCGAACTGGCACAGCCTCCGCGCCGGGGCCGGCCGCCGCAACGCCTAACCGCACCGTGCTACCTGCCAGCTCACCACCTGCTCAGCGTTTTCCTCTCCGGGAATTTAGGAGTCGGTCAAACAAACAGGCTTGTCCGGCCTCCTCGGCAATTGACTTTCCTCATTAAAGACAATTCTGGGGGGGTGTATGTGGCAAAGCCACCAAAGAGACTCTCACAGTAACTTGTACAATTGTCTTTAATCATTATTGTTACCTTTTAATGTTTGCCCTGTTTAAACAGCACGGGATCGATAAAATCGCAATCTGACGCGATGACGTCGTCACGTGGGTCACGTGACGTTCCCAACGGCGGGAAACGTGACGTTCCCAACGGCGGGAAACGTGATGACATCATGACGTCAGGGTTGAAGGGCGTTTCCAGTTAGTGCTCGTGGAGTGAGCTAGTGTACAGACCTGTTTGTAGTTTCTCCTGCGTTTCTTGTTTTGTAATACTTTCAGTGCATTAAACTAAGTTTGTTAACTACCAGTTTAGTTCACAGTGTTTTTGTTAGGAGTGCATAGACTCCTACAATATAGCATTATTTTGGTTTAGCTTGCGATCATATTGGTCTGCTATATTGATCACCATATTATAAAAAGGATATAAAGACGCTGGAGAGGGTACAAAAAAGATTTACAAGGATGATACCAGAAATGCAAGGTTATACCCATCAGGGAAGGATGAGCAGGCTGGGACTTTTTTCTCTTGAAAAGGGAAGGCTGATGGGTCACCTAATAGAGGTCTTTAAAATTATGAAAGGCTTTGATCGAGTATACACACAGAGAGTGCTGTCACTTGTGGGGAAGAGCAAGACTAGAGGCCATCAGAATAAGATAGTCACCAAGAAATCAAATAGGGAATTCAGAAGAAACTTCTTTACCAAGAGAATGGTGAGAATGTGGAACGCGCTACCACAGGGAGTGGTTGAAGCGAATAGTATCGATGCATTTACGGGGTGGCTTGATAAGCATACGAGGGAGAAGGGAATAGAGGGTTATGCTGATAGAGTTAGATGAGGAAAGACGAGAGGAGGCTCAAGTGGAGCATAAACGCTAGCATGGACTGGTTGGGCCGAATGTCTGGTTTCTGTGCTGTATATCCTATGTAATCCTATGCTGGTACTGCAGTGTTAATAAATTTAAAATACATAGAATCTTTTTTAAATTGTGGGTGTCATTAGCAATATTAATTGTCCAGTCCTAGTTGCCTTGAGGGTATTAAGAGTAACAAAGGGTGGGACTGGAGATACTGGATGGACTGGGTCAGGCAGGTTTCTTTCCTGAAGGATATTAATGCAACAGTTGGGTTCCTGCTCACTGTTCACATGGCATCAGTTGGCTCAATGCTGCTGCATCACATGAAATATCTTCGGCAGACATTGAAATGTTTAAATTCAGTGTTTATGACTGTGAAGGGAATGCCTGAAGTTGCTAAGGGAATGAAAGGCAAGAATATGAAAGGCAAGAGGATAACACCTGCTACGTGAAGAAACAACTATTAGATAGTAAATAAAAACAGAAAATGCTGGAGATACTCAGCAGGTCAGGCAGCATCTGTGAAGAGAGAAACAGAGTTAACGTTTCAGGTCGATGACCTTTTGTCAGAACTCTGTTTCTCTCTTCACAGATGCTGCCTGACCTGCTGAGTATCTCCAGCATTTTCTGTTTTTATTTCAGATTTCCAGCATCTGCAGTATTTTCTTTTTGTATTAGATAGTAAATATCTGCAGTAGTATGAAAGGGAATCCACATTTCTAACTAAACAGTAATTGTAACAGCAAGGATGCCTATCTAGATTAAACACAAATATAGGAACATCCGTTACCAAGGAATGGGAAGGCTGTAACTCTGGATAGCTACAAGTATTAATCATTAGTTAATGGTGTGCAACATACGGTCACTATGTAAAAAAAAAATTGTCGAAAATGAAATCAACATATATGAACAAATATCATTTACCCAGTTTATAATCACAATGTGGTAAGTGTATCCAAGTCAAAAGGTTTAAAAAATTGTCAGTGCAGAGAGGAAAATATATATATATTCTACTGCCACTACAAAAACTACTGCAATAACAACTACAACATACTGATGTATAACAAAAAAAAATGCCAAGGCACTTCACAGATAGGAATTTGGACACTGAACCAGGGACGAAGCCATTAGGAGGGGTAAAAGGTATTAGGAGAGGTGAACAAAAACTTGGTCATCGTTTGGAGGAGCAGCAGAGGTAGGCAGGGTATTCCAGAGAGGAGGGCCCAGGCGGCTGAAGGGGCTACTCCCAATGATGGGGCAAAGGAAGGGCTTGCACAAAGAGCCAGGGTGAGAAGAATGGAATGTTTGGGTACAGAGGCATCAGGCTGGAGCACATTATGGCTATAGGGTGGGGTAAGGCCATGAAGGGATTTAAAGATGGGACCAAGGATTTTAATTTAACAAGTTGGGAAATGGGTAGCCAGTGCAGGTCAGCTAGGACAGGGGTGATGGGTGGGTAAGATTTATTGTGAGACAGGAAACATTTGACAGAGTTTGAGACAAACTGGAGTTTATGGAGGGTGGAGGATTGGAGGGCAGCAAGGAAAGGACTGGAGTACTCGAGTCTGGAGATGACAAAGGCATGCACAATGGACTGAGACTGGGGCAGAGGCGCGCAGTGATATGCAGGTGTAACTATGTGGTCTTTGTGATGGAGAGATATGGGGTTTGATACTCATCTTAGGATTAAACAGATGGTCAAACAAAAGTGCATGCTGAGGCAACATAAAAAAGTCAATTCTTTGGGGGACTGATGGCTTGAAAAGGTCTAAGCTTAGCTTCTCTCCGCTGTGTGCAATCATCATTCACACTGAAAAATGGCTTTGGCCGCGATTTCCCTACCTCGGCGAGGTGCGACCCGCTGCTGGCTCCAGCCCGCTGTCCAAAGTGACCTTACGTTGATTGGGCTTGTTAAGCCTGCCCAGCGTGTTTCCTGGCCAATTGAAGGAAGCGGGTCTGATGATGTCACTTGATGTCGTGTCATCAGTCGGTTTCCTTAAAGGGACCATGTGCAAATTGATTTAGACAGTTGTGCTGTCAGTGTTCTACAGCACTGAGGTGCTGCAAACACTGACAAGCACTGCACAGAGGAGCACGGCTGCACCCAGGCTGTCCCATGACTCCCTCCACAAGCTTATGGAGGGAGTCACAGCACTCAGTATGTTCTTCTTTTGCAAAGTACATATGTCATCAGAAAAAGATAATGCACTGTGTTATCCAGGATATCAACACAGCCTGGTTGCACATTGCACAGGAGGACACAAGCAGGGATGTCACTGGGAGGACCAGGCTGCAGTGGCACAAACCTTTCAATGATCTCAGTAAATCACAAAACGTTACTGCAAAGCCACACTCAACTTCATCCTGCTGTGACACTCATCACATCCCAATTTCTCTGTATTCCCCACCCTACTCCTGCACATCCTTACTCTCACCAATTTACCTTGCACCTCCACCCATCCCTCTCTATCTACATTATCACTTCTCCATTTCACTAGCCACCCCTCACACTCGCCCTCATTCCAGTCCAATCATACCAACGAACAGCACACGAGGATAGGCAGTTGGCTGTTTTAGCCAATGTTCATGTGAAGTTTCTGTTAATATGCTGGCAAACATTGAAATATTTATTTTCAACACTTTGCGTTCTTGGACAGATTTGTGTGAACCTTTGGAAGTGGCTTAGTGAGTTGCAGTGAATAGTGAGATATAATGGTACCCCCCGCAATGGTGATGAGTATGAAAGGAATGACTTGGGCATTGTAGGGATGCTTTATGGTGTTGGTGTGGGGTAGTGCCAACCTGGTACATCATGTGGCAGCCAGGGTGTACAGCATCAAGCAAAGTAAATCTGGCTATGGTGATGCCATCCTTGGCCTCCCGAGCAGCAATGTGGTCGGGTGCTGGTGCCCTCTGTCCTGTGCAGCATCAGTTGATTGCGGAGAAGGTTGGTGTTGTTGTTGGTGGTGCTGGTGTGCCTGTTCCTGCTGGTGTTGGGGCTGATCGTGGTGGGATTCTGAGGACCAAGATGAAATAGTTTCAAGGGTAACGATGTTAATGGAATAGATGGCAGGTGAAGTTGAGATGACAGAAGTGATCTGTCAATGGTGAGAGAGGCTGTTCCAATGAGGTGACACTGGATACAGAGTTTGTTCCAAACACTTGCAAGCTGCATAAACCTCAATCTGTCTTCCAAATGCAGTAAGCAACAGGTTCTGACCTTGGAAACTGAACAGCTATGAAATGGGAGCTTTTATAGAACATTTGCAGCTGTCAAGTTAAGAAATCATCCCATGCTGACACAACTCCTGACCTGCTTACCTGACGTGATCCCCGAGCAGCGGGGAAGCTGTGCACAAACTCTTATAATCTAAAGGCGAGCTTAAAATAGTTTTGAAGTGCCTGTTAACAAGCTTTTTATCATCTAAATTGCCTCCCCCGCCGCTTGGTGTCGGGTCTGTTCAGCGATGACATCTGGGAAACTAGCATGGAGGCGGGTTGACAGCGGGTTCCCTACCTGGTCGAGAAAAAAAATTCCCACACGACCCACCACCAAACGCACCCGCTGACCCCCCGAAAAATTCCCCCCGTTACATTTTTTGACAATGTCCTTGGGCGACAATTTACCTAAAACTTCGTACAGGTTGAGCGTCCTGAATCCGGCAACCTCGGGATCGAGGCTGTTTTTCCGGACTTCGGACCGTGTTTCTGATGTCCGAAGTCCAGAAATATGGCAACCTGGGCTCGGGCGTTTCCGGACTTCGGACATCAGAAACACGTTCAGAGTCCGGAAATGCCTGGGCCCAGGTTGCGGTTTGACAGGGTGTCCGGATTCCGGAACATTTTACGGATTCCGGATGACCCTGCGGCCAAACGTCCCGGAGCCCAGATTTTGGATGCTCAACCTGTACTTCTTTTGACAGCTGTTTACAGATTTTATTCTGTACATGCACAACACAGTACATTATCTTTTTCTGATATAACATATCTGCTTTGTAAAAGAAGAGCATGCTCATCAGCAAAGCAACCCTGGTACAGGAATCCCAAACACAAACCAAAAAATTCTATAATCGTTAAAAATTCAGGAATCTAACAGAAATCTTAATGGGATTTTCAACATCTGTTGCCATTTAAGAGCTTAAATCATATTTAGAAGAGTTTCTGATGAAGAGGGCTTTTGTCATTGAAAAACCATGTTTCTAGCATTCTCCATGGGTCTGTAAAGCAGTCTACTTTAGCACTTATATGTAGTTCGGGATTTCATTAACATGATTTCACAGATGGCGTAGCTGTTTATTATTGATATAGCACTTCTAAACCATGATACGCCAGTATAACTGCCACAAGGGGGAAAGGTTTCCTCTGTTCAATATTAATAAGAAATCGTAATCTATTATTCTCATGTTAACGATTTTGCAATAAATAATACACAGAACTTCGACTGAAGTGGGAAAAAGTCCCTGTTCCAGCAGGGTTGGCAAGTAAGGCTAGAATATTGGGATAATGCATGCCAGCAGGTTACAGCTGTAATCTTAGCACCAGTGAACATACTTCCACTTGTTCTTATAAGCGTTCAGAGTTGAAGCTTTCCTAATACCAGTAGCATTTCAACTATGCAGGGTGAGAAGCTCGTCTTAAGCTAGTCCTCTCAAGAATCACTCTGTCGACTGTAGGTTACTGACACTCCATCTGTGTCTCAAGGGATCTGGTTAAGGTTTTTAAACCCGTAGCACCGGAAAATCAAAGAAGTCGTATTTCATGAGCCAATGGGACGGTAAGAGAATCAGTACACTTCGCTCCTTGTAAATAGTCCTGGCAAATAAAGGGAGTAGACGGGAGACACACAGCAATATTTTGTTCCAAAGAATCCATATGCTATTGAGAGCTACCAACCAATTATCCTGTGGGGTGCTGCAAGGATCAGTGTTGGGGCCTCAGCTATTTACAATCTATATTAATGACCTAGATGAAGGGACCGAGTGTAATGTATCCAAGTTTGCTGATGATACAAAGCTAAGTGGGACAGTAAGCTGTGAGGAGAACACAAAGGGGTCGATTTTCAGTGTGCCATGAGGCGGGCTTTTAGGCGTGCGGGGGGCTAAAATCCCGAATTCGGGGGTCCCGACACCATCCCGCCCAAAAGCCGCCTCCATGTAAATTTCAAAGGAGGCGGGTACCCGCCCCGCACTGGGACCCAAGGCGGGAAGGGATTAGTGCCAATTAACTGCCTATTAACAGGTAGTTAACAGGCAGTTTTTAGTCTAATCCCTATTTTGAAGGTTGTCATGTGGGATTCCCGATGGCTCCAAACCACGCCAGGTTAGAGGAGTCGGGCCGTCGGGTTGAAGGACTTGGAGGGGTCGAGATGTCGGTGTTCAGGTGAGTGATGGGTGCATGAGTGCAAAGTTAAGTGTGTTTGGTGTGTCTAAAGTGTGTAAAGAAGTTTAAATTACCTGTACTTACCTTTACAGCCTTCCTTCCTCTAGGCTTCGGGAGTCCATCATTCAGCCGACACAGAAAGCAGAATGGCTGCGATCTGTCAAAAGTGACAGCCTGCAGCTTTCAGTGCCGGCAAGATTTCTAACTGAGTCTGCGCAGAAGGACTCAGGTTAGAAGTAAGACTGTCAGTGTTTGACAGCTTCAAGCAGCTGTGAAACACTGACATTTCATCTGTCAACACGTCTTGACAGATGAAATTTCAGTCTGTGACGTCACCTGTTGCCGGGTGGCCCTTAATTGGCCTGCTGAGCCCGCTGGGCAGGCTCAACAAGGTCAATCAAGTGAAAATCGCGTGGACTGGCCGCATCTCGATGGAGGCGGGACTACAACCCAAAAGTTGTAGTCCCGCCTCCTTCCCGACTTCTGAATGAAAATCCAGCCCAAAGAGTCTGCAAAGGGATATAGATAGACTAAGTGAGTGGGCAGTAAGGTGGCAGATGGAGTATAATGTAGAGAAATGTGAGGTTATTCACTTTGGTAGGAAGAATAGAAAAACAGAATATTTTTTAAATGGTGAGAAACTTTCAAATGTTGGTGTTCAGAGATATTTAGGTGCCCTCGTACAAGAAACACATAAAGCTAGCATGCAGGTAACAGCAAACAATAAGGAAGGCAAATGGCATGTTGGTCTTTATTGCAAGGGGGTTGGCGTATAAATGTAAGAAAGTCTTGCTACAATTGTATAGGGCCTTGGTGAGACCACACCTGGAGTACTGTGCACAGTTTTGGTCTCCTTATCTAAGGAAGGATATACTTGCCTTGGAGGCGGTGCAACAAAGGTTCACTAGATTGATTCCTGGGATGAGAGGGCTGTCCTATGATGAGAGATTGTGTAGAATGGGCCTGTACTCTCTGGAGTTTAGAAGAATGAGAGGTGATCTCATTGAAACATAGAAGATTCTGAAGGGGATTGACAGGGTAGATGCTGAGAGGTTGTTTCCCCTGGCTGGAGTGTCTAGAACTAGGGGGCATAGTCTCAGGATAAGGGATAGGCCATTTAAGACTGAGATGAGGAGGAATTTCCTTACTCAGAGGATTGTGAATCTTTGGAATTCTCTGCCCCAAAGGGCTGTGCATGCTGAGTCTTAAGAGTATATTGAAGGCCGAGACAGATAGATTTTGGACTCTAGAGGAATCAAGGGATATGGAGATCGGGTGGGAAAGTGGAGTTGAGGTTGATGATCAGCCATGATCTTAGTGAATGGCGGAGCAGGCTCAAGGGGCCGTATGGCCTACTGCTGCTCTTACTTCTTATGTTCTTATCCTGATCTCTGGTGCAGAATCATGACAAACTCTGCGTTGTAGTCTGGCTTGAAGTCAGTGTCTGGGTAACACACTTGTTGAAGTGGATGTAGTCACTTCATGGAGGAAAACCCATTGAGGGTTCATGAAGCTGGACCATGTCAAAGCTAAGTGGTGAAAAACAGCAGCACAGCAGCTCCATCAGCATCGTCAGAGAAAGGACAGGTTAACGTTTCGGGTGTAGACCCACGATCAGAAGGGTGGACTCTGGCAATATTAAACCTGTCTTTTCTTTTCAGATATATTTCCAGCATTTCCTGTTTTTTTAAAAAAAAGGTTTTCAGTAGGTGCAGTTTATCCTTTTTATCTACAGAATGGAACCAAATAATTCAGTTATTATTCTCTCAGCAGAAAAAAAGTTAATCAAGAATAAATACTGAACTTTTCAAAGCATTAATGCTGTTTTGTATTGAAATCACAAATGTGTTTGAAATTGAATCTGGCTCTTTTGAGATGAATCATATTGCTAATATTGAAGTATCGCCAAACTCTGCAAGGCTAAAGGAGGAGGATGCTGAAAACAAACAGCTGCAGGGTCCAGTTTATCAACAAACCTTGGTGTAGGGAGCCTTCCAAGGACTCGGTGACTCAAGGTGTGAGTTATTGTTCATTGTCCTTCAGCAAGGACCAAGTCCCAGGTGTGTCCTTCAGTTTACTTCTGCTTTAATGAGTGTTGGAAGCAGAAAGATTCCAAAAGCTTCATTTGATCTGGAAATTCAAGCTCATTGGCCCAAGCTCATGATCTATATTACATTGCGAACCGGTTTAAAAGTCACATCCGGTACTGAACAATCAAGAACTTTCCATAACTCAGCTGAACAATTACTGGGCACTTATAAAAGTAGCCAGGATAGCATTATGAACTTACTATAAAAAAAAACCTGTGGATTGTTATTTTGTTCCAAACTTCACAGAAAAACAACGATAACTCAGTTTTCAACATCAACGAAATTATTTTCTGTGTAACATTACATTAAAAATACACACTACAGAAATTCTGAAGCTAGTCGACATATGTAGAGCAAACAGTTGACAAACATCTGGACCATTTAACAAGTTGGATCACTCATTAATTCTGAATGATGTTCGTCAGATAAAAGAAGTGCCTCAAGTGTGCAGCTATCAATTCAATAGCTTGTTCTCTCCTAGCGCATCATAAAAATAAAAATCTGCTGTATTTCTTCATAAAGTGAAAAATAGCTCCCTAAATTTTTATTCAAAGAGTGAAAGCGAAGAAACGCTTGTTCCAGAACCTGCTTTCCATCACTACTTTCCTTAGTAAATCCTCTAAGTGTGCCAAAATAGGAGGAAGCAACTCCTGGCTGCTCCTGAAGGAGTGGATTTCTTGCTAGGGTTCACTTCCACAGGCGCCATCCAGGACCTTGCCCAACAGCCAATCTTCAGAGTGAGCGAGCATCAGCAGCTACCTGGCTATGAGGAGCAGGGGCATACTCAGGATTTCAGGAAGATCACCATAGCCACCTACCTGCATCAAATATTGGGAGACTACTGCCTGCCTGATTCCCAATGTAGTACTGTAGTACATTTAGGAAAAAGAACAATGAATGAAAATATAACAAATAGTAAAATTCTTAATAGCGTGGAGAAACAAAGAGATCTAGGAGTACATATACACAGAACTTTGGAAGCAGCATTGCAGGTATAAAAGCCATAAAAAGAAAAAGTGGGATTCTGGGAAATGTACATTGAATACAAAAAGCAAGGAGCTGATGATGAACTGCACTAGACATTAGTTAGGTCACAATTGGAGTAATGTGTACTGTTTAGGGAAGCTCATTATGCAAAAGATATTGTAGCCATGGAAAAAGTACAAACCAGAATCATTGAGATAATACCAGGGATAACAAAATACAGTTATGGCGAGTGACTTGGAAGAACTATCTGGAGAAGCAAAACTTAAGGGTAGGTGGGTCTTATATCAGTCCGTATTCTACATTTTAAAGGGTTTGGCGAAAGTAAATAATTGCCTTAGAGGGAGTGCAGCGAAGGTTCACTAGACTGGTTCCTGGGATGAGGGGATTGACCTATGAGGAGAGATAGAGTAGACTATGCCTATATTCCCTAGAGCTTAGAAGAATGAGGTGTGATCTAATTGAAACACATAAAATTCTTAAGGGGCTTGACAGGGTTAATGCTGGGAAAATATTTCCCCTGGTTGGGGAATCTAGAACATGGGGTCACAGTCTCAGAATAAGGGGTAGGCCATTTAGGACTGAGATGAGGAGAAATTTCTTCATTCAAAGGGTTGTGAATCTTTGGAATTCTCTACCCCAGAGAGCTGTGGATGCTCAGTCATTGAGTATATTCAAGACAGAGGTCGATCATTTTTTGGGAAAGAAGGGAATTAAGGGATATGGGGATAGTGCGGGAAGGTGGAGTTGAGGTAGAAGATCGGCCATGATCTTGTTGAATGGCAGAGCAGGCTCGAAGGGCCAAATGGCCGACTCCAGCTCCTATCTCTTAAGTTCTGATTTTCTGATGTTCTAAATAGAGAAAGACTATTTCCATTGGTCAGTAAATGGCGAACAAGTGTTCAAAAATTAGGAATTTACTAAAAGCATAAAGGTAAATGTTATGCAAGTTATTAGAGCATGGAATATATTCTGGGACCACTGTTAATCATAACTTACATTAATGATTTGGAATTGGGAACAAGTAACTCAATATCAAAATTTGCAGATGACACCAAACTGGAGGTAGAGCTAACACCGAGGAAGAATGCAGCATAATACAAAAAGACATTAGAAAACTTGAAGATTGGGCAGTTAAGTGGCAAACGAACTTTAATATAGATAAATGTGAGATGACTAGGGATACAGGTGAACAAATCATTAAAAGGCAGCCTCGCAGGTCAGCAAAGCGATTAAAAATACTAACGAAGTACTGTACTGGGATTTTATTTCTAGGGCTATAGAATTCAAAAGTAGTGAAATTATGTTAAACTTGTTTAGGACCCTGGTCAGGCCACACTTTGTAAGTACTGTGCACAGTTCTGGTCTCCATACTATAAAAAGGGCATAGAAGCACTAGAGAAAGTGAAAACAAGATTTACAAGGGTGGTACCAGAACTGAGAGATTACAGCTATCGGGCAAAATTGGGGTTTGTTCTTTAGAAAAGAGAAGACTTAGAGGTGACCTGATAGAGGTCTTCAAAATTATGAGTGGGTTGGACAGGGTAGATGTGGAGAGAATATTTCCACTTATGGGAGAATCCAAAACTAGGGGCCATAAATACAAGATAGTTACTAATAAATCCAATAGGGAATTAAGGAGAAATTTCTTTACTCAGAAAGTGGAACTCGCTACCACAGGAAATATTTGAGGCAAATAGCTTGCATGCTTTCAAAAGGAAACTAGATGAGTACATGAGAGAAAAGGGAATAGAAAGATATGCTGAAAGACTGAGATGAGGTGGATGGAATGGGAGGTGTCTTGTGCGGAGTATAAACACCAGCACAGATTAGTTGGGCTGAGTGGCCTGTTTCAGTGCTGTATAGTCTATGTAATTCTATGTAATAAGTAACTATTGAGGCTGAGTCAATTAAGGCATTTGAAAGGTATTTAGATTAACATTGAGGAAAAATATTAAAGGTGGCAGGAAAAGAACTGAGGAACAGGATTAGAGTAGATACCCCAATGTGAAGCTAGCACCAACAGAGACACAGAGACACAATAAGTCAAATGGCCTCCTCCTGTGCTGAAACTTCTATGATCAATATACCACTTAACTTCAGTTGCTGAAGTCTCCCATGCAAAGAGCCTATCCTGGTTGTGTTTGTGTTGATTGGCGAAGACCATTGACAAATCTTGCCAGTTGGCTGCCCATCTGTCGTTTGCAGCTAGTTAACTAAGGTGATTTGAATTTCCCACACTCCAGAGAGCCGTGATGTTGGATAAGAATGCTCTCAGCAACATGGAATATTTGAATCTGCTGACTTAGCTGACTGCAAAGGACAAAAAAGCCACTGGGCAACAAGTTCCACCAATGAACCTTGCCTAAGCAAGGCAAGAGCAATGGTTCAGGTCTGGGTGTAGGCTTGAGGTGGAAGAAGCTGTTAGCAATGGGGTTGGGGGGGAAAGTGAGGCTGGAGCCAGAGCTATGTGTGCAGAGCTGGTCTGTGTCTCAGTCTCTTCACCCCGACAACTGATTTTACAGCAAATTATACATTTTTAAATAGACACTGCTTAGTACAAAAAAAGTTTTTAATTTTTAATTACCAAACACAACACCCAATCCTGTGGCAGGCGTTTTACAACTGCAGACTGTTTCATGCTCATTTTGCAGTTCTGCTCTCTGACTGCTAACACTGGGAAGTGCAGGTTACTGCTCACAAAACTCATTATGTATGTTTGGATAGAAAAATTAAACTGAAAAATATCAGGGTCATGTACAGGGAAAGGAGACTCTACTGATGCAGGAATTAAGTAATTACCATTTAGATTTTGGTTTTGACTGGCATCAATATTTATGCATTTGAAAAGCCATAATTCATGAGAAAATGATGGCAGTTACTGCATTTAATCAGAGGAGCAAACACTGCAGATACTTCAAACCTGGTGATGTATTGGGGTGTAGGTAATCAGCCACTCTGAAGATGCCAATGTTTGTCAGTCAGAACTTGTCACTCTCCATGTAACTCAACCTAGTTAGTTAAACACGTGTCTGGATTGAGACTCTACAACTATTTACATACATGTGGATTTGAAGTGGTTTCTGAAATGCACTCAAGTATCAGACAGACAAAGTTCCAATGCACATGTCATAGTGCAAGTATTTGTAAAACTGGACCAGCAGATGAAGAATGCTGAATATAAAGATTCAAATCTATATCTCAAACTCAAAGCTCCAGCCTGACTTTAAAAAAACTATTAAGCATGGTTATTTTTTAAAATGTTGCATACTAGCAAGATAACCTATTATACATCATTAATCCCACCTGTAACCTATTATACATCATTAATCCCACCTGTATTGAATTAATTGATCTCAGCTGTAATGATTGTAGGGTCATTACAATTAGCCTTAGCTTCAGTGCCCCTATGCTGGGCGGGGGAATCAGCGATAATTCTTACTTCGTGGTCCCACTGGAAAACTTATGTGCGGGACATCCTGTGAGGGGAGGGCTAAGCTCAGCTACGATAACCCCTGGGTTAAATAGCTTGCAGAATCAACACCGTCTAGGTTCAAATATGGAGAATGTCTACTTGAGAGAGGTACCAGCGCCCACGGATATAGAAACATAGAAAAATGGGAGCAGGAGTAGGCCATTCAGTCCTTCGAGCCTGCTCCGCCATTCAATATGATCATGGCTGAGCCTCTATCTCAATACCATATTCCTGCTCTCTCCCCATACCCCTTGATGCCTTTTGTGTCTAGAAATCTATCTACAGTATCTCCTTCTTAAATATATTCAGTGACTTGGCCTCTACAGCCTTCTGTGGTAGAGAATTCCACAGGTTCACCACCCTCTGAAGAAATTTCTCCTCATCTCAGTCCTAAAATGTCCTACCCCGTATCCTGAGACTCTGACTCCTCGTTCTAGACCCCCCAGCCAGGGGAAACATCCTCCCTGCATCCAGTCTGTCCAGCCCTGTCAAAATTTTATACGTTTCAATAAGATCCCCTCTCATTCTTCTAAACTCTAGTGAATACAGGCCTAGTCGACCCAATCTCTCCTCATACGACAGTCCTGCCATCCCAGGAATCAGCCTGGTGAACCTTCGCTGCACTCCCTCTATGGCAAGTATATCCTTTCTTGGGTAAGGAGACCAAAACTGCACACAGTACTCCAGGTGCGGTCTTACCGTGTGGTCTCAACTGTGCCCTAATATGGGTTCAGTACCTTCAGCAGAAAAAATAAATCACTTGGAGCAAAAATAAGGTCATTGCCAGTCCTAGATCAATGTTGCATAACAGGGCAGGTGTGGCCCACTGCAACACCTACACACTATGTCACAAGAGTGGAAGAGGTGACTTTGCAGCCAAGATTCCACCCACAATGAATTCCTGATTTTAGCCGAGTTGTTGAGGCAAGTATTGAGTGCGGATTTCTCCCAGAAACTCTGTGGCAAACATTTATAGAATGTTTGGGAGCAAAACCCCTTTTGACTGAGATGTTAAACCAAGGCCCCCTCTGCCCTCTCAAGTGGACGTAAAAGATCCCATGGCACTATTTTAAAGAGGAGCAGGGGAGCTCTCCCCAGTGTCCTGGCCAACATATATCCTTCAACCAACATCACTAAAACAGATTATCTGATCATTATCACATTATTGTTTGTGGTGGCTTGCTGTGTACAACTGGCTGCGCATTTCGTACAGTACAACAGTAACTACACTTCAAAAAGTACTTCATTGGCTGTAAAGCACTTTGGGACGACCAGAGCTCGTGCAAGGTGCTATATAAATACAAGTCCTTTCATCCTCCAACTGCTATGAGACATAATATGTGGAGATTTTGAGTAAAGTACAAAATAATTTCAGACTAGCACATGAACAATGGCGTTGTAGAGGGTGCCTCTGCCAAGAAATTGAACTAGTGTGTGAGTTGCCCATGAAGGATGAAAGTTTGGAGAAAAACAATTAAGAGGACGCAAGGTAGTTTTCTTTACTACCCTTTCTGAAAATGCTGGAAGCAATACTTTTCGGTGGCATGAAACACTTTATAGTCAGAAGAATACTGTTTAATATTTGCGCAAAATGATTAGCAATATTGTTCAATTTTCACTGCTACAAACAGTAAGAATATAATAGCACTTCAATTTGCATTTCCCAAACAATACTTTGTGAGTTTTCAGCTGTCTGTCCATTTTTGAGATAATTATTGAGGGTAATATTTTTGATGAAACATTACTAAATATCTCCTTTGTAAAAAAAAATTCCTTTATTCACTCATCCATAATTGGAACATCCTCCTAAAGAAACTGTCTATGTGTTTTGTCATATACCAAGCTACATTGTAATTAAAGCATGAGGAAGCAATCCTAGTTGGTAGTTTAATCAGGCCTGGTCAGTTCTTTCAGACATTATGAAAGACTGCTACAATTACAGAAACTGAATGATAATTCATTCCAAATAGTAAAATACCCAACACAAAACGGTTCCTTCATATAAAAATAAGCAGAACTGCCAAGCTGCTGCCCAAATATGTGGTGGCCATGCCAGTTTCAAGGATAATCCTTGGTCTGTGCTAAACGAGTTGATTTTAGATGGGTGAACCATGGGAGCCTTAGTAATTAGCCTTCACATCTCTTAGCTAAAGGAATAACAACCAGGCTCTACAGTGCAAGTTGTTTGTTGTTGTGAGGGCCAGTTATTTCACCAGACCCTCTCCCAACAGACTGCTGTACTTCTGTGCTCCAACAGTACTTACAGAGAGAGACATAAACTGCTGGAAATACACAGGTCAGACAACATCTCCAACTCTGAGTCAGAGCTGGAGACTGAAATATAAGCAAGCCTTCCTAGTAGGGTGGAGGAAGAAAGAATAGATACTCCAATCGTAGAGACTCCCGTCCATTAACTTCCTCTCTGCGACTGTCGTACCTCTCATTACTTCTCCCTCCGAGCCATTTTTCTTCGAAAATAGCTACTTATCTTTTAAGTTTTCAGTTCTAATGAAGAGTTACACCTGAACCATTAACCTATCTGTTCTCTTTAAAGATGCTAATTGACCGGCTAATTAGTTCCAGCATTTGCAGTATTTCCCTTTTTTTTTAAGGATTTACATCCAATTTACTTTTTAACAGACATGACATAAATAAAAGAATCTGGTGGGAGCTCTGTTGCTCTCGTCTGATCATATCAGAAGGAAACTCATTAAGCATTTGAACATTTTAAGCATACATCTACGGTCAGAAAACAGAGCTCATCATTTATTGTTTCTGGTTGATTAAGCAGGCATACTATGTATTACATAGGAACAGGAATAGGCCATTCAGCCTCTTGAGCCTGTTCCGCCACTCAGTTAGATCATGGCTGAGCTGAATATTAATTCCATCTACCTGCCTTGGTTCCGTAACCCTCAATACCCTTGCCTAAATAAAAATTATCAATCTCAGTTTTTTTTGGGGGGGAAAGAGTTCCAGAATTCCACTACACTTTGTGTGAAGAAGTGCTTCTTGACATCACCCCTAGCTCTAATTCTAAGGTTATGCCCGCTTGTTCTGGATTCTCCCACCAGAGGAAATGGTTTCTCTTTATCTACCCTATCAAATCCTTCAATCTTCTTAAACACCTCAATTAGACCACCCTTTAATCTTACTAAGATGCCTCAGAATTACTAAGATTCCACCCAGGTGAGTCTTGTATAAAATAAGCACTGTGACGATAATAGATAATAAAGACAGCACAAGACAAAAACAAAATCTATAGATTATTTCCGTATTCTAATCATAGATTAAAAAATAAAAAATTCTGGAAGTACACAGCAGAGTGGAACAGCATCTGTAAAGAGAAACGTCAGATTTATGATCTTTTGGGTGTACAATCCAAAACATCATAACCTATCTTTTCTTTTTACAGATGTTCACTTTACCTGCTGTATTTTTTCAACATATTCTGTTATTTCAAATTTCCAGTTCCTGTTTTTATTTTACTATTCACAGATTAGTTGACTTTCTAAGCTACAGAAGCACGAGTGTGGGTGCCAAAACCCCCATTTAAAACTGGAAAGTTCTTGGTGGGGGAGGGGGGGGTTAAGTTATTGAACAAGAGAATCCCCAATTAAGCAGATAATGTCCTCACCAGAGCTCCACACACGCATGCATTTTCCAGCAAGAGGCATTGGATCATAGTCAAGAAACTCAGGCTAATTTTCTCCTCGTTTGCCTAAGATTGATGAGTCTAATTATACCACACTGACCAATGCTCTGGCACAGAGCAATCCTAGGAAGTTCCTGCACTGCATGGCTCAAAAGTCAGTAATGACCTGCACAACTGCAGTTCTGTCAAACTGTAACATCAATGATGTGGCCCATTTACCATGTTCAAGTTTTGTAGCTCTTGCAATCTGCCATCAGAAATATGCAGGACACTAGAAAGAGACTTCAAATATAAAAATGGCAGCGCGATACAAGGAGGTTGTTTTGGCATCAAGTCTGCACCAAGTCACAATGCAAAAGGACCTTTGGTACTACAGTTGATGGTGGCCCACACTCGTGCTCCTTCCGACTTCACCAAAAACAACATTTCTCAAAGTTTTGGAGCCTATTCGTGAGTGGCCTCTAATGGTTAAGCCACTGAAGACCTGTAAACACTAGTATAAAGGAATCCAAGTAGGAAAATGAGTGCAGGGGCTTAAAAATGGCCCGACCGATTTAGCAGTGGCTCAAATGCCCCTGCAAACCAGGCACGGACCTCTGCCCTGTTAAACTGGTTATGTTGAATGCATGCCCCATCGAATTTTCAATCCCACATGCCCAAATATATAAATACAGCAAAAATAGCCTCAAATGGAGACCTTGAACAAACTCTTATCTGATGAGATTTCACACACATTTCACTAACCTACGGTTCTCTTTTAGCTGCTGATATAACTGTTGTCTCTTTCTGGTCATTTTCATTTTAAATATTAATTAACCTATAGCATTGTCCCAGCTTTAAGTGCCATTTCTTTTAAAGATGTGTTTCAGCATCTTGCATGTGACTGTCACATTCCAAAGTCAAACATTCTGAACAACTTTGCTACTTTAAGTATACACTTTCATAGTTCAACAAATAATATTCATTGAGCAACAATTTTTTGAACCTAATAAAAAGTGCAATAATGTTCTCTTCAATTAATGTGAAAGATGAATCAAAAACTTTTTTAATCTCAAAAACATCTTGTGCAGTACATTAACTACCCCATGCTCAAGGTAAATTCGGCCTCTGGTAAAATGAGTATTTGCCCTTTAAAACACCACATTCAGCTATGAATAGAAATTGATACCTTTATCTCACAGCACCTGAAGGAATACATTTCTCTTTGCATTACACTGTCACCCTACACATTTTTATTGAAAGTTAATTTAATTTTTTTTTAAAATCTCGCCCTAATTAAACACGCAGATCTTTCTTCAATAAAAATTCACTCTCGCTAAATGAAGAAAGTTTGTGGTGAAATCTGAAGAACTGTTGAGACCAACATATTAAAATTATTATTCATGTTTTGTGTTCACGGGTCATCAAAAAATTCTTAAGCCATGGGAAATTTTTTGACATCCGCAGGGCGCAAAGCATTTGGATTGACTCGGAATTTCCTGCAACCAATTAAAAAACAATTTTATACATGGTCTCTGAACACATTCCTAAAATGCCCTCTGCCCCAAGTCCTTTCACGTTGGTTCCTCCATTTGCCTGCACCACTCTGCTCTTCCTTCAATTCTCCCCCCGCCTCCACCCACCAGCTGCTTTCTTTTTCTCCGATGCCTCTCCATTTATTTCCAATGAGGACTGTGCTGCTCTTATTTATTTTTATTTGCAGTCTCATCGGTGGGTTCTTTATTTATTTTGCAACTAGGTCGGCTCTTCCCAATTAGTGATTTCCCAACAGGCCATTCCTTTGTTTCGGTTTATTTGACGTCAGTCTTTAATTTGTCTCTTACTAGTTTGAACATGTCCCTTTCCAGTTATTGATTTGTTTTCCACAAAGGTTCATCCCTATTCTTTCACTTCATTATTTTTATTCCTTTCACTGTTCCTATCTTTTTTTCCTTTCAACACAGATATGTTTCAGCCCATTTGCTGATTTATCTCAATACACAGCCCTTCATTTCTTCCCATGTTTTCCACAGTGGACCTTCCGATTTACTTATTTCATTCCTTCGTCTGCATATCAGTGTCCTTGTTAGTTACTTATTACATTCTTCCCACACCCTAACCACCAATATCCATCACTGGCACGCTACAGGTAAGAGCTACTTGCAACAGTATCACATAATGCCCATCTTATTAATATCGTGGAACATCCACTAGTATCATAAAAAAAGCTATATGGTCAAATAATAAAACATTATTTTGTTGTTTCATTCTGGTATGAGGATATGGATTCAACCACAGACTGAAACCTATTATATCAGCAGAAGAAATGTAGAAGTGTTGAAGTAGATTGCAAGTCTGGTTTCAACTGGCTGCTGCCTTTTACCTAAATGGCTAGTAAACTGGATTGATAAAAGCTTTGCACTTATACCACCTACGAATTCTTCTAAACTTTAGCACTTTGCAGTATTGAATTTCATCTGACATTCTTTGCTCACTTAAATGTTTGACCTCAAGCTTTTTGTAGTCCCCAGACGACAAATTTAAACAGATTCAACTGTGCTTTCCACTGCTCGCCATCACCAGCTTGCATTGTCTGACAATATGACCAGTTGCCATCGAGCTTCTGCATCCAAAGTCACTTTTACACTGGCGCCATTTCAGACCAAATTCTTGGCATCCGTGAGCCTGCCCGCCAAGTATACTCTGCTGAAATTTGGCTTCCTTATCTCACTGGCAGAATTGCAGACCCACAAAAGAGAGTCTGTGCGATATAGAGTTTCAACATGATTTCAATGGGAATGAAAATCAGGCTGTTTCCTATAGTGGGTGGTCAATCCACAACACCAGCTTCACGGTGGTAAGTTGAAAATGTATCCCGAAATTCTGCTGTCGGGATAAGGGAGCTTGATTTAGTGATTTAAGCTCAGGGAGTTGGCTCACAGAAAATGGTCTCCAAGAGTCTCATCTAAAACAGCAGCAGTATAAAAGTGGCTCAAGTCATTAACATAAATTAGAAACACTCTTCTTCTTAGCCAGTCCCTCGGAACTGAGGATGACTTGCTTCCACATTAAAAATGAGTTCTCAGGTGACTTCGCAGAGTCCAATGTGGGACCTATAGGGGCCGATTTTCCTGGAGCCGTCAGGCGAGGTTTCAGCCGTGTTTGGGGGGGGGGGGGGGGGAAATCACAAAAATAGGGGTTCGTGACCCACCCGCCTGATTCCCCGCCCCGTCCGACTTTCACCCCGGCGTTTCAATCCGACCCGAATCAGCCCCACCCGCAGCAGGCAGGACTGGTCTTTAGGCAGCCTAATCACCAATAATTGGCATCTATAATGCCATTTTAAGGGGCCCTTGCTATTTTCAGCCTTTCCCCATGTTAAACACGCCTGGTGGGAACCCCGCTGATGAAACCTGGCGTGAACAATATCGGCTTGCTTACTATCAGCTGCAGGTCAATCAGGAAAGAAGAGATTTAATCAGACAACATTTGTAGGTTGCAGGACCTTGTTTCAGGCTTGGGGCAACTTGTTCCAGGCTTAGGCACAGCTGTGGAAGGTTGGAGCCTCACACTTCTCCAATGTGAGCTCCTGGGAAGCACGTCTCGGCACCCTCACTCAGCGCTTCCTCAACGGAGGCATCTACCAGAAGTATGGGAGGCCTTTTTTCCCTTCCCTTCATGCCATTAGAGGATGTCCAGCAGCAGAGGCGTCAGCAGCAGAACCAGGAACAGCAGCATCATCAGCAGGAGCGCCAGGCTGCTGCTCATTCACCTGAAGCTGCACAGGCCAGAAGGGGCCAGCGCTTGGATGTGGTTTGAGAGCACCTTGCTGCGCATCAGGGGGCCATGGGGACCCATATCTGCACTGGCAGTCCTACTCAGAAGGACTTCCATGAAGGTCTGGTTTCTCTGTTCAATGGATGCCTATCGCTCAAGAGATGTCATTCTATTATGAACACTCACCATGTTTTCCATACCCTGGCGACTTATCTCCTCCATGGAGGGTGCCAACCTTTCCATGGTGATGCGTTCATGCGCCAATGACTATGCAAAGGCTCAGCTCATCTTCGCTATGGACTCCTCCATTCGCTCCAACCTGCCAGAGACTCCTGCATCTGTGCATGGAGATCCATAACCTCTTCTCTTGCGGATGGACCCAGAGGCAGAGGGTCGACATGCAGCTGAGCTGAGCTGGCAGAGTCCTGCGCCCTCCGACGAGGACTCTCCGCTGCTGTCCCTGTCTCCAGAATCTGCTGATGCTCACTTGTGAGCTGTGAAACACCAGGTGACAACACTACTCTAAGTCCCGAAGGTCCCCCCGAGGTGTGAGTGTCTGCGCTGGTGCTGGGTGCGCTTACTTCTGCTGATGCTGCGCCCTCAGAGGTTGGAGCTTCCTCTGAGGAGTCTGGCTGCACAGCCTCTTCCTCCTCCACAGTGGGGACGGGGGCTCTGGATGGTACTGTGGGGGAGTAAAGAAAGGAGTTAGAGATGTAATGCCAAGGTTCTTCTGGTGACTCCCAGCGAGTTGACATCTGCTAACACATGCATCCATGCAGCCTTGGTCTCAGTGGGAGGCCTCTTCCTCCCTGACCTAGGGAAGAGGACCTCCCTCTGGGCCCTAACCCTATCCAATAATGCCGGCAGTGAAGCCTCGTCGAATTTGGAGGCAGCTCGGGGTCTGGCACTGGCCACAGCTGCTGCAGGCTAATCTGCCATCCTGTATGGTTTGTTTGGAAGCCTTCAGAGGATGCAGTGCTTGCTGTGGACCTTGAAAGCACCACGAATGATGACCTCATACTGTGGGGCTTTCTGACTGGAAATAGTCAATTAGCAAGGGTTCCCACACGCTGGAAATGAATTGGCCAATTGAGGGAAAATTGCATCGATGTGGCAGACCCATTTAGATTCGTGTGGGAACCCCGACATTCGGGGAACCCGACAATTCCCCGCACTTGCGGGAAAATCGACCCATAGTCTCTGTCACAGGTGGGGCAGACGGTGGTTGAAGGCGCGGGTGGGGTGCTTGGGTTGACGTGCGCTCCCTGTGCTGCCTGCGCTTGGCTTCCGCTTGCTCCCGGCGAAGAGACTCGAGGTGTTCGGCGCCTTCTCTGATGCTTCTTCTCCACATTGTGAGGTCTTGGGCCAGGGATTCCCAGGTGTCAGTGGGGATGTTACACTTTTTCAAGGAGGCTTTGAGGGTGTCCTTGAAGCGTTTCCTCTGCCCACCTGGGGCTCTCTTGCCGTGCTGGAGCTCCGAGTAGAGCGCTTGATTTGGGAGTCTCGTATCGGGCATGTGGACAATGTGACCGTCCATCGGAGCTGATCGAGCATGGTCAAAGCTTTGATGCTGGCCTGAGCGAGAACACTGACGTTGGTGTGCCTATCCTGCCAATGGATTTGCAGGATCTTGCAGAGGCAGCGTTGGTGGTACCTCTCCAGTGCTTTGAGGTGCCTGCTGTACATGGCCCATGTCTCTGAGGCATACAGCAGGGCGGATATCACTGCTGCTCTGTAGACCATGAGCTTAGTGCCGGGTTTGAGGTCCTGGTCTTCAAACACCCTCTTCCTCAAGCGACTGAAGGCTGCACTGGCACACTGAAGGCGGTATTGGACTTCATCATCGACGTCTGCCCTTGTTGACAGTAGGCTCCCAAGGTATGGAAAGTGGTCCACGTTATTAGAAACACTAAGGGTGTCAACACTGATCACAAAGGCATTCCATTCAGCACTTCCCCACAACTATCCTGATTCCGAGACTTGACTGAATTGCTTGTAAATAGGTCGATACAGTATCCAAGGAAAGTAAATATACTTTCAATAAATAAGGAGTTATACCCCATTTATATAACAGATTTAGCATAAATGTATTTGTGTCAAGCATGAATCAGTGGCAGCACTCGGAGTGAAAAGTTTGTGGGTTTAAGCCCCACTCTATGGCTTGAGTACATTATCTAGGCTGACACTTGAGTGCGGTACTGAGAGAGTGCCGCACTGTCAAAGGTACCATCTTTCAGGTGAGATGTTTAAATGAGCTTACATCTGTTCTGACAGTTCCGGTGGATTTTATACATCCCATGCAACTACTGAAAGAGGAGCAGAGTGTTCTGCTAATATCCTGGCCAACACTCCCTCAACGTACTTTACCGAAAAGATTCAATTAACCGCAAAGTAATTTGTTGTTTGTTCAGCCCGTTTTTGACAGATGGGATAAAGTGTTACATAGATTCAAGTTCTTTCTTTCTTTCATACTTACTCATTTGCTAAATTCCACCATAGGAACAGAGATTACTTTGACAAAAGATCATACCTCAGTCTCCGCAGCAATAACATAACCAGTTTTACTTTCATCAGAGATAATTATATTTCAGTCCCTTACCTATGAAAGTCGCATTCCCTGTTTCAGTGTCCCATTCAGCAAGTTGACAAAGGTCATCAGATGCGCGAGGTCTCTAACTGGGAAGGTTGGGTTGAGGGGTGAGGTGGTGCAGTGGTTTAGAACACTGTGTTTGCACCATTGAGTCAGAATCCAGCCCAGACTAATGGAAGTGAAATTCTCTCCTTCTCCTGGCTACAAGAGTCAAAAAGAAAACCAGTTTGGGCAGTCTCAAATCAGTTTCTACTGGGCGTGGACCCACGGCCGAGAACCAGCCACACCTCAGTGCAAATTGAAACAACCTTGGCAGTCAGACACTCAGGGCGAGATTTTGCCAATGGGGAGCTTTTGGAGGCGGGACTCCCACTTGTTGGGTTTTAGTCCTGCCCCCATTGACTTCTGGCCAACCCACGCTATTTTCCCTTGATTGACCTTGTTAAGCCCGCCCAGCGGGTTCAGCAGGCCAATTAAGGGAAAGCCAGTGACAGAGAACGTCACAGCGTATGACGTTTCATCTGTCAAAAGTTTTTGACAGATGAATTGTCATCGTTTGACAGCTCTGTGAAGCTG
Source organism: Somniosus microcephalus (assembly GCF_052327205.1). Taxonomy (NCBI): domain Eukaryota; kingdom Metazoa; phylum Chordata; class Chondrichthyes; order Squaliformes; family Somniosidae; genus Somniosus; species Somniosus microcephalus. The sequence continues at coordinate 183,707,411 of NC_140997.1, read as the reverse complement.
TCAAACACTGACATTCTCTGTTGTTTGATGAGTCCTTGTATTCAAGACTCATCAAACCTCTTTCTTTAGCAGAAATCAGATGGTTGTTGAATCGGAGAATGCAGCAGCCATCTGTCATCTCTGCCGGTGAGATGCCGGAGTCTCCGGTTCCCCAACTGTTGAAGCCTGCAGGAAGAAACAAAGGTAAGTAAACATTTTCTATCACTTTCCACTCACCTCTTCACACTTGCACCCATCACTCACCTCCACAGTGCACTTATGGACCCCTCTGACCCCTGCAGGCCCAATGCTCACCTCGCTGACCCTGGCGGGGTTTCCCGGCGTCGGGAAGCCCGCACTTGCAGGGGTAAAATAGGGATAATCCTCTTAACTGCCTGTTAACTACCTGTTAACAGGCAGTTAAAGTGGCTGTAATCCCCTTCCCACCTCAGGGAGGCGACTCCCATCACGGGTCAGGTACCCGCCTCCTGGGAAGATGGCACGGAGGCGGGATGGGTACCCGTCCCTAGACTCTGCCATTTTCCCGGCAGTCCCGCCTCCAAACCCACCTCCCCAGGGCTGGCAAAATTCCCCCTATGAAAGGCTACAAAGTTAGCTGATGTGGGACAGGAAAAATCTCTCATCAGTGAAGCAAGAGGCACCATTCCATTCCGATGCTGGGAGTTGAAACATATCCTTGAGGTTGAGCAGAGGGATCTTCACACCCCACTTGTATTACAACAACTTACATTTAAATAGCCCCTTTAACACAGTGTCCATTGGAAGTGGCTCAGTAACAGCTGGTTCCCTTGCTGATGATTCAGTCTGTTTACACTGCAGGATAGATTGAGTAATGTGAGATTCACACATGTGTCGTAACTCTAGTCACAGTCATGAACCTCGAGCAGACGTTACCATTCCAAACTTTGTGAATTTGGCCAGTACCATCTCTGGTGTTAGGGAAGGTCTGTACAAGTCAGCAAAGAGGAAAGCAATTTTCTGGCCTATGTGGGTGAGGAAGCAGCCACACCTTGCTACTGATAGCCGCTAAAATTTAATTCTGCTGCTATTAGCACCCAGACTTCGGCGTCTGAGTCTTGGTGCCTTTGACAATACTGGCCTCACTAAATATAATTTACAGGGTTACTGCTGGAGAGTAAATGTACCAGGCTGCATCCCCGAATTTGCCCCCTAATGTGATCCCACTTGGGTCTGACCCCACAACTGGGACATTTTGGAACATTCAAAGGCACAACATCAATGTAACTTGTTGGTGAAGAGGTACCTCCGCAAACTCCTCCAGCCCTATGTCTTCCAACTGTGGTCCACTGTGTATTCCCTCCACCATCAGTGACAGAGCCTTCAGCCATCTTGTCCCACATTCAGGAACTTTGTGCCGTGTGTCAGTCGTGGCTCAGTGATAGCACACTCGCCTCGGAGTCGGGAGCTTGTGGGTTCAAGTCCCGCTCCAGAAACTTGAGCACATAATCCAAGCTGACATTCCCAGTGGCAGTACTGAGGAGTGCTGCACGGTCGGTGGTGCCGTCTTTCGGATAGGACGTTAACCCTCTCAGTTGGATGTAAAAGATCCCACGGCACTATTTTGAGGAAGGGCAGGGGAATCCTCCTTGGAGTCCTGGTTCATATTTATCCTTCAACCAAAATCACTAAAACAGATTATCTGGTCATTATCACATTGTTGTTTGTGGGAGCTTGCTGAGTGCATATTTGGTTGCCACGTTTCCTACATTACAGTGATGACACTTCAAAAGCACTTCATTGGCTGTAAAGTACCTTGGGACATCCTGTTGTGAAAGGCACTATATAAATGCAAGTCTTTCTTTCTTCCTAAACCCTTGCATCTTCCCCACCTTCAAAATCCTCTTGAAAACTTAGCTCAACATCCATACAGCACCTTTAATGCATCAAAAATGCCTTAGTTGGGGGTCAGACCCCAGCAGGAGTGGGGGGCAAATTTTGAGCTTAAAGGAGCTACATCAATGTAAAGTATTGAATAGCTGATGACACTCCTTGTATTATGTTCAGAAATGAAGAATGGCTGCTTAGACAAGGTAAAGGAGGCCAGCTCCCACTGAGCTGTATCCCATCACAGGGAGAAAGAAAACTGGGGTGAGAGGGGGGAAGAGAGAAAGGCAAACCATACTTATTCCAAAATGATGTTTTACTTATTCCAAAATGATGTTTTGGAGTCTTACCCGTGGTATAAAAAGAATAGTTATTTATAAGGGCTCACTAACAAATGTGTTCTACATACAATCTGGACCAATGCAACGGACTCACTTGTGGAGCTCATGAATTATCCCATCCCTCCTTATTTGTGATTACAATTCTGTAAACCAACAACTCCTCATTGAGTATCAAGTTTTTTTCCGATTAATTTTCAGATTAAGGTTTGAGGCACCTTGATGGCATCAGATTAAGGAAACAAAGCTGTTTAAATGTAGTTTGAAAAAATTGTCTGAGAAAACCTAATCTAATTCCACAATGCTGCTGATGCAGAAAAGTAAACGTCTTTATCGATTTATTTACGATATTAAGTCACTCGCACTGTCTCTACATAATGACCTCTCTATCATTTGTCCAGCCTATTGACAAGGTTTATAGGGTTTAGCAGCTGCTTGCTTTGCAAGGACTACACTATGCATGGACTGGATTCCTACTCCATACTAAGTCTCCAGGCAGGAGACTGTAGCCAAAAGAAAATGAGAAATGATTCAGTGTGGTGCTACCAGCACAGCATTTCAAATACTTCAGGGCTCCCAAAGCAAAGGAAATTGTAAAATGCCTGTTTGTTTAATTGGGCCATGTGTAGTTGATCGGTTTTGGAGGCTGCTCACCAGCATAGCAACAACTGACCCTAGTTGATTAATTTCTTGCATCACATTTATATCACAATGCCTCCACGTCTCATATAAATGAACATGTGGACCTGTCTCCGGAGGCAAAGGGCCAGCAGCGGAAAAATGTAAATGACTGCTGCCGACCCAATTCTGGACATTCGTGGGCTGAACTCTGACCCAGCAATGCAATTTTGGCATCATTGTCCTGTATAGACCTTCGCCCAACCTGGGGGAAGTGTAAGAATAAAAATATATGTTTTGTATGTGTGATGAACTCGAGACTATTAATGAAAAGATGTATGTAATAAAGATAAATTTGATGTGCCTGGATCTTCCCTGGGTAAGGCAACAGCGCAAAACTTAAAGGAAACCTGAACAGGATAACCCCCCACAGAGACACCATCGAAACTCAAGAGCCACTAAAAGGTGTCAACAAACAATTAACTTAAGTAAGAAATGGCACTAGCCACTGCAGATAGACACATGTTCAAAGGAAAGCCAATCAAGAACTGCCATGAATCTAAGACCCAATCCTGGGGTCTTAGCAATTTAGACGAGAGACAATGGACTTAAAAAGATATAAAACAAGGAACCCAAAGGCTCTCTCTCTCTCTGGACAACCACACGGAAGAACAAGAAGCCCTCCCTCTACAGACCAGACCAAGAAGCAAGAAAAAAGGCTGCGTGCATTGCTTGACTCAGGGAAGTACCAGTCTGTGTAAATCTAACCCATTACCTTACGTGTTGTAATCGAGTAGAGTCCATAAATACCAGTAGGCTATTGTTTTGATGTGCATGAGCGTGTGTGTTTAATAAGCTTGCATGAGTTTGTGTGTTTAATAAACTTATTCCAAATTGTTTCAAAAGAATTGGTCTTGCTGTCAATTTAATGCCAGTCAAAATAAAAAGCTTACAGAAGACCTGTAGCCAGAACGGGAAAGTTGCAAACGTGACGACAGACCGATTGCGCATGTACCAGATCACAGTTCCTCCATTATAGCTGCCCATCTCCGAAACTGCCTGGGGTACAGATGGAGTGAATTTAGAATTCAGGGAAACAATTCATATCAAAAAACATTCCGTGGCATTAATGAGTATAAAGGTTACAAACCTTTTAGGACAACAATCAAAAACTATTGGCACTTGTATGACACTTTCTATACTGAACACAAATCCCAGTACACAGTTTCTACTGAAATTGCTGACTGGCTGTATTTTACTGTGAAAACGATAGGCTGCCATCTGCCATCTCCACATTAAACATTTGGTTGCTGAGGCCTAATTACACTGGAGGTGGTCGGGCTGGCGGGGCTAAAACAAATGTCTCTAATTAGGCCTGCAAATCCTACAATGGGCCAACGGCAGATGGGAGGGGGATGATTTCATGCTCTTCCCTTCCACAAACAACTGAAGGGAGTGCTTCTCTCTGGCTCTCTGAACTTAATCAGGATTTATTCCCAGTGAAATGATTGGATGCTATTGGCCCTGTGAGTTGTATTGCTGACTGCTGAACTAATTGTACAGCTCTGCCTGGGTGATGAACATGGTGTGGAGATGCCGGTGTTGGACTGGGGTGGACAAATGTAAGAAGTCACACAACACCAGGTTATAGTCCAACAGTTTTAGTTGAAATCACAAGCTTTCGGAGCGCTGCTCCTTCGTCAGAATTGGTTTCATTCTTGGACACACAAATCTCCATCAAAGACGGACACCTCAGCACTTCACTCTACCGCAAGCCCACGGACAACCTCAGGATGCTCTACTTCTCCAGCTTCCACCCTAACCACGTTAAAGAAGCCATCCCCTGTGGACAAGCCCTGCGAATACACAGGATCTGCTCAGACGAGGAGGAACGCGATGGACACCTACAGACGCTGAAAGACGCCCTCGTAAGAACGGGATTGACGCTCGACTCGTCGATTGACAGTTCCGACGGGCCACAGCAAAAAATCGCATAGACCTCCTCAGAAGACAAACACGGGACACAACCAACGGAGTACCCTTCGTCGTCCAGTACTTCCCCGGAGCGGAGAAACTACGCCATGTTCTTCGCAGCCTTCAACATGTCATCGATGACGACGAACACCTCGCTAAGGCCATCCCCACGCCTCCACTACTCGCCTTCAAACAGCCGCCTAACCTCAAACAGACCATCGTTCGCAGCAAATTACCCAGCTTTCAGGAGAACAGCGACCACGACGCCACACAACCCTGCCACGGCAACCTCTGCAAGACATGCCAGATCATCAACACAGATACCATCATCACACGTGAGGACACCACCCACCAGGTACATGCTCATGTGACTCGACCAACGTTGTCTACCTCATACGTTGCAGGAAAGGATGCCCCGGAGCACGGTACATCGGCGAGACCATGCAGACACTGCGACAACGGATGAACGGATACCGCGCAACAGTCGCCAGGCAGGAGTGTTCCCTCCCAGTCGGGGAACACGTCAACAGTCAAGGACATTCAGCCCCCAATCTTCGGGTAAGCATTCTCCAAGGCGGCCTTCGAGACACACGACAACGCAAAATCGTAGAGCAAAAACGGATAGCCAAGTTCCGCACTCATGAGGACGGCCTCAACCAGGATCTTGGGTTCATGTCACGCTACATGTAACCCCACCTGACGTAGGGTCATCCAGACTCGAGTCGTCATTGGCTGGTTCTCTCTACACAGATGCGGCTGGGCCTGCTGTGATTTCCAGCAAAAAAAAAGTTTTTTTGTCTGTTTTTTGTTTTTCATACAAACCCCAGCATCTGCAACATTTGACCCCTTGTGACCCCACCTCATTGTTCTTTGATGTAATGTTTTCCTGACTGGCCTGTTTGGACACCATTCACACCTTTGATTGCTGTGATTATCTCTCTGCCGAGGTGTGATAAATGGCAGTTAGAAAGATTACCTGTAATCATCTGGCATTATTCTCTGACTATATAAGCTGTGTTTTTATGCATCTCTCCACTTCACCTGACGAAGGAGCAGTGCTCCGAAAGCTTGTGATTTCAAATAAAACTGTTGGACTATAACCTGGTGTTGTGTGACTTCTTACATGGGTGATGAACAACAGTTCAGGCAACGCACAGCCACATAATACCGTGTGCTTAGATACGCCAGGTTTCAGCGGGTGCAACTTCATTACAGGCCAGGGCAGCTGGGGATAGTTTTGCTTTGTCTTAGTATTTTTTTTAAAATCCCAGCCTGAGAAAAACCGGAGGAAGAGGAGAAAGTGGGAAATGGATTAGAGGGATGAACTCTCCCTATTTCAAAACAATTCTTTTAATCATCTCTTTACCAGTATTTTAATGTTATGTGGTGCAGCCCCACCCCTACTGTGCCTCAACAATACCATTGCTATAGGCCCACTTTTTGTTCAACTCCACACTACAACTGACACGCTCCTGTCTGAAGTATTAAAGCTGAGTTTATATCGGCCTGGTTTAATTCGAATTCTTGGAGACTCATGTTGCTGAGCAAACTCCCAGTGTTTACATTTCTAAATCTGACTCCCTTGTTCTGGCAGCAGCTCATAAGCCCTCAAAAACTGGGTCTACCAATCTGCTGCCAGGACTAGGGAGCCAGATTTTGCAGTGTAAATGCGCCAGGAGCCACTCATACACACCAGTCTCTTGGGATCTGAATTAAATAAGGCTAATATAAAAGCAAATTAAAGCTGCAACAACAGGCCTCCATGAAGAACACAGGACACAGATTGATGGAGTCAATGATACAGTTTAGTTTCTTTAATATGGTGGCTCAGTTTGTGTTTTCTGCTCGTCATAACTAAAATAAGAAAAACCCTTAGGTACTGAACCAGTCTGCACCACCTTTGGACATATTCCCCTGCATAGTCTATCACTATACGCTCATTGGTGCTTCCCTACCAAGGCTGTCACTACTTCTTTCACTAATTCACCGCCGCAAACTTGTCACGAACATAAAGACACCAGCCTCCCACAGAAATACCATCAGCTTCAGAACTCTGAACAATCACCACCTGTGTACTTCAAGATGACGTGATCTTTATGTATACCCCAGCAGCTCAGACACCCGGGCTGCGATTTCACCCACCTCGGTGGATCCGGTGCAACCCCTCTCTGTGAAATGAATCCCGATTGGGCTTGGTAAGCCTGCCCAGCGCATTTCTCGGCCAATTGAAGGAAGTGGGTCTCATGGTGTCACTTGATAACTCGTCATCAGCCAGTTTCCTTAAAGGGGCCATGCATAAATTGATTCTGACAGTTGTGCTGTCAGTGTTCTACAGCATTGAGGTGCTGCAAACACAGACAAGCACTGCACAGAGGTGCAGGACTGCACGCAGGCTCTCCCATGACTCCCTCCATATGCTTACGGAGGGAGTCACAGCACGGAGGGAGGTCTTCTTCCCTTCCCATGGGCGGAAGAGACCTCCCCAGGAGATCAACACAGCCTGGTTACACATTGCACAGGAGGACACAAGCAGGGATGACGTCAGCAGGACCAGGCTGCATTGGCGTAAACCTTTCAATGATCTCAGTAAATCATGAAACGTTACTGCAAAGTCACACTCAACCACATCCTGCTGTGCCACTCATCACATCCCCATCATTCTGCCTTCCCTACCCTACTCCTGCACATCCTTACTCACAACGACATACCTTGCACGTCCGCCCATCCCTCTCTATCTACATCATCACTTCCCCATCTCACTAGCTCACCCCTCACACTCATCCTAGTCCAATCATACCAACTAACAGCACACAAGGGTAGGCACTTGGGTATTTTAGCCAATGTTCATGTGAAGTTTCTGTTAATATGCTGTCAAACATTGAAATCTTTATTTTCAACACTTTGCGTTCTTGGACAGATTTGTGTGCACCTTTGGAAGTGGCTTAGTGAGTTGCAGTGAATGGTGAGACATAATGGTACCCCCCGCAATGGCGATGAGTGTGAAAGGAATCGCTTGTAGGAATGCTTTATGGTGTTGGTGCGGGGTGGTGCCAACCTGGTGCATCATGTGGCAGCCAGGGTGTACAGCGTCAAGTGAAGTAAATCTGGCCATGGTGAGGCCATCCCTGGCGTCCCAGGCACCAATGTGGTCAGGTGCTGGTGCCCTCTGTCCTATGCAGCATCAGTTGATTGCGGAGAAAGTTAGTGCTGTTGTTGGTGCTGCTGGTGTGGCTGGTGTTGGGGCTGATCGTGGTGGGATTCTGTGGACCAAGGTGAGATAGTTTCAAGGGCACCGATGCTGATGGAATAGATGGCAGGTGAGGTTGAGATGACAGAAGTGAACTGTCAATGGTGAGAGAGGTAGTTCCAATGAGGTGACACTGGATACAAAGTTTATTCCAAACACTTGCAAGCTGCATAAAGCTCAACCTGTCTTCCAAATGCAGTAAGCAACAGCTTTTGACCTTGGAAAGTGAGCAGCTGTGAAATAGGAGCTTTTATAGAACATTTGCAGCTGTCAAGTTAGTAAATCATCCCATGGTGTCACAACTCCTGACCTGATCCCCGAGCAGCAGGGAAGCCGGGGGTGAACTCTTAAAAACTATTTTAAGCTCACCTTTAGATTTTAAGTGGCTGATGACAGACCCGACATTTGGGAAACTAGCGCGAAAGTGGGTTGACAGCAGGTTCCCTACCCGCTGTCAAAAAAATTAATTCCCACCCGACCCACCACCAAACGCGCCCCCTGACCCCCAAAAAAATTCCCCCGTGGAATTTCCCTCTCCCTACCCAATCACTGAGTCAAAAAATCCATCACAATCTCCTCAATCCAAACTCTAATGGTCCTGACCTAAACATGTAGCAAATGGCACTGTGCAGTGTTTCTTAAGATATTGATAAACAATGCAGTAGTCTAGCAGCAGAGGTAGAGTGATGCAAGTGTCTCATCTCCCTCCCATCAAGAACTGTTGTAGGCAGCAGAAACACCTGCAAACCGAAAAAGACTCAGATACTGTAATATGTTAAATTGTTTCAACTTTACAATTAAAAAGATAACAAAAGGAGAATTAGCCTTTTGAACTGGATTTGGATTTGGCAGAGTGGACTCAATAGAATCGCCGGGCTTTGATTCTGCTATCAGCAATGCTGAATGAAGGCGCGCACAGTTTCTTCCATTAGGTGTCCAGCAAAACACAGAGGTACTGAGGCATTGCTTTCTTAAGTACAACCTGGCATAAGAGTACTCTGGCTGTATATTCTGCTCTCATTGCCGATTTCTATAGAACATTCGAATCTATCATGGTTTTAAGCCCATACCCGTCTTCGGCAAACTCTCAAATGAATCCACTATATCAATACTCAACAGCTCTTTGTGCTCAAAGTAATACACCACAGTGGGTGCTGATAAGCAAAACAGAGCAAGTTTAAATGTCAACTGAAATATGCGTTGGCCCCAGGAACCGAAACAGGAAGGCTCGGCTGTTCCACAAGTCAGCAAGGTACAGTTCCTACAAATCAAGCTCCTCTTGGTATAAGTGATCAATGGATAGAATATGCAGTATCAGAATATCAAGCAGTTTGTCAACTCCAGTCACTGCAGCAAGAGACATGAGCAACGTACTGGGAATTCATATAAAGCCAAACAACAAATGAGGTTGGCTCCAAGCTGACTGATGAGTTAATCCTGTAAACCACAACTGGAAGCTCCCATTCTGCAGCCTCAAACTGCATCCCAGCATGAACTGCCTTCCGGAAATGGTTATGGATAGAAAACTGGAGCCCATTTTTAACTTTATAGAATCCATCCAAAACTATTTGAGTATCATTGAAGTAAGTTTTGCTTTCCCAAAAAAGGTTCTTTTTAAAAAATGATTATTCCAAGCACGCTGTGATACGCTGTAGCCCGAACACACTGCACGAGAGAATGGTGAAATGTGAGTCAGATCCACCACATCAAACTTTCTGACTCAGGAGTGTCAGCAAGTGTGTGTATATATATATATATATATGTGTGTGTGTGTGTGTGTGTGTGTGTGTGTGTGTGTGTGTGGAGGAGGGAGGGACAAATCGAAGGAAGAATCATCTACACTGCAAGGGGTACATTAGTCTACAAAGTGTAAACCAAAACCCAGAGGGTAAGCTAAGAATCTCCTGAGCTAATCTTTAGCATGCAGAGATTTCAGACAGGAGCATAAAATACAGTCTGCAAAAGTGGAAAGATAGCCCAGTAAGGAATCAGTCTAGAGCCAGGATACCGCACACTTCAATCTACAGGTGCAGCGTTTCTGGTAATTTAGTTATTGAACATCAAGTCTGAAATAATATAATTCTGTATCAGTGAAAGTCCTTAAATTCTTAAAAGGCAGATTTGCTGCACTTTTATGCACCATGCTTCAGTAAACATTATTACACCAATGACCTTTTTCATCATATCAGTCTTGACATTTCCTCTCAAAGATTGATTTTCAAGAAAGGGCCCGTTTTAAAGTAGATATTATCAAGACCAATTAAATCACCCCTTTCTAACATAAGAGATTGAAGAACATACCATACTTGCTTTTCCCACATCACATTCATTAATTTTGGCATTTTCAAACTTTCAAATTTTCAAGTGCCTCCTTTCTTTTTAAAATCACTGACAATGAAACCTGTCAGTTTGAACTATCACCTGTCTCACTTTCAAATCACAGTGCCAATAATCCATACCTGTAGCTGTGCTCAGAAATCCATCATATGTTAATGTTCAAATACAACTTCAAACCATCTGCAAAAATAATTGTTATGGGAATATCCCATTGAAGAGACAACTAAGGTTTTACTCCAGAACATGCTAATGTTTCCAAATGAATGACCTAATGACCTTCCATTTTGTTCTATTTTTCATTCGTCATTGAGTAAAAACTACACGAGAAAAACCTGGCCACACGAGGGTGCTCTATCCTCGTGTATCGTGTGCACTGTGCATAATTACACAGTGCATACATTGAACATACATTTTACTGCTGGAAGTGTCAAAGGAACCATGCTTCATATCCAATGAATCCAAACTTTGCCATTTTGAAAGACATGGAACAGAACCAAGAATTCACTTCACACTTTTTAAAATAAAAAGTATAACAATTAGTTCGAACAGGAAATAAAAATAAAAATTAGTTCCAGTAGTAGAGACCTATTTCTATCGACAATTTATAATGAAGCCATTGTGACTAAGGTTGTATTTACATCTATTTAATTAAATCAAACTGTTTGCAGGATTTGCAGCTCTTTACACGTGGAAGAACAACATTCAGGCATTCTTGGGTTAGCTGTCAAACATTGCTCACTCAACCAAACACCACTGATTAACATGTTATTCATCTCATTGTTGGATCTTGCCATGCACAAAAATGGCAGTCACATAACAAAACAACTTATTATGCAAAACACTGTGATGTGTTTATGGGCTATATACAAATCCAAATCTTTATAACTTTCTTTACAAAGATGCTTGCTTTACATAGAATGTACAGCACAGAAACAGGCCATTCAGCCCAACTGGTCCATGCCGGTGTTTATGCTCCACACGAACCTTCGCTCACCCTATCAGCTTAACCTTCTATTCCTTTCTCCCTCATGTACTTATTTAGCTTCCCCTTAAATGTATCTATGCTGTTTGTCTCAACTACTCCCTGTGGTAGCGGACTCCACATTCTCACCACTCTCTGAGTGAAGAAGTTTCTCCTGAATTCCCTATTGGATTTATTTGTGACTTTCTAATATTTATGGCCCCTAATTCTGGTCTCCCCCACAAGTGGAAACACCTTGTCCTTGTCTACAGATCTCTACATGGCCTTTCCTCACCCTACAATTGTTACACTGAGAGGTTGCTTTCAACCCACATCAAGCTAATTCAAATAAAACAGCACAGATTGTTGAACTTCGCATCAAGTGGGTGGGGGGGGGGGGTGGAGAGAAGTCTACCTAAAGGGGTGATTTCAGAGGAGGGACTCTGGAGGCAATGCCACCCTGTTGGCAATATAAACACTGCTATCAAAGACGCACATAGCCGTCTTTACTGATCGCGGGTGACCCAGGCAGCTCATTCCACCTGCACGGACCAGTGAAATACTCTGGCTCCCTGCACCTTCAACAGCCAATGGGGCGGTACAGCTGCCAGAAAAAGTTTGGAAACCATGACTGAAAGGTGATTTATTGCACTGAAAATGTGGGGGCAGTGGCAGCTACACAGTAACCCTACCGCTGCTGGCACATCGACATAAGAAAGTGAATTCTGCACCTGACTGTGTCAAAGAACCAACTCTTTAAGGGTTTGAAAGGCTACCACCAGAAGTAGAGCAAAGCACAAATTTAAAAAAAGGGGTGGGGGTGAGAGACTGGGGCATCTGCTTGCATCTTCTGCCCAGTATCCTAACACACAACATAATATCCCCTTCAAAAGCTTGCTTTAGCGCAGTTGTTGTTCTAGCTGCTGGAGGGTCTGCCCAAAATGGCAACAGAATGGGTTGCTGGAGCATTTGGACCCCGAGGCAATATTGCAAAACCATTTCTTGAAGTGATCCTTCAGCATAAACAAACATAGCACGAGTTGGAAATTGCAGCCAATCTTTGAACACATGTAGACAAGAAAAAGGGCATTTTTAAATCGATTTTATACTGGCACTGTCTGAAACTACTTTAATGTTATGTGATACCCATGCTAGAAATGCTGGTACCCAACACGTGGGTCTCGAGCAGTAGGCTGCCACCTCTAGGTAGACCTGCCAGGATTCACCAAGGCCAACAGCCAGGAAAACCCACTTTATAGCAAGTTCTTCCTGGGAGCTGTCTTCGTGTATCCTGGCAAGTTTACCTTTGGATTGCCACAAGCTGTGCAAGACCAGTGCATTATGGAATGGCACTGCCAGCATGGATCTCGTATATAACAAAAGCAGCTCAAGGTCAGATTCCAGAAACCAACAGCCATGACCCGGCCTCCAATGCTTGCACTGCTAAATCCAGCTTTGCTACACGGTACGAGACCCAGAAGCCGACATGTCTACAGTTTCAGGGAGCTAGATTTAGCAGTGCAAATGCTGGGAGCCAGTTCAACAACAACAACTTGCAGTTATATAGCACCTTTAATGCAGTAAAATGTCCCAAGATGCTTCACAGGAGCGTTACCAAACAAAATTTGAAACCAAGCCACAGAAGGCGATATAAGGGCAGATCGGTTTTAAGGAGCGTCTAAGAGGAGGAAAGAGAGGTTGCGAGGTATAGGGAGGGAAGTCCCGAGCTCAGGGCCTCGGCAGCTGAAGGTACGGCCACCAATGGTGGAGCGATTAAAATTGGGGATGCTCAAGAGGCCAGAATTGGAGGAGCGCAGATATCTCGGCAGGTTATAGGGCTACAGAGATAGAGTGGGGCGAGGCCATGGAGGGATTTGAAAACAAAGATGAGAATTTTAAAATCGAGTCGTTGCTCAACCGGGAGCCAATGAAGTTCAGCAAGTACAGGGGTGATGGGTGAATGGGACTTGGTGCGAGTTAGGATATGGGCAGTTACGTTTTGGAGGAGCTCAAGTTTATGAAGGGTGGAAGACAGGCGGTCAGTCAAGAGTTCATCAACATCAGTCTCCTGGAATCAGGATAAAAGCAACTTTACACGAAGTGCCGAATGCAAATGTGAAAGGCCTCCCTCAATTGGTTGCCTTTTATATTGTAAGCAAGCCCAGGTTCCAGAAGCATCAGAGACCCACAAATACATGTGGCTAAGAATCTGTCACGGGGATAATGACGCTCCATTGGAATGTAAAAGTGGGGGGATCAGTGCCTGAACAATGCTCTCCGAAAACTGGATCCAGTATAAGCACAGGTATAAAAGGAACCTAAAAAGAAGTATTTGTTTCTAAAATGGATATGAATACGTGCCTTGGTCGAAGGGCTTCGGCAATCCCTCATTTGAAAGATGTAAATGAATTGTGTGGTATTTTAACAAACGCACCACTAGACCATTGTTTGTTTGTGATCAATCTCCTATAAGTCTCAAATTACCGCATTAGGCACTGGAGGAAGCGAAGATCCTCCACGGGCCTTTCAGCCTAAGGAAAATTTAATTAGGGTGAAAACTCAACCAAATGCAGAAAGTGTGAGATGTCGCCAAATCTCCTTATGATTCATAAGCTTTAGTTTGTCATAAGCGCTTCATTTATTCTGTTGGATACAAACTGTACTGGTAAACTGTATAAGTATATGCCAATTAAAAAGTGCCGGTGATTGTTTGGTAATTCCCCTTTACTGTGGCATTATCTAGTCTGATACAAGGAGGTTTAGGTAGATGAATTTAAAGGTCAAAATAATTATTTAGGAATAGACACATTCTATATGCTCCTGTGTATTAAGAGAATAATCTCTGCTCTAATCTTGTAAAAAGAAGTAATTTGCACTTCAAATTAGTGAGCGTCATTCAAACGGCAAAATCAATCAGATAAGGTATTAATTATATGTAGGATTATACTTTGTCTCCTCTTTCTATTCTCTTCAGTAGTATTATAGCTCAGAGATATAGGATGAAAGCTTTTCTTGTGAACCGTCAAAATCCTCCGCTGTGTTGATGAGGCCGTGGGAAAGCTGTACTTGCCTTTCACTTGTCACAAAATCATTTTATCTTGTTTTACCGGTTTACTGGCAGGAACCAAAGAAGCCGACTTGTATTCTTTTGGGATCAACTGTGGCAGAATGGCCTTGCTTTAGAGTGACCTGATGGGAATCTAAACCAACATGGGTCTGGTAGTAAGTGAACGACAAGCTGCTGACAGACTTTGGTTGATCAATTGTTGCTTACCCAATATTAACTCTTTCTGCTGAAAGCAATGCTGAAACACCAGGTTTAACACAAACAAAAAATAGTTCTAAATCAGCATTGAAAATCATTTTTAAAAACACCAAAATCCTTGTGTTTACGTCTTCAGTCAAATGTGGGGTTTTTAATCTCTTAGTCTCTCTTTTCTATAGTTTAGGAAACTGTAGACCAGTTAGCTTAACATCTGTCATTGGGAAAATGCTGGAGTCCATTATTAAGGAAGTAGTAGCAGGACATTTAGAAAATCATAATACAGTCAAGAAGAGTCAACATGGTTTTATGAAAGGGAAATTATGTTTGACAAATTTGCTCTCGAGTTCTTTGAGGTTGTAACAAGCAGGATGGATAAAGGGGAACCAGTAGATGTAGTGTATTTGGATTTCCAGAAGGCATTTGATAAGGTGCCACATAAGAGGTTACTGCACAAGATAAGAGCTCACGGGGTTGTGGGTAATATATTAGCATGGACAGAGGATTGGCTAACTAACAGAAAGCAGAGAGTCAGGATAAATGGGTCATTCTCAAGTTGGCAAACTATAATTAGTGGGTTGCCACAGGGATCAGTGCTGGGGCCTCGGCTGTTTACAATCCATATTATTGACTTGGATGAAGGGACCGAGTGTGATGTACCCAAATTTGCTGCTGATACAAAGATAGGTGGGTAAGCAAGTTGTGCAGAGGACACAAAGGGCCCGATTTTGTGGCTTGTGTGGGAAATGGTCGGATTGCCCCGAATGTGGGGTTCTGACACACAAAAAAAAGTGTCAGCCAGCTCCACGCAATTTTCCCTCAAGTGGCCAATTAATTTCCAGCATGTGGGCAGCCTTGCTAATTGTCCATTTCTAGTCAGAAAGCCCCACAGTATGATGTCATCATTCGTGGTGCTTTCAAGGTCCATAGCAAGCACTGCATCCTCTGAAGGCTTCCAAACGAACCATACAGGGTGGCAGAGGAGCCTGCAGCAGCTGTAGCCAGTGCCAGACCCCGAGCTGCCTCAAAATTCGACGAAGCTTCACTGCAGGCATTACTGGATGGAGTTAGGGCCCACTGGGAGGTCCTCTTCCCTAGGTCAGGCAGGAAGAGGCCTCCCACTGAGACCAAGGCTGCATGGATGCAGGTGTCAGCAGATGCCAACTCGAATGTGCATGTAACCTTGGCATCACATCTCTAACTCCTTCCTCTACTCCCCCACAGGACCATCCAGAGCCCCCGTCCCCACTGTGGAGGAGGAAGAGGCTGTGCAGCCAGACTCCTCAGAGGAAGCTCCGACCTCTGAGGGCGCAGCGTCAGCAGAAGTAAGCGCACCCAGCACCAGCGCAGACACTCACACCTCAGGGGGACCTTCGGGACATAGAGTAGTGTTATCACCTGGTGCTTCACAGCTCACAAGCGAGCCTCAGCAGATTCTGGAGACAGGGACAGCAGTGGAGAGTCCTCGTCAGAGGGCGCAGGACTCTGCCAGCTCAGCTCAGCTGCGCTGCATGTCGACCCTCTGCCTCTGGGTCTATCCGCAAGAGAAGAGGTGATGGATCTCCATGCGCAGATGCAGGAGTCTCTGGCAGGTTTTGTCTCCATGGTCGCTGCGAGTGTGGAGCGAATGGAGGAGTCCATAGTGACCATGAGCAGAGCCTTTGTGCAGTCATTGGTGCATGAACGCATCACCATGGAAAGGTTGGCAACCTGCATGGAGGAGATAACTCGCCAGGGTATGGAAAACATGGTGAGTGCTCATAAGAGAATGACATCTCTTGAGCAGCGTTGGCCATCTATTGAACAGAGAAACCAGACCTTCATGGAAGTCCTTCTGAGTAGGACTGCCAGTGCAGAAACGGGTCACCATGGCCCCCTAAAGCGCAGCAAGGTGCTCTCAAGCCACTTCCAAGCGCTGGCCCCTTCTGGCCTATGTAGCTTCAGGTGAGTGAGCAGCAGCCTGGTGCTCATCCTGCTGTTCCTGGTTCTGCTGCTGCCGCCTCTGCTGCTGGAGATCCTCTAATGGCAAGAAGGGAAGGAAAAAAAGGCATCCCATGCTTCTCGTAGATGCCTCCGCTGAGGAAGCGCTGAGTGAGGGTGGCGAGAGGGGCTTCCCAGGCGATCGCATTGGAGAAGTGTGTGAGGCTCCAACCTTCCACAGCTGTGCCTAAGCCTTGAAGTAGCCCTAAGCCTGCAGCAACAAGGTCCTTCACCAAACAAATACTGTCCCTTTAAATCGCAGCTTTCCCAAATGACCTGCAGCTGACAGCAAGCAAGCCGGCAAGCTTCACGCCAGGTTTCATCAGCGGGGTTCCCTGCAGGCGTGTTTAGCATGGGGAACCCCACAAAATTGCAACGGCCCCTGAAAATCGGCTAAAACATGGAAATAATTGGTAATTAGTGTTCCGATGGCCAGTCCCGCCAGCGGTGGGTGGGACTGAATCGGGTTGCGGAGAAACAGCGGTCCGAAAGTCGGACGGGGCGGGGAATCCAGCGGGGGGGTTGCGACCCGCTTTTTCGGCGATTTTAGGCCCCCGGCCACATGAAAAGCCGCCCGACGGCTGGCAGAAAATCGGGGCCAAAGAATCTGCAAAAGGATATAGATAGGTTAAGTGAGTGGGCAAAAATTTGGCAGATGGAGTATAATGTAGGAAAATGTGAGGTTATCCATTTTGGTAGGAAAAATAAAAAAGCAAATTATTATTTAAATGGAGGGAGAGTACAAAATGCTGCAGTACAGAGGGAACTGGGGGTCCTTGTACATAATACACAAAGAGTTAGCATGCAGGTACAGCAAGTAATTAGGAAGGCAAATGGAATGTTGGCTTTTATTGCAAGGGGGATGGAGTGTAAATTTAGGGAAGTTTTACTACAGCTGTACACCTGGAGTACTGTGTATAGTTTTGGTCTCATTTAAGGAAGAATATACTTGCATTGGATGCAGTTCAGAGAAGGTTCACTGGGTTAATTCCTGAGATGAGGGGGTTGTCTTATGAAGAAAGGTTGAGCAGGTTGGGTCTATACTCATTGGAGTTTAGAAGAATGAGAGGTGATCTTATTGAAACGTACAAGATTCTGAGGGGGCTCGACAGGGTAGACGCAGAGAGGATGTTTCCCCTCGTGGGGGAATCTAGAACTAGGGGCCATAGTTTCAGAATAAGGGGTCGCCCATTTAAAACTGAGATGAGGAGGAATTTCTTCTCTCAGAGGGTCGTGAATCTTTGGAATTCTCTACCCCAGAGAGCTGTGGAGGCGGAGTCATTGAATATATTTAAGGTGGAGATGGACAGATTTTTGAACAATAAGGGAGTCCAGGGTTATGGGGAGCGGGCAGGAAAGTAGGGTTGAGGCCAAGACCAGATCAGCCATCATCTTATCGAATGGCGGAGCAGGCTCGAGGGGCCAAATGGCCTACTCCTGCTACTATTTCTTATGTTCTTATGTTATGTTCTTCCAACATAGCTGCCAGTACAGTTGCCTTCATATCCTAAACATTCTATCCTTATTTTTATACATATTTCCATGATAAATTCCTATGTTTTTTGGATGAGATGTTAAACTGAGGCCCTGTCTGCCCTCTCACATGAACATAAAAGATCCCATGGCACTATTGGAAGAGGAGGGGAGGTCTCACCAGTGTCCTGGCCAACATTTATCCTTCAGCCAACATCACTAAAACAGATTACCTGGTCATTATCACATTGCTGTTTGTGGGAACTTGCGGCGCACCAAATGGCAGTTACATTTCTGCACATTACAGCAGTGACTACATTTCAAAAAGTACTTCACTGGCTGTAAAGTGCTTTAGGACATCCAGAAGTCATGAAAGATGCTATATAAATGCAAGTTCTTCGTGCCTCCATTGTGGGAGGGTGTAATTACAGTGGGAGAAGTTTCCATTGTAAAAGTGGACATAGGAATTTATAATTGAGAAAAATAGACAGTAAATGCAAGCAGACCTAAGATTTTTACTATTTATATATACACAGATAGATAGTAGAGATACAAGCTCTGAAAACTAGTTGTCATGTGAATCCCTCAAACAGATCACTGCTTTTCATTTGCTTGAAGGTTTCCATTAATCTCAATTTATCTGGCAAAAATATGCGCAACAATTTTCAACAAAATAGTTTTCTGCGCAAGACAGTTTATCGACAATGAGTGCAACTGACTGAATTAACAAGTATTTGCCAGGGTACTTTTTGCTAAATTTGTCCTGTTAATACCGTTAGGTGGATTCAGGAACAACAGAACCATGGCGCATGCACAAGAATTGAGTACTTGCAATTACTCAAAAACATCGATAAATCGAATGTGGAGTTGCAACAAAATCTAGTTTATAACTTGCCATTCTGACTGCAAGTCTTCCCTGTTGTCAGGGAAGGTCTGTACTGGTCTATAATATAGCAGACTCAACCCACTCACATCCAGTCAAAATGGTGGCCTAACGTAAGTGCGTTCTGATGGCAGTTGTTTTTGTTTTGCAACTTCCACCACTTGGCTTTCGAGGCATCGAATGCCAAGTTACTACTGCAAGGTTATTTCCAAACAGCCTGTTTGCAGTTGGAAAAAAACCTTGTAAACTAAATAGGGTACAAATGGATTTTGAAGCTGGAACCAACGGAGGAGGTGGTTTGGGATAGTGGAACAAGGGAAATATAAAGATCCACAATCATATAACAAATTGGATATCGATTGGGTGTTGGGAATTTGTGCAACTGACTGAATTAACAAATATTTTATTCATTTTGATGAATTATTCCACAAATTGCAGTCCAGAGATGCTGTATATTTTAAAGATTTCTACTTGACTCCTCCCTCTACACCAGCCATGGGAAATTAACAGGGGCTTCTTTAATATTATACATGGTCCAATTTACAACAGAGTATGAAATATGCAAGAGCGCAGTGTTAGTTTCGATAATAAAGAGGAATTGTAGTTTGTCTGCCGGTGCACTAGAGGGCATAGGCATACCTCAAGAATGGAAAAGGGCAAAAGGTATGGGTTCGCATCAGCATACAAGAGTCTGAAAAAGGAGAGGAACAATAGACTGTAATATGCGGACTGTGAAAAATAATGGCCTAATGTAATGACTACATATCTCTCAAGTCTGAAGGAATTGTCTTTGTGCAGTCCTGATGTTACGAGGCTAGTCTGTGTTTCGGTCAATGCTTGAACAGAGCGTTTATTTGCAGGGGAAAGAATTATGACTGCTCTGAAGCTCATGTTGATATAAAGGAGGTGAAGTCAAGTCACAGTATCCAGAAGACTTCTGCGAGAGGTCATGGACAGTAAATAGTTCTCACTGACACATGAGGGACCTGTGGTAATAAATCACACTTCAACTCGATCCTGCTTTTACTCTATGACAGCCATTCTGTGAATGTCTTTGTACATGAAACATTAAGCTGCTCAATTGTTTTTCTGAATTCTATGGTAGAATGTGAGGCTCCAAGCTGATTTGCCCTAGACCAGGAACAAATCTATCCTAATCCGGACAAAAACATTATTCAAACTCAACTGTACCAATAGGGAACATGGCGTGGTTGGGGAAATAGATGTGTTGCTTCAAACTGCATCATTTATAGGATTCAATTGGCTACAGAATGACAGTTAAGGTGCAAATATCCCACACACCCTTTCTCAAAGAGCCAATAACTTTGGACCCACTCAACTTCACCCACAAAACTTGGCTCCATGTCTATCTAGTTTTAGAAATTAGAATAATACAACTGTATTACAGTACCAGGTACAATGGGGCATTTAAAACAAAAGCGTTCCTACCTTCCTCAACTGGCATCAATGCTCTCACAGAGATTCTACCGTCAGTCCACCAATCCAAGATGATTTTGACCGAGAGGACACTTCTGCTTTGGGCGCTGTAGTGTATGTACCTTGAAGAAGGAACTATATTCTGCAGCCCCTGTATACTGCAGTACCAGTAGTGACCACCCCTGTATATAAGCCTGTGTAGTAACTTTGTATATTAGTTCCAGTTTTGTCTCCACTCAGTAAACACCTGTTATAACCAACTCCTGCAGTCCGTGTCTCAATTACACACGGACGTAACAGGCGCAATCCGTGAAATGGGCGCAAATCATGGCTAAAATTGTGCCCGGTTTGAAAATAGTTTTTTTTTCCTCCTCGAGTTTCCACTCAAACTCATTTACATATTGCCGGACGCAAAATCTGCCATGAACCAACGCAATCGTGCAGCGTTTTAAAACCTAATTCTTTGGGATTATTTTGCTTTCAAAAATATTCTTTGATGTATTTAAGAGTGGTAACCAGGTGCAGTTTGATTAATACAGCTGAAAATAGATTTATCACAAAAAATAGGCATTTTAATCAGTATCAATCCACCACCTGTGAGTAACCCGACTTTAAATTACTGAAAATGACTTTTCAGAACCATACGCTCGTTATATTGGGGTGCATTAGCCAGTTTCTTAGTAAATTAAAAATAAATTATATTCAAAAACTTTTAAAAGGCTCCCATTAGTGTCCTTGCACCCAAAAGAACCAGCTTAATTTCCAGAGCCTCCTCAAAAGCCCACAAACTAGCACAATTAGCAGAAACTCTCAATGGTGATTCATTCACCCTGGGGGCATGGCCAGTTTTGTGGGCGGGGTCGGCTTCTAGCATGATGTTTTTTAAACTAGCGCAAAAGACCGCGGAAACTCGATTTACGCTTAAAATGCCACGATCGTTTACGCCGATTTCGGGGAAATTGCACCGAAAAAAACCCAGCGCAACCGAGCGGAAACTCCAGGCCGAGTTCTTCAGCTCCCCCGCCAGGACTGCTGTTTACATTCTTTACAGGGCTGAACAAACTGCACCTGTGCACTTGGAACAAACACCTGCTGCCTCCCCATTTCACAGGTTGCACAGAGTTGCGTGACAGATGCCATAGACTCGAGCTGATCTGCAAGGTTTACTGGTTGCTGGTAAACTTGCTGGTTTACAGGTGGCACCAGGCCTGTAAAAAAAAAACGTACTCCAAAGTATCTTCTTGAGGGTGGAGGGTACATTTAAAATGTAAGGCCCTCTGCTTCTTTTAGGATTTGTCATAAAACACTTTATACTGCCATATATTTGCATTTTATTTTGTCAACATCATCATATATTAACCTTGAGCTCATCCTTCATCGGATACAGTGATGAATTAAATGTCAACAAAATCTTGTTCCAAAGCACATCCCCAGGAACAGCAGAGATTGATTTCACAGCTAGAAAGGGAGCTCAGTGCTGAAACCACAAGCCAGGATTACAGCAGTTCAAAAGGTCAGAGACTGCCTCCATCATCCGGTCCAGGTTCAAAACATGTCCGCAGCTTTATATCGGTGGAGATTTATCAGTTTTGTTGAAGTTCTAGTCTGAGGTATAAAGGCGCCACATTTTTCTTAGAATTTGTGTAAAATATCCATGATTATTTAACTGAGAAATGCAATTTTTTTTAGATCAATACTTTGTATCAGTTACAACATTCACAGACTCGGAGTTCAAATAAACAGCACATCACCAGAAGCAAAAACTTGGATTCAGAGGTTTTAAAACAGCCCAAATATGGAAATGGCAGACAAACAGCTATTTAAATATCTTTGAGGACAAGTTGTGAAGAAAGATTGCATTGCAAAACATAAAATACAGCAACACAGATCCCATAGTGTAGTCGAAGAAAGCCCTAGGCTGTTTTCATAAATCACAGAAGTGCTTTAATTATACAACTACCTTCATGTCAGTCAGAACACTTTTATAATATTCTTGGCAGATGACAAGAGTTTGTAGCATGTAATTTTTTAATTATCCAATATCCCAACTATCACAAGTTAAAAAAAACCTTTGTCAGACATGCGCCCGCACACACGGAACTCTGTTCTCCCTGGACAAGCCAATTCTTTTTGAAGAGTTTATCTCACACACAGACACACCAAGACACTAGTGGCCCTGATTTTAACTCGGGGTGGATTCCCCGCTCAGGCCCAGAGTTACAATTACAGTCAGGTCTCAATGATGTCAGCGGGCCGCAACATGCATATGTAAAGAAAGACCCTGTTGGCTCCGGCCGCATGTCCTTGCTGTTTGCTCAGGAGAGCAGGATAAAATTGCAGATGTTGCGATCATGGCGGCTTTCGGACAGTTAAGAGCCAGCGCGATTTTAATTGCCCACCCGCCAGGTTTCTGCTGAGTGGAGTTAAAATCACCCCCAATAAATTAATGTAATAAAAATACTCAAATCAAGAATTGCCACAATTCCAACCATATTAATGCTACACCACTAAAATAAAGCATTTTAAACTATTTTAAGAAAGAGATTTTAATGTCATCTTGCTGATGGCTCAGCAAAGCTAACCAGTGTGTAACTGAGTCACACACATCAGGAAGATTCCAGATTCCATCCCTGGTCTGTGCTGACTTACTCAATCTCAGCCTGGGCAGTGACAGGGGTACACTGAACTTCAACACTCCTTGGCAAAAGAAGGGAAAATTGGCCATCATTGCTGCTCCTGATTTCTATCTAGCCATTCCTGTTGAATTGTACCTTTCTGGGCATTGACTGACAACAGTTCGGACTGAGCTCTGTAAATCTCTCCGCCTCTCTCTGCTCCTTTAAGATGCTCCTTAAAATCTACCTCTTCCACCAGGCTTTTCGTCACATGTCCTAATACCTCCTTATGTGGCTCGGTCACAAATTTTGTTTGTTAACGCTCCCGAAAGGTCAGGTGAGGGGAAATTTAGAAACCTAAAGAGAAAGGTCAAGGCAGTGTAGCGATTTGGGTAAAAATAAGCAGAGTGTGACAGGAAGGGACAAAGAGTTCAACAGTAGCAGTGCAGCAGAGAATAAGGTCAAAGCAGGAAATAATGGTAAAAAAAATTAAATTTAAGGCTCTTTATTTGAATGCACGAAGCATTCGTAACAAGATAGACGAACTAGTGGCACAAATAGAGATAAATGGGTTTGATCTAATAGCCATTACAGAGACATGTTTGCAAGGTGACCAAGGTTGGGAACTAAATGTTTCAGGGTACTTGACATCCCGAAAAGACAGGCAGAATGGAAAAGGAGGGGGGTAGCCCTGATAATAAAGGATGACATAAGGTCAGTGGCGAGAAAAGATCTCAGCTCGGAAGATCAGGAAGTAGAATCAGTATGGGTGGAGAGAAGGAATAACAAGGGGCAGAAAACACTGGTGGGAGTAGTATATAGGCCCCCAAACAGTAGCTATACCGTTGGACAGAATATTAATCAAGAAATAGTAGGAGCTTGTAACAAAGGTAATGCAATAATCGTGCGAGACTTTAATCTTCATATAGACTGGACAAATCAAATTGGCAAAAGTAGTCTGGAGGACAAGTTCATGGAATGCATTCGGGACAGTTTCCTAGAACAATACATCATGGAACCAACCAGGGAACAGGCTATTTTACATCGTGTATTGTGCAATAAGACAGGGTTAATTAGCAATATCATTGTAAAGGATCCTCTGGGGCAGAGTGATCATAATATGATAAAATTTCAGGTTAAGTTTGAGAGTAACTTGCCTAAGTCTGAAACTAGAGTCTTAAACTTAAATAAAGCCAATTACATAGGTATGAGGGGCAAGTTGGCTAAGGAAGATTGGAAAAATAGATTAAAAGGTACGGCGGTAGATAAGCAGTGGCTAGCATTTAAAGAAATATTTCATAATTCTCAACAAAAATACATTCCATTGAGAAACAAAAACTTCACGGGAAAAGTGATCCATTCGTGGCTAACTAAAGAAGTTAAGGATAGCATTAGATTGAAAGAAGGAGCTTATAATGTTGCGAAGAATAGGAGTAAGCCTGAAGATTGGGAGAGTTCCAGAAACCAGCAAAAGATGACCAAAAAATAAATAAAAAGGGAAAAAATAGAATGAATGAGAGAGAAAACTAGCAAGAAATATAAAAACAGATTGTAAGAGCTTCTACAAGTATGTAAAAAGAAAGAGAATAGCAAACGTAAAGGCTGAGACAGAAGAGATTATTATGGGGAATAAGGAAATGGCAGAAGTGTTAAACAAATATTTTGTATCTGTCTTCACAGTAGAAGACATAAAATGCAGACCAAAAATGGTGGGGAACCAAGGATCTAATGAGGGCGAGGAACTTTGTGAAGGAATAAGCCATATTTCAGAAAGATACACCATAATATGAACAGAATTCTGATATTTATGATATACTGGGTTTAAAAATCTAAAGCCTCGGAGACATAAGCTGTAAACAGAAATACAGGCTTCTGAGATAAAGATCAGTTGTTTAACAAAGTTGTAAACATACAAGCTTTGAAATGGGAATTAGTTAAATATATTAAAACAATTACCCTATTGAAATGGCAGTTTGGCGATTCCAGAGGGTCTGGAATTTGGGAAAAACCACAATGAAAAGACCCAACTGAAGTGCTGGAAACCAACACGTTGAACAGAAACACAAACATTAAAAGAGGCATGTGCCTTTGAAAAGATGACATCAAGTAAAAGAAACACCTGCTTGTCAAATAGTTCTTATGTTAAACTTGGAAGACAGGAAACACGATTGAATATGCAACCAATTGAGATAGCCAGAAAACAAGTAAACACTCAGTCAAAGTGTCTTTAATTTATACATAGTAAATATGATACCAACGAGAACACTTTGAAGATATGACCTCAATAGATACACCAAGCAATTACATTGTGTTTGTATTGAACTTGGAGCAGTTAGGAGACTCGAAGTCTGTTAAACCAGCTAAAAGTGATATTAAGAATTGAATGGAAAATCTTCGATAAGAATGGCATCAAACAGAAACCATTGCTGTCATATTGTTTTTATGATAGTTTTTGGAACACCTAAAGGTAGAGACATAATTATGCATGCAGCAGCTAAATTGACAGTAAGAATAGAAAACATTCAACAGAGAGAATGAATAAGACAATTAGCTTACATCAGCAGAGAACTTCAAAGAATAAACCACTGCAAAAAGGGTATAAAAGATAGACCTTTTCAAACAGAAAGTCAGAAGTCGCTGAACGGGCCAAGCGTTTCTCAACTTTACAGGCACCATATGTAAGTTTTTAACTTTGAGTCTTGGGGATCAAACAGTACTATAATTTGATTTTGGCGGATGTTCTGGATTTAGAGATAAGTAAGAAATAAGAAATGTAATGAAGTAAAGATTTGAGAATAAGGATCTCTGAGAAATAAGAAATGTAAGATATTTGTATTTGTAATGTTGCGACTGACTCAATAGCTGTTAAATGAATGTCGGCTCTTAAATAAATCTATATATTTTTAGAATTGCCTCAAAGAGTATTTCTGTATAAACTCGCGAACCCAATTTCTGTACACTCTTTTGTAAGGAGTTGCAGGATTCTGGGGGGTAATCCTGACCCTCATAATATCCGGAAGGTTACAGTCTAGTTAAACTTATTAAAAGTGCTATCTGGAGGACGGTCACATCTTCAGTTGTTCCTTTCCTTTAGGGAGAGATAGCCTGAACCTTTAGACCCATTTAAGCGTCTTATAGAATCCAGCTATCTCTAACTTTAGTTGAAGGTGAACGTCTGGGGAATACGCCTGATCTGGGGTAGCCCGAAAAGGGCTAGGACTTGTAATTATCCCTTCAACTTAACGTAATTACTATAAGTAGAGAAAAAGTACTAGAGAAACTAATGGGACTAAAAGCCGACAAATCCCCTGGACCTGATGGCCGACATCCTAGGGTTCTAAAAGAGGTGGCTGCAGAGATAGGGGATGCATTGCTTTTGGTCTTCCAAAATTCCCTAGATTCTGGAATGGTCCAAGCGGATTCGAAGGTAACAAATGTAACACCGCGATTCAAGAAAGGAGAGAGAGAGAGAGAGAGAGAGAAAAAACAGGGCGCTAGTTAGTCTGACATCAGTCATTGGGAAAATGCTGGAATCCATCATTAAGGAAGTGGTATCAGGGCACTTAGAAAATCATAACATGATTAGGCAGAGTCAACATGGTTTTATGAAAGGGAAATCGTGTTTGACAAATGTATTACAGTTTTCTGAGGATGTAACTAGCAAGGTAGATAAAGGGGAACCAGTGTATGTAGTATATTTGGATTTCCAAAAAGCTTTCGATAAGGTGCCACATAAAAGGTTATTACACAAGGCAAGGGCTCATGGGTTTGGGGGTAATATAGTAGCATGGATAGAGGATTGGTTAATGGATAGAAAAGAGAGAGAGTAGGGATAAACGGGTCTTTTTCAGGTTGTCAGACTGTAACTAGTGGGGTGCCGCAAGGATCAGTGCTGGTGCCTCAGCTATTTACAATCTATATTAATGACCTAGATGAAGTGTCGAGGTCGAGAGCTGGAGTGACAGTTTGAAGGTCGAGAGCTGGAGAGACAGTTTGAAGGTCGAGAGCTGGAGAGAGGACAGTTTGAAGGTCGAGAGCTGGAGTGACAGTTTGAAGGTCGAGAGCTGGAGAGACAGTTTGAAGGTCGAGAGCTGGAGAGAGGACAGTTTGAAGGTCGAGAGCTGGAGTGACAGTTTGAAGGATGAGAACTGGAGCGGAACCCGGTTACCAGGATGCCAAGTTGGATAGCCAGGGGTAATGTGCAGGCCAGGTGTGTGGAAGAAACCGAGGGGAAACATCGAGAAAAACTGAGAGGAAACATCGAGAAAGACAGCGGAAACATCGAGAGAGAGAGAGAGGGGAAACATCGAGAGAGACCAAGATGGAAACATCGAGAAAGACTGAGGGGGCACTTTATTTATTTTAATTAATTAATTAATTAAATTAAATTTATTTAATTATAAGTTGCGAGTTCCTCACGATGCTCTCCCAGTGCGGCCACCCTATAACCAGAGATTATTCTAGAAGCCTGGGTAGAAATATCAATGTAATTACTGTAGAAATTACTTTTTTTACATTATTGCTTGTTCATTTTGTGTGCTGTCTTTTTATGTCTTTTATTTATTTTATGTCTGCTTTATTTATATTTAAAGTATGTATGCGTGTATATGTCGGTATGTGTTTTTTTGTGATGGCGCCGATGAAGATGGCTGCCGTCCTTGCGAGCTCCGTGCGTACCAGGCAGCTAAGTGTTCTTGCTGCTTGGTGCTCTCGGCTTGTCAAGAAAAAAACATTTCACTGACTAGATTACACTTCTTGTATTTAGTTATGTGACCAATAAAATTGAAATTGAAATTGAAATTGAAATTGAAATGGAAGGGACCGGTGTAATATATCCAAGTTTGCTGACAATACAAAGCTTGGTGGGACAATAAGCTGTGAGGAGAACACAAGGGGCTGGATTTTGCCGGTGCTCAGAGTGCAGGTTTGGAAGCGAGTCCGCTGTCAAAATAGCAAAGATTGACAGCGGGTAGGAAACCCACTGTCAACCCGCCTCCACGCGAGTCTCCCAGGTGTCGGGTCTGTCTGCGCAGAACTGACCTGACACCAAGTGGTGAGGGAGACAATTGAGATCATTAAATGGCTTATTAACAGCCAATTTAATGCTATTTTGAGGCTTCCTTCCAATTTTACATTCTCCCCCATGGGTTACCCGCTGCTCAGGGAAGACACCAGCTCACATTGTCGTGAGTTGAGTCTGCTTTGATGTATCTGATAAGCTGACAGGTGTGCACAGATCTGTCCAATAAGGTGAAGTGTTGAAAATATAGATTTCACTGTATGACAACACATTACCAGAAACTTCACATTTTCATTGGCTAAACCTCTCAAGTGCCTACCCTTGTGTGTTGTTAGTTGGTATGATTGCAGTACATTGAGGGTGAGTGTGAGGGGTGGCTAGTGACATGGGGAAGTGATAATGTAGAGAGAGGGATGGGTGGAGGTGCAAGGTAAGCTGGTGTGAGTAAGGATGTGCAGGAGAAGGGTATGGAAGGCAAAGTGATGGGGATGTGTTGAGTGGCACAGCAGGGTGAGTGTGGCTTTGCAGTAACATTTCGTGATCCACTGAGATCATTGAAAGTTTGGCGCCACTGCAGCCGGGGACTATTGACGACATCCTTGCTTTTGCCCTTCTGTGCAATGTGCAACCAGGCTGCGTTGGTGTCTTGGGGAGGACCCTTCTGCCCTTGGAAGGGAGAGAACCTCCTGTGTACAGTGACTCCCTCCATAAGCATATGGAGGGAGTCTTTGGAGAGTCTGGGTACAACCATCCACCTTTGCGCAGTGCTCGTCAGTGTTTGCAGCACATCAATGCTGTAGAACACTCATAGCACAACTGTCAAACTTAATGTGGCCATGGTCCCTTAAGGAAACCGGCTTATGACGCGTCATAAGAACATAAGAAATAGGAGCAGGAGTAGGCCAATCGGCCCCTCG
Organism: Somniosus microcephalus; assembly: GCF_052327205.1. Taxonomy (NCBI): domain Eukaryota; kingdom Metazoa; phylum Chordata; class Chondrichthyes; order Squaliformes; family Somniosidae; genus Somniosus; species Somniosus microcephalus. The sequence goes on along the minus strand of NC_140997.1, from coordinate 183,678,504 downwards.
AGCCTGCTCCGCCATTCAATAAGATCATGGCTGATCTGATCCTAACCGCCAATCCACTATCACAGAACCATCTCCTGAATCTAACAGAATTAGACACACGAAATAGGAGCAGGATCAGGCTACATGGCCCCTGGGCCCGCTCCGCTACCCACAGGGCCATGACCGATCCGAACCTAGACTCATGTCCAAATTCCTGCCTGCTCCCCATAACCCTTAATTCCCTTTACTTCTAGGAAACTGTCTATTTCTGTTTTAAATTTATGTAATGATGTAGCTTCTACAGCTTTTTGGGGCAGCATATTCCATGGACCTACCACCCTCTGAGTGAAGTAGTTCCTCCTCATCTCAGTTTTGAAAGAGCAGCCCCTTATTCTAAGACTATGCCCCCTAGTTCTAGTTTCACCCATCATCGGGAACATCCTCCCCGCATCCACCCGATCCAACCCCTTCACAATCTTATATGTTTCAATAAGATCGCCTCTCATTCTTCTGAACTCCAATGAGTACAGTCCCAATCTACTCAACCTCTCCTCATATGTCCATCCCCTCATCCCCGGGATTAACCGAGTGAACCTTCTTTGTACTGACTCGAGAGCAAGTATGTCCTTTCTTAAGTATGGACACCAAAACTGTACGCAGTATTCCAGGTGCGGTCTCACCAATACCTTGTACAACTGAAGCAATACCTCCCTATTTTTATATTCTATCCCCCTAGCAATGAAAGCCAACATTCCATTGGCTTTCTTAATCACTTGCTGCACCTGCATACTAACCTTTTGAGTTTCATGCACAAGGACCCCCAGATCCCTTTGTACTTCAGTACTTTCCAGTTTCTTGCCATTAAGATAATAACTTGCTCTACGATTTTTCCTGCCAAAGTGCATAACCTCACACTTTCCAGTATTGTATTCCATCTGCCAAATCTCTGCCCACTTACTTAGCCTGTCTATGTCCCCTTGCAGGTTTTTTATGTCCTCCTCACTCACGACTTTCCCTCCCATCTTAGTATCATCTGCAAACTTTGATATGTTACACTCGGTCCCCTCCCCCAAATCGTTAATATAGATTGTAAAGAGTTGGGGACCCAGCACTGACCCCTGCAGAACACCACTAGTTACTGATTGCCAGTCTGAGAATGAACCATTTATCCCAACTCTCTGCCTTCTGTTAGATAGCCAATCCTCTATCCATGCCAGAATATTACCCCCAATCCCGTGATTTTTTTATCTTAAGCAATAATCTTCTGTATGGCACCTTGTCGAATGCCTTTTGGAAGTCTAAATACACTACGTCCACTGGTTCCCCTTTATCCACCCTATATGTTACTTCCTCAAAGAACTCCAGCAAATTTGTCAAACATGACTTCCCCTTCATAAAACCATGCTGACTTTCTCCTATTAAATTATTATCCAAATGTCCTGTTACTGTCTCCTTAATAATGGACTCCAAAATTTTACCAACCACAGATGTTAGGCTAGCCGGTCTATAGTTTCCAGCCTTCTGTCTGCTGCCCTTTTTAAATAAGGGTGTTACATTAGCAGTTTTCCAGTCTGCCGGGACCTTTGCTGAGTCCAGGGAGTTTTGGAAAATTATTACCAATGCATCCACAATCCCTACCGCCATTTCCCTCAAGACCCTAGGATGTAAGCCATCAGGTCCAGGTGATTTATCCGCCTTGAGTCCCATTATTTTACCGAGTACCACTTCCTTAGTGATTTTGATCGTGTTTAGCTCCTCCCCCCCTTTAGCCCCCTGTTTGTCCAGTGTTGGGATATTCTTAGTGTCTTCTACTGTAAAGACTGATATAAAATATTCATTCAGTGTTTTTGCCATCTCCATATTTACCGCCATTAATTTCCCGGTCTCATCCTCTAAGGGACCAACATTTACTTTAGCCACCCTTTATCTTTTTATATAATTATAAAAACTCTTACTATCTGTTTTTATATTTTTTGCTAATTTACTTTCATAATCTATCTTCCCTTTCCTAATCAATCTTTTTGTTATTTTTTGCTGTCTTTTAAAGTTTTCCCAATCCTCTATCCTCCCACTAGATTTGGCTACCTTATATGCCCTTGTTTTTAGTCGAATACTATCCTTAATTTCTTTACTTAGCCACGGATGGCTGTCTTTTCTTTTACACCCTTTTCTTCTCAGTGGAATATATTTTTTTTGGAAGTTGTAAAATAACTCCTTAAATGTACACCACTGATCATGTATCGTCTTACCCTTTAACCTATTTTCCCAATCCACTCTACTCAATTCCGCTCTCATGCCTTCATAGTCTCCTTTATTCCAGCTTAGCACGCTTGTTTGAGATCCAACCTTCTCACCCTCTAATTGAATATGGAATTCAACCATGTTATGGTCACTCATTCCAAGGGGATCCTTTACTGGGACATTTTTAATTAATCCTGTCTCGTTACACAGGACCAGATCTAAGGTTGCTTGCTCCCTGGTTGGTTCAGTTACATACTGCTCAAGAAACCCATCCCTAATACACTCAATGAACTCATCCTCAAGGCAGCCCTGCCCAATTTGATTTGTCCAATTAATATGATAGTTAAAATCCCCCATAATTATAGATGTTCCCTTATTACAAGCCTCAACCATTTTCTGATTGATACTCCGTCCAACAGAGTTGCCACTGTTTGGAGGCCTATAGACTACGCCCACTAGTGTTTTTTTCCCCTTATTATTCCTTACCTCCACCCAAACTGTTTCATTATCCTGATCTTTTGACCCAATATCATTTCTCTGTATTACAGTGATTCCTTCCTTTATTAACATAGCCACCCCACCTCCCCTTCCTTCCTGATCGTTAAATAACCTGGTATGTTTAATTCCCAGGCATTGTCACCCTGCAGCCATGTTTCTGTAATGGCCACAAGATCATACCCATATGTAGTTATTTGTGCCATTAACTCGTCTATTTTGTTACGAATGCTACGTGCATTCAGATAGAGAACTTTCAAATATGTTTTGTGACACTTAGTTCCTGCTTTTGCCCTTTTTATTACTTTACCTTTTATTCCATACCTTCTGCCCCTTCCTGACACGCTCTGGTTTTTAATTTCCCCACTGCTACCTAAGTCTATGACCTTCTCTGTTGTAATTTTTATTATTTGCTCTCTAGGAACCTCCCCCCCACTAGTTAGTTTAAAGCCCTCTCTACAGCCCTAGTTATATGATCCGCCAGGACTCTAGTCCCAGCACTGGCCAAGTGAAGCCCGTCCCAATGGAACAGCTCCCTCCTGCCCCAGTACTGGTGCCAGTGTCCCAGGAAGCAAAACCCATTTCTCCCACACCAGTCTTTGAGCCACGCATTTAACTCTCTAATTTTATTTGTCCTAGCCAAATTCGCTCGTGGCTCAGATTATTACCCTTGTGGTTCTGCTTTTTAATTTGGCCCCTAGCTGCTCAAACTCCCTCAGCAGAACCTCCTTCCTTGTCCTATCTATGTCGTTAGTACCAACATGGACCACGACAACTGGATCCTCCCCCTCCCACTCCAAGTTTCTATTCAGCCCAGAGGAGATGTCCTTAACCCTGGCACCGGGCAGGCAACACAGCCTTCGGGACTCTCGCTCTCGGCTGCAAAGAACTCTATCTATCCCCCTAACGATACTATCCCCTACCACTACAACATTTCTTTTAACTCCCCCCACTTGAATGGCCCCCCTGCTCCACGGTGCTGTGGCCAGGTTACTCATCTTCCCCGCAGTCCCTGTTCCCAACCTCACAGGGAGCAAGAGCCTCGAACCTGTTGGACAAGTGCAAGGGCTGCGGCTCCTCCAACACTACCTCCTGGATCCCCGTACCTGCCTCACTTCTAGTCACACCATCCTGACCCTGGCCACGGACTACATCTGAATTAATTAATCTAATTGGTGTGAATACCTCGTGATACACAGAGTCCAGGTAACTCTCCCCCTCCCTGATGTGTCTCAGTGTTTGAAGCTCGGACTCCAGCTCTTCAACACGGAGCCAGAATTCCTCGAGCAGCCAACACTTACTGCAAATGTGATCACCGTGAGCATCAATGGTGTCCACCAGCTCCCACATATTGCAGCAGCAACACATCACCTGATCTCCCATTCTATGTAATTAATTAAATTTATTATTATTCTTAAATACCCTCTGCCCCGATTCTAGATGGTGAATATCACACCTTAGAAACTATAAACCAAAGAGATTTAAGCTTCAAAAGGGAGAAATACTCACCAACCAATCACTTACCCACTTTCTGGTGACGTCACACTTGGATTACTTTTTACCTCTCTCCTTCCCTCCGAGCTCCCAGACTGGACGCTGTGAGGCCTTACCTGGTCTCTGGGGCCTTTTACAGCGCCGCTCTGCCGCTCGAGATTCCCGCCGACGCTGTGAGGCCTTACCTTTCTCTGGGGCCTTTTACAGCGCCGCTCTGCCGCTCGAGATTCCCGCCGTCATCAGACCGGCTTCCTGTTAATTGGCCAGGAAGCCCGCAGGGCGGAGGCCAATCATGGGAATATCCCTTTGACAAAGTGGCTGAAGCCGGGATCGGGACCAGAACCCGGCAACCAGCTATCCCGCCACCATCCCGCCTCCGCAGAGAAAATCCAACCCAAAGAGTCTGCAAAGGGATATAGATAGACTAAGTGAGTGGGCAGTAAGGTGGCAGATGGAGTATAATGTAGGGAAATGTAAGGTTATTCACTTTGGTAGGAAGAATAGAAAAACAGAATATTTTTTAAATGGTGAGAAACTTTCAAATGGTGATGGTCAGAGAGATGTGGGTGTCCTCGTGCAAGAAACACAGAACGCTAGCTTGCAGGTACAGCAAGCAACACGGAAGGGAAATGGCATGTTGGCCTTTATTGCAAGGGGGTTGGAGTATAAGAGTAAGGAAGTCTTGCTCCAATTGTGCAGGGCCTTGGTGAGATCATACCTGGAATACTGTGCACAGTTTTGGTCTCCTTATCTAAGGAAGGATATACTTGCCTTGGAGGCGGTGCAACGAAGGTTCACTAGATTGATTCCTGGGATGAGGGGGCTGTCCTATGATGAGAGATTGTGTAAAATGGGCCTATTCTCTCTGGAGTTTAGAAGAATGAGAGGTAATCTCATTGAAACATACAAGATTCTGAAGGGGATTGACAGGGTAGATGCTGAGAGGTTGTTTCCCCTGGCTGGAGTGTCTAGAACTAGGGGGGCATAGTCTCAGGATAAGGGGTAGGCCATTTAAGACTGAGATGAGGAGGAATTTCTTCACTCAGAGGGTTGTGAATCTTTGGAATTCTCTACCCCAGAGGGCTGTGGATGCTGAGTCTTTGAGTATATTCAAGGCTGAGATAGATAGATTTTTGGACTCATGGGGAATCAAGGGATATGGAGATCAGGCAGGAAAGTGGAGTTGAGGTCGATGATCAGCCATGACCTTATTGAATGGTGGAGTAGGCTTGAGGGGCCGAATGGCTTACTCCTGCTCCTATTTCTTATGTTCATATGTTCTTATGTGACGTGTTTGGGACGTTTTTGAATGTATAAATACAAGTTGTTGTTGTTGAGCTGCGTTGCCCGCACTACAGTGCAATAGGCTGCTGACACTGGAGTGTTACCGAGTGAGCGCCCATAGAATTGTATCGCAGTCAGTGTCTTCAGAAGGGAGAAAACTGGCACAATAACTTTTTTCAATATTTTTTCTGCTGTCTTCTCTTGATTCTTACCCTGTTTTTCTTCTATGCCGACCATTTTATCTTTTATTTTATCTTTTTTCTTATTTAAGTTTATATTATATTCAGGCCTATTGTTTTTGTCTCTCTCGGCCACTATTCCAGATCAACCCACTTAAATTAAAATCATCAGCCCCTAAAAAAAGATTTAAGAAGGGGCATTCAAAAACTGCTTATTTGTCTGAGGAGCTAGTTTAGTTCAGTGACATCATCAGTCGAATAATATGATTTGCAAGCCAACATTTGTAAACCTGAAGTTTCCCGATGAGATAAGTCACAGCGGTGAAGGGAACAGCAAGCTGACAAAACAAGTTACCTTGTGGGCAGCACCAAAAGTTTAAAAGAACTGACCGTCTTCTTGAAGCTCCGAGTCCAAATCCACAGCACACAATGTCCTCCAACTGCAAAGCGATTCTGGTCCGTTTGGCAGTTCACCAAGAGCAAACCAATTTACAGAAAGTTAATAATGTCAGATTCTTTTGTCTATTAGTTTGAATCTAATTGACCAAACATGTTCTCCATTTTATTCATTAATAATTGCCTGTACATGGTCAGTATTTTGTCAGCATGTTTTGCCTTTGTATATGGATGGATTTTGGAGCCCCTGGCATCTGGTATAATTCATCCTGTCAGAACTGAAGGTCTGATATTTGCTGCAATCAAAATCTATCAATTCATTCATCAATTGGTTTCCATCAAATTTTGTCTGCACAAATAGCTACTTCCTGTTGACAAAAATTAGAATAACTAGGTCATTGACCAGTGTGAAGGATATTGACAAATAAATCACCCTATATCATGTTATATAATGAACTAGTCATTAAAACACTGAACCTCATTGACAAACGCCACAACTACAAATTTGTTCTGACTCAATGACTTGTTATGTTTAGGATCAATGATATAGTCTGGAACCAAAGGCAACACACAACATAGTCCATCCAGCACGGGTGCTTTTGAGAGTCTGGGTTTATGCACAATGTCAGGGTAACGAGGGGTCCCAGACCTGAAACGTTAACTGTTTCGCTCTCTGCGGATGCTGCCTGGCCTGCTGAGTGTTTCCAGTGTTTTCTGTTGTTATTAGAGATATTATATCTGGTTCTACATGTATCTGATCTAAGACTGATTAATGGCATCACTGAAAGTAAAGTAGGAAAGAAAACATAATTTACGAGCAACGAAGCCCAGATATGCTTTTTATTAACCAAATACTTGCAAAGCTGCTGCATAGATTGTGGCATAGCATCATACTTACACATCTCTTCGACAAACTAAACATGTTCTCCATTTTATTCATTATTAAAACTGTATTATCAAGCCATGAAGTATGCTGAACTCTCCATTTAATTGTCATTACAGAGTTCATACTGCTACTTATTAATATTTTAAGTGTCATTTTTAGTGTGGCTGGTTAGCACTGTACCATGACAGAATCAGTAAGGAAAAGAAGAAATTATCCTCCGACTGATCTGCTGCTACTCCTCAGCCCACATTTAGGCTGAAAATGGGACTCTACAGCAACAAACACACCCTCCAGCAGTCCTGATGCAAGCTTCCTCTGCTTTCAACACTACGTAGAGGCACTGAAGAGGTGACAACAAATGTCCTGATGAAGCTACCTTTGGCATAAATAGTAAAAAAACAAATTTCCAAAATAAACATCGAATGGAATCTGGAGTTTCCTTGAGAACGCCCAGCAACAGAATAACATTTCTCTACCAATAAAACTCCGACTTTATCTGCATACATCAATATTTAATGCTACATATCTTTAATGCAGGTCTCATTGTGCGATTTTGCTCCATTTTCCAATTATGAGTGGGATAGCAGAGCATAGCCCCAAACGTCTAAGGAGCACTACTTATATTAAAATAAAAACACACACTATTTTATGTCAAACTTGTGGATAAACAAAATGCTCAAACGCAAGTCAATATGCAAAATTTATACCGTGATGAGATTTTTACAGTCCACACACAGCTGTGGCAGTTTAGTTATTTTGTGCTGCCCTGTCGGAGGCGCCGTCTTTCGGATGAGACGTTAAACAGAGGCCCCGTCTACTCTCTCAGGTGGACGTAAAAGATCCCATGGCACTATTTCAAAGAAAAGCAGGGGAGTTATCCCTGGTGTCCTGGCCAATATTTATCCCTCCACCAACATAACAAAAACAAATTATCTGGTCATTATCACATTGCTGTTAGTGGGAGCTTGTTGTGGGCAAATTGGCTGTCGCGTTTCCCACATTACAACAGTGACTCCACTTCAAAAGTACATCATTGGCTGTAAAGTGCTTTGAGGCCTCCGGTGGTCATGAAAGACGCTATATAAATGCAAGTCGTCGTCTTCTTCTTCTCACCTGGAGAATAAGGTTCTCCATTGACTGCCCTGGCTGCATAATATCTAAATTTCTGCAGAAACACTGTCCGACAACTTAAATTAGCCAGTTACAGAGCAGCTTTGGCAAAAGCCCGAGATTGTCATTGAATTGCCCTCTCAACTAAGGATTGGTGGGTGCTGGGCGAACTAAATTCTTTGCAGAGAAAGAACAAGAAACAAGTCTGGCCTGATAGTGACAACATCGCAGTGCTGAACTCTCAAACAGAAACCTAGAGTTCACAACTCAGCCTTGACTGATAATTCAAACGTATCCACAGGCACCAGTTTGCCAGTCTGAGCCAAGAGAGTCTCATCCCAGATCATTGGTTTTCATGGAACAACCACCAAAGCAGTAGCTATGTAAATTGCCATGGACTAGAGGCTGTTGTTCTCATCAAACTGTGATAGATACCATGGACTGAGGGGAAAGAAATGGGGATGACAATTACAAAACTAGTAGCACAGCTGCCTTTTTGTTTTGTAGCCATCTTTAATATTCTGTGAAAACACTGTAAAAGCTATAGCTCTTTAACTTCCAGCCTCAAAGCTCTTGGATTCTGCTCTATTCTGAGCCTCGAAAAAAGAGTTGTTTGTTCACATCAGAACAGATAATTGTCTCCATTTGAAAATGAATAGCATACTTGTGACTTTAAGCATGAAAACTGATTAATTTGAAAGGAATGATTGCCTGGGTCAGTCTTTGACAGTGCACACCAATTTAATCAAACAATTTACGATTAACACAGAAGCTCTGTACAAATCAGGCTATGAAGTACATATTATCCACTACCTTATTCCAATATCTAAGATCTTCATGCAAAACTTGGGATTCAGTTCAGGACATTCTTCAATGAATGCTAGTCTCCAGCCAACACTGATAAAATGCCCACAACAGATATAAAAATCTTGGAGTTGGTAAAGCTGCCATATCTCTAGTCCACTGAAATCATGGAGAATGCTATAGATGTCATCCGCTGTTCTTACTTGCTCCAATGATGGCTCTTCTTGTCAGCCTAGCTCAACAAACATTGTCATGAGGCATACTATTTCTTTGCCCAGAAATTTGGGTCGGGGGCTTCCCGCGGGCGTAAGCCCCCGACCTGCACTTACCTTGCGCGCCAGCAGTTGAGCTGTAGGGCCCCGTGGAATTCCGCTCCGGGGCCTGGCCCAGCTGCCGTCGCGCTGTGCTTGCATGTCCCAGGGGCGTAGTTAGTGCGATGCGTCCCCTGGGATCACGTGAGCCATGGGCAGCCAATCGGAGGAGGGAAAAGCCCATTCATAAGATTGACAGGCAGACCTGTCAAAACTTATAAATACTACAGGCCCAAAATAGCAGTAAACCTTCAAATACATTTTTTTTTTAAATCACACTTTTTAAATAAACTATAAATTACATTAAATAACTATTTTAAACATTAATTTAAATTTTTGAAATAAAGAATTTTATTATAACGGGGCTAAAAATAAACTTACCTTGCTTTAAAGTATTTAAAAATAATAAACCTGTGGAAAAAATGTTTTAATTTTAATTAATTGACCACTTACCTTGCAAAAAGCAGGCCTTGCGCCTGCTTTTTAAATGTGTAAATCCTGCAGGCTTACCCTCCCGGGAAAACCTGTAAAAAAAAACTAAGTTCAAAGCGCACGTGCAGCCTCCCCTGCGCGCGCGTTCGACCTCTGAACCCCTTCGTTCAGAGGATCGGAAGTGCCAGTTTCCCACGCATGCGCAGTGCATACAGGAAACCGGCAATTCCATTCGGCCTACGGGTGAGTACCCCGTGCGTACTCACCCAAGGAGAGCCAAATTTCTGGGCCAAAATCTTTAAAGCGATTAGTTGATTTGTAGCAAAGAGTAGTACTTGACACATAAGACTAGTTTGGCTACAATGTTGATCTTCTCTCTTTCTCACAAAGAATATTGTCAGAGGACTAGCAGTCAGCAATTGTGATTCCTTCTTCACAAAGGGAGATAGAACTAATCCAGCGAACAACAGGCTAATCAGCTTAACATCAGTGGTATTAAAATAGTAGAATCTTTGCGAAAAGATGAGATAACAAAACATATGCTGGGAAGTAAAACCTTAGACAATTCCTTGGTAAGGATTTAAGGATTTGTCTGCTTATTTGGCATATCTTTCTCAGGGTACCGAAACCCAGCATTTGTCTTGCAGTATGGGGTTGAAATTTACAGATGATAGCAGACTTGGGGGGTTAGCTAATAAAGTGGAGGATTGCACTAAAATACAGGAGGAAATAAACAGGCTTGCAGAGTGGGTGGATAAATGGCAAATGAAATTTTAATACATCATAGTGTGAGGTGGTTTATTTTGGTAGGAACAATAAGGAAGCCATTTATTACTTGAAAGGTAAGAAACTAAATGGCGTCAAGGAGTAGGGAGATCTGGGAATGCAGATACATAAATCACTAAAGGTAGCAATGCATGTTGATAAGGCCATAGAGTGCAAACAAAGTGCTGGGGTTTATTTCTCAATGAATAGAATACAAAAGCAGGCAGGTAATTTTAAATTTATATAGAACCTTGGTTACACCACACTTGGAGTAGTTTGTGCAGTTCTGATCTCCATTGTACAAAAAAGATATTGAAGCACTGGAGCAAGGACAGAAAAGATATACATGAATGTTACCAGAATTGAAAGGATGCAACTGTCACGAAGATTAAGCAGGTTGGGGGCTCTTTCTTCTAAAATGGAGAAGACTAAGAGGAGACCTGATCGCAATGTTCACTATTTTTTTTTAATGTGTCTCTTCTTCTTAGGCAGTCCCTCGGAACTGAGGGTGACTTGCTTCCACATTAAAAATGAGTTTGCAGGTGACTGATGAGTCCAATGCGGGACCTACAGTCTCTGTCACAGATGGGGCAGACGGTGGTTGAAGGGGCGGGTGGGTGGATGTGCGCTCCTTGCGCTGCTTGCATTTGGCTTCCACTTGCTCCCAGCAAAGAGACTCGAGGTGTTCGGCGCCTTCCCGGATGCTTCTCCTCCACTTTGTGCGGTTTTGGGCCAGGGATTCCCAGGTGTCAGTGGGGATGTTACACTTTTTCAAGGAGGCTTTGAGGGTGTCCTTGAAGCATTTCCTCTGCCCACCAAGGGCTCTCTTGCCGTGCCGGAGCTCCGAGTAAAGCGCTTGCTTTGGGAGTCTCGTATTGGGCATGCGGACAATGTGACCCGTCCATCGGCGCTGATTGAGTGTGGTCAAAGCTTCGATGCTGGGGATGTTGGCCTGAGCAAGAACACGGACGTTGGTGCGCCTATCCTGCCAATGGATTTGCAGGATCTTGCGGAGACAGCATTGGTGGTACCTCTCCAGTGCTTTGAGGTGTCTGCTCTACATGGTCCATGTCTCTGAGGCATAGAGTGTGCTGTCCTTTTAACTGGCCATTCAAATTTTCGTGCATGCGCGGTTTCTTACATTTAAAAGCCGGTGGACGGCCTGCGCGGCCACAGAGCCACACAGCTGAGCGGGATCATTGCCTGATAGAGGTCTATAAAATTATGAAGGGGTTCAATAGGATGGACGTAGAGTAACTGTTTGCACCTGTGGGTAAATCCAGTACAAGGGGGCATAAATAAAAAACAGCCACCAACAGATTAAATAAATAATTTAGGATGAATTTCTTTAGAGTGAGTGGTGAGAATGTGCAACTCGCGAGCACATGGAGTGGTTGGTGCAGATAGCATTGATGCATTTAAGGGGAGGCTTGATGCATAATGTGGTGAAGGGAATAGAGATATTTTGGGGCAGGGTGGGCAGGGTAATTAGAGTGAGAGGAGGCTCATGTGGGGCATTAAGGCCGAAATGCCTATTTCTGTGCTGCAGATTGTGCTTAATTCTATGTAATGGTAGTTTATTCTTTTCAAAATTAATTTGCTACTTGAACACAAAGTGTTCTGATTAAAAACAGTTTCATTTGTGACCACAAAATGCATGTACTCAGCGGCAGTTGATTTCACCCAAATTAAGGAAGAAAATTAAACGCAAAAATGTGCTTAAAAGGACCCTGACCCTGGCTCCTGTTTGTACAGCATGTTGTGGTGTAGCAGCCCTCCTGTTAATCATATGCTCAGTCAGGAGTTGTTGACTGAACGGTTTTGTTTCAATTAAAAATTTAAAACCGTAAGCTTTAAATAATGTGCGACATTGAGATCAAGAGAGGATAAAACACTGGGGGATCCTGTTGTGGTGAACTGTAAGTGGTTCTATGAAAGAGGCCCTATAAGAATTGCGTACAAGATATAATGAATAATCACCTTTCCCAATTTACTCGCATTCCAGTTTGTAGCTGGACATTGGTCCACAACTACCTGGATAAGGAATCTCAGGCAGGCAAACCTCAAGGTGTTAAGAACATTATTCTGAATTACTAATATTGTAAAATAATTATTTTTCAAGATCCAATTAATGTAATTGCATAAATACCTGATAAATGAATAGAAAAGGCCTTGGAATTTTCAACCAGCACTGCAATCAATCCTATTAACTACTTCTGCTGTTAAGTCAACACCTTCTTTGGCTATGACTGGATGACACTAGGAGGGATGCTGAGTTACCTTTGCATTTTTGAAATCTTAGACATGATCTACCATAAACAGACTTCTGGCTTACTTTGAAAGTGAAACTGACAAACTAATTCAACACATTAGAACTGGAGATTTCTTGTAAAACTGAAACCCATTTAAATATTACAGACAAGAGTGATTATCATCTTAATAGGTTACACTTGGCTCCAAAAGTGGAAGACTTCTTAGCAGTTTTTCTGGAGTGGCTTGCAACCCCACTTAAATGAACTTGGAAAGCAATGTTTATTTTGGAAAAACAAGATACATAGAAGGATGAGATGGTAAAAACTCTCCAACCAAACAGCAAGGCTTGTAGAAATTAGTCTTAAATCCCTGATGCTTTCTTTTGACAACTGAAAAGTATTTTTTTTAAGTCATGAGGGAGGTGGAAGAACTGCAACAACAACCTGAAAGTTTGATGCTGAGACTGTATATTTTTGTCAGCATCTTTAATAATTCCTACTGTGAACCCTTTTAATCCTGGTAATCAGAGCAATTCCTATTACTTTCAATAGAAACAGTCAGCTTTGGTCCAATTGGGAAATTACAACATTTCGGTCCAATCCTCAGGGTCGTTTCCACCCCCCCACCCCCCCGCAGATCAGCAGATGAGATTCCTTAAATACTAGGAATAAATTAGAAGCAATTTGTGTTAGGGTTAGTAAGTGGTCCATAAATCAATAATGGTGAATATCTTTTTTTAAATTCTCCCTCCCCTCATAAATCTCACTTCTATCACTGCAAAGGGTCATGAAAGTTCACGGCTGGGTAGCAGTGCTACAAAGCTCACAAAATGGGTTGAACAATTGCAACTGAACTACTAAAATTATGCTCTGAGGCCTAGTGAATTTCCAAGGACAGCTAATAAAAAGGTAAATATAAACTGAGGGAGGGAAGGATACTGCAAATGCATGGCTGACATCATTATGAAAACATGATACAGTGGGTTTCAGTCTATTTCCACAATAGCCGCAACAATGTATGGCATGTGAGAGTGAGAAATCTTTATCAGCTATCTCACTAGGGGACCTGTTGGGAGTTACTGTAACTTGTTAAAGTCAGCTTTTAAAAGCTGGTTTATCATACATACACCCACCCACAACACACGTCCACACACACACACACACAATTACTGAATTAAATTTTACTTTGATAAAGAAACAGAAACTCTATAGAATTGAAACAAATTTAAATCAGCATCCTCTTTGAAGGTTAACATTCCTGAACGCAATGGTGATTCGGTCTAAGAGATGGGAGAAATCTGGGAATGTCGTAGCAAACCGGATTCCCCAGAGATCTGAACTCACGTAAATGGGCCTCAACACTTAGAGCACTGAGTTTTCCTCACAGCTCATCTTCCATCAGTAATAATTTTCCTGCACATCATCTACTGTTAAAGATAAAGGATTCAAGTAACGCACAGAATATTGAAGATGGTTCTCTGTTGGGTAAGCAACCTTTGATCTTTTAAAAAAAAATATTGTGGCTAGGTAGTTCTTCAAATGTTACTGCCCACAAACCCTCAAGTCTTGAAAGAAAGCTTCATCATATCTTTTAATCTCTGTCTGTTGTAATAAAGATTAATGAGGTAGCATCTCTGAGATCTTAATTCACACCAGAGATACACTGGATATAAATTAATTCTTTTAGGTATAAACAGGAATAGAAAGTAATGCAAAACTATTAAGCCGGAAACTTGGTCTGAAATGAGCCTATTTTTCAAAATCTTTGACAAATGCAAAGAGGTACAAACATATCAACTCAATATATTATTTTTTTTGCTTCAAATTTGCAATAACATTTTCAGCTCTTCGCCCTATTTGACATTTTCCCTCAAAACGCAACTTTATTCTAGACATTTCAGAGGCCAGCACGTCACTTGTTTCCAGAATGGTTTGTACAGTCACATGGAAATACAGTACACATTCTTTTTGTTTCTATTAATCAGGTCTATGCATCATCTTAAATAACATTAACTATAGTCTCAATGGAGAAAATTGTGTTCTGAAATGGTTCAGTTAAACGCTGCAATATGTCAAAGATTCTTTTCAGTGTTAATTCTCTGAGTGTCACAGAACCAGGTGCAGTTAAATTAAAATAACAAGGACAAAGAAAGCATCTTTCCTTCCACAATTTCTTCCTTTTTATAATCCAACAACCCTAACCAATGAGTTAACCATTAGCTAGCGTAGGCAAGATCCTTGCTCCTCCACGGCACAAATCAACCCCAAGGAACCAAGACCAACAAATTGCTTCAATTCCGACATACCCACTACTCACTGCATAAGCTCAACCATGACAACAAATTTAGTGTATCAAAGCATACAAACACGTACAAAGTGTGCAATGGCTCCAGAAAAATATACATCTCTGCACACTGGTGCTCTTGAATACATTTTTTAAAATACAAGAAATTTACAAATATCAGTTTTGCAAAGCCTCACAGTGATAGAAAATTCTGTTGTTGAAGTGGTAAATAGTTAAAATATAACAGTCAATTTTCTGTAAGCGGATAATGATTCCATTACATTCTGTGCAAACTTCAGATTTTTTTTATGCAGCAAGTTGTAATGATATGGAATGCATTGCCTGAAAGGGTGGTGGAAGCAGATTTAATAATAACTTTCAAAAGGAAATTAGATAAATACTTGAAGGGGCAATATCTGCAAGGTTATGGGGAAAGAGCAGGGGAGTGGATCGAATTGGATAGCTCTTTCAAAGAGCCAGGATAGGCACGATGGGCCGAATAGCCTCCTTCTATGCTGTACCATTTTATGATTTTATGAATTCACTCCTATAAAATGGACCTGTTCTGCAATCATAGGGTATGGTACTGTAGTGGTTATGTTACTGGACTAGTAATCCAGAGGCCTGAACTAATAATCCATAAGAATGCGAGTTCAAAGCCCATGAAAATTTGATTTAAGTTTAATGCAAAAAAATTCTGGTACCGGTAAAAGTGACCAGGAAGCTATCGGATTGTCATAAAAATCTAACTGGTTCACTGATGTCCTTTAGGGAATGAAACCTGTCGTCCTTACTTATTCTGGCCTGTATGCGATTCCAATCTCACACCAACACAGTTAACTCTTAACTGCTCTCTGAAGTGGCCTAGCAAGCCACTCAGTTGTATCTATGGATGGGCAATAAATGCTGACCCATGTCCTAAGAATGAATTTTTAAAAATTCTAGGGAGAGTTTTTAAGGGATGCCAGTAATTTATTTAAAACACAGGTATCTCTATAGGGGAGCTGCTGTGTCTGCTTATAAAATGCTAACCCAATCCATTGTTCTTCTGAGGCATTTCACGACAATGTGCAATCGGCCAGTGCAGAGGATTTTATTGGAACTGCAGTGAGGGTTTAACTGGTGTTTAATTGCCTGTGCACTGACACGTGGTGTAAAATAGATATTGGCCCAGAATTTGCGGTCCTGATGACGGGTAACTGGCAGCATTCGCCATCACTTCACCTTTGAAACTGACCGCAACTTCAGGATTTAGCGCATGCGCAGCCCAACGTGCAAATCCTGAAGTTGCGGTCTGTCATTCACTGCTCCTCCACAGGCTGCGCTGTTCCCTACTTAAAATGTTATTCCTGTTGGCTCTAGGTTCTATGAGTAATGTTAATGTAAATGGCAAACTATAATAACAAAAGAATGAATGCACTTTTACCTAGCATCTCAACCATGTTACTCAGAAACATCCCAAAGCATTTCACAAATAATAATTTCAGTTTGGGTAGTGCTTAATGGGGGAAAGCAGTTCCACAGTGTAAACATACAATAAGCTTATCAGTAATAATCAGGTCAAAACATACCTAAACTCTTTAGAAGCCTTCTTAAAACTCATCTTTTCAACCAAGCTTTCAGTTACCTCTCCTAACCTTCTCTCCATGGCTTGGACGTTTTTCTACACAAAGATGCTACATAAATGCAAGTTACTGTTGTCACTCTTATTACTGTAATGTATTTCCGTTCACATTTAAAATGTAAGGCCCTCACTGCTTTGGAAAGCTGTTAGCGAGAACCATTACAAGCAGCATTTATTTCATAGCAGATAGCTGGAGATACAGATACAGATCAGCCATGATCTAATTGAAAGGCAGAACAAGCTCGAGGGGCTGAATGGCCTACTCCTGGTCCTATGTTGCTATGTTCCTTCCCTAACCCACCAATCGGTGGAGAACTACTGGTTTCCTCACACCTGTAGATGATTGTTGGCAGCATCAGACGCTGTTCGATTTCAAAGCTGAGACAATAGTTAACAAATTGTTATTTGTCTGTCGGTAAATTTTAAGACTTCTTGTCTGTTGGCCAATATTACTGGATCTGTCAGAGTGTTTCTAACAAAACTGGGGACTGCAGCAGCCTTACCCCAATGTAGAACCAGCTCCACAATATAGAAAGAATAAGCAACACAGGGAATGCAATTTCCAGAGATAGTCTTTGAAAGGGACCTGGGTGTAACGGCAGACATAAAATGCTGGAAACACTCAGCAGGTCAGGTAGCATCTGTGGAAAGAGAAACAGAGTTAACGCTGATGAAAGATCATCGAACTGAAACACTAACTGTGTGTCTCTCCACAGAAGCTACCTGACCTGCTGAGTGTTTCAAGCATTTTCTGCTTTTATTTTGGGTTTCTAGCATCCACAATATTTTGCTTTTGTTTCAGTGATGGCAGACTGGTCACTTTCAATGATAAGACAATGTGTATAAGCAAGTTAAAAAAGCAAATGTTGGGATATATAGAATATTGAGTGTAAATCTTCAGAGAGTCTGCTGAGGCTTTGTAAGGTAATGATAAGAACATAAGAAATAGGAGCAGGAATAGGCCACTTGGCCCCTCGAGCCTGCTCTGCTATTCACTAAAATCATGGTTGATCTAGACTCAAAGCCACTTCCCAGCCCGCTCCCCATAACACTTCACTCCCTTATCTTATAAAAATCTGTCCATCTCCACCTTAAATGTATTTAATGACCCAGCCTCCACGGCTCTCTGGGGCAGAGAATTCCACAGATTTACGACCCTCTGAGAAGAAATTCCTCCTCATCTCAGTTCTAAAAGGGCGGCACTTTATTCTAAAACTGTGCCCCTGAGTTCTAGATTTCCCCACAAGGTCAGTATCTTATATGTTTCAATAAGATCACCTCTCATTCTTCTAAATTCTATTGTATAGACCCAGCCTGCTCAACCTTTTCTCATAAGTCAACCCCCTCATCTCTGGAATTAACCTAGTGAATTGTCTCTGAACTGCCTCCAATGCAAGCATATCCTTCCTTAAATAAGGAGACCAAAACTGTACACAGTACTCCAGGTGTGGTCTCACCAATACCCTGTACAGTTGTAGCAGGACTTCCCTGCTTTAATACTCCAACCCCCTTGCAATAAAGGTCAACATTCCTTTTTGATTACTTGCTGTACCTGCATGCTAACTTTTTGTGTTTCATGCACAAGGACCCCCAGGTCCCTCTGACCTGTAGCATTTTGTAATCTCTCTCCATTTAAATAATAATTTGCTTTTTTATTTTTCTTGCTAAAGTGTATAACCTCGCACATTCCCACATTATACTCCATCTGCCAAATGTTTGCCCACTCATCTAGCCTGTCTATATCCCTTTGCAGATTCTTTGAGTCCTCTGCACAACTTGCTTTCCCACCCATCTTTGTATCATCCGCAAACTTGGCTACGTTACACTCAGTCCCTTCATCCAAGTCATTATGGTCCCTTCATCCAAGTCATTAATGTAGATTGTAAATAGTTGAGGCCCCAGCACCGATCCCTGTGGCACCCCACTAGTTACTGTATGCCAACTGGAAAATTACCTATTTATCCCGACTCTCTGCTTTCTGTTAGTTAGCCAATTCTCTATCCATGCTAATATATTACCTCCAATTCCGTGAGCTCTTATCTTATGCAGTAACCTTTTATGTGGTACCTTATCGAATGCTTTCTGGAAATCTAAATACACCACATCCACTGGCTCACCCTTATCCACCCTGCTCGTTACATCCTCAAAGAATTCCAGCAAATTTGTTAAACATGATTTGCCTTTCATAAAACCATGCTGACTCTGCTTGACTGCATTATGATTTTCCAAATGCCATGCTATTGCTTCCTTAATGAAGGACTCCAGCATTTTCAGAACTAATTTGGAATATTTTGTGTCATTCTTCTCACCATATATCCAAGGGACACTGCTTTAACAGTTTTTCTGACACAATAATTAACACCTTTTCAAAGCAGAGATCCATTTATTGTCAATGTGACTGAAAATAAATTACTACAACTTCACTACATTTCAATAAAGACATACATGCACTGGCATGGATGCTGAGAAAAGCAACAAGAATGATCTCAACTATAATGGGGATGAGCTTTAAGGAAAGGACAAACCTTAAACCTGGAAAGAAGGTTATGGGTGGACTTTACCGAGGTATACGCTGATTATGAATTAGATGAATCCAGAATTTTATCTAGTAAGTGAGGTCAATAGGACAAGACATTAATTTAAATTAATGAAAATAAAATTTAATTTAAAACAGTTCTTAGAAAAATATTCTTTACTCAAAGGACGGTAAAGATTTGGAAGTCTACCAGCTGAGGTGGTGGAACCAAAGAGTTAGGGCATTTTAAGATACAATTGGATGCTAGACCAGGTGAGTTGAAACAATAAAAGGAAGAGATCAATGAGCTAATGCATCTCCTCCTTGAAACCGCTCATGTTACGATGGATGAGTGCATTGGATTTAAATCCAGAGCCTGGATTGATGCAATATAAATCTTCTGGCTTGCTCCAGTGACAGGAACTGTTTTTCATATCAACATCTATGTAATGGTGTTTCTGAAGTTGCAATATGACATTCCTGACTTCGTGGTACTCATGGGCATTGCTCAAATGAGTTCACAGGCAACAGCTAGTTTTATACTTTTATAACAGTAAAGCGAAAATTAAAAAAAAAACTTTTTCCTGACATCAGAAGCTCTAACTAATCTTCATCCAAAATCTGCAATGTTTTAATACTTCAAACATTGTATTCAGCTATTCCCCATTGTTCTCCATTCTACACTGAGCGTGTGGAGTACAGTGCATGTGGCAGTACACCTATAAGTGATAGTATGAGCAGTATTAGCCATCCTCACCCAGTCTGGCCTATATGTGATTCCAGTCCCACGCCAACACTTAACTGCCTTTGAAATGGCTTAGCAAGCCAGTCAGTCATATCAAACCACAACCAGTGATTCAAAACGAAGGCCCACCATGTTCTCAGGGCAACTAGGGATGGGCAATAAATGCCGGCCTTGCCAGCGATGCCCAGATCCTAAGGCATAATCAGACAAAAATGGACACCAAAACAAATAAGGAGCAAATAGGAAAGGTGACCAAAAGTTTGGTTAAAGATATCGGTTTTAAAGAGGGTCCTAACAAGAGGAGATGGAAGTGGGCAGGCAGAGGGATCGAGGGAGATAATTCCAGAGTAAGGGGTCTAGATGGCTGGAAGCGCGGCCGCCAATGGTGGGGCAAAGGGAGGGAAGGATGCACAAGTGGTCAGTGTCAGAGGAATAAAGTTCTGGAGCGGGTTGTAGAGCTGGAGGGGGTTACAGGGATAGGGAGGGACAAGGCCTTAAAGGGATTTAAACACAGGAAGATCATTTTAAATTGGAGGCATTGGAGGACTGCGGATCAATGTAGGTCAACAAGGACATGAGCGATGGTCAAGTGGGATTTGGTACGGGACGGGATACAGGCAGCAGAATTTTGGATTACCTTAAATTTGCAGAGCAGGAAGATGGGATACCAGCCAGGAGAACATGCAGCTTTACCTTGCAATTAACCAGAAGCAGTTAACGCTGAGAGAAAGTGGGAAAGTGTCAAATTCCAGGGTTAACGACGCTCACTTGGATACAAAGAGAGGGGGATGAAGCATCTCTCTCATAAGGACACAGCCCAAAGTACATCTGAGCACTTAGTCAGCAACTTCTTGCTTTGCGTGAGCAACCGATGTTCCAGCCTTCCGTTTACATGACTCACAGTGCTCGCCATGTTCACTTTCTGGAATAAATGCATTCCATTTGCAAATTTCCCTAGCCTCTGTTCCTGGAACAACACGCTTCCTTTAATCTTTTGTGGCGAGTCAATGCCTGTAATAAATACTCAATTTGTTTTTAAGCAGTAAATTAAGGAAAATGACCACTAAGCAAGCTGTCAGCTGATCAGGATCCCATTAATCATGTGGCCTTGGAGAAGACAATGGACTTGGACCCGCCAACATTTGGCTAACAAGCAGGTGGGAAAGAGCTGAGAAAGGGAAATGAGGTTCAAGGCAAAATGATGCAGCAAGAGTAATACATGAGCTGGATTGTGTTACAGTGAGGGCGACATTTAAGCTAGAGCATGTTAGAGAGAGAGCGAGTAATACACAGGCTGGAGCCTGTTAGTGAGAGAGTAACACTCAGGCTAGAACAGGTTGCATACAGTAATACACCGGCTGGAACTTGTTAGGAAAAGAGTAATATGCAGGTTGTGGAATGTTCCTGTACAAAGAAGGTGTCACACAGGCTGGACTGCGTTACAGCGAGGGTGACACACAGGCAATCAGCATTTGAGATTTCTACTTGTGTTGTCCATACATGTGGTCTATATTCAATGGATAACACACACTCTGCCGCCACCCATTCTATTCCTCCTATGTCCAAGTGCTGGTGCACCAGGCAAGCCCTGGTCCTGCTCTTCATGTGCTTCCAGTATCGCTGCCACAATTGCTGCCTCAGTAACTGCAGTTCCACTGTAACTACCTCTTTTCGTATATCATACGAGAAGCCACTGGGTTCTATTTCCACAATAAAAAAATGAATTACAGAATGCGATCTTAAGACACCAATAAAAACCCAAAAGCTCAATGTAATAAAAAGGAATTTAGAATCATAGACATGTACGGCACAGAAGGAGGCCATTCGGCCCATCGTGTCTGCGCTGGCCGAAAAAGAGCTATCCAACCTAGTCCCACTTTCCTGCTCTTGGTCCGTAGCCTTGAAGGTTACAGCACTTCAATTGCATATCCAAGTACTTTTTAACTGCGCTGAGGGTTTCCACCTCTACCACCCTTTCAGGCAGTGAGTTCCAGACCCCCACCACCATCTGGGTGAAAAAAGTTCTCCTCAACTCCCCTCTAATCCCTCTACCAATTACTTTAAATCTATGTCCCCTGGTTATTGACTCTCTGCTAACTTAATTCAGTTACCTTGACACAGTGGCCTTGTCACAGGCCTTTATTTGGGACTATTTTCAGTTGTACACCGTTTTTAGAATTGTCATCTTTTTTGAAACAGTCAGCTTTTCTATGATTTGTAACTTGGCATGCAAGCAATTCAGATAGTTGCAGAATTGGACCCTGTACAAGTCCATCCAGCATCTCAAGCACTGTGGCAATAAATTCAGTTATCAAGATGCTGCCAACAACATTGTAAAAAGTACTGCTCATTTACATCGTTTCCAGGTACTATAGAAACACAGTCACACCAGAACAGGGCTAAGAACACTTGACTTGTTTTGTCAAATGTCATCTATTTCACTTCACCAACAGGTATAAGAAATAAGTTTCAGCATTGAGCAAGGTTTTGAAGAATGATCTGTTCAAAATAACTTTCTGCATTCCTGCTGAAAACACAATACGTGAAGACGTTACTAATCATCACGCAGCTAACAAGGTTTTAATTAAATTCATAAATCAGGAGGGAGGCAGTTCAGTAATCTAAAATATAGAAGCAGCTGGCTCTTGGGTAGATTTTTATTTTTAAATAACCTGTATTAGCATCAATGTTAAAAGCAATGTTGTTGCTGGAATATGTTTTTGGGTAGGTTCAGTTCCTGGGACAAAAAATAAAGATCAAGATGACCCAAGGCTCGAGACCCAGGTTTGTGCTGACTTGATGCTGACAGGCTCCAGATTGGTTATGATCTCCCGCACATTTGAACATTGCGTTAAGGATCACTATCTAGACTCACACATCAAAAATGGCCATTTGGCTGAAGTACCAAAGGGTGACCACTTCCGTGGAACTGTACTCTGCATGCAGCAGAGCTTCCAGAAGAGGGGTGAAAATTGGAGGGGGAAAAAATATAACAACCATGAAGAGAGCACGCTGAAAACCCTCAATAAAGACATCCATCTTGACCACCAGGGTACATTTGTGATGCAGCATGCACTGTTTGTCAAGGAAAAGTGGAAGGGATAGAAACGGACATAACTGAAAATGGCAAGGAGCATGCTGGATGGTGCAGTGGCTCAGATTCAAAACTAACCCAGGCTGATGGGACGAATGTCTTCTCTGAAATTAGTTTGGACACTATGAACCCAACTTCCAATGGGCATGGTTCACAGGCAATTACACTAACCATTATTCCCTTAGAGGTAATATGATGCCTGTTGTGAAATGGAAATATATTAAAATGGCACATTTAACAGTGGAAATGCTTGAGGCTGATGCTAGGTGCTGTAAATTAAAATTGTTCTGCTCCCTGACCCGAAGATCCCTCACCTTGATGATCACAAAATAAAGACTATGGGAGTCATTTTCTGAGCTTGCCCACTGCCAGCGCATACTGGAAAGTTATGGCCATGCACATCTAAAGTACCCCCATCTATGTATATCAGTTTTTCAATGTATATATAATTTTTTACAGCTATAGTGTGTAGTAGTTGGGGGGAGGGTCAGCAACTATGAGATGTTTCTTTCAAAAAGTTCTTGACTTATTCAACACTAGACGTTTCACCATCTGTATTTTAAAAGGGAAAACATTCAAAACACAAACCAGCAGGTTGAACGTATTTGAGGACTGCTGTGTTTTTATAGGAACGCTCCATTTCACTAACTTAAGGAAACCACATGGGGGAAAACTGAAGGATAGAAATTATGTCCAAACAGAAACCATATCCCACAAACACTATATTCATAACACTGCATTTGAAATGTTGAAACCAAGCCAGCTGTGTGAGGCATTTATGTACGTTGATCAAAGTCACTGCCGAAATGCTACCCGTGCAATGAATAACTTCAATATGCACTACCAAAGGCCTTCATTTGAATGTCACAATCTAATCTTTGAATGCATGTTGCTGATTGACTCTTTACTTGGTTACAGATGTATTCAAAATGATGTTTATAGCAGAAACTTTGTGCCCCTTGCATCATAAAACAGTAGCTTTCTATAAACGTACCAGCATTACCATTTTTAGACTCCGATGAGACCACGCTGGTTGCAGATCACATCACTATGCTTTGTCTGAAGGTTTCTCATCTCTTTCCTGGCTAAATGCCTTTAAGATCTCAGAAAGCTAAATATTTAGTCTGCAGAGCACTGAACACCCTTCAGAAGCTAACAGGATAGTTCTCTGCATCAGTCAATGACTTTCATTTTAAACACTCAGTTTCTGAGTATGTCTTCTTTCAACCAGATACCCCAATGCAAATCAAAGGACTAGCAGAATGATGCTTAAAAGACGTTGAATTTATTGTGGTGCAACCCAGAACCTTGTGATAAGACATATATCTCTTTATTGCAACAAAACAGTTTGGCCTTAACAGACTATTTAAGAAAATATAAGCATAGTTGCCAAGCTTTTTCACTCACTGTTCAAACTGCTCACGTAGCATCCACTAAAATAGCTGTGGATCCTGGATCAATTGAAATTTTTAAGAATGAGATCGACTGATTTTTCTTAGGTAACGGTATCAAGAGATGTGAAACAAAGGTGGGTAAATGGAGTTGAGGTACAGATCAGCCATGATCTGTTGAATGGCAGAACAGACTCGAGGGGCTGAATGGCCTACTCCTGTTCTTATGTTCATACATTTACATATTAAAAACAAGAGACCATTAACTGCATTTTAACTGAGATCACTGCTCCGCTCTTGGTGTCATAATACACCATTCACAGTGAGAGGGCAAATAAGTAAAAAGTTTTACACAAGGAAATAAAGATAGAAGGCAATCCCTAATATACTAAAACACTATATTCTTGGACACTTCCTTTACATATTTCTAATTTGTGTATGTAAAACAAGATGTTGTGGTTCAGTTACTGACAGGACTAAAGTTAGCATAACCAGACTAGGAAAGGGAACTTCTTGGTGTCAAGTTATATAAAACATGTTGCATAACGGAAGATTTAGTAATACAGATTTCCACAGTGATAAGTGAAACAACCAGTCAGTGTTTTGTGCTGAAACTCCTGATCACAAGGGCTGCACATAACCAAGCCAAGTAAGGTCAGAGTGAAGCCAAAAGAGAGAGAAAGAAAAGCAAATCAAAACATTCCGTCATCAAACGAGGCGTTAGCGATTTAGAGATGTCAAGAAAATATCCACAGGGAGAAGCAAAATGACTGCAAGAAAAATACTCAATAGGGTCTCTGCCAATTTGTGTTTAGTGCTGTACCTTCCCAGCCTGGATTTCAAAAAACATTAAAGGTGCACTGTCAAAAAAAGTTTTGGGCTTGAAAGATATTTTATGAAAGCATCATGACTTTTTTCTTAAACCTCTTTGCTGTTAAACCAAAATGGAAACACTTTTTCACATTTTCAATGCCCTTCAATCTCCAACATGGCCATTTCTTAAAATCTGAAGTCTTCACACTTACAAGCCAGAAATTCTCAATGACCATACATCAAATGTGCTTTAAAATACCTGCATCTGATACTTGCACAGTTTGCTTGGCTTTTATTTATTATGCAGGATAAAAAGTCAGTGTCTAATGGCCACACATTGCATCTTAGGTCCTAGTTCTATATATAATTTTTTGGGGGTGGGGAAAAGGTGCAGTATTAAGATAGTGTTCTCTAGTTGCGATATTAGAGCGGAAAAGGGGAAGTTTTCATCCGCTCAACTGATTTCACCGATTGCCGGCTCTGGGGAGTTCCACAGCGCAGCCTGTGGCGGAGCAGGGAATGACTGGCCACAACTTCAGGATTTCCGCCTTTATCTGTGCATGCTAAATCCTGAAGTTACGGTCAGTTTCAGAGAGGTAATGATGGTGAACACTGACAGTTTTGCCGTCATTACCACCACAAAATCCGGGCCATTATCTTAGCACTAGAATGTGAGGATTTAAATGGAGAAATGGTTCAAACAGAATCCCTTTGGATTGAGCAATAACAAGTGATCAGTGACACTCTAATAATAATAATAATTAATAATAAATAATAATAATAATTCAACTTTATTGTCATTGCACAAGTACATGAACAACAAAATGTGATCTTGCAAGCTCCCATGACTGGGAGAAGCAAAGCCGCTGCGTCAGTGCGCGCCGCCATTCCATTTCCACCATTCCTCCTGTCCGACAATCTTCAGCCCACCGCCCGGGCCTGCTCACCAGCCGCTCCTCCCGTGGCTCCTTCCGTGACCTTCTCACCAACTGCCCCTCCTCGGGGCTCCTTCCATGACCTTCTGCACCTGGTCTTCCCTGATGGTCACCCCTCCAGGTACTAACCAGGCCTGGCTCTGCTTAGCTTCCAAGCCTTGCCAGTGACCCTGTCCCTCGTCCCAGGAACAGGGCTGGACATACATTACAGAGCAATGAATAGTGGAATGGAAATAAAGCCTACAATTTGCAGACAAAATAGAGAGGCATGTTTTAACAATAGCATTATAAACGCAATAGATTTTAATTATCCCAAAACGGCCATGAATAGGGAAGATGTGGTGAGAAAAAGGAGTTGAGTTTTTTTATCATCATCTTCAGGACGGTTTTCTCAGTCAGTATGTTTCGGTAAGGAAACAAACAATATTTGACATGGTTCTGGTTACTGATGCAGAGCATTTATGGAATCTAAAAGTAAGGGAATATCTGGGAAGCAGTGACTGTATTATAATTCTGTTTAGTAGAACTACAGAATAGGATAAAAGAAGTCAAGGACAAGGGTAACTGACTGAAAAAAAGAAAATTTTGCCAAGATAAAAATAGGACCTGGGTCAGATTAGATGGAAGGAAAAATTGGAAAATAGAAGCATAGATTAGCAATATTTAGTCAGGAGATGAAAAGGGTACAAATTAAGTGTATTCAAGTCAGGGGGAAAAAAAGGAGTGTGTTGAAGGCTGGGGCTCCATGGGTCAATAGGGAGATTAGATGAGATTTGAAACTAAACAAAGTACTTAGCATTTATAGGGCTAATAATAAAGAAAGTCAGAATAATGGCCTGGAACTTGCGGTCAGCGGTGAAGCAAAGGCGTTTGCCGCTGGCCCTGAAGTAAGCTTTGCACAAAGATCTCGCGATCTCGGTGTTGAGAAGCTCGGGTTTTCCGACGCGTAATTCAAATCAACGGAACATAGTGGGGATCCCCTAGTGCGAGCTGCTATGACGTCAACAAGCTGTCTAAGCAGCCGATCAAAACACAGAATTCTCAGACTGCGAACAAGGAAGTGGGCAAGCTCTTCAAATTCTAACTTTTTAAAAACGTTAGAGAGAGCAAAAGAAAGACTGGGGCTCTCACATGGGGAAAAGGCAAACCTGAAATAAAGATGAACAAACTTTAAAATAAACTTTTTTTTTTTAAAGTTCTTAAAAATTTTAATTCTTATTAAAATGGCTAAATTTGACACTGCTCAAAATTAAAATTAATTTTTCAGACTCATTGCCTTTGTTTAGCAGTCAATACACTGTTAAAAACCCCAGTTACACCTTAATCCCTTTGGGTCTAACCTTTAGTGGGGAATTTAACAGCGCACTTACTGCGGAAGAGCCAAAGTTTTTGTCAGTTTCCTTGATTTGGGTGATTTCACTGACTGCCGGCTCCGTAAGGGTGGCGGCGAGGGGGGAGGGCACAGCACAGTCTGCATTGGAGCGGTCAATGACAGACCGCACCTTCAGGATTTCCACATGCGCCTGCGCCAAATCCCGAAGTTGCAGTCAGTTCCAAAGGCAGAATGATGGCAAAAGCTGCTAGTTCGCCGCCATCACGACTGCAAAATCCAGGCCAATGTTCCAGAATTCTGTGGAACGGAAAATTGTGCAAGATTACTAGATGACGACAAATGTGTCCCCACTTTTCTAAAAAGGAGTCAAGGATATGCCAACAGCTTTATTGAAGTTAGGCCTAGTTCAGTTGTTGGTAAATCACGAGCGTGTGCCACAGGATAAAAGTACTAAGCATTTGGAGAAAGTTAAGACAATCAGGGCCAGTCAGCGCAGATTTCTAAAAAGGTCTTGCTTGGCCAAACCCTCTGGTTGGGAGAGAGGAAGCAAAGGGGGAGGGGGAAAATAAATGTTCTCAGAATGGAGGGGTGTGGGGAAGGGTGTTCCACAGAGGTCTGTGCTGGAGTCACTGGTATTTGCCATATACATAAACATTCTGGAACCGAGAACATGGAAATTTCCCGATGACAGCAAATTGGAAGATATGGTAAATTGTGATGAAGACTGAGAAGACTGCAACTGGGAAGCGATAGACCAGCAGAAGGAGCAAATAGGTCACAGATGAAGTTCAATGCAGTAAAATGTGAAGTGTTACATTTTGGAAGCAAGACCAGAGAGAGGAAATACTTCTTCAATTAAGATTTTAAATGAAAGGAGGAGTATAGATACACAGATGGCACAGTGCAAACAGATAAGGTCATAAAAAGGCAAACAGAATGCCTGGTTTTGTAACAAGAGTGATGGGGGGGTAATTCTGACTCTGGGCAATAGAGAAATGGAAATGAAAATCATCGGGAGATGTGTAACGGGCGGCTGAATCAATATCGCCCATTTTACACCATCACCCAAAGTCAAAATCACCCCCATAGAATACAAAAGTGAGTAGGTAATGCTGAACTTCTACATGACCTTAAGTTAGACTGCCATTACAACATTAACAGTATATGGATACCCCATTATAGGATGGAAAAAGTGTTGTGTAGAACTCCCTAGGATGTTGCAGTTATAAAGAGACTTGGAGTTAGCTTTTCACTCGGTTAAGGATGACCCAATAGAGTGCTTGAAGATTAATAAAGGGTTATGGTGAGGTAAATAGAGATAGATTGTTTTCACTGGTCTGTGAGATGGTAATAAAGGGGCACACATTTAAGAAAATCATCAAAAGGAATAGGGAATGGGAAAAAAAAAATCTTTACACATACAGTAGTTAGAATGTGGAACTCTGCCATGAGCTGTTGCTGAAACAGAATCGATCAGTTCTTTCAGCAGAGAATCAGTCCGTTGTTGGAAAAAGGAGAATATCAAGGGGAGGGTTTTGGAGAGTGAACAGTGGAGTAGGCTTAGGCTGTTTAGAAGAAACACCCTGGCACGGACTTGAGTCTATTTCTGTTCTTTTAGAATTCAATGGGTCAATACTAACTGATGGAAACTTAAAAAGTGATCACTAAGATTAAAACCAGGTTTGTCAGGTTGGAGAAACTGGGAAAAGTTTCTCCAAATCTGGAAAACAGATCTCACAGGAACAACTTGCAAAGCAGAGGGTCTGGAAGGAAGTGACGGTAAAGACATTCCTACCTGGAGAAAATAGTGCCTCAATTACCTAAGATGCAAGTAGAAATAATGACAGTGATCCAGTCAGCAGATTCACAGTAAATAATATTTAAATTTACAATTCCGAGATAAAAATGAAGATATTCAGGGGGACCAGTTAGCTGGGAGATTTGCCATCAGAGGGGAATCTGTAGTAATACCAAAATAACGATATTTCCCCATCTCTCCCAAGAGCCACAGAAGAGAAAAGCAAAATTCAGTTCTATGAAAGAAGTACTTGTGGCAAAGGGATTCAATTTAGACAGCTGGAAGCCACAAGGCTGCAGGTGGATATCAGCAGCTCCGAAATGTTCTCATTCCCACAGCAAGTAAAAGAAAAGGATGAGTGAAAACTGGTCAGAACTGGCAGGGAAATGCAAAAAGAACAAAGAACTGATTTCAGATGAACTGTGTGTGGTTTCTACTGAGATTATTTTACTGTACTTTGAAGCAAATGAGAACTACTTCTCAGAGTGGATTCTTACACTGTGCCCTATTCCATCGATTATTATTTTATATTCCGAACATTTTTCCACTGGAAGTGGTTTTGTAATAACGCCAGCTCTGGTTAATACTAAATCACAGTTGTCCAGAAATGTTAAATAAAACTTTAAAAAGTTAGTTCTGACATCAGAAGTGTCTGGCTATGTTCTTCGGTAATGTTAGAAGAAGTTGCTACAGACCAGCAGTGAGAAAAATGCATAATTGCATCTGATGGGGGCAAGCTGAGAAATCAACTCACCCATTACGCAACCCAAGGGCGGCGGAGCCAATGCAAGTGCCAACAGTGGTAGCCATTTAGCCTGGTCGCCGGTGACACTTTTCATCAGAGTCACCCGCTGAAACCCCCTCTCACGGAGAGTTTCATTTCCTCCAATAGTAAGAGTACTCGTTCCTTTTTGTCCCAGGGTTGCCTTCCACGCCGCTTTTGCCACCCAATGTAACACTATAATATAAATGGACAGGAGTGGGCAAGGTGGGGAATAACCTTATAAACAACATGCAATGTTTAGATTTTTTGGCTGAAAAAGAAATTGGAGATAGAGTGGGAGAAACTTAACTCACACCCATTTTGCACCTGAAAAACATTGGTCCACTATATTGCAAGAATACCAAGGCCAGAGAGTTGTAGATGAGCACTTTCATGTACAAGCCAGTATGATTGTGTAATGGTTATGGTACTGCAGTACAGTAATCTAGAGTTCATGAGGTCAAATTCCACCATGGCAAGTAGTGAAATTGATCTCAGTAAATCTGTTAGGCCACAGCTGGAATAATGTGTGCAGTTCTGGTCGCCACACTATAGGAAGGATGTGATTGCATTGGAGAGGGTGCAGAGGAGATTCACCAGTGTAGTGTATGTACCTTTAAGGGGAGAACTACTTTTTACAGCTCCTGTATGCTGTAGTACCGGCAGTGACCACACCTGTATATAACCCTGAGTAGGGATCTGTACTGCTTAGTTTTAGAGCAACCCTCAACCAGTAAACACCTTTTGATTGTTATCTGCAGCCTCTGTCGATTATTTGAAGGACACACTACCTAAAGATATCCAGATTTAACATTGGCGACGAGTCGTTTCGAACCTACCTGCAACTCTGAAGAAGGCGGCCGATTCCACCAGTGCGGGCGTCGACCATCCAGGGAGAACGTGAGCATCGCAGAGGAGGCTGTAGAGAGCTGGGCTTGGTTCTCCAGCCACGACGATCGAGCGCAGCGGGCTGGCAGCAGGTACGGTGCAGACTCTTCCCGGACAGCGGCGGTGGGAGCCGACCGATGGCACAGAAAAAGGCCGAGCAGCGTCGACGGGTAAGAGAGAGGGTAAAGCGCACAGGGCGCAGCCGGGGTTGAAGACCGAGCGGCGCCAAAGAGAGAGGGGAAAACGCGCAGAGCGCGGCCGGTGTTCAAGGGCTGAGCAGCGTCCGCGGGGGAAGAAAAGAAGGGAGAGAGCGGGAAGACGCCATTTTGAGCCAGTGGAGAAGAAGGGAGAGCGCGGGAAGAAAGGAAAGCGCGGGAGACGCCATTTTGAGCCAGCAGAGAAGAAGGGAGAGCGCGGGAGACGCCATTTTTAGCCAGTCTAACCACACCCAGGGATGCCGAAGAGTGGCAGTGTCACAGCGCTCGACAATGAAGTCGAAGATTGGGCGACATATATAGAGCGCATAGAGGTGTACTGCAAGGCGAATGAGGTGCCAGATGCCAGGAAAGCACTGGTATTGTTGAATTCCATGGGTGCAAAAATGTACGGCTTACTGCGAAACCTAGCAACCCCAGAGAAGCCAGTGGAAAAGGATTTTGAAAGCATAGTGACAATCCCACAGGACCACTTAAACCCCACACCACTGCTGATAACAGAAAGATTTCAGTTCCACAAAAGGAACCAGCATAAAGACGAAAGTAATGCTGAGTATTTAACGGAACTGCGCAAGCTATCGAAACACTGCCAGTTTGGAATGGGACTAGCAGATACTTTAAGGGACAAGTTTGTGTGTGGGCTTCAAAGTGAAGGAACCCAGAAACGGCTTCTATCAGAAAAGGATCTTACGCTGGACAAGGCTTTCAACATGGCAGTATCACACGAAGCAGCCGCACGGGGCGCTGCAGAGATACAACGGAGACCGCAAGAATATGGCACAAATGAAATGTCATATGGAGCAGTGAAGTGTTATCGCTGCGGCAGAACAACACACGACCATAAGGATTGTTGGTTCAAGGACCAAGTGTGCAGACAGTGTGGAAAAGTAGGACACATAATAAGAGTCTGCAGGTCGGGAAAGAAAACCAGCAGCAAGAAACCTCCACAGGAGAAGTACAAAAAGGTACATAAGGTGACGGAGAGTAGTTCAGACGAACAGAAAAGTGATACAGACTCTGGAAGCAAGGAGCTGGGTTGTCTGAAACTACATAATGTAACCAAAATGGAGGCTCACCAAACTATCTGGGTCATGCTCAAGATAGACGGAGTCCAAGTGAAAATGGAATTGGACACAGGATCAGCCCTAACAGTCATAAACCGAAGGGACTACAAGCGGCTATTCTCACATACACCCTTGAGAGATACAGAGATTGTCTTCAAGACGTACACGGGACAAAAAGTCTACCCCAAAGGAAAAATAAGGGTGAACGTGATATACAACGGCAAGAAAACACCAAAAATGGACCTATATGTATTGCCAGATGGAGGACCACCACTACTAGGACGTGAATGGATCCGGAAGATACAGTTAGATTGGCATGCCATACAAGCACTGATGGTAGATGCCAAAAAGGATGACGACGTCACACCTGGACGACTGTCAAAAATGCTAACTGACGCACAAGAAGTGTTCCAGGAGGGACTCGGAACACTAAAAGGCATAACAGTGACGATCAAAATAGAGGAAAATGCAAGCCCAAAGTTTTTTTTAAGGCCAGACCGGTGCCTTATGCGATCCGCCCAGCCGTCGAAGCAGAGCTGGAAGGTTTGGAACGTTCTGGAGTACTGTCCAAAGTGGACTGAAGTGAGTGGGCTACACCCATCATTCCTGTAATGAAGAGGTCGTTGAGTAATACGCCTGGGGAACCAAAGAAGGTTCGCATCTGTGGGGACTTTAAGGTGACAGTGAACCCAGTCCATCACACGGTACAATATCCGCTTCCGCGGATTGAAGATATTTTCGCCTCGTTATCTGGAGGAAAACGCTTCACTAAGATTGATCTGGCCCAGGCGTACCTGCAAATGGAAGTAGAAGAAGCCTCGAAACAGTACCTCACGATCAACACTCATAAAGGTCTCTACCAATAAAACCGGCTGGTGTTTGGGGTAGCATCAGCTCCGGCTATTTGGCAAAGGGCAATGGATCAAGTCCTGCAAGGGATTCCAGGGACCCAGTGTTATTTGGACGACATCCTGGTCACGGGCAAAAATGACAGTGATCACCTCGCCAACCTGGAGCAGGTGCTCACTAGATTGAAGGAATATGGGCTCCGAGCTAATCACCACAAATGCGAGTTTTTCCAGAAGCAGATCTCATATTGTGGTCACGTTATTGATGAAGAGGGGTTACATAAGTCCCCTGAAAAGATTGAGGCAGTAGTCAAGGCTCCAGCACCGGAAAATGTGTCACAACTGAGGTCGTTCCTCGGGCTGGTGAACTACTACCATAAGTTCTTGCTGAATTTGTCTACAGTACTACACCCACTGAACACCCTACTGCAAACGGGGCTACCATGGAAGTGGAATGACGGATGTAAACGAGCTTTCCAGAAGTGCAAAGAATTGATCACATCAAAAGAGGTGTTGGCTCATTTCAACCCAGCACTACCAATTCGGTTGGCGTGTGATGCATCACCCTATGGTATTGGAGCGGTGCTGTCGCACAAATTCCCAGACGGCTCGGAGAGGCTAGTAACCTTTGAGTCTCGGTCACTAACCTCAGCCGAGCGTAACTACGCCCAGATTGACAGGGAGGCCCTCAGCCTAGTGTGGGGAGTGAAAAAGTTCAACCACTATCTGCACGGGCAGAAGTTCACCTTGCTGACTGACCACCAACCACTGGTCTCCATCTTTAATCCAAAGAAGGGCGTTCCGGTGATGACTGCGCAACGGCTACAAAGATGGTCCCTTTTTCTAGGGGCGAACCAATATGAAATAGAGTATAAGGGCACGAAACAGCATGGAAACGCTGATGGGCTATCACGCCTGCCACTGCCTACTGTGGAGGAAGCACCAGCAGTGGACCCTGTCGAAATATTTTATTCGTCTATAATTGAACGCTTGTTCGTAATTAACGTGGATATAGAGAAGGAGACCCGAAATGACCCGACACTGTCTCGGGTATATGATTTGATGGTGAAGGGATGGCCAACACATGGCGACTCACTGTTGCCAGCATTCTCATCCAGAAGAGAACAGCTGTCAGTATGCCAGGGGACCTTGATGTGTGGATCCCAAGTGGTAATCCCACCCAAGTTAAGGGAGAGAGTGCTCAATGAGCTTCACGAAGGCCATCTGGGAGGGGTGAAAATGAAAAGCCTTGCTAGGGCTTGTGTGTGGTGGCCGGGGATCGATCAGCAAATCGAGGACCTGACAAAGAGCTGCTCAGGATGCCAGAAGGTCCAAAATGCACCACCACATGCCCCTCTACACCCATGGGAGTGGCCCTCCTCTCCATGGCAACGGGTGCATATTGATTTTGCTGGTCCATTCATGGACTCAATGTTCTTAATAGCAGTGGATGCACACTCGAAATGGCCGGAGGTGATCAAAATGTCATCCACCACCACGGAGAAAACGATTGCAGTCCTACGGACCATATTTGCCAGGAACGGCTTGCCAGAGCAGATTTGCTCTGATAACGGACCACAGTTTGTGTCCGAAGAGTTTCGGAAATTTATGAGAAGGAATGGGGTAAGGCATTACACATCCACCCCGTATCATCCAGCCACAAATGGATGGGCCGAGAGGTTCGTACAAACCTTTAGAAAGGCAATAAGGGCCATGTGCGATGACGACATTCCACTGCAGCATAAGGTGGACAATTTCCTGTTAGCCTACAGAAATGCGACACATGCATTTACCAACCAGACCCCGGCCATGATGTTCTTTAACCGGAGGTTGAGATCTCGTCTGGATTTGCTCAGACCAAATGTACGAAGAAATGTTGAGAATAAGCAATTCCAGCACATCAATGAGAAGCCGACAAGGAGCTTCAATGTAGGGCAACCAGTCTTGGCCCGCGACTACCGAACAGAGAAATGGCAACCAGGAACGATATGCACACGGCAGGGGCCACTAATGTACACAGTGCATGTTGGGGAGAACATTGTGAGACGCCACGTCGACCAGATCCTAGCGTCACAGAACGAGTCAACCCCATGCCTCGCGTACCTGGTAATGAACCCGACATACAGGTAGCATCTACCCCAGAAACAGTAGTATCGGAAGCTGATGAACCAACCGGCAACAGGGGGCCAGAATCGCCTCCGCACCAAGAGCAAGACACTCAGGAAAGGCGCTATCCAGAAAGGATCAGGAAGCCGCCCCAAGACTGAATTTATAAATGGACTATTTTCAGTTAATGTTGCATGTTAAAAGTGTTAATTGTTAAATGAATGTTATGGTACTGTTAATCTAAAAGGGGAGGAATTGTAGTGTATGTACCTTTAAGGGGAGAACTACTTTTTACAGCTCCTGTATACTGTAGGTACCGGCAGTGACCACACCTGTATATAACCCTGAGTAGGGATCTGTACTGCTTAGTTTTAGAGCAACCCTCATCCAGTAAACACCTGTTGATTGTTCCTCTGCAGTCTCTGTCGATTATTTGAAGGACACACTACCTAAAGATATCCAGATTTAACAACCAGGACGTTACCTGGGCTGGAACATTTCAGCTATGAAGAGAAACTGGACAGGCTGGGGTTGTTTTCCTTAGAGCAGAGAAGGCTGAGGGGGGACCTGATTGAGATGTACAAAATTATGAGGGGCATAGATAGGGTAGATAGAAAGGAACTTTTCCCCTTAGTAGAGGGGTCAATAACCAAGGGGCATAGTTTCAAGGTAAGGGGCAGGTGGTTTAGAGGGGATTTGAGGAAAAACCTTTTCACCCAGAGGGTGGTTGGAATCTGGAACTCACTGCCTGAAAGGGTAGTAGAGGCAGGAAACCTCAACATTCAAGAAGCATTTAGATGAGCACTTGAAACGCCATAGCAGACAAGGCTATGGATCAAGTGCTGGAAAATGGGATTAGAATAGATAGGACTTGATGGCCGGTGCAGACACGATGGGCCGAAGGGCCTCTTTCTGTGCTGTATAACTCTATGACTCTGATAATTGGTGGGCCAGAATGGGGAAAAATACGACCATGAAAGCTGCTGAAATGCTGTAAAAACCCGACTGGTCCACTAAGCACCTCTACTCAGTCTGGCCGACATTTGGCTCCAATCCACACTACATAGTCGAGTCTTAATATCCTCTGAAGTAAATTAGCAAGCCATCAGTTGGGCAAATAAATGTGTCCTTAGCAGCATCGCCCACAACCCGAGAATATATAAAAAAGAAACCTGCAGCCAAACCAACGTTACCCTGCAGTACAACACGCAAATGGACAAGACAAGGACATTGCTGCACCATTCACAGAACAACCGTGGAAGCTTGAAGTTGGCTTAAACCAAGAATACAAGGAATATTTTTTAACTACACCCTTCAGAGGGTTGAGATTTCATCATGTTTTTCCCCCCCCTATTTAATAAGCTGCTCAGACGTGCAAAGCAGGCGCTGAATGAAAAACTATATTTAAATTGTTAGCTACACTTGTTTTCATAACCTGAACAGAACAGGTTTTCTGGGGAATGTTGGATTTAATAAAAGCGATATACTTAAAAAGGGTTATGTGCTGAAAGGGATAGCTTTGAATTTTAGAATCTGGCCTCTTAAGAATCTATGAAATGCTTATTTCCTGTGAGCCAAAATTGTATGCATAGCTGTATACCACAGTCACAGAGCACAAGTATAATCACAGTATCCTATCCAGAATGTACTGTGGTCAAAAAAATAATGGCACAGCATCATTCACTCTTTCTACTCTACTCCCCGAAGAATGCTGGTTAAAAAATAGCATTAACAAATAACATTTTCAGCGGGATTTCTGCAGTCCATAGCAGTACATGGTACAACAAGAAGTTGCATTTATATAGCACATTTAACATAGTAAAATGTCCCACGGCACTTCACAGGAGCAATTATCAAACAAAATTTGACACCGAGCCACATAAGGAGATATTAGGACAAGTGAAAGTGGTAGGTTTAAGCAGTGTCTCAAAGAAGAGAGGTGTAGAGAGACGGAGAGGTTTAGGGAAAGATTTCCCGAGATTAGGGCCTAGACAGCTGAAGGCACGGCCACCAATACAGAGCATTTAGCAGATTATTCTTGGGTGTGAGTTATTGTAGTATCTTAACTCGGTGTGGCCCTTTTATTTTTCCCCCTCTAAAGCACCTTTGGATGCTTATCTACATTAAAGGAATTATGTGCATCATTGTTTAATGGGAACAAGCTTTTACGGTGGAAATGCAACTGATCAGTGACAGCACAAAGCCATCAGCTCTGGAGCGATTTGGCACGCCACAGAAACCCGTTTCAGGGCATTAAACTACAGCCCAGGATATCTTCAACCATCCGCATCAGGGACCTGGAGACTTGGTTTAATCCTTGTTGGCTTTGTTCTAATTAAATTACATTGTCTTCAGTCAAAGAGCCTCAAACCACCGATCAGAAGCACTTGGGAATTGCATTTCTCAAACCCTTCCAAAGTATCTACCACAATATTAGATTTGCTAAAATGATTTGCTATACAATTTAATACCAAATATCACACAGCCATAACACATATGGTGAAAAGCACATTTTGCCCTCAGCAATATCTTCTGTATAAAGTAGAATTATACAGAAGTGCACAGACAGCTTTACTGAAGCAGATGGGAATTTTGATGAAAAACAAATGTATTTCCCAAAAACTGCCCTTGGACAGTGTTGTGGTGCAGAACATTGATGTAGGGATAGGTTGGTGCCCAAAATCTCTCGCTTGAGTTGCTGAACTTGGCATTGTCATTCAGGAGAGGCGCAGAGTCGAGTTGGGGTACTTGATCAAAGATGCGGGGAAAAAACACACCAAAATAAGAAAGAGGACAAGTAACTTCCTAGAGTGTGGCTCAAGATCATCACTGGCCAAGGCTGACAGTCAGGTTGCCTAACACTCTCCTCGCTGGATTGGAGAATGATGTGAAACATGGATGGAGAAAAACATTAAGAAAATAAATTGTCCTGTCAATAAGCTTGTCCAAATAGAGAATGCAGTGGTTGAGGGGTCTGCAATGAGGGGGAATTGATACTAGATTAAATGCAAGAGATAAAGGACAGGTAGTAGGAGGATTTATTTTACACAGAAGGTTGTGAAGCTGTGGAATGCACTACCAGAGTTAACGACTGAAGCAGAGGCCATGTCAACTTTAAGAATAGGTTAGATAGGTGGTTGAAGGAAAAGGGGATAAAGGGATATAGGAACAGGGCACGCACATGGGACTACTACTTGTGTGGAAGATAAACATCAACAGAAACTGGTTGGACCAAACAGCCGGTTTCCATGTTGTAATTATGATGTAATTCTAGCAGCAGCTGCTGGTTAACAGTCGAGAGTGAGGGCCTTGGCCCAATTTCCTTTCTCCAAACCAGAGAACTGAGGCCAATTGTAGCACCACTACTGCTGCGTAAGAAATTAACTTCTGACCCTCCTGTCGGGTTAGTTCAACTGTTCACTGAGCCTTCAGGAGAGCTCACCCATTTCCTTGAACCTTGAATAATTGGAAAGGAATTTTTTTTGTTGACAATACCTTCATAATTCTGATCAGAGGCTTTATTGTAATAGATGCAGCTGCTTGTTCTCGGTTTGGAATCCTAATTCCTGAGCATGAATCTTTATTTTATTCCTTCACGAAGAGTTTCACACTGCCTCTTTTATATTTTCCAAGTTAACCTTGTTCATTAAAAGGAGCCTATATACTTACATTATTTAAAAGATTAAAATACACCCTCATCACTCTGGAAGATCTATGCTACAGTTTGTCCATCGTGCCCATCACCCAATTGGTCCGACCACCATTGTGATCACCTTGAGTGACGGACATAATAATGAACTACTACACATATTGCTGTATTGCTGACAGGGGGATAGGGTCAGGTTATAAATATGCAGGAACATGCACTTACAATCTGCTCAGCACACTCGCATGCAAAACGGCAACCAAGGTGAGGAACAATATTAACTGGAAGAGTTTTTGTCAAATTACAATACCAAAACTCCATTCTCAGCAGCAATTATGGTGTAACATTTATAGTGCATAATTTTCTTAATTATGAAGCTCACATTGTGATAATTTAAAACTTGAGCAAACTGTTTCTGGGAATACAACCTGCCTGCATACAATCCTGTAACATATTACCTTAATGTTTACTGCATCAACATTATTAAAAACAACAGATCTTGTTGTCAAATTACGAGATGTGAAGTAAAAGCAAAATGCTCCAGGCAAGGAAGAACGTGTGGACCAAGACTGAGAGCACGGTGTTGAAGGTCACCAGTTAACACTGGCTTCATCAGGCATGTCAGGAAGCAACATTAATAATGGGCAATTGCAAAATACTGCGGATGCTGGAAATCTGAAATAACAACAGAAAATTCTGGAAGCACTCAGCAGGCCAGGCAGCATCTGTGGAGAGAGAAACAGGGTTAATGTTTCAGGTCTGGGACCCTTGGGATCCCAGTCCTGAAACATTAACTCTGTTTCTCTCTCCACGGATTCTGCCTGGCCTGCTAAGTGCTTCCAGCATTTTCTGTCGTTATTAATAATAGGCACATGTTTAGGCATTTTGGTGCTGATAAAATCAAGCGCACGTCCCTAGCTGAACAACGTGAATTCTAGTGAAATGCATATATCCTCCACATTTATTAGAAACAGTTTCCGAATGTTTCAAGTAAGTTTTCCATTTCTGGTTCTCGTCCTCAGATGATCGGGCCACTGAGTGACCTGATTTGATGCCTTGGGATCCATAGATTAGGAGCTGCACAGTCAATCAGCTACCAATTGTCCCGATAACATCCAGCCTCTGCTGGGTGCTTTCCCTGACAAACCAAAATCAGCAGCTTGTTCACATCTGAAATCGTGTGCACAAACCAGAATGCTCCCTGCTATATTGTGCGCTGTGAATAAACATCCAGACATGCTGTGCCACCCTGCCAGCTGCTGTACATCTGCAAACAAACTGTGGTTTAGAATAAAGGTGGAACTGGTTGCTAAGCGCTTTACAGATTAGAGTTCAAGTTTGCAGTTTCTATGGATGGCAAATTCCTGCAAGAAGAAGTTAGAACAAATTAATTCACAGCTAATGCAGAGCAACAACATGACACCCAGGTATGAACGTACTCTTCAGCCATCTAGCGTGCTTTCTGCTTTCTTGAATGCTTATGGCGCAGAGATCAAGTCAAAAGAACCAATTTCTCTACATGGAACAGGACTTTTGAAAAGGGTCCCCCCCTCCCTAGAGTTACGGTGAACAGAAACAGAAATTTATGCAACAGGCATGGCTGCACAGACTGTGAAAAATGCTCGTTATCACGCTGACAGCAACATTACCACACATTTTATTTCTGGCACAATTTATTCATCTCTAATGTTTATTAACGTAGCGTAGTTATTAACATGCGTCTCATAAACAGAATGCACAAGTGGCAGCTGAAGAATAATTTTCTTCCGAAGGATGAGCTGTGTAACCACTCTGGGTCTTTGCACTGTGAAATCAATTCTGCAGGCCAAAGTTTTCCAAAAAAAAGCGGAGTACCCATGATGGATCATCACAAGTAATCCTGTTAGCAATGCAATAAGCTCTGCAAGATGTTCCCTTTGGTAAAGCTAACTAAAAGATATCTATGTTGCTGCTAATAGCCTTTTCTTGTACAGTAACAAGCCACAGTGCAAAACTGGGTTAGAAAAACAATGGTGTCTGTAGTGTATGTGCCTTTAAGACAGAACTACTTTTACAGCTCCTGTATACTCTAGTACCGGCAGTGACCACACCTGTATATAAGCTTTGCGCATGCCTCTGTATCCCCAGTCTTGAGACTACCCTCCTCCAGTAAATACCTGTTTATTGTTAAGTTACAGCATCCGTGTGGTTATTGAAAAACAGCAT
The DNA here is from genome assembly GCF_052327205.1 of Somniosus microcephalus. Lineage (NCBI taxonomy): Eukaryota > Metazoa > Chordata > Chondrichthyes > Squaliformes > Somniosidae > Somniosus > Somniosus microcephalus. Next base: position 183,637,609 of record NC_140997.1, on the reverse strand, counting down.
ACCCTCAGAATCACGGATCTAACAGTGGCGACGAGTGTTGATTCGAATCTACCTGCAACTAAAAAAAAAGTCGAGGCCAGGAACACGGGCGTCGACCATGAGCAACCGCCCAGTCGTCAAGCAGAGAGTGAACATCGCAGGGGAGGCTGTGGAGAGCCGGGCTTGGTTCCCCAGCCACGACGATCAGCAAGAGACTGACGACAGGTCAAGTGCAGACCCTTCCCGGGCAGCGGCGGCTGGAGCCGACCGACGGCGGAGAGAAAGCCGAGCAGCGTCGACGGGGTAAGACAGAGGGTGAAGCGCACATGGGGCGCAGCCGGAGGTTGAAAACCGAGCGGCGTCGAGAAAAAAACAAAAACAAACCGGAGAGAGAGAGGGTAAAGAAACAGCCGGGTTCAAAACCGAGCAGCTTCGAGAAAAAAATAAAAATAAAAAAATAAAAAGAACGCGCAGAGCACAGCCAGGGCTCACAGGCTGAACAGGGTCCGCGGGGAGAAGAAGGGAGAGCGCGGGAGACGCCATTGAGCCGCGGAGAAGAAGGAACAGCGCGGGAGATGCCATTTTTAGAAGCTGCAGCGGAGAAGGGTGAGCGCGGGAAGGAAGGAAAGTGCGCGAGACGTCATTTTGTGCCAGCGGAGAAGGGGAAGCACGGGAGACACCATTTTTGACAGTTAAATCACACCCAGGGATGCCGAAGAGTGGCAGTATCTCTACGTTCGACAAGGAAGTCGAAGATTGGGCGACATATGTGGAACGTATTGAGGTGTACTGCAGGGCGAATTAAGTGCCAGGTGCTAGTAAAGCACTGGTTTTGTTAAATTCCATGGGTGCAAAAACTTATGGGTTACTGCGAAATCTAATAACCCCAGAGAAGCCGGTGAACAAGAATTTCAAAAGCACAGTAAGAAATCTCCACAGGAGAAGTACAAAAAGGTACACCAGGTGATGGACAGTGGTTCAGACGAACAGAAAAATGACACAGACTCCGGAAGCAAGGAGCTGGGTTGTCTGAAACTGCATAAGGTAACCAAAATGGAGGATCACCAGACTATCTGGGTTACACTCAAGATAGACAGAGTCCAAGTGGAAATGGAATTGGACACAGGGTCAACTCTAACAGTCATAAATGAAAGAGACTACAAGCGGCTATTTTCACATATACCCTTGAAAGCTACAGAGATTGTCTTGAAGACGTATACGGGGCAAAAAGTCTACCCCAAAGGAAAAATAAGGGTGAAAGTGATATATAAAGGCCAGGAAATACCTAAAATGGATATATATGTATTGCCAGATGGAGGACCACCACTGCTAGGACGTGAATGGATCCGGAAGATACAATTAGATTGGCATTCCATACAGGCACTGAAGGTTGAGGCCAAAAAGGATGACGACGTCACACCTGGACGACTATCAAAAATGCTAACTGACGCAAAAGAAGTGTTCCAGGAGGGACTAGGAACACTAAAAGGCATAACAGCAACGATTTAAATAGAGGAAAATGCAAGCCCAAAGTTACTTAAGGCCAGACCAGTGCCTTATGCGATCAGACCAGCTGTTGAAGCAGAGCTGGAAGGGTTGGAACGTTCAGGAGTACTGTCCAAAGTGGACTGGAGCGAGTGGGCTACACCCATCGTTCCTGTAATGAAGAGGTCGTTGAGTAATACGCCTGGGGAACCAAAGAAGGTCCGCATCTGTGGGAATTTTAAGGTGACAGTGAACCAAGCCCTTCACACGGTACAATATCCGCTTCCACGAATTGAGGATATTTTCGCCTCGCTATCTGGAGGTAAACGCTTCACCAAAATTGATCTAGCCCAGGCGTACTTGCAAATGGAGGTAGAAGAAGCTTCGAAACAATAACTTACGATTAACACTCATATAGGTCTCTATCAATACAACCGGCTGGTGTTTGGAGTAGCCTCGGCTCCGGCTATCTGGCAAAGGGCAATGGATCAGGTCCTGCAAGGGCTTCCAGGGACCCAGTGTTATTTGGACGACATCTTGGTCACGGGCGAAAATGACAGTGATCACCTCGCCAACTTGGAGAAGGTGCTCACCAGATTAAAGGAGTATGGGCTACGAGCTAATCGCCACAAGTGCGAGTTTTTCCAGAAACAGATCTCGTATTGTGGCCACGTCATCGATGAAGAGGGGTTACATAAGTCCCCTGAAAAGATTGAGGCAGTAGTCAAGGCTCCAGCACCGGAAAATGTGTCACAACTGAGGTCGTTCCTCTGGCTGGTAAACTACTACCACAAGTTCTTACCAAATTTGTCTACAGTATTACACCCACTGAACACCCTACTGCAAACAGGGGTACCATGGAAGTGGGATGACGAACGTAGACGAGCTTTCCAGAAGTGTAAAGAATTGATCACATCAAAAAAGGTGTTGGCCCATTTCAACCAAGCACTACCAATTCGTTTGGCTTGTGATGCACCACCCTATGGTATTGGAGCGGTGCTGTCGCACAAATTCCCAGACGGGTTGGAGAGGCCAGTAGCCTTTGCGTCTCGGTCACTAACCTCAGCCGAGCGCAACTACGCCCAGATTGACAGGGAGGCCCTCAGCCTAGTATGGGGAGTAAAAAAATTCAACCACTATCTGCATGGGCAGAAGTTCACCTTGCTGACTGACCACCAACCACTTGTCTCCATCCTTAATCCTAAGAAGGGCGTTCCAGTGATGACTGCACAACGGTTACAAAGATGGTCCCTGTTTCTAGGGGCGAATCAATATGAAATAGAATATAAAGTCACGAAACAGCATGGGAACGCTGATGGGCTATCGTGCCTGCCACTGCCTACTGTGGAGGAGGCACCAGCAGTGGACCCTATTGAGATATTTTATTCGTCAATAATTGAACGATTGCCAGTAACGAACGCGGATATAGAGGAGACCCAAAATGATCCGACGCTGTCTCAGGTATATGATTTGACGGTGAGGGGATGGCCAACACATGGCGACTCACTGTTGCCAGATTTCTCATCCAGAAGAGAACAGCCGTCAGTATGCCAGGGGACAGTGATGTGTGGATCCAGAGTGGTGATCCCACCAAAGTTAAGGGAGAGAGTGCTAAATGAGCTACATGAAGGTCATCTGGGGGGAGTGAAAATGAAAAGCCTTGCTAGGGCTTATGTGTGGTGGCCGGGAATCGATCAACAAATCGAAGACCTAACTAAGAGCTGCTTAGGATGCCAGAAGGTCCAAAATGCACCACCACATGCCCCTCTACACCCATGGGAGTGGCCCTCCTCTCCATGGCAACGGGTGCATATTGATTTCGCTGGTCCATTCATGGGCTCAATGTTCTTAATAGCAGTGGATGCTCATTCAAAGTGGCCTGAGGTGATGAAAATGTCTTCAACCACTACAGAGAAAACGATTGCAGTCCTACGGACCATATTTGCCAGAAACGGTTTGCCAGAGCAGATTTACTCTGATAATGGACCACAGTTTGTGTCCGAAGAGTTTCAAAATGAGAAGGAATGGGGTAAGGCATTACACATCCGCCCCGTATCATCCAGCCACAAATGGATTGGCTGAAAGGTTCGTCGAAACCTTTAAGAAGGCGATAAAGGCCATGTGCGACGATGAAATTCCACTACAGCATAAGATGGACAATTTCTTATTAGCCTACCGAAACGTGACACATGCAGTTACCAACCAGACCCCGGCCATGATGTTCTTTAACCGAAGGTTGAGATCTCGTCTGGACTTGCTCAGACCAAATGTGCGAAGAAATGTTGAGGACAAACAATTCCAGCACATCAATGAGAAGCAGACAAGGAGCTTCAATGTAGGGCAACCAGTCTTGGCCCGTGACTATCGAACAGAGAAATGGCAACCCGGAACAATATGTACCAGGCGGGGGCCATTAATGTACACAGTGGATGTCGGGGAGAACATTGTGAGACGCCACGTCGATCAGATCTTAGCGTCACAGGAACGCGTCAACCCCATGTCTCGAGTACCTGGGGATGAACCCGACATACCGGTAGCATCTACCTCAGAACCAGTAGCAGTGGAACCCGATGAACTACCCGATGAAAAGGGGTCAGAATCGCCTCTGCACCAAGAACAAGAACCTCAGGAAAGGCGCTATCCCGAAAGGGTCAGGAAGCCGCCCCAAAGACTGAATCTATAAATGGACTATTGTTGTTTAATGTACATGTTAAAGTGTTAATTGTTATTTGAATATTAGGGGTACTACTAATCTAAAAGGGGAGGAATTGTAGTGTATGTGCCTTTAAGACAGAACTACTTTTACAGCTCCTGTATACTGTAGTACCGGCAGTGACCACACCTGTATATAAGCTTTGCGCATGCCTCTGTACCCCCAGTCTTGAGACTACCCTCCTCCAGTAAATACCTGTTTATTGTTAAGTTACAGCATCCGTGTGGTTATTGAAAAACAGCATACCCTCAGAATCACGGATCTAACAGTGTCAAGTTTATTTTAAACTGGAGCATCTTTAATAAATTTTACAGCTCTATGATCCTCTTTCCACATATTTGTATCTCTTTCTGTAGACCTCAGCATACCTGGCTTTCACTTTAGCTGTACGAAATCAGTTGAGCCCAGTGTTAAGTGTGGAAACAAGGCTCAGAGTGACAGTGTTCCTGTAGTAAGAAGAAGCAGGGCCCACACTGTAACCACTTTTGTGTATTAAAAGTAATATTGACAACTTGGTGAATCTCATTCGCAACAATGTCATAAACTGGAATTCTGATACGTGCTCAATTCTCTATTACAGTACTGTATTAAACATTTAGATCACAGCACTAAGACTACACAGAAGCCTTTCTCTACTGAATTGTCAGTCGGCCTGGGATGACAGTTAGGCCCATATTATTTCAATATGACTCAATCGACTCTTATCTGTCTACCTCTACTGGGATAGTTCTTTAAAAAAGGTCAAAGAAAGTTTTATTTGCAGACAAAATATTTGAGTTAGCCACCCAAATTTAGGAAAGCTATGTTGCATTGTTGTCAGTTTTTGAACATTAACAGTTTAGCCGCAAGCCAAGTGTTTGCTGAAGTTCCCCATCCAAGGTTTCTGCATTCCAGTCAGCAGCCTTCATTTTACCATCCTGGTCATGGAGCTTGCTTTCACCGAGATGCATTTTGCAATTAGAAGCTGATGACAGATAAAGCCGGCAGGAAAACAGTGCAGTCCATGAAAGATGTTCCTCCAAATGTATATCTCCATGGTTTCATCCTTCCAGAGGCCCTGCTTCAAGGCCTGGCCACAGGTATTGATGATCAGCAAAGCATATGAAGTGTTCAACATTTTAAGGCCAAAGGTCACACTAAATCTTAAATAAGTTACAGTAATTTAGACTTGTGAAGCAGTACTTTACATGGTATAAACTTTCCGTTAGTATAAAGTATATAAGCAGAGGACAATGCTCTGTGCATTCAGTGTAATGAAACTATAAATCTGCTCTTCAGTAATGTGTTTTCGCTTCCACTAAGTGGAGAACACAGAGCAAATCTTCCCCCAGTGAATATAATGAAGCAACAGACAGGATTAGAAAACGCACTATTAATTGTTACGAGTACAAGTCATTCAGATTGTAACATAGAATACAAAACAGTAAGGAATAAACACAAATCTTATTTTTGTAGTTAACAGATTTAATGTTTCCCCCCCCCCCCCCCCGCCCCCACCATTTAGAACAGTTACTTGAAAATTGGCTGTAAATTGCACCAAATCTCTTGGATGCAAACAGTCCAAACAGTATTATTTGTGGCGGAGATAAGCATTTGTGGTCTGAAAATGAACTAAATAGAGATAGAAATACAACTTCTTTTAAAAGCAAAAGATGACACCAGACAGCTTCTGTGGAAGGATGGAAAATAAAGACATTTCAAAAATGTCTCACACAAGGAGGAATTTGCTCCATTGCCCCATTAATTATCACTGGCATACTGACAACACACTTGGCTGAATACTCATATCCTGACCTTGAAAACCGGAGTTCAGGAACACATGGCCACGACAGTTCATCCTGACACCTGACATACAAAACATCCGAGCCAACAATATAGTCATGGTACATTTATAGATGGTACATTCAGAGCATTTCCAACCAGGTCAGCCTCCATGCAGCACAGAACCTTGTTTTTGCTCATTAGGGAAGTATTTTATAGTGAGCCTCAAATTAATGACGTAGCTTTTGTTTTCTATAAATGAATCAACACACAATCTTAAGTGTTTAAACAGGCTTGTGCTTTGGTGTAAAAAGCCACATAGCCAGTACCAAACGTGATAGTTGATGCGACGCAGGACAACTTGGGAAATTCAACGACAGTTGAGACTCCATCCCATCAGCAACATCCATTTTGGTCTGAGAGACTTCATCTCACACACAGGTTTCCAGATTCTCACAATGGATAACTCCTTCAGTTCAAAGGAAATCCCTATGATTTATGCTGATTGAGTCATAATAACATATCTTTATAAAGTACTTAAAAAAATATCTTCAATTTTTGTGCTCATCACCATGAAGGATGTTCGTGTTGGAAATGGAACTCTTCCAATTTCAGCATTAACCACTTCAGGTCAAGTATAGAACAGCCAAATGCACAGTAAAGCTTCCTCTACTCTGCCCAACAATGTGCCCCAGCCCAACCTGTGAAAGGTATCCACTACTGAACCAGTGTGACATTTTCTCAGTTTTCCACATCAGCCATCCTCTGAGCAAGATTGCAAATTAAGTGCTGAGTTGTTGGATTATGTGCCATGCCCATGTCAGTGACAATAGCTCAAACCTTCCACTACAAACCATTACAAACTAAGAGTCAATATATTCAAAATTTGAATTGATTCTACTTCCATCTGAGAGGAGAAGTTCTCTTCTGAACCTCCTGACAAGTGAATGAGGTCAAAAGTAATGTTATAAAATGCTATTGATGGTCATTAGTGTCTCAGTAATGTGGAAAAATGTTATGTTGAAATCTCATCTGCTCTTAATTCAGTATATGCATAAAATGTTGTGTTTTTAGAAATACATAAATCTACAACCAACCTGTGCATATTAACTGAAATGTTCATCTGTGCTCTATCTAAAACAAATTTATCACTTTAACTCACACCTATCTCAATGTTGCAATAATAAGAATACCTTTTTAGGACTATGAGGTTTTCCATTCAGATTGGCCTGTTGTATTGTGGAACTAATGCTGTGATCCACCAACTAACCCTCACAGATGTCTGCTGTTGCCACACAAGAAAAACGTTAAGGGTTTTCCTCATGGGACATATTATCAACCTACTTACCATAGTATTGCACTTACACAATGTGCCCAATAGTCGCTTATAAAAATGATTAAGCAGAAAAGAGCAACTTGGATGGTTGCACTGCCAACACAAATTGCAACAGAGGTCTTCTACAAACAGGGTTTTCTTTGACTGCCACAGCCCACAACCCATGCCACTGCAGAGTACACTGATCCAATCATGGTGCATTGATGGTGAATAAAAAGGTTTATTTAGAGAGGGGACAAAGGGCTATGAATCAGAGCACTGGGCTCAGGCTGGATAAAACAGAAAATGAAGCACAGACGGGCAGATTTAAAGGATTGCACTCTCGACAATAGCATTTTATAAAGAAACGCTTGTGCTGCAAATTACAACAATTAGCAAACAACAACAGTTCTTTTTCAGCTGGCTGATTTAACCACTCAGCTATTCTCCTAAAAATGAGACTATAACCCTCTGAGCACCCAAGTGCCTAGAGTTCTTGTATAGCTTGTTATGCTAAACCTAGGAGTGTAAGGGGGAGGGGGGGGAGAAATTCTTGAGCACCATTATTCAAAGAGGAAGGAAATGATACCTTAACCATGCTACAGCCCAACTACAGTACATGGCTGATATTGTGCTGTAGGATAAGGGTATGAACCCTCCGACTATGGAATGTCCACTGCAGTTGTCAAAATACGCAGTTTTAATTTGGCACATGCACACAAAATTTTGCTGTGACTTTAGGATGCTGAGCTTCCTTTTAAAAAATTGCAAAAATGTTAACAGTAATTTTAGCATCTGTTTTGGTGAAAACAGCATTTTAACTTGGTGGGTTACAGTATTTATTAAAGATCATTGGAGATCCTGCATTGACAGACTTAGGGAAAATACATTTATGCATCAGAAATTTATTTTACTATTACTTTTGAAACCGTGCAATCTGTTATTTTATGACTAAGTTATGATGCAAGAGGCTGCTGTACATTCTGAAGGTGATCAATAACAGGTGGATATATTGGAAGAGAGTACATCAAAACCAATCTTTACTGTAAAACCCTAGGCAACAGAATCATGTGATGCCACTGAGGGATAATGGGCTGACTGAAGCCCACATTCAGCAGTACAATTTTACACCACCCCTACCAAATAATCAGTTTAAACCTTGGAGAAATAGGTCTTCAGTTGCAAACAAAAGAACCACCTTTCCAAAATACAATGCTAACTCAGAGGAATAAAAAACTGTCTGAAGCTCCCTTCAACAAGTCAAGTTGGTGATCAATCATCTTCAGCAATCACCAGCATGATATTACTCCAAGAACTGGAGGGAATTAAATCTAACCCAGAAGTATTGCTCGAGGCTGATGCTGATAATGGTTCTATGCTTCAACTAGAAAGGCCAAGAAACAAATAAGCTGATCATTCATACTACAAGACAGGATTGGCTGTCTTGGAAGCAGAAGACTGCACCGTAGGAGGTAATGAGTCAGATGGCTGACAGTCTTGATGCTGAAGATAATCACAACTGGAGGAACAGCATCAAAAGCAGAGGTAAGTGTAGATTCTGATGGTGTGACCCAGAGATTTTCTTACACATCTTACTACCCCAAATATTTGATTCTGAAAAGATGCATTATTGGCTTGGATATTAATGAAGATTAAAAGGGTCAGTTTCCTCCACCACTGACCTTCATAAAAGGCATCAAATAGACCGCCTTACACCACCACTTCTTGTTTCATGAGGCAGAGTGTAAGCATGCAGGGAGTTAGGCTTGCAGAGAAGATGTGAGAATTAGTTATCTGCAGAAATACCTTAAAGAGTCACACTTCAGCATATTATTCAGGAGGACAGATTATTATCTGGCTACTGGTTCAAAACCAATGCACTGATGGTATCCAAGACTTGTTTAATGGCAAACACCCGGAAATAACAAACTGAACAACTCAAAACAATACCTAGCCATAGTTGTCTGCAGGAATCGTACAGAAATCAAACAACACAGGTTTCCTTTGTCCTAATGATCACTAAAACTTTTACAGTATTTTGGGCTTCCTCTTACATGGTGACTACGGGTGGAACAGGGATAATTAAAATGTCATCATGCTTCACTTCAAGTAATACTATTAGTGTTGATGATCCAATATACTTAAAATTAGATGATGGACCACTTTTTTTTGGAGACCAGAGAGAAAGCAAAGCTCAGATTAGAAACAATGCACGGCCACGTGGTTCAGTGATCGCTGACCCAAGTCAAAATGCTTGATCTCTGGAACTGTAGTAACTTCCAGTCTATGGAAGACTTTTTAAAGACATTTAAGAAACATCAATTTGAAAGTTAGCAGCTCTTCCCAGTCCACTGTCCTTAAACAAGCACATGATGTTGGTGTCACTCTCAGGTAAACCATGGTACAGTATTGAATGTAATCCACTTGACATGAGCTGACCCTGACTGCCAAACGCTGCTTCATCCAATGCAAGAAAACAGCTGGAGTATGCAACATCAGCATACCATGGGGCCATCCTATCGAAACTAATGCTGCAAATGGGAGATTGAGAAAAGGACCCACTGCATCTGCTATGGGAATGTCCGCATTTTAAACCATTTGAAAGGATATTTGACAATATATAACACAGAAAACCATGGTGCTTTTCTGCTATAATCTAATCACCTTAATAGTGAAGAAATCAATCAGATAGAAACTAAATTAACTCTCGTCAGAATTGTGCTTACGCCGTTGCTATCTGTGAATTTTTGAATCTATGCAACTTGGGTTGTGAGACTGATAACCGCATAGAGTAAAGCTCAGTTAGCAAACCGGAGTTATACCGCCAGCTGCAACTCTGTTCTGCATGATTGAATGCGCACACACAGCTTTGCTCCCTGGCTGGTAAGAAAGAAACAAGAAAGAACTTGCATTTATACAGCACCTTTCATGATCTCTAGACGTCCCAAGGCGCTTTGCAGCCAATGAAATACTTTGTGACGCGTAATCACTTGTAATGTAGGAAACGTGGCAGTGAATTTACACACAGCAAGGTTCCACAAACAGCAATACAATAAATGCCCAGATAATCTGTTTGGGTTGTATTAGTTTAGGGATAAGTGTTTGCCAGGGCACTGGGAGAACTGCCCTACTGTTCTTTGCATAGTATCATTGAGATCTTTTCTGTCCCGACGAAGCTTCATTTTTAATGTCTGATCCAAAAGATGGCACCTCCAACAGTGCAGCACTCCCTCAGTACTGCACTGAAGTGTCAGCCTAAATTATGTGCTCAAGTCTCTGAAGTGGGGTTTGAACTCACAACCTTTTGACTCAATTTTTTTTAAAGTGAAAAATAAGTTTATGAAGTCTATAGAGGTTCAGTGGACCGACTGGACATTTTTAAAATGCAGCTTTGTACTAGGCTGGAATAATGTCTACGAGAAGGCTCTTGCTTTGATGGATGGAACATTAAATAAACAAAAAGGAGTCAGATTATAGTTCTGCTTATAGGCATATGAAACCTTATACTGACACAACTGAGGTAGCGTAACTGTTTAACAAAACCTGAGGCAACATTGATAAAATGAACTCTTAATATTTGAATATATCTTAATTTTAAAAATTTTGAAATGTTATTTATAAGAGATTTTTAAATGCTAAACTTGCTTTTAATAAAGTATAAATTCCAGGAACACAGCATATTCCCAGCAATCCTCTGCCACCTTAAAGGCAAACAGAATTCCAATGTTTTAGATGAAATATCAAGCATTTTCCATCTCACAAGGAATCTTTGCTCTATGACAGAAGCAATCATCTTGTTAACTTTTAAACATATGATTTAGTTTATGACTCAACAACATATATGACACTGCTTCATAAAACAAAATTACTGTCTCTCCCTCTCTCTCTTTTCCCTTCTCACATACACATACAATAAAAATCATACGGCAGTTCACTGATGCTGAACACACAGCAAAATGACAAGTTATTTCCCCTCCCACTAGTCTTGCAGTTGTGTATTCAAGGTTATTTGAATGGAAAACATAATGGGGTCGATGTTTTGTCTCTCAGCAGGAAACTGGCAGGAGGTGATGGCAGCGGGGAGAGGGGCGAGAGCAACAGCCTCCTGGAAGAGTTGGCAGCGGACCCATCTCAGTTTCCAGGTCTTCCCTCATTTGCACGATTGAGGCAACTTGCCAGCATAAAACGCACTCGCCATAGTCAGTTTGCCAATACGAAGGTAGGAAATTAGGTGTTGCTGCAGGTTCTTAAAGGGTTGCAGCAGCTCAAAGGGGAAGTGCATTTTTTGTGGTCGAAGCAAGGAAGCCACACTGTGCAGCTGCAGGAAGATGTCTGAGGGCAAGAAGAGTTCCAGCAGGGCCTTAACGCTTCCAAGTACAGCTGTGGAAGCAAGTTCAGAATAGAAAAGAGGACCCCTTCCTCTGGGATACTTGGTGGATGCCAAGCCAAGTTGGTAAACGGTTTGCTACATTAAAGGCGCTATATAAAGCAAGTAGTTGTTATTGCTGTGGTGGAACGGGCATAGCAAAGGGTGGCACAATATGGGAATCCAAGCAGTATTATCTCCAGGATCTAGCTCAAGTGCAGCAAGCAATTTAATGAGATCAAGAGTGCCAAGGTAAGACTTCCCTTCACAGCTCTCAATTTCTGCACAGCCCTACAGGACCCTACCTTTGCTTCAATTCTTCCTTTCCCTACTTCCCCTGGGTGTCCATAAATCAGTAGAGAAAGTTTCACTAAACATAATTTCTGCTTTCACTCACACTCTCAAAAGCTGTTACTGCCCTCACAACTACATCTCCATCTTGGCTACACTTACTGCTTCTTCCCGTCATCGTGCATACTATGGTAAGCTGGCTCATGAGGAGAGGGTTGAAAGTTCTTGCCCAGGGCACAAATGAATCCACCTCCTCTCTGCTTGCAGAAACTGGCACACAACAGGAGACAACCGCTTTTTCTGTTGCATTTCCTCTGGCGCTGCTACCTCCCAAACCAGAGCTTCCAAAATGTTCTCCTTTTTCCTTAGCCAAGGATTTACCTTCACCGTGGTAGACGAGGCCCTCAACCGAGTCTGTCCCATTTTCCACCCTTCTGCCCTCACCTCCCTCCCAGAACGAAGATAGGGTCCCCTTTGTCCTCATCTTCCACCCCACCAGTCTCTGTATTTGACAGATCATCTTTATTCATTTCCACCACTTCCAACGCGATTCCCACCACCAAACACATCTTCTCCACATCTCTGTCAGCATTCTGAAGGGACCATTAGCTCCAGGAGACCAAACTCAACTTGGATGATCGCTTTGCTGAAGAATTTCATTTTGTCTTAAAGATTGACCCCGACTTGCCACTTCAATTCTCCATCCCACTCCCACTCTGACCTCTCTGTCTTTGGCCGTCGACACTGTTCAAGTGAGGTTCAACGCAAGCTTGTGGAACAGCATTTCATCTTTCTACTAGGTACTTTGCAGCCCTCTGGCCTGAACGTTGATTTTAACCCTTAATCGCAGCTCCCATTTTCTCTGACAGCAGGTGCTGGCAACGTAGGATAGGTGTACCAGCACTTCCAGAGATGGGGGAGTTTGTGAGTTGCTGCTTGGGGTAAAAATCCCCCATCAGTCCACAGGCAGTCTGCTGGTTGTAGTTATATTCATCAACAGTGACATCCAGAGGTCAAAAGCAGCCTGCAAAAAAACCTCCCAAGTGGAGTCTCTATGACTTCAAAGGCATCAAACATTGATTATTTACTTAATAGGGTCCACTCCAACAGTTTATCTTCCAAAGCAACCCTGTAAAGTGAATGGAATATGATATTTAACAAACAAATGGTGTACAATTAGTAGGAAGGTGCTGAAAATAAAGACAAGGGAGAATTTTTTTTTTAATAAATTGCTTGAAAATTTGAGTGAATGTATATTAATTGCCATGGAAATGACCTTAGCCCCATTAATACAAATTCAAGACATAAGCTTTCTTACTGAAACTATTCACAGAACAGTTCTGCATACTGATCGGGAGTTGCACGTGCCCTGTATACCTTTAAGCCTCTCCTATATCAACATCTGTGTTGCCAGGCAACAGTAAAACCAGGCAGGATGTGTACTCTGAACTCATGCAGGCTGGTTATTTACTATGGGCTGGCCTGACTTGATAATTCAAGGGGAGTTTTCACATCGATTGACACTGGAATTTGTACTTCCTTTTTATTCCACTGTTGAATCTATACCACAGCCAATGCTGAACAAAACTAGCAATGCAAACAGTGTCCTTGAAAGTAAAAGCCAAAATTGAGACCAAAAAGTACAAATATATCACAAAACTAATATCACTAATTACCTGGGAATTTGACTCTCAAACCAGAGTCTTTACAGATTCAATTCAAAGTATGATAAGATTCTTTTCTTTAAGTTGGACATAAACCTATAAATATAATGACTGCATGTCATGATCACAGCCATTTCACTGGTCCTATGTTATCCTGTGTTGACAGAGGAGCAGTGTGAGTATGCTTCAGCATTAAAAATGTGCTTAAAACTGCTTCTAAGTAAACCACGGTGAAGAGCTGGATCATGCATTCATTTCTTGTGAAAAATGAAAATAAAAAGCAGTTATCTGTCACATGATATTTAATGGAAAATGAATCTCATCACACTCGTCATGGGCTTGTTTGTGTAAAATCCCTCAGGGAAATTGACTGATGCAGCGCATTACAATATGGTCTTTTCACCTCTGGGAGTCAGGTTCAAATACAGTTTGGACAGAAGGGACAAAGATTTCATCTCGCAAACAGTTGCTTGGGATACAAATTGAAATGAGTCTGGCTGGGTGAGGGGGGGGTGGGGCGGGGAAAGGGCAACCTCTCTCCAGTTTACAGCAGATTCAATCCATCACAGAAAAACTACTCAGGAATTGTGTTGTAAATGATAAATCTTCCTCAGACACCAGGGAATGCAGTAATGTGAAATCAAACATTGGTGTGCTTATTTGGTATGGGGGGGTGAGGAGTCTTTTCAGGGTAGTGAAAATTCTGTATGCCCATTCAGCAAACACAAAAACAAGTGACATTGTGCTTCTGTAAAAACAGCTTTAATGCTTCCTTATTCCGATAATGAATTGGAAGGAGCAAGTGCAGAGTTAATAAAACCATTGCTGTGCTACCTAACCCTAACTGCAACATAACTCATCCAATGCCTGCATACTTGCCATGTGGCCTTATATGTACCATCATCACTTACCCAGATATACATACCTTATAGATGGCAATAAAAATGCTTAAAACATGGCTGGAGTGACGAGCAGATTTTTGCTGAACAAAACCTGGGTTTTCTTTGCTGCTGCTAGTGGCAGTGCCCAGAGTTTGGAGACACCCCCGGGAACCCCCAGCCCCTCAAGGGAAAACAAGACACACTCTTACTTCGTAATTATAACTTCAGGAGAGTGATGCTATTCTGGCCTCCTGCCCCGCCCCCGCCATTTACTTTCCCACGTCAGACGATAGGCATTCACAACCCAGGAGAATTTCACTGCTGCTTCAACAAGGTAAGTCAACAGTACAGGAGGATGGCACACAGGCCATCGGCTGGACTTGTAGATTACAGAAGCTACTTTTGTGCCTTTGACATTGTTTGAGGCAACTTGGCAAAGTAAATGGGCCAATACTTGCTGCAAATCTTGAGTCAAGAAAGGGCTAGGGAAGATCCTTTATTAGCCCCTGTGGATAATACTACAGTGTGACCTTACAGAACACTATTCCCCAAATTGCAGCATTTCCTCCCAACTAATGAAAAACAAGAACAGTACCTCTCCCTTGTTATAAAGCTTGTGTCGACAGATGCAGAGAAACCCTCACAGTGAGGGGTTAGAAATGTCAACCATCAACAATTTTGCCCTCTGTTATCAAAACAGTCAAAGATTCAGAAAAAAAATTCCAACTGATTTATTCCAGATGGTAATTTAAAACCTGGCTGAATTCACCTCCAAGCCTGCTCCCATGTCAGAGATAGAATTGCAAGAATTTTTTTAAAAAGCAGGTAGCTTCAATTGCTCGGGAGGCTTTGTCCATTTCCACCAAAATTAAACAGCTTTGTCACTGGGATCTATTCATTTGTGTTTAATATGCAAATCAGAGTTTGTGCTAAAGTGCTGGTGTAACTAAAAAAACATAAAAATGTAAGGAACTTTAACTTTACCCACCCCACCCCACCCTTTGGAGGTTTTCCAGTTTCTTTCTGTGTAAATGCATCTCCTGAAGCAGGTCATTTCATTCCTCTTCCTTTAAGGAGTTGGCGAGTTTTGAGAACATGAATTCTGGTTAAAAAATATTTGTACCTTTTCACAGTATAAGTTCTCGAGGAGCGTCGACTCCTCTTAATTCGAGGTTGCTTAATTCAAATACGTAATGTGTTAATCTGAATTGAAACTGCTCCAGCGCTGATTTAATTAATTGAAACTGAAAAAAAGGCTGTTTTATTTAAATTGCTTAATTCGTTCGACTGGATTAGTCACATTTGTTACGACTTTAAATTAACAAAGCTAGATTGCAGTAATGCAATTGAATGATGAAGGCTTTCCAATACTATGATACTGCTACAAAAAGAAAATACTGCAGATGCTGGAGATCTGAAACAAAAACAGAAAATGCTGGAGATACTCAGCAGGTCAGGCAGTATCTGTGAAGAGAGAAACAGAGTTAACGTTTCAGGTCGGTGCCGAAAGGTCATCGACCTGAAACGTTAACTCTGTTTCTCTCTTCACAGATGCTGCCTGACCTGCTGAGTATCTCCAGCATTTTCTGTTTTTATATTATATATTATTATATACTATGACCAGCTGGGGGAGCCCGGCTTTGCCAGGGCTGTTTTGGGCCAGGCGGTTTAAATTGAGTGCGAGGCTTTGGGGCCTCTCTGTGTCCCTCTGTGAATCTGCTGCCGGGCAACATTTTAAATCGAGTCCCAGGCTTTTGGGCCCTGTCTGTGTCCCTCTCTCAATCTGCTGCCGGGCAACATTTCTACCTTTTAATACCTTGAAAGATGAAAGTGAAAGTACTTTTAAAAAGAACATAAGATTTACCAAAAACGTTTTATAAGAGATACTAACTTTTTCAAAGCTGGATAGAGTAGTTTGAGCTGGAAGCGGTGAAACAATGGCTGCCACATCCCGGAGATGAAAACGATTAGTCTCGCCCACACACACACACACACACCGATTGGCCAACCATCAGAGGACTGTACTGTAGGATTGGTCGAACCTTGACGGCACAGGATTGGTCGAACCTTGACGTCAGTCAGTCAATCAATGCTAAGTAGCAGATAATGAGTTTAATTTTGAAGGTTTTTTGCATAACGCGCGAACAATTTTTGTCCGGCTGAAACGTAAATACGCTTAGGACAGTTCTGGAATCGTCAGCTTTCTTTCGACGTAACGCACGTGTAGGTACGCTCTATAACTTTCAAGTTAATTCAAGACAGACAGACGGAATGACAGACAGAAGTATCCTTTTATATATATAGATAGATACTGCTGTTACATTGCAAAAATCTGCTTACAGTATTAATCAAGTGTTTGTTTGGCTCAGTGGCAGCGCACTTGCTTCTGAATCAGAAGGCTGTGGGTTCAAATCCCACTCTCTGAACGCGAGTACATAATCTAGGCGGACGCTTAAGTGCAGCACTGAGGGAGTCCTGCATTGTCAGAGGTGTCGTCTTTCAGACGCTAAGTTTAAGTGACCTGAGCAGGTGGACAGGGACTCAGCATTGTAAAAGATCCCATGGCACTATTCCCAGGAGAGCAAGGAAGTTCGCCTGGTGTCCTGGCCAATATTTACCCCTCAACAAACACCACCAAAAACAGATGAACTGGGACATCTGCAAATTGGCTGTCGTGTTCACCTATAAAACAACTAGTGGCTGCACTTCAAAAGTCATTCATTTGCTGCAAAGTGCTTTGGGGCATCCTGAGGATATTAAAGACAGGCGAGCAATGCAAATTATTTCTTTCTTAATTCACAGAGATTTCCCCACTCCTGCCCACCCCAAATTGGTTTTGAGATGTAAAAAGAGCAAGAGATTTTCAAAAATGCAATGATTGCCCCTCCTAATCACTTCACCCACAGTACAGTGGAATAGTAGCCCCCCACACCCCCACTCCTGCTTCCATCAGACTGCAAGATTTACAAAACTATATCTCAACCCCTTAAACTCCAACATCCGAACAGACTATTTACATCATTTTAAATAGACCTCTTCTCTCAAAGCAGATTGCTTAATTTGTTGAAATCACTGAAATACTATCATAGAAATCAAAACCAGGAAGTCTAGCAGGTAAAGCACTATCCTCCTGGTCCAGGTCTCATGGCATATAAAAATACTGACTGCAACAACTCTAATACAACCACTCTATGATCAATGGAATCATACACTTATTTCTCATTTGACAATCTTTTAGACATTAAAATATTTGTAAATGCTCCATGTTGGCTATTCCCATTGAGCTAGGTCCATGTGGAATAAAGCTCTTACAGAAAAACGTCAGCTTGGCTCAGTTGGTCGTACTCTTGCCTTCAAGTCACGGGTTCAAACAGTCCTCCTGGGCTTCAGCGCATAATCTAGGCAGACACTTCAGTACTGAGGGAACAATATATCACCGGAGCTGCCATTCGTTGAAAGAGATGTTAGGTTGATATAAAGAGGAACAGGCCAAGAGTTCTCCTGGTGCCCAACATACCTCCCCCTCGAGCATCACCATCAAAACTACCTTAACTGATATTCATCTCACTGCTGTGTGGGACTATGCTGTGCACAAAACAGCTGCCACATTTCTCTGCATAATGTGTCAGCCATGACTTAGTGGTAGCACTCTTACCTCGAAGTCAGAAGGATGTGGGTTCAAGCCCCACTCCAGAGATTTATGCATACAATCTAAGCTGACACTACAGTGCACTACTGAGGAAATGCTGCAATGTTGCAGGTGCCATCTTTCGGATGAGACATTAAAAATGAGGCCTCGTCTGGACATAAAAGATCTGCATGGTTCTATGATTCATCACTCCTCAGAAAAGGGCAAATCAGGAATAAATATATGCAAGAACTGGAAATGGTGCACCCTTAGAAAGTTCATTTCTCATCAAGAAAAAAGAGGAAGTGGTAGTACAGTGCCTAACATCACTACAAAGGTTCCGTTCCCTAGACACTGACTCCATCCCTCTCCCTAGCATCTGACTGAGGCTGAACCAGACGGTTTGCAACCTTGGTGTCATATTTGACCTGAAATGAGCTTCCGACCACATATCTGTGGCATAACTAAGCCCGCCTATTTCCACCTCCATAACATTGTCTGTCTCCACTCCTGCCTCAGCTCATCTGCTTCTGGAACCCTCATCCACGACATTGTTACCTACAGACTTGATTATTCCAACGCACTCCTGGCTGGCCTCCCACATTCTACCCTGCGTAAACTTGAGGTCATCCAAGGCTCGGCTGCCCATGTCCAAACTCGCACCAAGTCCTGTTCACCCATCACCCCTGTGCTCGCTGACCTACATTGGCTCCCGGTTAAGCAACGCCTTGATTTCAAAATTCTCATCCTTGTTTTCAAATCCCTCCATGGCCTTGCCCCTCCCTATCTCTGTAATCTCCTTCAGCCCCACAACCGCCCCCCCCCCCCCCCAATCCCGAGATATCTGCGCTCCTCAAATTCTGCCCTCTTGAGCATCCCTGATTATAATCACTCAACCATCGGCGGCCGTGCCTTCAGCTACCCAGGCCCTAAGCTCTGGAACTCCCTCCCTAAACCTCTCCATCTCGCTACACCTCTGTCCTCCTTTAAGACGCTCCTTAAAACCTACCTCTTTGACCAAGCTTTTGGTCATCTGCCTTAATTTGTTATGCGGCTCGGTGTCAATTTAACACGCCTGTGAAGCGCCTTGGGACGTTTTATTATGTTAAAAGTGCTATATAAATACAAGTTGTTGTTGTCGTTGTCCAAACAATACTACCAGGTCCTGATTTTTTTTTTAATTATTTGTTTATGGGATGTGGGCATCACTGGCAAGGCCAGCATTTATTGCCCATCCTTAATTGCCCTCGAGAAGGTGGTGGTGAGCCACCTTCTTGAACCGCTACAGTCCGTGTGGTGAAGGTACTCCCACAGTGCTGTTAGGGAAGGAGTTCCAGGAATTTGACCCACCGATGATGAAGGATCGGCGATACACTTCTAAGTCAGGATGGTGTGTGACTTAGAGGTGGTGGTGTTCCCATGCACCTGCTGCCCTTGTCCTACTAGATAGAAGAGGTCGCAGGTTTGGGAGGTGCTGCCGAAGAAGCCTTGGCGAGTTGCTGCAGTGCATCTTGTAGATGGTACACACTGCAGCCACGGTACGCCGGTGGTGGAGGGAGTGAAAGTTTAAGGTGGTGGATGGGGTGCCAATCAAGCGGGCTGCTTTGTCCTGGATGGTGTCGAGCTCCTCGAGTGTTGTTGGAGCTGCACTCATCCAGGCAAGTGGAGAGTACTCCATCACACTCCTGACATGTGCCTTATAGGTGGTGGAAAGGCTTTGGGGAGTCAGGAGGTGAGACACTCACCGCAGAATACCTAGCCTCTGACCTGCTCTTGTTGCCACAGTATTTATGTGGCTGGTCCAGTTAAGTTTCTGGTCAATGGTGACCCCCAAGATGTTGATGGTGGGGGATTTGGCGATGGTAATACCGTTGAATGTCAAGGGGAGGCGGTTAGACTCTCGCTTGTTGGAAATAGTCATTGCCTGGCACTTCTGTGGCACGAATGTTACCTGCCATTTATCAGTTCAAACCTGAACGTCATCCAAGAAAATGTCATCAGCAATGAGTAGCAATGAAAATTTCCCACACCTCCAGGGTGGGACATTGCTACAAAGGATAATCAAATATTTTGCAAGTGGTGTTTCTGTAGGCCAGCAAAGCCTCATTTTATTTCACAAATGTAATCAAATTCTACCCACTGCCTCCAGGGCCAGATCAACACTGCAGGCTTGGGTAAATGGATAATATAAAACTCATTACAATAAACAAAGCTTTTGAATAGTTTGTAGTTATGGAAAATGAACAAACATCGGCACAAATGTGATACGTTGAGGAAAATGCCCCCTCACTAAGAAAAATTAAAGCAGTTTTGCCTGCTAGGGATATTTTTCACCTGAGATAATCAGACAGGATACAAGATAACACCAACAGGGCAGAGAAGTGTTGCATTGCAATATGTTGGCTACAAATTATGTGGCGGAGGTCTGGGTAGAGGTATTCTGAAATCTGTTGAGGCTATGGGCAAACCATAAGCTGCAGCAGCCATTACTGACATGATGAATAGCTTTGGTAGACACCAAGCTTTACGAATGACTAACTGGAGTATGGACCATTAAACAACAGCGCATATTGTATTATGCATGACTCACTTGTAGTTTAGACACTTCAGGAAAGACAGTTTCTGCAAAGGCACCACTGGTACCTGAAACAAAGAAAGTGTTTTTTTTTGTTCAGTCTGTAAGATTGTAATGCCTTTCGGCTGTGAGGAGGGGGATTGATTACTTTTAACATGGGGTGAGCCATTAATTACCTCCTCTCTTGTACGCCAGCAACTGTGTTTATACGTAGCGAAAGCTGCCCGATACCGGGTTAATAAAGCTTGTATATCTGGGTATATGTTGCAACTACACTGTAGGTCTCTAGCTTCTTAATTGCAAAAACAGCATGCATATCTGATATTACTCTACTGGGAACAGACCCCCCCGCCCGAACCACAAAAAGTCGTTCGCATAATCCACAATTATACCGCATTCATCCAGAAAAGCTAACCCCAGAATGCCTTCTCAGCTTCTCAAGTTCATCACAGCTGGCCTCTCAAGAGTGACCCACACCATCCCGAATTTGAAACAGGATCTCTCTATTTCATATGCCTTTTGCATAGATCCCTCAAAAACGGTGAAAGGAATAAGCTTCCCTGTTGCCAATGGGTGTGGGGTGCGTGTCGTAGCAGTAGACGATAGTGTCCACAAGCATTATCTGTCGCTGGCCTCCATTCATCACAACAGGAACCACTGGACGATTATTACCATCATGCCGGAACCCCACTGCCGACTTCAGGGAGGCCCTGCCCTGTCATTTCAAGGAGGCACCGCTATCCTCTCCTTCCACAGAAGGGGCGGGGCCTCCCCAAAGTCAGCAGTGGTTCCTGTTGTGATGAATGGAGGCCAGCGACAGATAATGCTTGTGGACACTGTATCGTCTACTACTACGACATGCACCCCACATCCTGAGCACCACCCATTGGCAACAGGAAAGCTAATTCCTTTAACTGCTTTTGAGAGATCTATGCAAAAAGCATATGAAATAGAGAGTGCTTGTTTTGAATTCGGGATGGTGTGGGTCACTCGAGAGGCCAGTTGTAATAAACTAGAGAAACGGAGAAAGCATTCTGGCATGAGATTTTCTAGATGAATGTGGTATAACTGCAAGACTGTAATGCTGAATTACTTTTGGCTGGGATGGGGTATTGCTTAATTTTAACATGGGATGGGCCATTAAGAACCTCCTCTCTCAACTCAATTGGAATTGTATCTTGCAGTGTTTATGTTTAGACATAAGGCAATGTTTAACGACAAAACACAGCAAGGTTACCCCTCCCTACCATTTCATCACTGGTCACATAATGCTTGGTTCTGTCAAAAAAATCTTATAACAAGCACTTGATTAAGTCACGAGCCACTAATTTTAACTACGGAGCCAATATAGCCTCATGGATTTTTGGCAGCCATCATGGATTCTGTGCCATTCAACTCCCTTGGGGGATATTCCATTCCTTTTTTTTCCCCCTGGTGTGGTCCAATGTTGTCTCAAGTGCACAGGCTCCTGCTGTGTAAGAACCTAAGAGACACTAAGACAAGAAATGCAATTCATCCTATTAAACCCATTCATTCCACAGAATGTCTGTCATGAAATCTAACCAACCAATTTAATTTACTGAGGAAATGCTTTTCCTGTCCCCCGGAGGTAAACTTGTGTTCTACATTACACCAGTTGCCTTTCTTGGCTTGCATTCCTGTGGTTCCAGTAGCTCAGGGACAACCATAATGTTCTAGTTTTCCCATCTGCACTTACCCTTATAATCTCCTTCCTAAACAACAGCTTGCGTTTATATACTAAACAGTGCTAAACATAGTAAACATCCCATTGAGCTTCACAAAACCAAAATGGACACTGAATAATAAAAGGGGTTATGGAGGTGAACAAAGATGTGATCATGAAGATCTATGTATAGTTAGCCCTAGATCGCTCTATTCTTCCACTTTGTCAAGAATCTTACCATTTAGGTTTACTTGATTTCACATTCTTTGTTCCAAAATGTACTACTTCTCTGCATTGAACTGGATCTGGCACCTAACGACCCACTCAGCTACCTGCTAACCATGTCTGTGGATGATATTGTCAAGGGGCAGCATGTAGATAAGTAGAGGTGGATAAACATGGATTAACAGAGGCAACTGAATAAGCGATTTCTATCTTGGTGACTCCAGTCCCTTGGACAATCCGTCCCCTATGCCCCATTGTGGCCATGCTAAATCCTTCCTCTTCCTTCTTAAAACACACCTCTTTGAACAAGCTATTGGTCACCTGGTTCCATTCTCCTTCTTTGGTTCGACATCAGTTTTTCCTAGTGTCTCTGTGATAGACCTTGGGATGTTGTTCTATGTTAAAGGCACAATATAAATGCAAGTTACTGTTGTTGTTATCGATGTCCTCCTACAATTTTCCTCAGTTTGTTATTATTTGATATTATTAATACAAATGGTAAACTGAAGAAATACCAGCACAGATCCCTCGGGCATATCGCAATCAGAAAAACATCCTTTACTCCAACTCTCTGGTTTAGCCATGCCTCTATGCAGCCAAATTTCATTTATTACAATGTGCCTTAGTTTTTGCAATAGGTCTCTTACATGACACTTTATCAAATGGCTTTGAAAATTTATATAGACACAGCATCCACCGCATCCCTTTATTTGTACACACTATGACTTCCAAAAAGAAACAATTGAATTAATCAGGCACAACCTGCCATTTGTACAACATGGCGATTGCATCCACTTCGGCCATGCCTTTCTAAGTGCTCACTAATTCCATCCATATTATGCACTGTTGAACCTTACCCATATTCGAGGCAAAACTATCTGACCTATGATTCCCTTGCTTCACCTTTCAAATTTTTTTTGAATGTGTGTAACATTTATCACCTTCCAATCTTTTGACACAATTTTACAAAAAAATCTTTGGAAATATGAAATTATGATTAGTGCCTCCATTTTCTCCTTTCCAGCCTCCCTTAGAATTGTGGGATGCATGCCAGTTGGGCCTGGTGACTTTTCTACTTTATCACATTAACTTCTTGAATACAGCTTTCTTGTCCAGATTTATCTCCCACAGTAACTCTTCTACATCTTAATAGAGGCAAAATACATATTGGTGCATCTCTGCTATTCCCACACTCTCAAGTACAAGACGGTCCTCTTCAACTTAATGGGGTAATTTTTTAATTTGTTTATGGGATGTGGGTGTCGCTGGCAAGGCCAGCATTTATTGCCCATCCCTAATTGCCATTGAGAAGGTGGTGGTGAGCCGTCTTCTTGAACCACTGCAGTCCTTGTGGTGAAGGTACTCACACAGTGCTGGTAGGGAAGGAGTTTCAGGATTTTTGACCCAGCGATGATGAAGGATCGGCGATATACTTCTAAGTCAGGTTGGTGTGTGACTTGGAGGGGAACTTGGAGATGATGGTGTTCCTATGCGCCTGCTGCCCTTGTCCTTCTAGGTGGAAGAGGTCGCGGGTTTAGGAAGGTGCTGCTGAAGAAACCTTAGCGAGTTGCTGCAGTGCATTTTGTAGATGGTACACACTCCAGCCACAGTACGCCGGTGGTGGAGGGAGTGAATGTTTAAATAGGTGGATGGGGTGCCAATCAAGCGGGCTGCTTTGTCCTGGATGGTGTCGAGCTTCTTGAGTGTTGTTGGAGCTGCACTCATAGAGTCATAGAGTAATACAGCACGGATAGAGGCCCTTCGGCCCATCGTGTCCATGCCGGCCATCAAGCCCTGTCTAATCTAATCCCATATTCCAGCATTTGGCCCGTAGCCTTGTATGCTATGGCATTTCAAATGCTCATCCAAATGCTTCTTAAATGTTGTGAGGGTTTCTGCCTCCACAACCCTTTCAGGCAGTGAGTTCCAGACTCCAACCACCCTCTGGGTGAAAAAGTTCTTTCTCAAATCCCCTCTAAACCTCCCGCCCTTTACCTTGAATCTATGCCCCCTAGTTATTGACCCCTCTACTAAGGGGAAAAGCTCCTCAGCATCCATCCTATCTATGCCCCTCACAATTTTGTACACCTCAATCATGTCCCCCCTCAGCCTCCTCTGCTCCAAGGAAAACAAACCCAATCTGCCCAGTCTCTCTTCATAGCTGAAGCGCTCCAGCCCTGGTAACATCCTGGTGAACCTCCTCTGCACCCTCTCTAACGCGATCACATCTTTCCTGTAGTGTGGCGACCAGAACTGCACACAGTATTCCAGCTGTGGCCTAACCAGTGTTTTATACAGCTCCATCATAACCTCCTTGCTCTTATATTCTATGCCTCGGCTAATGAAGGCAAGTATCCCATATGCCTTTTTTACCACCTTATCCACCTGTTCCGCCGCCTTCAGGGATCTGTGTACCTGCACACCCAGATCCCTCTGACCCTCCGTCTTGCCTAGGGTCTTTCCCTTCATTGTGTATTCCCTTGCCTTGTTAGACCCCCCAAAGTGCATCACCTCGCACTTTTCCGGGTTAAATTCCATTTGCCACTGTTCCGCCCATCTGACCAACCCATCTATATCGTTCTGCAGACTGAGGCTACCCTCCTCGCTATTTACCACCCTACCAATTTTAGTATCATCCGCGAATTTACTGATCATACCCTTTACATTCATATCCAAGTCATTAATGTAGACCACAAACAGCAAGGGACCCAGCACCGATCCCTGTGGTACCCCACTGGCCACAGGTTTCCAGTCACAAAAACAACCTTCGACCATCACCCTCTGCCTTCTGCCACTAAGCCAGTTTTGTATCCAATGTGCCAAGGCACCCTGGATTCCATGGGCTCTTACCTTCTTGACCAGTCTCCTGTGCGGGACTTTATCGAAGGCCTTACTGAAATCCATGTATACCACATCCACTGCGTTACCCTCATCCACACACCTAGTCACCCCCCTCAAAAAATTCAATCAAATTAGTCAGACATGATCTTCCCTTGACAAAGCCATGTTGACTATCCCTGATTAATCCTTGCCTCTCCAAGTGGAGACAAATTTTGTCCCTCAGGATTTTTTCCAGTAATTTTCCTACCACTGATGTTAGGCTCACTGGCCTGTAGTTCCCCGGTTTTTCCCTACTACCCTTCTTGAATAATGGTACTACATTAGCGGTTCTCCAGTCCTCTGGCACATCCCCTGTGGCCAGAGAGGTCCTGAATATATGTGTTAGAGCCCCCGCAATCTCCTCCTTTGCCTCACACAGCAGCCTGGGGTACATTTCATCCGGGCCTGGGGATTTATCCATTTTTAGGCCAGCTAAAACCGCCAATACCTCCTCCCTCTCGATGTTAATATGTTCGAGCATATCACAGTCCCCCCGCCCTATTTCTATGTCTACATCGTCCTTCTCCATAGTGAAAACAGATGCAAAAAATTCATTTAGAACCCCTCCTACATCTTCCGGCTCCACACACAGATTGCCACTTTTGTCCCTAATGGGCCCTATTTTTTCCCTAGTTATCCTTTTACCCTTAATATACTTATAAAACATCTTCGGATTTTCCTTTATTTTGCTCGCCAGTGTTATTTCATGGCCCCTCCTTGATCTCCTAATTTCTTTTTTAAGTATCCCCCTGCACTTTTTGTACTCCTCTAGGGCTTCCTCCGTCTTTAGCCTTTTGTATCTACCAAAAGCCCTCCTTTTTTTCCTAATCCATTCCCGTATATCCCCTGACATCCACGGTTCCCTGTGGTTTTTGGAACCACTCTTGACATTTATGGGAACATGTTGCCCTTGTATGATCTCAATCTCCCTTCTGAAAGCCTCCCATTGCTCCGATGCGGATTTTCCTACAAGTAGCTGATCCCAGTCCATTTTGGCCAGATCCTGCCTTATCCTATTAAAATCGGCCTTCCCCCAATTTAGAACCTTTATTTCCGGCCCATCCCTGTCCTTTTCCATGACCACCTTAAATCTTACCATATTATGGTCACTATCACCAAAGTGCTCACCTACTAGCACTTTTTCCACTTGGCCGGCCACATTCCCTAGAATTAGGTCCAGTACCGCCCCCTCTCTTGTAGGACTTTCTACATGCTGGCTCAAAAAGCTCTCCTGGATGCACTTTAAGAATTCTACACCCTCTGAGCCTTTCACACTTTGACTATCCCAGTTAATATTGGGGAAGTTGAAATCCCCCATTATTATTACCCTATTATTTGCACATTTCTCTGAGATTTGCCTACATATCTGTTCCTCTATTTCCCCCTGACTGTTTGGAGGCCTATAGTACACTCCCAGCAAAGTGCTTGCCCCCTTTTTGTTTTTAAGCTCCACCCATATGGCCTCATTAGAGGACCCTGCTAATATATCATCCCTCCTTACTGCAGTAATTGACTCCTTAATTAATATTGCGACACCCCCTCCTCTTATACCTCCCCCTCTGTCTCGCCTGAAGATTCTGTACCCCGGAATATTGAGCTGCCAGTCTTGCCCCTCCCTCAACCATGTCTCCGTGATAGCAACAATATCATACTCCCATGTGTTTATCAACACCTTCAGTTCATCCACCTTATTTGCAAGACTCCTTGCATTAAAATAGATGCCATCCAGCCTTGCCCTTATATATTTGCCCTGTCTACCAAGCTGACTTGTTTTTTCCTCCATAATTGGCAGCACATCCCCCCCTATTTCAGCTTCCCTCTGTATCCCATCCCCCTGCCAAGTTAGTTTAAACCCCCCCCGACAGTGCTAGCAAACCTCCCCGCAAGGATATTTGTCCCGCTCTGGTTCAGGTGCAACCCGTCCGACTTGTACAAGTCCCACCTTTCCCAGAAGCAGGCCCAGTGATCCAGGAAAGTAAAACCCTCCCCCCTACACCAACTCTTTAGCCACGCATTCATCTGCTCTATCCTCCCATTCCTATACTTACTAGCACGTGGCACTGGGAGTAATCCAGAGATTACACCCTTTGAGGTCCTGCCCTTTAATCTGTTACCTAGCTCCCTAAATTCTTGATGCAGGACCTCATCCCTCTTTTTACCTATGTCGTTGGTACCAATGTGGACCACGACCACTGGCTGTTCACCCTCCCCCTCCAGAATGCCCTGCAGCCGCTCAGTGACATCCTTGACCCTGGCACCAGGGAGGCAACAAACCATCCTGGAGTCACGTTTGCGGCCACAGAAACGCCTATCTGTTCCCCTTACTATAGAATCCCCTACCACTATTGCTCTCCCACTCTTTTTCCCCCCCTCCTGGGCAGCAGGAGCACCCCCAGTGCCAGGAAGTTGGCTGCTGCTGCCTTCCCCTGGTGAGTCATCCCCCTCAACAGTATCCAGGCAAGTGGAGAGTATTCCATCACACTCCTGACTTGTGTCTTGTAGATGGTGGAAAGGCTTTGGGGAGTCGGGAGGTGAGACACTCGCCGCAGAATACCTAGCCTCTGACCTGCTCTTGCTGCCACAGTATTTATGTGGCTGGTCCAGTTAAGTTTCTGGTCAATGGTGACCTCCCACATCCCTTCTTTGACCACCCTTTTACTTATTTGGTCATAAAAGCCCTTGCTATTTCCCCTTATGTTAACCACCAGTATTGTTTTATACTCCCTCTTAGCCGACCTCATCTCCCTTTTTACTTCCCTTTCAGGTCTTTTACATTTCTCAGCTTTCTTTTGTATTTTTCATACATTTCTTTTTTAAACCTCATTCTTTCTCTGTATTTATTGATGAGACCCAGCCCTAGACGCATCTTTTTACTTATAGTCAGAATGTATTTAATCTGTACCTTATCTATCTCGTGCTTAAATATGTCCCACTTCTGGTCCATTTTTTCATCTGGCAATTTTTCCAACCAATTTATCTGGATAGGTGCCCTTTCATCTCACTGAAATGAGCTAATTTCTAGTCCAACACATTTATCTTTGAATCTTCAAATTATCTTCTACTTTATCTATTTTTAATGTGAAACAATTTCAAAAGTCTTTTCATCCTTCATCTCACTTAATTGTCCTGTTTCATTAGATTCATTATTCAGAACCAGATGTAGTATTGCACCTGTCCTTCTCATCTTAAGCCTTGCTTGAGAGTGGTTAACTTTACATTTACTTACTCCAAATTAGCCAATTTAATTGCACCTACATTACATAGACTCTGCAGCACAGAAATAGGCCATTTGGCCCAATTGGTCTATGCCGGCATTTATATTCCACATGAGCCTCTTCTTCCTAGGATTTCCTCTTCCCACCCTACCTCATTTCTCTGTAATGTCTTCTCCCTCATGTGTGCATCAAGCCTCCCTTTAAAGGGGTCAATGCTATCCGCATCGACAATTCTATCCGCATCGACATCATCATTCTTCTCAGCTTTTAAAAAAAATAACTTGGATCATATTCCCGCTCAACACATTTAAAGTCAGTATCAATTTACATTGCACACAAGTGGCTCTAACTCGATGGATCTACTTACGTACAACATGGAGGTGTAGGTAATTCCTATGTTCCTTTAATTTACAATTGAGTGCCTGCCAGCTGACTGGGAAGTCAGCACTTCAGAGACCCATTCAGCTGACAGCAGGCAACCTGCGTGCAGGATATCCAGTAACAACTGTATGGCTTAGGTAGAGAAAGACACCTCAATGCACTTTTAAACGCGGAGACAAAACAGTGGACGATGAGCAGGAGGCAAAATGAGAAAACAGAAGTTGGGAAGTATGAATGGAACGTTTTGAGGAGGTTTACGAAAGTAGGGAAGAATCTGATAGGATGTAGTGGCTGAAAGGGTGGCTCTGATGGTGGAACAGTGGGAGTGGGGGAAAAGGAGTAACGTTGTCTCAGATGTGCAGAAGGTGCATGTGGGAAAGTGTCGCTAGAGTGGGCTGAGACCATGGAGGATTTGCAACTGAGTGTGAAAATCTTGAAATCAATTCACTGGGCAAAGAGAACCTGAGGAAAGGACAGGGGTTGATGAGAATACAGCTCTTTGTGTGGTTGCAGCTTTCAAAAGAGCTGTGTTTTGTTATAATCTGCAATGTGGCATCACATTAAGTTCAACCAACAAGCCAAGATTCATGCAGAATGAACCGAGCACAAATTACTTTGCAATGGATTTGTTTCATTGTCATCCTGCCCCTTCTCTATGCTGCATTTTAACTCTGGTCCTCTAAACAGTCAGTTCACTTTTAAATTCAAGGAAGTATTTTATCTCGTGCTAAATCTATTTACTACTGGTCACTGGGCATAAGTACAAGAATACCACTTCCACTCAAAGCATCACATATTTAGAAAGAAGCAGAGGGCTAAATAATGTATTCCACACAGACAAGCTCACCAGGTCAAGGAGTGATTTTAAATGCAAGATAATCTCTACATGGAAACACAGAAGTTAAGTTTGATCAGTGTCCTACGGACATCATTACTGTACCCAAAAAAAATCTGTGTAAGCGCAATAGCTATTGCATTGTAACTGGCTCATGAGAGTAGAATTTGCAATAATATCTGTAATGGATGTAAATACTTTCATGTGCTACAGATTAGCATCCCATACTCAATTTTACATCCAAGAAGTTCCATTTCTATCAAATGATAGAAAACAAGACCTCCAGTGAGATCCAAAGAAGAGTAAACCAATCTCAAATCTGAAGTAAATCAGTGAATTCACTGCATACAATCACAGGAATCCCAGTGGATGAATCCACTAAACTCACTCAGTTCAGAGATCATGGGTAAGGTTCATGTTTCAAAGAGCAAGCACATGTTCTCCTTAGAGCAGAGAAGGTTGAGAGGAGATTTGATAGAGATGTTCAAAGTCATGAGGGGTCTAGACAGAGTAGATAGAGAGAAACTGTTCCCATTGGCAGAAGGGTCAAGAACCAGAGGACACAGATTTAAGGTGATTGGCAGAAGAACCAAAAGCGACATGAGGAAAAAAAAATTTACGCAGCGAGTGGTTATGATCTGGAATGCACTGCCTGAAAGGGTGGTGGAGGCAGATTCAATCGTGGCTTTCAAAAGGGAATTGGATAAGTACCTGAAAGAAAGAAATTTGCAGGGCTACGGGGAAAGGGCGGGGGAGTGGGACTAGCTAAAGTGCTCTTGCAGAGAGCCGGCACGGGCTCGATGGGCCAAATGGCCTCCTTTTGTGCTGTAACCATTCTATGATTCTATATTTAAATTCTTTAAATTTAGACAAATTTCATCCTCTACAAAGAATAGTCCTATTTTCTTCAGTACACTATCTCCATCTATCCCTATGAACATGTAACAAACATCATCTCTGTTTCCATGCTAATGAATGGCATTCACAGTCACAGTGCTTTCCAGGAAAAATAACCAGTAATATTTGAAAACTGTACATTGCCAAATGCAAACCAAGTAGAAATGTAAACTTATCAACTGTACTTGGGAATCCTAAAGTACAGCAAAAGACCTGTGAATGTCCCCATACAAACATCATAAATGTAACCCAACCTATTAAAGTTAGATGAAGCGGGGTGGAAGGAGGCTCATGTGGAGCATAAACACCGTCATAGACCAGTTGAGCCGAATGGCCTGTTCCTGTGTTGTAAATTCTCAGTAATTCTAGGCATTACTAGGATAGTGTATCTTTATCTTTTGTGCAACAGCCAACATCCTACCTTCTCTCTCTGAGGTGGGTTAGAAAATAGTTACCTGTAACACAGAAAAAACTTCTTATATCTGCCTGAGTATCTCATTAACTTAAGACAAAAACAGATTTAATTCCCGTTTCAAACAAAAATTTGCCTGGAAGGTTGCTTCAATACTATTTTGGCAGAAAACATTGCTTAAGGAGCATCCAGCACATGCTGAGTTTCAAAGCAACTTTTTCCCTCAATGTTTGTCAAGACATCAGCCGGGGCCACAATTTACATTGAAATGTCATCTTAGCACTGCATGTAACATCGTAGTGTACCTTATCACTTGTGTACTATCTCCGCTCTGCCTTAGCTCAACTGCTGCTGAAACCCACATCCATGCCTTTGTTACCTCTAAATTGACTATTCCAATGCTCTCCAGGCCAGCCTCCTCCTTCCACCCTCCATAAACTTGAGCTCATCCAAAACTCTGCTGCTCGTACCTTAACTTGCACAAAATTCCCGTACACCCATTGCCCCGAGCTCACTAACCTACATTGGCAACGCCTTGATTTTAAAATTCTCATCCTTTGCGTTCAACTCTCTCCAAGAGAGTCTCATCCTCCCCATCTCTGTTACCTGTTCCAGGCCCTATAACTCCTCCCCCGCCGCACCCCCGCCCTCGCAGAGATCACTGCGCTTCTCCAGTTCTGGCCTCTTGTGCATCCCCGATTTTAATCGCTCCACCATTGGCGGCCATGCCTTCAGCTGGCTAGGCTTTAAGCTCTGGAATTCTTTGCCAAAACCTCTCAACCTCTCTCTCTCCTCCTGTAAATCGCTCCTTAAAACCTACCTCTTTGACCAGACCTTTGGTCACTTGTCCTAATTTCTTTTTATGTGGCTCGGTGTCAAATTTTGTCTGATAACTTTCCTGTGGAGCACCTCGGGATGTTTTTACTAGGTTAAAGGAGCTATATAAATGCAGCTTGTTGTGTCACTGCGTTTGCCATCGTTGTATATGGTGTGCAATGTCATGACATGTAATGTCACATCACCATGTGCAGATCAGGCGGGAAAGCGGATGTAGAAGATCAGCCATGATCTTATTGAATGGCGGAGCAGGCTCGAGGGGCTGTACGGCTTAACCCTGCTCCTAATTCTTATATACCATGTCACTGTGTGCAACAGCGTGTAAAACCGCTTCACCATGTCATTGCATGTAACACTGCTGTGTCACTGCATAGTATCGCCATGCCGCAAAACCATTTCAAAATTGAGTCACAGCTCTTCTACAACTTGCCCTTTAGATGTATGACAACACAAAACTGCAACGTATTTTTGAGTCACAAAGTTAAAGAATGTTAAAAAGTACAAATGTTTGTATTCTCCCAGCTACACAAAGCCCCCAGATCACAGGTTATGCTGCTCTATAATGGTAAGTGGTGAGTACAAGTGTACCGACTTTTTAATTTTAACATATACAAAAGCTTTGCAGACTGATGCAGTGTACCTGGAACTGAACATCAGCCTGCAAAAATGTGTTTTTTTAGGAAGTCTATAGACAGGATAGGCGCACCATCAGTGTTCTCGCTCAGGCCAATATCCCCAGCATCGAAGCTTTGACCACGCTCAATCAGCTCCGATGGACGAGTCACATCATCCGCATGCCCGATACGAGACTCCCAAAACAAATGCTCTACTCGGAGCTCCGACACGGCAAGAGAGCCCCAGGTGGGCAGAGGAAACGCTTCAAGGACACCCTCAAAGCCTCCTTGAAAAAGTGCAACATCCCCATTAACACCTGGGAATCCCTGGCCCAAGACCGCACAAAGTGGAGGAGAAGCATCCGGGAAGGCGCCGAACACCTCGAGTCTCTTCGCTAGGAGCAAGCGGAAGCCAAGCGCAAGCAGTGTAAGGAGCGCACGTCACCCCAAGCACCCCACCCACCCGCCCCTTCAACCACCGTCTGCCCCACCTGTAACAGAGGCTTTAGGTCCCGCACTGGACTCATCAGTCACCTGAGGACTCATTTTTAATGTGGAAGCAAGTCATCCTCGGTTCCGAGGGACTGCCTAAGAGAGGAGAGAGAGATCTTCGCAACTGGAGAACGGCTCATGGGTAGACTAAGGGAGAGGAAAATAAAAATAGACCCGATAGAAGTGACTGGTTATGCAGTATATCTTTAATTCTTTAGTAGCTCAAATAAGGAGACGGAGTGAGAGAGGGCAAGAGCCAACATTCGTGAGGAGAAAGAGAAAGGATGAGAGAAAAACAAAAAAGAATTGCAAATTACAGATAGACCAATAAAGTAAAATGCAAAAAAAAGAGCTGAGTAAGCGACTTTTAAGAAAAAAAAAGTCAATTTTAAAAAGATCCATGCAACATTTGAACTCCAACACCTTTGATCATATAGTCTAGATTTTATGGCATTTTCTGTATTCAGCCTGAGTAAACTAATCACCAGTTGATTGATTCTGAAATAATGAAACTGACAGCTTGATAATTAGAGAAACAATACTGGTGATTTTAAACAAACTCCAGCCACATTCCTGTTAATCCCTACCAGGCAATACCACAAAATCTGCACAGATCCAAAGGGACAATTTTTACAGGACAGTTTCAGTAGAAGACACCAGTACCACATATCTCTGTACTATATTAATGATACATACAGAATGTTCACAAATTCATTCAATGACTTTTTATAAATATACCAGTAACATCTAGTTACCAGTATAATAATTCATACAAAAATTAAACAATTCATTTTCCAGTTATTTGTTACACATCAGATTATGTTGATCACAAAGTAATGTTACCTGACAATCAATGTGATGCAGTATGTGGGTTTCATCTCAAAGAATTATAAATAGCATCACATCGCAGTTCGCCAACACAGCAGAAATAGCAATACTAATCAATTTTATGTAATAAACACATCAGTGCAGATTCTTATGGGTTGTCCATTTGCACCAATCCAAAATCAGTACCAGAATCGAACCAGTACTAAAAGTAACAGCGGTTTGGGGAATGTGTTCAAATCTCTCGGTTATGCCAACCTTCACAAACCTTTACAAACCTTTACAATATAGGATTAATTCTTTGCCAGTTTCCTCTCCTCCTTAAGGAACTGACTGCTCACTGGGATACAATTCACAAAAGTCTGCCTCCCTTGGTACTCCCAAGTAATCAGTGACCGTTAGTATCACCAGGCAAACCAATGACATCGGGCATCACATTTGAATCCAATCCTGTCCGTACCTGATATGCACATTTCCAAGAGCCTTGGGATATCATCTGAAGGCAGAACCCTGGCTTGCTTTCTCTTCCTTAGCCCGGAGGCCAATTGTAATACCTCTACTGCCACCCTGACGGAGATCAGCTAACTCTCACAGACTGGGAATTAAACCTGCAATCTCCTGGTCGATTTAGTTTAGGACCATCCATCAGAATCGATGGTGGGGAAGTGATTGGAAACCATTATCAGGGACAAAATATTTGGAAAGCCATGGGTTAATCAATGAGAGCTAGCGTGGATTTATTACAGGCAAATCGTGTCTGACTGACTTGATTGAATTCTTTGATGAAGTAACAGAGAAGGTGATCAAGGTAGTGCAGTAGATATTGTATATCTGGACTTTCGGAAGGCAACTGACAAACTGCCACCACATAGGATACTTATTAAGAAGATGGAAGCCCATGGAATTAAGGGGAAAGTAGTGGTATGGATTCAAAATTGACTCAGTGACAGGAAGCAGGTGGATGGATGTTTTTCAGACTGGGCGGTAGTTTACAGTGGTATTCCTCAAGGGTCAGTTTTGGGTCCATTACTCTTCACAATTTTTATAAACTACCTATACTTGGGTGTCGGGAGCAGCATTATAAAATTTGCAGATGATACAAAACTTGGCAAAGTAGATGATCATAATGAGGATCATTATAGGCTTCAGGATGACATGGACAGGATGGTGAAAAGGGCAGGAGCATGGCAGATGGAGTTCAATGTGGAGAAGTGTGAAGTGATGCACTTTGGGAAGCATAATATGGAAGGACTGTATACTATAAATGACATGATGATGAAAAGTGTAGATGAGCAGAGACACTGATGTCCATATACACACATCGTTAAAGGTGGCATGACAAGTTGATAGGTGGTTAAAAAAACATACGAGTTATTTGGGTTTATAAATAGAGGTATAGAATATAAAAGCAAAGAGATCAAGCTAGAACTTTTTAAATCACCAGTTAGGCCTCAGCTGAAGTACTGTGGGCAATTCTGGGCACGGCACTTAGGAAAGACGTAAAGGCCTTAGAAAGGGTACAGAGGACATTTACCAGGATGTTACAAGGGATGAGGGACTTCAGTTATGAGGAGAGGTT
Organism: Somniosus microcephalus; assembly: GCF_052327205.1. Lineage (NCBI taxonomy): Eukaryota > Metazoa > Chordata > Chondrichthyes > Squaliformes > Somniosidae > Somniosus > Somniosus microcephalus. The sequence continues at coordinate 183,602,075 of NC_140997.1, read as the reverse complement.
GGAAAAGTTATGACTGTTCACCTTGGAACAGAGGAGGTTGAGGGGGAACCTAATAGAGGCTTGAGAGGATTTGATAGAATAGGTAGAGAAAAATGATTCCCTCTGGCGAGTGGGTCAATAACTAAAGGTCATAGATTTAAAATCATTGGCAAAAGATCTAGAGGGGAGATGAGGAGAATTTTTTTCGCTCAGAGTTGTCAGGATCTAGAACGCTCTACCCGCAAAGGTGGTGGAAGCTGATTCCATAAATAATTTTAAAAGAGAGTGGGACAGGTACTTGAGGATGAGGAACTTAAAGGGTTATGGACAAAAAGCGGGGATGTGGGACTAAGCACGACTGCTCTTTCAAAGAGCCAGCACAGGCACGACGGGCCGAATGGCCTCCTTCTGTGCTGTAATTTTCTGTGATTCTATGAGAATTCAGAGATTTCCGGTAAACTCAAAACCTGGATCCAAATCCAGTCCTCCAGAGGTTTCAACGTATGGAAACTTTGGATGGACTTCCTGGGGACGAAATTGGTCTTGGGCAGTAGTGAAAATGAGCGACAGCAAATCAACTGCCCGTTTTATACTACGCCCAATTTGGAATCATTGGGAAAGAACATCAGGCGGCATGATATAAAACAGGCTGCCGATTCGCTATTGCCCATTTTGTGCGACCGCCCAAGACCAATTTCACCCCTTACGTGCCTTAGACACTCTCACTCGACTCTCTGGGCCATGACTGTAACTGTGCACCTTGATATAGACCAGTAACTCCTTATCAAGTAATCAATCTCTACAGTAAAACCATGCTCAAGAGGGCTGCCAAAATTGAAATACTAAAAAAGATACATGGCTTTGCCCTAACAATATATAATAGCAATATTCCGGACCATTGCAATATACCTCTGCTCCAAAAGAATTTAAAATACAAATTTAAAAAAGCATATTGGGCCAGAAATTCGCGGCCAGAAGCGTGAGTACGGTTGGGGTACTCACGCATTTGGCCGTTGGAAATGCCGGCGGTCAGCAGGAACAGCGCGTGCGGGGAACGCCGGCATTCCCAGACCCGAGGTCTATTCACAGCGCGTGCGACTGCACAGGCAGCGCTTGCGCAGTGAACTTTGTGGATTTCAATGATGGATTCAGTGAGGGTAAGTCCTTAGAAGTTACACTTGAAAAAAGCAAGTGTAAAGTTGTTCATTGGCTGCGGAGGAAGATATATTTTATCGTGGAGCTTCTGAAATGCAATATTTTTGTTTGGGAAAGGGAGGGAAGTTATTTTAAGAAATTTTAAGTAAGTTTTAAAGTTAAAATTTTTTAAATTTTTTTTAAAAGGGTTTTCAGAACGGTAGGTAGAAGGAGCAATTGTGGCTGTGTGAATGGAATGTGAGAATGAGTTATGTATGTATGTCCACATATATTCCTTTACGTATATGTATGTATGTTTTATATTCCTTTACTAATGTGTATGAATGTATGTATTTAATTATGATTTTCCAATAAGTTACTTTCTCTGAAAGTCATAATTAAATAATACATTCATACACATAAGTAAAGGAATATATACATAACACGCAAAGGAATATATACAGACATACATACTTTCAGAAGCTCCACGATAATAAATATCTTCCTCCGCAGCCTCTGGAGCAACTGTACCCATGCTTTTTTCATGTGTAAGTTGTAATGACTTGACCTCACTGAAAGCATTAATGAAAGCGGCGAATTATACTGCGCACGCGCTGCCTGTGCAGTCGCACGCGTTCTGCCTCTGAACCCCTTCGTTCAGAGGACAGGAAATGCCGGTTTTCCCCACATGCACTGTGCATGCTGAAAACCGGCATTTCATCCGGCCAGATGCGTAAGTACCCCGACCGTACTCGCGCATTTGGAAGGGAATTACTGGGCCAACATTTTACATGTCAATAAAATGAAAAATTTAACAATTGCACGACTTGCCCCCTCGCATCTGCGACTGAGGGTCCAAGGAGGTGCATTGCGCAAGAGGTCATCATCGTACGTATCCTCACACTGTTCCCTTTGGGGAACTGTATGAAGTGGTGGAAGGATTTATGGCCGTGATTAACGCTCATTCCGTGACTGTAACCATCTTTGAACCAGCCATTAGGGTGGTTAGTCCTATGGCGGGAGGGTTTTACGGGCTCCCACAACCCATCTGAGGGGGGGGGGGGGCCACCAACACCCACGGACGCAAGTATCCCGCTGGATGTCCACCCAGAATTTAAAGTTGGAGCTCCGACTCCACTTGCCGGGACTGTCTGGAGTGGGGTTCAAAACCCTACTCCTTCTGGCCCAGCGGCGGGGATGCTTACTGCTACGCAAAAGGCCCACTCCGCACAAAAGGTGACACCCATACGTTTCCTGCGCCTTTTCCCTCCCCGTGACTGGAGCCCTATGCTGCCATTTCACGTTGCTAATCGGATTGGGCCTTTGTCATAGCGGTAGGATCCCCGCCGCTGGGCCAGATCAGGGTAGGGTTTCGAACCCCGCTCCAGACAGTCCCGGCAAGTGGAGTCGGAGCTCCGGCTCTAAATTCTGGGTTGACATCCAGTGGGATATTTGCGTCCGTGGGTGTGGGTGGCCCCCCCTCCTTGTATAGCTTGTGGGAGCCCGTAAAACCCTCCCGCCATAGGAATAACCGCCCTAATGGCTGGTTCAAAGATGGTTACGGTCACGGAATGAGCGTTAATCAGGGCCATAAATCCTTCCACCACTTCATACAGTTTCCCAAAGGGAACAGTGTGAAGACACGTATGACGACGACATTGCTAAATAAATAAATGGAATTAAAAAAATTCTTTTAGGGCTTTTAAAAGTCTTTAAATTGCTTTAATTCTCTTTAAAACTACTTCAGATTACTCAAAATAATGTAAACATTTTAAAAAGTTTATAAAAGTTACCAAAATCTTCAAAAAACTTCCAAAAACCTATTTAAACTGCTGCTTTGCATGTAAAAATGCTTAGCAGCTTGACAGAAACATTGGGGGCGTGTCCAGTGAAACCGAGACCTCAAGGGGCGTGTCTCACTTGCACTGCACGCTCCTGGCTTCGCGCTGGCTGCACTCCTGGGCGGCGTGACGTCATACGCTGCCCGGGATTCTTCGTTTTCAAACACCAAGTCCAGGCGTTTCTGGAGCTGATCGGCAGTAGCGCGGGGTAAGTGCATATACGGGGCTTGCACGCGCGGCAAGCCCCGTTCACCAATTTCTGGCCCATTACATTTTAGCTCAGTTAACTAATGCACTCAATTCATTCTTATGCTTTTTAGAACATCAGGAGTAATGTTAAAACACTGAGTTCTCTTCACTTGTTACCTCTGTAGAAACATTAGGTAGTAATATGCTTGTCAGTGGCCCACACTATATCATTTCCTCCATGAGCGTAACCCAAACGTTAGACCCAAAATTGCTCCCACTCTGCCCGTATCAAGTTCAGCCCACACGTAAAATGGGCGGAAATCAGCGTAAACAATCAGGTCCTGTGGAAAGCGCTGAACACACACCATATATTTCTTCTTTTTAAGTAAAATTTTTTAATTCATTTAACCATCATTCATGCATGTCAGGGACAGCATGTTTTAAGAACCTGCAATTGAGGAAGCTTTCCAATTTTTAATGCGACTTATGCTGATGCCATAAAAATCCATTCAAAGAAACTGATCATTTTTTTAAAAATATTCAAAAATTACAAAACAGCAGAAAAATGACTGTTCCATATTGCACCTGAAAATCTGGGCATAATTTGAAGAGAGCCTCTCTGATCAAGCACCATTGCAGGAAACATGCGTCTAGGGCCCGTGTAACTTGGGGTAGCCCATTATACACCCCACCCTTAAGGGCAGAGATGCGTGTGGGCTGAGGGTTCGATGGATGACTGTAAAAAAACAAGGCGTATTGTACTTGCACGCGTAGCTCACTTAAGCCCCAAACCCCACGGTCTTTTTAGGCCCGCATATTTGCTTTTCGCTCCGACTGCGAGTGACTCTGGGAGCTAATGTGCAGGAAATCCCAGGCCTGTATTTGGTAGACAATTCTGCAGCCAACCAATATGACAATTATCAGAAACGATAAGAGCTTCAAGTGTAAACCAAATAGCTGCCACCATTTCTTAACACCAGTGAGTTATACCACTGGCTCCCACATTTAATAGCAAGGAACAGAGGACTGAGCTGTTAGAACTCGAACCTTTGTGGTTTGCTCAATACTGCATGGAATTTCACTCCAAATGGGATATATGAATTTTCAACAATGTCAATTGCAACAAATTCCTGACAAATTTGCGCCGAAACATTTTCCTCCTCGGTCTGGCTTAATGAATCCAGTGAGAAACCTTGACCCACCACTCACAGGGGATACTTTTAACCTTGGGCGATGGTGTAAAATGGATGGTATTGAAATGGCCTTCCAATTTACACCCCGCCGGGTTTTCCCTTCCATCGATTTCAATGGAAAGGGCAATTGGATGTGGTATAAAATGGCTGGCTAATTCGCTATCACCCACTTTATACCAACGCCCAGTTAAAATTACCCCCAGTGTTCTGCCCTTAGATTCTTTCTTTTATACAGTGTAATGGCATTAAAGTTTCTTCAACTAAGAGCAGAAGCAGAAAAGAATAGACACAGCCAAAAAAATATAGATGTGACTTTGATTGAAACGACTTCATCTAATTGTATTGCTGCTTTATGGGCCAATTGTGCTTGGAAATAGATGAAGGAGGAATGAAGTAATTTGAATAGTTAACAATTCATTGCAAAATCTGCCAAATTGTCATCTATTTCCCAGGATTTTAAAAGGAGGCAGACAGCAGCTTTCTAACATTTGTTAAGACATCTGCAAAACTCTGATTAAATGAGCTAACCGTTTGAAATCTGGTTCTCCATGAATTAATTTATAACCAATCATGCAGGTTAAGATAAAGGACTTTCTGGCAGTAATTTAAAACCATTTCCCCTATTTTTCCTTTCCTGCTAATTTGATCCTTTCCCCAATCCTCAATGCTTTCATTTATCCCTCATCAAGATGCTCACTTCCACAAACCACCTTCAGCCAGCATGGCAGATTGTCGAAGATATTTCCCACCCCCTCACCCAAACATAGGGCAATCAATATAGGCTGAAGTGTTATGCCAAGCAGAAAAAATTGAGCTACCCTCGTGGCTCAATACAAAAATGCTATGTCCCAGTGCAGGAATGAGTCATACAGACCAGGAGGTCATAGATTCAGTTCCCCAGTTTATAACAAGTGAGCTGGTCTCAGCCATGGCAGCTATTAGAAAGCTACGTCAAGAAAGGGGGAGGGATCATCCATGGTTCACATTCTTGATCATTATCCATTGACCTGGACAGGAAAGTCATCATTTAGTCCAACCTATCAGCAATCACAAAGACCTGGTCCCAGGTTTCACAGTTGGCCATTGTCGCTGGGCACCTTGGAGCAATCACTTGTAGCGCAAGGGCTATCAGCCACTCTGACTGGGGGTTGAAAGGGTTTCAGGCTACTGATGACTGTTGGGACTGGTGCACTTCAACAAACCAGTGAGGGCATTCCTGAGGTCTCGCCCAATAGGCTACAGTAACATACCTTTGCATAGATGTTGGAAAGCTGGTCAAGTCTGCCGCATAGATTCAAAGGTCTGAATGAGCCAGTTCATTGAGAGAAAGAGACTCCACACTACATCAGCTAGGCAAGTGTTGGGTGGCAGGCATGTGGTATTCATGCTGAATTAATTGAAAGCTGCTCCCAGTAAGTGTAAGGAGGAAATATGATACTAGTCTTGAAGATTACTCCCAGGAACCTCTAACTCACCTTGGATCTGCCGTTCTGATGCTAACAGGATTCTTTTTTGGGCATGCATACCCTGTAGAATGCAACTATGCTTTCTATCCACAAGATGGGGGATCCTTTGAGACCAAGAAATACTAAGGAACCTCATAAATGTCACTTGCTTTTCTCTGATCATTGCAGCATGCTTATCTGATGCTTTGGAAGTTTGTGGAGAAATCAAAAAGGAATCTGCACTCTTTCTGGGTATATGCAAGGCAGGTTATAGTGTTATAAGAGATGGTGGAATATCATTAGGCTCTGGAGAAACCCACTTACATTGCTGTGCTCAGGAGGGTCAAGGTAATGCACTCATACATGTTATATTCCATTGTGCTGCTCACCGTGGCCCTTGAGATGGTTCTGGTATCTGATGTCTACTTAGCAAGGCTGAACCTCACAGTTGTCCACTGTCCAAGACCAAAAGGTGACCATCCTCCTTGGGGTAGGGCAGGATCTCTTTGGAGTCAGGTTAGCTCCAAGTCGACACACCTGGCGATGGAACACTGGAACTGAGTCGACCCTCCATGGAAGACTCAGTAAGCGAATACAAGTCAAACACGTCCATAGAACCATGAAAGTTTACAGCACAGAAGGGGGCCATTCAGCCCATTATGTCTGTGTTCGTTGTTTGCTAGAGGCCCACAGCATCCTGGGGCATTGTTGATGATTTACTGGAAAACCTGGCTCATAAGTGGGAAATGGAGTGGTATGCCTGCGTGTTGGGAATCATCCCATTCAACCCAGATAAACTTAGACATCAAAGCCCTACTAGGTAGCATGATCCCAGTTGGCCGATCATTGGGAAGCTTACCAGTGTGCTGTGCTAGTAAACTGTGCAGTTTTAACTGGTTAATCTCTACTCACACTTGGGGGGTTCCCAAGACTTGGCTTTTGCCATATAAAGAATGGTACTTGTCTGAGGTATCAGAGAGCTGCTTGCACTCATAGAACCATATCGCATTAAGGAGTTGGAAAGCTCACAAGAGGAGGGGAAGAAAAATGGTGGAAGAGTAAAATGAAACACATGATAAATTAACCTGGCAGATTCAAGTGACAAGGAGCCATGGAACTCAAACTAGTCTTAATTTTTTAATTTATAAGCCAGGGGATTGATATTCTGGCAATGCTCACAAACATTAAAGTTGTCAGCTCAATAACATAACTAAACCCCTGAGCAATGCTTGCAGACATTTCACTCCCATTAAGCACTGATAATGGAGGTTGTGTAAATAATTTAAGCAGTAGTCATAATGCTGCAACAAAGTGCACGCAGACACTAAAATAAAAAGGGTCCGATTTTCACAAACGTTGCTTCCTTTTCCTGTGTTGTTTTCACATACCCATTTCAAGCACTATTAACCCAATACAAATTTAGTGTCTCATTTAAATGCAAAGCGCCACAGAAGCATAGTACACCGGATCTCCAATGTGTTGTGTCATCAAGTGATACCATTTTTATTTGAGTCTGCAATTCCCCAGCGATCACCAGCTATACTATCAGGTCAAAGTGTCAAATAGAGACCGGAGGCTTGGTGATAGGAAGGAAGTAAAAAAACCAGGGGGGAGAGTCACCCAAGTTACTCTCGCTTGTTTTGCCACAGCAAAGTATGGAGAAGCATTGGTGGGGCCTGAAATCAAGGCTTTCACCTTGGCCTGGGAAGTTAGCATCAGGGGGGAGGGGATAAAATAAAAATAAGGGCAATACCATGCTTTTATTTCCTTTCCTTTGGTGCTGGCTGGTGACCGTCAGCTGCCCGATATTGTGTTCCCAACCAGGGAACAGGCTATTCTGGATCTGGTACTGTGTAATGAGAAAGGGCTAATCAATAATCTTGTGGTAAAGGAGCCTTTAGGGACAAGTGAACATAATATGATTGAATTTTACATTAAGTTTGAGAGGGATGTAGTCCAATCTGAAACCAAGGTCTTCAATCTAAACAGAGGAAACTACAAGGGTATGAGGGACAAGTTGGCCATGGTAGATTGGGAGACTACGCGAAAAGGTATGAAGGTGGACATACCTTCAAGGAAATTCAAGGCAATAACATTCAAGGAAATAATGCATAATTTGCAACAAACATATATTCCTCTTGGGCATAAAAACCCAAAAGGAAAAGTGATCCAACCATGGCTAACAAAAGAAATTAAAGCTAGTATTAAGTCAAAGGAAGAAGCTTATAGAGTTGCCAGAAAAACCGGTCAGCCTGAGGATTGGGATTTTTTAGAAATCAGCAAAGGGGGACCAAGAAAGGGAAAATGGAATATGAGCATAAACTAGCGAAAAATATAAAAACGGATTGTAAAAGCTTCTATAGGTATGTGAAAAGGAAAAGACTGGCGAAGGTCAATGTAGGTCCTTTACAGTCAGAGACGGGAGAATTTATAATGGGGAATGAGGAAATGGCAGAGAAATTAAATAAATACTTTGTTTCTGTCTTCACAGAGGAAGACACAAAAAACCTCCCAAAAAAATGAGAAAACCAAGGGTGTGATGAGAATGAGAAACTTAAAGAAGTTATCAGTAAAAAAAACAGTACTAGCAAAATTAATAGGACTAAAAGTTGATAAATCCCAAGGACCGGATGACCTACATCCTAGGGTTTTGAAAGAGGTGGCCATTGGAATAGTGGACACATTGGTTGTCATCTTCCGAAATTCTATAGAATCTGGAACAGTTCTTGCAGATTGGAGGATGGCAAATGTAACCCCGCTATATAAGAAAGGAGGGAGAGAGAAAACGGGGAACTACAGACCTGTTAGCCTCACATTAGTAGTTGGGAAAATGCTGGAATCTATTATAAAGGGTGCAATAACTGGGCACGTAGAAACTAATAGTAAGATTGGGCAGAGTCAACATGGATTTATGAAAGGGAAATCCTGTTTGACAAACCTATTGGGAGTTCTTTGAGGATGTAACTAGTGGAGTAGACAAAGGGGAACTGGTAGATGTGGTGTATCTGGATTTTCAAAAGGCCTTCGATAAGGTCCCACGCAAGAGGTTGGTGAACAAAATTAGGGCACATGGAATTGGGGGTAATATATTAGCGTGGATTGAGAATTGGTTAACAGACAGAAAACTAAGAGTAGGGATAAACTAGTCTTTTTCAGGATGGCAAGCTGTGACTAGTGGGGTACCGCAAGGATCGGTGCTTGGACTCTAGCTATTCACAATCTATATCAATGATTTGGATGAGGGGACTAAATGTAACATTTTCAAATTTGCTGATGATACAAAGCTAGGTGGCAGTATCAGTTGTGAAGAGGATGTGAAGAGGCTTCAAAGGGATCTCAACAGGCTCAGTGAGTGGGCGAGAACATGCCAGATGAAATATAATCTGGATAAATGTAAAGTTATCCACTTTGGTAGAAAAAACAGAAAGGCAGAGTATTTCCTAAACAGTGAAAAATTGGGGAATGCAGATGCTCAAAAGGGACCTGGGTGTCTTTGTACATGAGTCACTGAAAGTGAATGTGCAGGTGCAGCAAACCATTAGGAAGGCAAATGGTATGCTGGTCTTCATTACAAGAGGATTTGAGTACAGGAGTAAAGAAGTTTTACTCCAATTATATAGGGCCTTGGTGAGACCACACCTGGAGTACTGTGTACAATTTTGGTCTTCTTACCTAAGGAAGGATATACTTGCCATAGAGGGAGTGCAACGAAGGTTCACGAGATTGATTCCTGGGATGGCGGGACTGTCGTATGAGAAGAGACTGTGTAAACTAGGCCTGTATTCTCTTGAATTCAGAAGAATGAGAGGGGATCTCATTGAAGCATACAAAATTATTACAGGGCTTGATAGGGTGGATGCTGGGAGAATGTTTCCCTTGGCTGGGGAGTCTAGAACCAGGGGCCACAGCCTCAGGATAAAGGGTAGGCCATTCAGGACTGAGATGAGAAGAAATTTCTTCACACAGAGGGTGGTAAATCTTTGAAATTCTCTACCCCAGAGGGCTGTGGAGGCTCAGTCATTGGGTATATTCAAAACCGAAGTCGATAGATTTCTGACTAGTAAAGGCATCAACGGATGTGGCGATAGGGCCGGTGAATGGAGTTGAGGCAGAAGATCAGCCATGATCTCATTGAATGGCAGAGCAGGCTCAAAGGGCCGAATACCCGACTCCTGCTCCTATTTCTTTTGTACTTATGTTCCTGCCCACCGGCCACATCACACCCGTTTTGGGTAGGCAGCTGACTGGTGGCATAAAAGTGAAGCCCTCACTGAGCTAAACTTGGAGCAATTGCTTCTACAACATTTGCTAACCGAGCACCTATTACTGGCTGTTCAGTGGACAATCCTGGAAGTTGTGGGAGGTAGTCATTTTTTTTTGCATATTAACCAGATAATAAACAATTCTTTATCAAGGTTTTTAATCCCAAAAAACTATTTTGGGACTCCTGTCTCAGATCATTTCTGGATGTGTTTATGATTGATAGCAAGACTGGCCTATCACAGGAGTTGCTGACAGCAAGCCTTGCCCGCTTCCCAAGCAATGCAAAAATTTGCCGACTAAAATTTGCTGCTTGAATGTAAAAATAAATATTAAAACAACCATGTGTTTATTGTTCCACAGGGGCAGAGATGCAAGAGAATCTTTATAATTACTGATCTGGCTATGATATGAAAAACAATAGTTAGCTGCTTTTCAGGAACCAATCACAAAACACATTATTCAATGTTTGTAGGATTTTTTTAGAAACCTGTGCTGCCGACCCTTGTCCTTCCTTCCGCGCCCCCCACCCCCCATTGCTGACAGACTCCAGAGATCAACATGTGAAGCAAACTACACATTCCACTCTTACCCCGCAGTTGTCCAACCCAAGGTTCCAACTCCACGCTGCTGCCAAACCACAGATACCTGGGACCAGTTCTGCCCTGAGTACTACCAAACTCAGCAAGGGTTGCGAAACCCTAAACTCTTAACTAGCCTCTCTCTCTCTCTCTCCCCACCCCACCCAACACCAAGTGCTGTTAAAAGCCAAGTGTGGCAGAACCACTGAATGACTCTGGCTAACTGTATATAATTCTCTTTAACGATGTTCTAACACCAGCCTAAACCTGTACCATTGTGTTAGGCATTACTGTGTTTTGTATATAGAGTTTGCATGTACGGGTCGTGGCCCCTTTAAGAGCGCGGGAAAACGCGGGCAAACGCAATGACGTCACGTCGCAAACCACGGGACTGCCCAGTCAGTCCTCGTGGCATCTCCGCTGAGTAAAGACCTGTTTAATCGTTCTCTGGTGTCTATCTCAGTTATTCGTAGGAATTCGTCAATTCCTACACAGGTATCTATCTCCTACCTGGTGCACATCTTGCACATCCGCTCCATTAAAGAAAAAGGTATGGGATGAAAATTAGATCGATAGGTAAAGGAATATACATATTTTATTTTATTTTATTCGTTCTTGGGATGTGGGCATTGCCAGCAAGGCCAGCATTTATTGCCCATCTCCAATTGCCCTTGAGAAGGTGGTGGTGAACAGCCTTCTTGAACCGCTGCAATCTGTGTGGTGAAGGTACTCCCACAGTGCTGTAAGGGAGGGAGTTCCAGGATTTTGACCCAGCGACAATGAACGGCGATATATTTCCAAATCAGGATGGTGTGTAAGTTAGAGGTGAACTTGGAGGTGATGGTGTTCCTGTGCGCCTGCTGCCCTTTTCCTTCTAGGTGGTAGAGGTCGCCTTAGCGAGTTGCTGCAGTGCATCTTGTAGATGGTACACACTGCTGCAATGGTGTGCCAGTGGTGGACGGAGTGAATGTTAAAGCTGGTGGATGAGGTGCCAATCAAGCGGGCTGCTTTGTCCTGGATGGTGTCGAGCTTCTTGAGTGTTATTGGAGCTGCATTCATCCAGGCAAGTGGATGGTGGAAAGGCTTTGGGGAGTCAGGAGGCGAGACACTCGCCACAGAATACCCAACCTCTGACCTGCTCTTGTAGCCACAGTATTTATGTGGCTGGTCCAATTAAGTTCCTGGTCAATGGTGACCCCCAAGATGTTGAGGGTGGGGATTGGGGGATTCGGTGATGGTAATGCCATTGAATGTCAAGGGGCGGTGGTTAGATGCTCCCGAGTTGGAAATAGTTGTTGCCTGGTACTCGTGTGGCAGAAATGTTACTTGCCACTTATCAGCCCAAGCCTGAATGTTATCCATGTCTTGCTGTATGCAGGCATGGACTGCTTCATTATTTGAGGAGTTGCGAATGGAACTGAACACTGAAATCATCAGTGAACTTCCCCACTTCTGACCTTATGATGGAGGGAAGGTCATTGATGAAGCAGCTGAAGATGGTTGGGCCGAGGATACTGCCCTGAGGAACTCCTGCAGCGATGTCCTGAGGCTGAGTTGATTGGCCTCCAACAAACACAACCAGCTACCTTTGTGCTTGGTATGACTCCAGCAAGTGGAGAGTTTTCCCCGATTCCCATTGACTTCAATTTTACTAGGGCTCCTTGATGCTCGGTCAAATGCTGCCTTGATGTCAAGGGCAGTCACTCTCACCTAATGTCTAGAAGTCAGCTTTTTAGTCCATGTTTGGACCAAGGCTGTAATGAGGTCTGGAGCAGAGTAGTCCTGGCGGAATCCAAACTGAGCATCGGTGAGCAGGTTATTGGTAAGTGCTGCTTGATAGCACTCTCGACAAAACCATCCATCACTTTGCTGATGATTGAGTGTAGACTGATGGGGCGGTAATTGGCCGGATTGGATTTGTCCTGCTTTTTGTGGACAGGACATACCTGGGCAGTTTTCCACATTGTCAGGTAGATGCCAGTGTTGTAGGTGTACTGGAAGAGCTTACCGAGAGGCGAGGCTAGTTCTGGAGCGCAGGTCTTCAGAACGATAGCCGGGTGTTGTCGGGGCCCACAGCCTTTGCTGTATCCAGTGCGCTCAGCCATTTCTTGATATCACGTGTAGTGAATCGAATTGGCTGAAGACTGGCTTCTGTGATGGTGGGGACTGTAACATTTGCATACTGAATTATCATTGGCCCGCAGGCATCTGTAAGGAATACCTATTATATTCACATGTGATCACATGCTGAGTTGTCATTGGCCTGCAGGCATCTGTAAAGACTGCTATTGTTTAGAAGACCCAGAGGGTCCTGACTCCATCTTGTCCACACGGTGCTGTACTGTTGTGAGTCAGAACAAACCTGATGCTTCATTAAAAGAGTTTAAACTGTAATACTCCATTGTCCTGCAATTTATTATTTTTGTACAAAGTGTGCAAAACAAGACAGGGACCTCAGGATATGGATCATCCACTCGGCACTTCTGGCTGAAGATGGTTGTAAACGCTTCAGCCTCATCTTCTGCACTCGCGTGCTCTGCTCCGCCATCATTGAGGATGGGGATTTTCATGGAGCCTCCTCCTCTCATTAGTTGTTTAATTGTCCACCACCACTCATGACTGGATGTGGCAGGACTGCAGAGCTATGATCTGATCCGATGATTGTGGGATCGCTTAGCTCTGTCTATAGCATGCTACTTCCACTTTTTTTTAGCATGCACGTAATCCTGTGTTGCAGCTTCCCCAGGTTGGCAACCTATTTTTAGGTATGCCTGGTGCTGCTCCTGGCACACTCTTCTACACTCCTTATTGAACCAGGGTTGGTCCCCTGGCTTGATGGTAATGGTAGAGTGAGTGATATGCCAGGACATGAGGTTACAGATTGTGGTGGAATACAATTCTGCTGCTTTTGATGACCCACAACGCCTCGTGGATGCCCAGTTTTGAGCTGCTAGATCTGTTCTGAATCTATCCCATTTAGCACGGTGGTAGTGTTGCTTGACTAGTCTGTGAGACAGCTCTCCCAATTTTGGCACAAATCCCCAGATGTTAATGAGGACTTTGCAGGGTCGACTGGGGTTGGGCGTGCCTTTATCGTGTCGGAAACTGGTGCCTAGGTCAATGCCGGGTGGTGCGTCCAGTTTTATTCTTACTTTTGATTTTTTGTCGCAATTTGGTACAACTGAGCCATTTCAGAGGGTGGTTTAAGAGTCAACCACATTGCTGTGGGTCTGGAATCATATAGACCAGACCAGGTAAGGACGGCAGATATCCTTCCCCAAAGGGCATTAGCGACCCAGATGGGTTTTTACGACAGTCCGGTAGTCTCATGGTCACCACTGGCTTTTTATTCCAGATTTATTTAATTAACTGAATTTAAATTTTCCAGCTGCTGTGATGGGATTTGAACTCACGTCCTCTGGATCATTAGTCCAGGCCTCTGGATACTAATCCAGTAACATAGCCACTATGCTACCATAAATATATTAAAATTGGTACACATAACAGCTGTAAGTGTCACATTTATTCCCCTTACACTTTTCCATCACACCACTGGCATCATACTTCGCTGATAACACCAATATTGTTATCCAATATAATCCAAGCCATTCCTTGTGTTGTGAAATTTAATAGCCAAAGCACCATCAAAATTACTACAGTAACATAATAAAGTGGCCCTAATACAATGGCCCAGAAATTCGGGTCCCAACGCGTGATTACGCACGGGGTACTCACGCGTAGACCCAACGAAAGTGCCGGTTTCATGCATGCGCGGGAAACCGGCACTTCAGTTCCCCTGAACGGTTGGGGGGGGGGGTGGTGGTGGTGGGGGAGAAGGGGTGGGTTGGGTGGGGGGGAGGAGAAGGGTGGGGGGGGGGTGGTGGTGGTGGGGGGAGAAGGGTGGGTTGTGGGGGGGGGAGGAGAAGGGTGGGGGGGGAGGAGAAGGGTGGGGGGGGGGAGGAGAAGGGTGGGGGGGAGGGAGAAGGGTGGGGGGGAGGAGAAGGGTGGGGGAGGGAGGAGAAGGGTGGGGGGGGGAGGGTGGGGGAGGAGAAGGGTGGGGGGGGAGGAGAAGGGTGGGGGGGAGGGAGAGGGTGGGGAGGGATGGGAAGGGTGGGGGAGGGAAGGGTTGGGGTGGGGGAGAGAAGGGTGGGGTGGGGGGAGGAGAAGGGTGGGGTGGGGGGAGGAGAATGGGTGGGGTGGGGGGGAGGAGAAGGGTGGGGTGGGGGGGAGGAGAAGGGTGGGGGTGGGGGGAGGAGAAGGGTGGGTTGGGGGGAGGAGAAGGGTTGGGTGGGGGGAGGGAGGGTGGGTGGGGGGATGGAGAGGGTGGGGTGGGGGGGAGGAGAAGGGTGGGGGTGGGGGGGTGGGGATGGGAGAGAGGGTGGGGGGTGAGAGAAGGGTGGGGGGGGAGTGAAGGGGTGGGGGGGAGTGAAGGGGGGGGGGTGGAAGGGTGGGGGGGGTTGGTGGGGGGGGAGGGTGTAGGGGGGAGGGTTCGAAGGGGTGGAGGGGGGGTAGAAGGGTGGGGGGGGGGAGAAGGTGTGGGGGGGAGAAGGGTGGGGGGGTGGAGGTGGGGGGGGAGAAGGTGGGGGGGAGAAGGGTGGGGGGGGAGAAGGTGGTGTGGTGGGGGGGTGAAGGGTGGGGGGTGAAGGGTGGGGGGGGAGAAGGGTGGGGGGGAGGTAGGGGGTGGGAGAGGGAGAGTGGTGGGGGGGGTGGGGGGGGAAGGTAGGGTGTGGGGGGGAGAGAAGGGTTGGGGGGGTGAGAAACGGGGGGGAGGGAGAAGGGTGGGTTTTAAAGTTAAATTTAGTCTAGTTAAGTAGTTTAGTTTTGTTTAGTTAAGTTTAAGTTTAGTTTAGTCTAGATTAAGGTAAGGAAGGAAAAGACCACCAAAGAGACCAGCCAAGAGAAAAAAAAACCAGAGGAAATTAGAAAAAAAAAGCCAAAGAAAAAAAAGAAATAAGGGAAAAAATATACAAACCAAAGAACAGCGGCCGCACGGAGGCCACAGCAGCAGCAGAAGCGAGGTGACTCGGCCGCATCGGGAACACGAGGCGCAGGTGACTCGGCGAAGGCCGCACGGAGACGCAAGCGGCAGCCGGAGCGAGGAGACCTCGGGGAGGCCGCTTCGGGAAACGAGGCGAATCGGGGGAGGCCGCACGGAGACGCAGCGGCAGCCGGAACGAGGTGACTCGGGAGGAGCCCGAGCGGCGAACGAGACACGGCCCGATCGGCGGCCGCAGTCCAGCACCCGAGCGACGACCGCAGTCCAGCACCCCGAGCGACGCCGCAGTCCAGCACCCGAGCGACGACCGCAGTCCAGCACCCGAAACGAGACGAACGAGGCACAAGCCCGAGCGGCGGCTGGGATAGAAAGCCCGGGAAAGGAGCCCGAGGAG